>NC_080192.1:64856980-65481980 GCF_030028045.1 Hippopotamus amphibius kiboko | reverse complement strand
ACACAGAAGAAATATGGCACAAACTCCTAGGAGACTGTGTGGTCTTTTCTCAGGCAATCAGTTCTAGGAAATGGGTCAGAAATTAAGGGTAGTATAACACTGCTTTCCTTCAGAAATAACATGCTATAACTTATCGAGGATTTTTAATCACTCAGTTCAAATGAATGATAAAGGTTTTCGCCCTGGAATAATAAGAATTCTTATTTTTTTAACTTTTTTTTTATACTTTGTTCAGACAGTGAAGACTATTAATTGTCTGATTCACCAGTTTTTATTGAACTATCTGACAGTGGCCCTTTGATGGAAGAAAGCAGGAGTTGAGAAAAATCAAACTTTAACAGCATCTGCCAGAACCAGTGATCTACAAGGGCCTAAAATCTGAGCAGCCTTTTCAATAGCTCAGTCAGGCATGTGCAAGAACACTTTAGGGCAGTGAGCTGTTCAGCTATTGATATATTACAGTTGGCACCTATGGAGAGATACCTGAAGTGAGAAATAAGATGCAATTTCAAATACATAAATAAGTTCTGCCTGCAAAGTTTTTTTTTTTTTTTTTCCTCAGAGAGGAACATACACAACAACCTTGTGAAGCAGTGTTCCTTTCCCTTGTCAAATTGCTTTTGTTATCCAAAAATAGTCATAATATTTTCTTTTTATAAAATAACTTAAAATTTTAACTCAGGTCTCTTTTAATTACTTCAGTAAATAATGATTGTTTTAGAGCAAGTAAATAAATTCAATGTTCCCTTTTTACTTAATTGAAGCAAGTATAATATACTGTCTGGAAGAAATTACTATGATTCTTTAGGACAGTCATTCAATAAGATAGAGAATTTGGGTAATTTAAGATATTTTTATTCTTCAAATTAAAAAGTCCCTAATGACTACAGGTAAGGAATTTGAAGAAATTCACATCATATATATTTCTTCTGCATATCTTTTGGACATATTTATTCTTAGCATAAAATGAAATAAAATTACTTTTGTTATATAGACAATAGATCTGAGATGATGCAGCTCAAATATATAACCATCCAATTTGATGAGGAAAATATCTTTTAAAGATTCTTAAATAAAGAAGGAAAGTATCAGTTTTTGGTCTTAAAGAAGTAACAACAGCAAAAAAATAAAAAAACAAGCTTAAGTGATTATTTCTTAAATGTACAATTCCCAGATTCAGATTTCAGTGACCTGAGTTTGGATCCCAAATCTGCAACTTACTTTCTATGCTCTTTTGTCAAGTTTGCTTATTTCCTCAGAGAATAAAATTTTTAACACAGTAGTTTGTTAATACTTATATTATTTAGAGTAATTATTACCATGAGCTGAGAAGACAGCCCCAAATGAGAGAAACCCTAGAGTACTGTATCATTGTTATGGATAATACACTTGTATTTGAGATCATAGAAGGTATTTAGTGCCATATAAAGACACAATTGGCAAAGTAATAGGGGAAAACCATGGTAACAATGAAGAAACTAAAAGTTCTGGATGCACTGTAGGCTCCATTTATCAGTTGTAAATATTGGTTGCGTTAGTGCCAGACAAGTATGATTTTTAAGAAAACGGTGGTTTCCAAGAGTGAAAAAAGAGGCCCTCCTCCCTTTTTTTCACTTTATTTTTTCTTTTTTAACCAGGGTTTGTATACACATACACACACACACAAACACACCTTAAAACCACCACTTCATTTGATGTTTAGCAGCATATTGATTTCTACCTGTACTGACCTTGTATTAGAAAACCTAGGAAACTTGATTTTTAAAACACTGCCAAAGAAACTACTTCTTTCATTTTCTAATTTGTTCAGTGTCCAGACCAGAGGAGGACTAACCATTTTTGTCTTTGGCATGTAATGAGTAACTTTTAACTTTATGGGAAATGTCATGAAATTATAGCCATGCTTAAACTGAGACTGAGGACCATGGGGCTACCTTCTTTATTTTGAAATAAATTTGAGGTTACTGAGGAAGATAAATTTCTTTTTCCTTGTGTGAGGGCCTTGGTTACCATTTGGTAGTACAATATATGCCTTCATCTTTCACCTCGAGTCTGAGCAAATGTAAAATTGGTGGTCTACGTGCATCTCTCTCACAGAGAATACATTGTTCATTAATAGTGGTTTCTTCTTTTTCTGAGCACAGGAATAAAGATACTTCCCCCAGCTTCAAATTGGGTGTAGTCACATGACTTGCTTTCATCAGTGAAATGTGAACGGAACTGTGAGTGTGTTACTTCCAGCATTTAGTGAAAGGGCTGCTGGGATTAAGGAAGTATGTGCTGATGTGGAAGTGGACTGCTGTACCTTCCCCTGCAGGACAGCCTCCCTGGACAGGTGGCTGAATGCATAGTGGCCTAAGCATAAACAAAAAATAAACTGTTGTTCTTTGAGTCACCACAGTTTTGAAGGTGGCTTGTTTCCACATACAGGCAATCTAAGCCCGATTTATGTATTCACTTTCTTCAGCAGCTTCCAGAGTTATCCTCCTCCTACCTGTCAGGCTTTCTTCAAGAAACGTGATCAATGACTCATCCTTTCATTAAGCCTTTCAAACTAAGTGAATCTGGTTGTTGCTTTCCCTTACATATTCCACTGTTCTAAAAGAGATGGTTCATAAGAAGATAAAACAAACAAACAGAGCAGGATTATTGTTAGAAACACAGAATGGGGGTTTAATTTAATATTATGTTGTCAGAAAATTACTTAACTGAAGCCTCAGATTTCCTTATCTGGAATTCTGTTCAATACGGATTTCACATGCTCTTTCCCTAAATTTTGGTGTATATTTCCCTCAATGTAAGTCCTATTAGGTGTCACCACATACTGAATGACTTTATGAGTGCTTTCTACAGCATTCTGTGAGATGGTGTTCCTAATCTCTCATCTCTGTCCCCAGCATTTGTAACATTACTATCCATTTCTATTGCTTTTCAGTTTGCAAAAAGCAAAGCTTCTACAGTTGCTCGTCCAGCGATAAATTATTCAATAATTTATTGAATTCTTAATAAGTGTCAGACCTGGGATTAGGCTTCAATTTGAGAAGGAATTTGGGGCTACTGTGCAGATTTTAACAAGATGTAGCTTTTTTCCCTCAATAGTTTACAATCTCAGTGGAAAGCAAAACTGTAAACCCTCCTCCTCAAAAAACAAAACAACAGTAATCGATACATGTAAATGTGTCCAACCAGTAGACTTGCTAAATGAGAAACAGCATGGAATGGTGTTTCTCTGAAGGGACACTTAAATCTCTAATGCAGTAGATAAGTCACTTATTCTCTCTTACAGTCTCAGTTTCCATTTATGTAAAATGAGGAGACTGAATCTAATAATATCCAAGGTTCCTGCAAACTCTGGGAAATTGTAATTTAGAATCAGAAAATGCATTCAAGTAATGACATTTCTATCTTTAGAGTTTATTCAAACTACCCATGGGGATGCTGTTTTCCAGTCTAAATTTCTCCATTTTGAGGTGCCGGAATACCCCAGTTTTAGCTCTGAGCCTACATAGATTCAGCATTTGGTTTTGCATATTGAAGGTAAATTTATTTTCGCTCAGAGAATGTGGATGTGGAAAAATTTATGGAAAGTGACCTATTATGCTTAGCGGCAAATTAAAGCACAAAAGTTAGTTATCATAAAAGCTACACAGATGATGAAGATGTGATTCACAGAATAGAATGTATTAATGACATGTGAAAAATGGAAGAAAGAAAATTCTTTGATCTTAAAATCAAAGAGCCCAAGATATAAATCACCAAAACGCTACCCCTACTCACTGATAGCATTGGAATACTCCTGAGAATTAGCCTTTTTGCCCTGTTTTAATGCTTTATAATTAAAATATTTCAAGCAAAAAAGACAACCATTAATAGACGGTCTGAAGTTCTTTTTAAAATTCATTATCAATCAATTTTTGCCGGAATCATCCTATCTTCCCATTCTAAGTATGTTATTTTTTCCCAATTCACTAGCTCATACTTTAGACACATTAATATTCAGTTGAAGGAACATTTATATTGAATTTTAGCAAAACAAGGGACTATACACAAATTCTTAGTTTTTGGAAATTGCCAGAAATGATATTTGTTAGCTGTGGGTTCTGTTAAAGTTTAATGAGTGATTTAGTTGATTTGTTATTTCATCTATGGAAATATTTAATTTTTGAAGAGCTTTTTTACTGTTTACTGGGAAAATCATGATGGATTTTTAAAAGATAATAAAGCAAATACAATGTGATTAAACATTTTTGATGAATCAATAAAAGGTAAGAAGGAGAAAAAACAGAACAAATAAAACAATTAAAATATAATGCAAAAATGAGCAAAAGAGAAATGTTTGGGAATTTAATTGAAATATAATAATAGCAAACAATTATATAGTGCCAATTATATTCTAGACAGTACTGGAAAGAATTTACAAATACTAACTCATTTAATTTTTACAAGAGCCCCATGAGTGAGTTGCTGGTGTACATCTAAATTAACACATAATTAGGAGGCATAAAAAGTTTTAATCACTTGCTCGGGGTTGTGCATCTCTAATAAATGACAGAATCAGAATTCATACAGAGCAATCTGCCTCCAGTGTTTGTTTTCTTAACCACTATATTGTGACTGCATTTATTAAGTAGTAATATAAATGGACTAAAACCTTAATTTAGCCAATAAATAAATAATAAATGCTGGAGAGGGTGTAGAGAGAAGGAAACCCTCCTACACTGCTGGTGTGAGTGTAAATTGGTACAGCCACTATGGAGAACAGTATGGAGGTTCCTTAAAAAACTAAGAATAGAGCTACCATATGATCTTGCAATCCCACTCATGGGCATATATCCAGGGAAAAACATGGTCCAAAAGAATACATGCACCCCAATGCTTATTGCAGCACTGTTTACTATAGCCAAGGCATGGAAGCAACCTAAATGTCCATCAACAGAGTAATGGATAGAGAAGATATAGCACATATACACAATGGAATATTACTCAGCCATTAAAAAAATGAAAAACCCCCATTTGCAGCAACATGGATGGACATAGAAATTGTCATACTGAGTGAAGTGTCAGACAGAGAAAGTAAAATATTGTATTATTGCTTATATGAAGAATCTAAAAAAAGATGAACTTATTTACAAAACAGAAACAGAGTCACAGACTTAGAGAAGGAATTTATGGTTACCGGGGTAAGGTTGGGGTGAAGGGACCGTAAGGGAGTTTGGGATTGATGCATACGTACTACTATATTTAAAATGGATATGTAACAAGGACCTACTGTATAGCATGGGAAACTCTGCTCAATATTACATAGCAAAATAATTTGAAAAAGAATAGGTACATGTAAATAAAATAAAATAAAAATAAATTAAAAAATAAAATAAAATCTTAATTTAAAAGACAAGAACAGCTGACTATCTTCTAAAATTTAATTTGAGCTTTATACTGTTAACTGGGATTCACCTAAGATAGAAGGACAGAGAAAGAAAGGGTAAGATATAAGAAAGCAAATATAAAACAATATATCCAGCAAGTACTGACCTAAATGAAGTTGGTGTAGGTATATTAATAGCTGTTAATAGCAAATAACATAGACTTTAAACTAAGCAACAAAGATGAAGATAATTACATCAATATGTTAAAAACTTCAATTTGCCAGGATAATTAAAAAACAGTAAATAAATCTTAACTCTTATACACCTGAAAACATCATCTTAAAATACCTTGAACACAAAATTACAGAGCATAAAGGAGGAAGTAATAAATCTTTTACCTCATTTTGTATTTAGTAAATTCTCCAAGTAAAAATACAAAGAGATACTTAGAAGATTAAAAAATTCACTCCACTAACTTGATCTAGTTGCAACAGCAAGTTGCACCAACAATTGAAGAATACATGAAACTTGTTAAAATCTACAGTGTGCTAGACTGTACACAAAGGCCCACAAATTTCAAAGGTTTGGAATTGTACAGATCAGGACTTCAACCACAATGCAATGTGATTAGTAATTACAAAATCAAAAAAAAAATAATAATGCATATGAAAAATATTTAAAACAGAATAAGAAAAATGCTATATTTGAAACAAGACTAATAGCAAAGAAACAATAAAATGAAATGTATAGACAAGTATTTATATTCAAAATGATGAAATCCAGAATGATTGAACTAAGCAACCAATTTTAAATGTTAAAAAAGGAGATAGTTTAGAATTATTTAAATGAAGCAAAAAGGGTAGTGCTTGTAGAATCTATTAAAATAGAAATCAAATAAGGAATGAACACAGTCACAGATCTCCTTTTCTAAGAATAATAACGTTGATAGCATTTGGCCAGATTAATGTAGACAAATAATATTATCAATTAAAAAGAAGAATCAATCAAAACTTTATGCTGATTTGTTTGAAACTTAGATAAAATGAATACATTCTGAGAAGAATAAAAGTTACCTCTGACATAAGAAAAAAAAAATGCACTCAGAAAAAGAAAATATTTCTACAAAGCAACTATCAATAAGACCGGTTGGTTAATAGCTAGGTATAAATATTCATGGATAATTCCAATTTTAAACAAAATCTTCTAGGGAATATGAGTGAAAATAAAATAAAATAAATACTAAGTATGTATTGTGATGCTAGTAAAAATGTTGAAACCAAAATCATAGCTAGTACAAGCAGGAATAAATTTATGTATGTGGAAGTAAAATTGTCAAATTGTATGCAGCAATATAGAAAAGACATAATACATCATTTTTTTTATTTCTGTAAGATGTGTGATAAACTTAAAAAATAATTACTTTAAATACTTTATTTATTACAATATTTTTAATACCAAGATTGTAATTCCTCGAGAGGCAGGAATGTAATGAACTGCTCTAGATGAGGTATGCAGGAGCCCCTATAGAAATAAGTTTTCTTTTTCTTATAGTAGCTTGTGAGTGCCTTAATGTCATTTTCATTGTTGTATATCAAACTGGTCATAGGCATTTACTACTCAAACAACATTTGAACAGTCATGGATTGAGAGTCAGGAAACCAGATTTCCAGGCTGTGCCCTTAATCTCTGTGAACAAATATTTCAATCATTCAGCAAGTATACCTAGAAGGTAAACATATTTTATTTTGGAGTTACCAAAGGAAATTATGATGTTAGGTGGAAAAGCATTCAGAGAGAATGAGGAGTCCATTTCAGGGTATCTAAAATATTTTTTGCTGCTTTTGTGAAAAAGAAAATTGAAGATCTTTTTCTATATTGTTGCTTTATAACTGCTTTTTTTAATATGAGCAGTGAGGTGATGTTTGAAAAATGCAGTTTCATCCCCTCACTAGCCAGTTTCAAAACATTTCCTTAACTCCTATTGTTAAAGAATAAGGTCCGTACACTCCTGAATCACATGAAGCCTTGATAATGTTGTCCTAATTCATTTTTCAGGTCTCTCCCTTTAATCTTCTCTATGAATCCTGCTCCATTCAGATTGACTTAGTGTTTCTCAAATGACTGTTTGATTTTCCTGCCTCCTGGTATTTTGCTGATACATTTGGAATGCAGAAGGCATTCTGCTTATATCCAGGCACTGAAATACCACAAATTCCTCAGGATCCAACTGAAATCAGTCTTTGGATTGCAGGGATCCTCTCTAGTGAACTTTTCTGGAATATATATCTCCCTTTTCTAAATTACTAGATAGTGGCAGGGCATGTGTACAAGGTAATCAAGTGGACTTAATGCAGTGGAGAAAAAAAGCTTCTATTATAGTTAGAATCTAACAAAACCAGAAACATCTAATGTGTGGATTAATTACAGTGCCATAAGTATGCAATTTACAAACTAATACACATTTGTAAGTAGTTTTTTTTTAATTATAGGGGAGTATGGTTAATATATAAGACTCAAAACTTATCCTTATCACCATTTTTTTCTTATCATTATTTTTTAACTGAGGTTTATCTTCTTAAAAAATAGTGGTTAGAACATTCTTCACCACATTAATGTGACAGTAAATGAATAATATCATGTAAATTTTAGATATATGTAAAAGAATTAAAGTAGTGCCTGGCCTATAGTTTGTGGGCTAGTTATTTTTAGCCATGTCACTTTTTAAAAAATTAAAGGCCTATTTTAATAGAAAACTGTCCACCTCCACTTCAGTTATTAATTCTTATAGCCAGGCATTTACTCCCTAAGCGAAAATAGATATGTCAAATAAATAGTGAGAAGACAAAGTAAAGCAAAATAAAACAAAGCATTTGCCTGACTTTCCAGTGAACATACTCATTTCTTATCCTCCTTCCTATCTATGTTCTTTATTATTCACGGGATCACAAGATTTTATGTGTTTATGTTCACAGCTGTATTTTCAATGCCTATGATAGAACCTAGCACATTTTTAAGCTAAATAAATATTTGTTTAGTCTATGAGATAAATAACAGTAACAAAATATTGCTTTTCATGTAAATTTAATATTGTGCCTCTGATACCAAATTAATGTATAAGCTTCAGAGTAAAAACCTTTATGTTCTGGAATTTGTGGGACCACACTTCATTATTTGCTTCTCCTTTTTCATCTTAAAAATAAAATTTCATTTGTCAAGTTATTTTCTATTCCAGCTATTACATCATGCTTATATGCAAATATCCAACAAAGAATTAACAAATATTTGAGTAAAATCTGTCATATGCAAGAAAGACCACAGTAAGAGCCTTTTCAAAAGAAATAGGAAAAAATGAGTTCTGATTTTTGATTGCAGATAAATTAGAAAAAAAATAGACTATCTTTAAGACAAAAATGCAATGCTAAGAAAAAAGAACAGAAAAAAGTGAGTTCTTGGAAATGTAGGTACAATTTTCAATATAATCACAATTATAGGCATAGAAGCCTAAGTAGTAAATTTGGGAATATTTCCCAAAATCTAGAACAAATATCAAGGAAGCAAAAATATAGAGGGGTAAATAATAAAAAGTACATTAATTCAGAATGTCCACAATTGTATTTTTGAGAGTTTCAGAAAGAGACTGGAGAAAACAATAAGGAAAAAGTTGTCAGAGAAACAATATGAGATTACTTTCCAAAGTAGAATGCAGGTATATATCTAAAATTTGAAAACTCTTACCAATTTCCAAGCAGGACAAATGATAAAAGACCTGTGTTTCACACTTAGATCCATGTTGAAAATTTTCTCCATACTGAGGAAAACAAAGGAGGTCTTAAAAAATAAAAACAAAATAAATACAGAGGTCAGATATTTGACTGACTACTTTGCTAGAACACAATGGGGGAATTCCCTTGCAATTTTGAGGAGAATGGTCTTAAATCTGGAATTGGGTACACAAGTCAAATTATCAGTGTGAAAACAATGAGATGACATTTGCTGATAAGCAAAGTGTCAGAAAGTTTACCTAAGACAAATTTGCTTAGTTATGGAAAGAAGAATGTAAATCAAGGAAAATGGTAATAAGTGATCCAGGAAAGAATGATTCAGACAGGTGGTACGTGAGAATCCAGGTGTCATCTGTACAGCTGACTTGAGAGCAACACATCCAAACATGTTGAGAGGAACTTCAGGAGGGATGTCTTGGGAAGAAAGAAAAGGAAAGTATAAAGTAAGCTAGAAGGGATGCTTGAGAATTTTGAAGAAGTTTAGGTTATGATTAAGAAACAATGCAAAAAGAAAAAATGAGTCAATAAATATGCTAGGAAAAAATACAAAATAGCTACACAAAAAGTGATAGATAAATTTAGTGTTCTACTTGACTATAGTGAACAGTATTAGCAGAATTATAAAAATATAAATACTAATTATTGATTTTCTGAGCATAACATAGTCAATTGTTGTTACAGAACAGCATGTAAATACAATTGACCTTAAAATATGAAAATAAATGCACAGTTTTATGGAAGTTAAGAGGTTTAAATGGGGACAGAGTGAGAGATTGTTGCAGAAATTGGTCCATCAAGAGACCAAGCACCACACTTGGAGGGTTGGAGAATTCATGTTTATTAAGCTGGTGGCCCCATACAAGCTAACGCTCCAAAGTTCTGGGTGCCAAGCTCAGAGTGAGCTTTACTTTTATAAGGGTCAGTGCACATGGTTACAGTTAGCATTGGTAGATTGGTTACTTGGTTTACAGAGCACAGAAGTTTCCAAACAGAAACTTACAAGAGCAGGTACAGAACATTCCATATTTAGCAAAACATCCTATGGTTACATTTGATTGCTACAGCATTCTGTTTTTGTGTGGGAAAACATTCAGAAGTTTTTCTGAAACCTTGAAAATGCTACTAAAAGTAATTAAAGTATGTGGGCCGAGCAACTGGATGCAGGATGTCCTGCTTGAGCAGCGGAGGAACTAAGGGTGCTGGGCATGGAGACCAAGGGAGCATAGGCTACCATGGAAATAGAAAATTGACCCTCTCTGGGGGTGCAGCCCCTTTCTCACTTGCATACCTCATATCACCCTGTTTGGCCCCGGAGGATGGCTGGTTAGCCAGAGAAGGGTAAGATTCCTCAGGGGAGGAACAACCTAAGACAGACACTGTTGCAGAGGGGCCAACAGGGGTGGGGCACAGACCCTTAATCCTTCTGAGAGAGGTCTCCTGCCCCCAGGGCTGCTTTGCTATCCACACCCAGCTCAAATCCACACCCAGCTCAAATCCGGACCCAGGAGGCAAACAAAGATCATTGCCCCCAGTCATGTGAGGCCTTTCTTTGTTTACTTCAAAGATAACCTTGATTGTGGGATGAAACTGGGAGTGTTAGACCCTTAGGCTATGCCAAGAACTCAATAAAAGCAACATGGGATCAATCAGTGAGGCTCTTGATCCTAGATGTCTTGAGTCCCCCGGTTCCTTCTTTCTCTTAAATCTGTGTCTGTGTTTTCTTTAAGCTTGTGGCACCCGTCACTCGCCTCGAGTCGCCAAGCTGGTCTCGGCATTTTTGTTTTTCCTTTGCAGCACAGCAAGCATATTTTACAAAAACATAATGAGCATGGAGTTATTTTTAGCTGGGTGCAAGTTTCTAATTTTCCTCTTCAATCCCCCTCTTGATGCCCCTTAAATCTTATAAGGCATCAACCTCTTGATCTTCTAAGTCCAGGGCCTGATAACCAATCAGGGCTAGGAGGTGTGAGGTGACCCTTCTATCTGCAGTGATCTCAGCTAGGCTGGAAACTATCCTCATGAATAATGGCAAGAGGCAAGGTAAAAGGCGGCAGGTCCCAAGGATGAGTAGGACTATTCCCACAAGAGTTTTGAATCCTCCTAGGTAAGAAAACCAACCCCCAAAAAGGGTCTCTGGGATTCCACTCCTTCCAAGTCTGGACTGGGACATGAGCTGTTTTGTCATCTTGTGTTATTTTTTCTATAACCTTGCCCTTATCATCTATCTGTAGGCAACAGTTACTGAGATTGAACTTCCCACAGACGCTCCCTTCTACACCCAATAAGTAATCTAGGGCTAGGCGATTCTGATAAATAGTATTATGCATCTTGGTTTGTTGTCCTGCCAACAAATTAAGTGCCTTAGCAGTTTCATTAGTAATGATTTCAACCACTGCCTGGAGCCAGATAATTCTGTTAAGCATGTAAATTGGGGTTCAGTAGCCCCAGGACCCATCTTCTGCCCAAGCGGCTGGCCCATAATATTGGGTTATGCATTCAGGAGGTCACTCATCATCTTCCCGGTTTCCAATCTGTAGACACCTGCGCTTCCTGGTGAGGCCTCTGCCTTCATAAGCTGAGACCCCAAATAATTCACCTTGGGCTAAGGGAAGTAGGAAAAAGGAGAGGCAGATAGTCCCCAATATGCATGCCCCTGACAAACTGGCTGGCAAAACTGAATATGTGTTAGCCCCACATATCCAATATAATCCTTTTGGAGCAGGTCACTGGCCTTTGGTGGACAAGTCATTCCATCTGGTCTTTAAATTGGGGAAGCTTGCTAGAGGGTGAGATTAGGGTCTGTGTAGTTTGGCTTCCTCTCCAGTCAGAAGTGTGAATAGTTGTATTATAGTGTTTTTGGCCTAGGCAAGTGAGGTTTCCTACTGGAACATTGAATAATGGGCCCCATTGTGCCAGACAGTTCCTGCCGATTATGGAAGTCTTTAAATGGCAAACCCCGACCCTGGCTTTCTTGAATTCCCCTGAGTTGTTGAAGGGTCTCTGGGGATCTAATTCTTTAGGTTCCCAGGGCCATTGGTCTCCCATATTAGTTCCTCCACACACATAGCAAGAGGTAATCATCAATGTCTGGGCTATGGTTTCTGCTAGGGCTAAGAATAGGTTTTTAGCTTTGACTGAAATAGGGGGAGGACCACTTTCTATCTCTTAATAAAAAGATTGGAAGAGCCTGTGTATAGAAGCCTGGATTGGAACAGAAATACTCCAGAAATTTAACACAGTTCTTGGGTCAACACCTCTCCCATTGATATAAATGCCAATTTTGAGACCATTTTTCCATTTTGAGTCTCCGGGGTTGAAGACAGTGAAATTGACAGGAATACATGTCCCTAATTTACAGTGGGGGCCAAGAGTTCCCTTTTGAAGAAGAGCTATTTTGCTTTGATTCTCCCAGGTTGCCCATGTGACACAGCTCCACTAAGGGCAATAAACCCAGCAGTCACCATAGCAGGAGGAGTGGGCTGGGGCCTGTTCACACATATATTTGTCATTGAGCCTGTACTCCCATTCCCACAACAAGCCCCCACATCCTATAGTTACCCAAGGGTTCCTGCTAACAGCAGCACACACATCAAAGTGTACTGACACCGGATGTCCTAGATTTGTAATTTGTGTCCAATTGATCAGAAGACCCTCTCGTTGGTGCCGGACCTCTAACCAATCTTTACCGAGAGGGGATTGGGGGTCAAAACAGATATATTGGCCTGCTTGTTGACAAATAGAATAGGTTGTTTTGTTATGTTCACAGATTCCTTGGACCTCCCCTTGGCAGGAGAAGTGAGTATGGTAAAGCAAGCTCCAAGTGACCCCCTGACTTGATCTAGTCATGCGGATGCATGGAGTACACAAGGGATCTATTTTACTTTCCAATGTACTACAGCTCAGTAGGATATAAATCACTACTACACAAAACATTTGATCCCATTTAATAATTTCATTACTTTTGGGTAAATTGTAACCAAAACGATACCTTGTGTTTGGCCTATAGAAAACATCAAGTCCAGTGGTGCACCAGTCCCTACAATGCAAGGTGTCATCGTAAACCTGACTCTCAGATATCTCTCATCAAATTCCTCAAGCTTCCACTGTGCATAGACCAGTCAGCCTTGGAGTGACAACAGCAGGGCTGAAGATCTCAGATGGGACTTGGTCATCTCTGTAGGAAGACCCAAAGCGGCTGGTTTGGGTGAGCTTTGGCAGTCCAGGTCCCTCTCCCTTCTAGAGGTGCTGCTCTCTTCACCCAGGTGTGGTGGATCCATGGGGTGACTCCTGTAACTTTAACAGCAGCAGGGGTTGCCAGGACAACCATATGAGGGCCTGTCCAAACTGGCTGAAGTGGTTCCTTCCTCCAATCTTTTACCTATACTTCATCTCCTGGCTGATAGGGATGAACCCAGTTGCCCAAGGGAATGGGAGTCCTTTCTAAGGTTTCTCGAGTAATACAGCAGAAGACCTTTCGCAGGGCCTGGAGGTGTCGAGACATCTCCAGGTCTGCTAGTTGTTAGGGGTCTCCCTTGAGCTTCCCTATCACTGGAGGTCTCCCCTATAAGATCTCAAAGGGAGAATAGCCTGAGGACCTTATGGTGCATTGGGCTTGAAATAAAGCTAGGGGTAGCATGTCAACCCAAGGTAATTGGGTCTCCTAACAGAACTTAGCTAACGTAGTTCTGAGGGTCCAATTCATGCGCTCACCTTTCGCAGAGCTTTGTGGTCAGTAAGTGGTGTGGAGCTTCTATTTGACTCCCAGTGTCTTGGACAAAATCTGGACTATCTCAGACACAAAGGCTGGCCTGTTGTCAGACCCTATGGCGAGAGGTAGCCCATATCTGGGGATTATGTCTCTCAGTAGGGCCTTGGCCACCTCTCGTGCCCTTTCAGTGTGCGTGGGGTAGGCCTCAGCCCATCCCAAGTAGGTGCAGACTATCAACAGCAAATAATTATAACCCCAGTAAGGCTTGACTTCAGTAAAGTCCACTTCTAAATCTTCAAAGGGCAATGTCCCAACTCTCTGCACCCCTGGGCTGGGTCTTGATCTTTGGCTGGCATTGTTTGGTGCACAAGTCACACACCTAGCACTGATCTGGGCACACAGGGTTGGGAACTTAGGAACGAAATAGTAACAGCTTAGTGGACTTTCTAGTGCAGTTTTCCCTAGGTGAGTTGTCTCATGGTGCTGCTTCACCAGCTGGACTGCTATAGCACTGGGGACGAAGAGTCTTTGGTCTGGAAGCTTCCACCAGCCCTCTTTTCCTTTAGTTCCTTCCTCACCTAAAGCCCATTGATCTTCTTTGGTATATCTCAGGGACGGGGGCAATTCTGGTGCCAAGAGGACCTTAGAGATCAGCTCTGGGCCCAATGTGGGACTCGGTTGGGTCACTGCCTCCTTTGCTGCTTGGTCAGCCAACTGATTTTCTTTGTTGCCTTGAGCAGTTCCTCTTTGGTGGCCTTTGCAATAGATGACTGCCACTTGGGAAAGCTTCCAAACTGCCTCTAACAGCTGAAGGATTTCTTCTCTGTTTCTGATCTCTTTTCCCCCTGCTGCTAGTAATCCCCTTTCTTTATAGATGGCTCCATGAACATGCAAAGTAGCAAAGGCATACCTTGAGTCTGTGTAGATGTTGACTCACTTCCCTTCGGCGTGCCTCAATGCCTGGATGAGTGCCCACAGCTCAGCCCATTGTGCCAACCACTCCTGTGGCAAGGCCTCAGCCTTTATTATCTCATCTGTTGTTGTTATTGTATAGCCTGCTTTGCATTGTCCTTCCTGGACAAAACTGCTTCTTTCAGTGAACAGTACCAGTTCTGGGTTCTGGAGGGAAGTGTCCATCAGGTCTGGCCTGCTCGAGTAGATTTCATCCAGGACCTCTTCACAGCTGTGATCAGGGGTACCTACCTCTGTAGGTAAGAAAGTGGCAGGATTCAGTGTCCGCACAGTCTCGAGGTGGTCCCATGAGTTTTTGCAGAGCAGTCCTTGACAGTGAGTCAGTCTGGTGTTGGTCAGCTGTTTATGTGCCTGGCTGTTCATCAGTGTGGTAACAGCATGGGGAACTTTCACATTTATATTCTGTCCCACTGTAAGCTTGTCTGCTTCTCTGACCAGGACCACTGTAGCCACTAATGCCTGGAGACATGGTGGCCATCCCTTGGCCATAGGATTCAGTTGTTTGGACAGATACACGATCGGGTACTGCCATGGCCCAACTGTTTGTGTGAGGACCCCCAGTGCAGTATGATTTTTCTCATGCACGAAGAGGTTAAAGTCCCCTGTCACATCTGGCATCCCTAATTTTGGAGTGCTGGTTAAGAGTCTCTTTATCTCCTTGGAGGCTTTCTCTTGTTTAGGCCCCCCACTCTAGGGGGTCCTTACCAGACCCTGCTGTGGCCTTGTACAGTGGCTTTGCAGTTTCAGAGAAACCCGGTATCCAGATCTGGCAGAATCCAGCAGCCCTGAGGAACTCACGGAACTCTTTCCTGGTGCTTGGCTGAGGTATTGGAACAGATGGTTTGCTTCCTTTCATGTCTGAGTGCCCGATGCCTTCTTGAGATGACAAACCCAAGGCACTTGACGGCCTGTCTGCATGTCTGAGCCTTTTTCCATGACACCTTGTACCCCTGGTGGAAAGTAGGGCCAATAGGGCTTTGGTGCCTTTCTAGCAGTCTTCTTGGGTGGGACTGGCTAGCAACAGGTCATCTACCTACTGGAGTATGGTGCAGTTCAAAGTTTCTCCAGAGAAGGCAGAAAGATCCACAGCCAGTGCTTCACCAAACAAGGTAGGCAAGTTTTTGAAGCCTTCTGGCAGTCGGGTCCAAGTCAGCTGTGTCTTTCTCCCAGTGTGTGAGCCTCCCCATCAAAGGCAAACAAGGGCTGGCTGGCTGGTGATAGCCAGAGGCAAAAGAAGGCGTCCTTGAGATCCAGGCAGGTGAACAAGCTCGCTTGGGCAGGTAAGAAGCTCAGGAGGGTGTAAGGGTTCGGGACCCCTGGATGGATGGTGATCACTGCATTGTTGATGGCACAGAGGTCCTATGGGGTGATAGTCGTTCCCTCCAGGATTCTTGACTGGTAGGATCGGAGTGTTCAGGGAGACTAACACTCAATTAGAATTCTGGCATCACACAGGCATTGGATGTGGTCCCAAATTCCCAAATGTGCCTCTCGCGGTACTGGATATTGCCTCTGCCTGAAAAGAGTGACCCCTGGCCTCAGGTCCACCACGATGGGTGCATGGATTTTGGCCAAATCTGGGAGCTCCTTTTCTGCCCAGGTAGCAGGGAACTCTTCTAGCAGGCTAGTTAGATTCATTTGTTCTCTTTCTGGAGAATAGAGACCCCATTCATCTTCCCTGGGCATGGTCACAGCCATTATCAGAGTTGCTTGGCTCCCCAGGGTGAGGCTTGCAGGCTTCCCAGGGACAAAGGTGATCTGTGCCCCAAGCTTTGTCAGCAAGTCTCTGCCCAGCAAGGGAATGGGGCACTCTGGTAAGTACAGTAATTCATGAGTCACTAGGTGGCCCCCTAGCTGACATGAATGGTGCTTGCAGAATGAGCTGGCAGTCCTGTCCCCTGTGGCCCTGGCAATAGTTGCTGTTTGACCTATGAGGGGAGACACAAGCATGGTTACCACAGAGTGTTCAGCTCCAGTGTCCATCATAAAGGTCATTGATTGGCCCCCTACTTTTATTGCAACCATAGGCTCCCAGGGGCCCAGGATCAGGGAGCTTGGTCCTCCCTATCCTGATTCCACTCTGGCCAGGCTGATAAGGTCTTGGACAGCTAGCTCAGGCTGGTACCTTCCTCTGCTGGGTTGATTGAACTTCTTTGACCTTCTAGATGTCCGTCTGTGATGGGGGCATTCACTCTTCCAGTGTCTGGTCTCTTTGCAATAGGTGAACTGGTCCCGACATAGTGCCAGTCTCCTCTTGGCTTCCCCTTTCTGCAGGGGAACAGTCTGCTTTACTGGACCTGGGTTCCCCAGTGCAGTGGCCAGCAGGGACACTTTCTGCTTCATGTGCCTGTCAGCTGCCTTTTGGGCTTCTTGGTGGTGGTTCACAAACACCTTGTTTGTGACTTCCAGCAGCTGGGTGGCATTCATTCCAGTGAAGCCTTCAAGCTTCTAAAGTTTACAGTGGATGTCAGCACAAGACTGGGCCATGAATGCCGTGTTGACCATGCGTTGGTTTTCCCATGCTTCAGGGTCAAAAATGGTATACACCCGGAACGTCTCACACAGTCTCTCATAGAACTCCATGGGTAATTCATCTGGCTTCTGGTGCACTTCTGTTGTCTTGGACATGTTGGTTGGTTTTGTGGCTCCTGCTCTCAGTCCCTGCAGCAGGGCTTGTTGGTATTTATCAAGGGAGTCCTTTCTGTCTGGGGCATTGAAGTCCCAGTTGGGTCGATCATCTGGTGCAGCCCCCAGGGCCCAGGCTGCAGGATCTACTATACCAGCTGGTGCCTGCCCTTGGAGCCATTTCTGTGCCGCTGAAAGGATCTGGCAGCATTTCTCAGTGTTGAAGAGAGTCAGGAGGAGATGGTGACAGTCATCCCAGGTAGGTTGTTGGGTGTAAAAAATGGACTCAAGGAGGTCAATCATTGCTATGGCTTCTCCGAATAGGACAGGGTGTGGTGTTTCCAGTTGAGAAGGTCAGTGGTGCTGACAGGCTGATAATAAAGGACCGGGAGTCCTGGCTGGATGGAGCTGTCCTCATTGACCTGGGGTGGGCCTCGGGTCTCTAGCAAGGGCATCTGCAGGGCTGCAGGCTGTTGGGCTGGTTGGTTGGCCAAGTGAAGTTGCCATGGGCTTGGAGGGTGCTCTGGGCTTGGAGGCGGTGGAGACACAGATGGTGGAGGGCTGTCTGGTAAAAGGTGAGGAGGCTGAAAGGGAAATGGTGGAGCAGCTGGCATGTAGGTTGGAGGCACAGGGGGCTGTTCTTCAGGGTCTTCTTGGTGAATGACCTTTGCTGGCTTTTCCTCACTTGTCCTCAGAGCCAGCTGGGCCACAATGATCCTACACTGTCCCTGCCTATTTGCACAGAACCAAACCCAAGGAGGCAGCTGAATGGCAATTTGCAACCAGGAATCTATGTATGGAAACTGGTCTGGGTGCCCGGGGATCCCTGTCACCAGTCAGTACACAGCTGTAATTGTAGGAAGGTCTAGAGTACCCTCTGAGGGCCATCCCACCCCAAAGGTGGGCCATTCTAACTCACACAGGATGCAGAACTTTCCCGAGGTCATCTTATCCCCATAGTCTCCATAAAAACTTTTCTTAAAGATTTTCATCATACAATCCAAAACAGTCAGCTTAGAGGAACTTCCGCCCATGTTGACAAATGTAATCTACCTCTCTGACCAGGGAGGAGAGGGGCGCACAAAGGAAGGGCCTTGTCTTGGAGCCTTATAATCCAGGTAGTGCTGATGTCGCTACTCCTGGAAAGCCCAGTATTCCCAGCATGAGTATGTGCCTCCTTGAAGATGGCCCTGATCGTTAAATGTCTCAGGGAGACAGGGCTGAAAGGAAGCAGTCTCTTGTAATGGGGCTTGTGGAGGAATAACTTCAGGTGCAGCTCCCAAGGGCGTCTGGAGTGATTGACCCTCTCGAGGGCACTGAGTAGGCAGGGGGAGCAAGTATGCATACTCCTCGCCTAAGTGAAGAGCCTGAAATCCTTGGGGAATCAGGGGATTATGAAGGAAAGGTGATGGAAGAAGGCAGCCTCGTAATGAGAATCTGAAAGTATACAAGAACACATCAGAGTGTACCACTCTACCCTGACTGGTCCAGGGGACCAAGAGGGAGGGAGGTACAGATCCTTCTGGCAAATGGGACAAGTCTTTCAGGGAAAGCTTAATTCCTCAATAAATTGACTCAATGAGTCAGCTGACAGAAAGGGAGAGTGAGTCTTAAAATTTTAAGAAAATAATCTTGGTAGAGGGCCCTAGGGCAAAAGGGCCATTTGGACATACACAATTTCTAAATAAAATCAGTAATCAATTGTCTTCTCCCCCTCCCCTGTCTATCCAACCCTGTGATGGTGTCACAAAAACAAACAATGGTAGGTGCCCCCTCAAAAGAGGATACCATTCAGGTGTCCACCTGGCCGCATCCTCTTGGGGAACTTAGGTGCCTCTTAGCTTTGGTGGGCCAGTGTAAACTCCTGGCCTGGATCTGATTTGCAGGGAGGGACTGGGTTCCCCAGAAACAGACACCGCCCTGGCTGTATGAGGTCACCACAGAACTGCAGGTTAGGGCCCACTCAGACTCCATAGCCATGAAGGCTGTGGAGGCACACAATTGCTCCAGAATGAGGATGAACCAGAGAGCTCACTCACATACACACTCAGACCAGAGTTTATCACAGTATCTCCCTGCTCTGGGAAGGTCCCTAACTGGTGGTCTTCTTACTGAAGACTGTAGGAGGTAATCAAGCTCCTCTTCCATCTGAAGATGGGACCTGACTGGGTTCAGTGCTCCAGGGCCTTACCTTATCCTGTGGCCATTCCTGATGAGTTGATCCATCCCCTCAATGAGTCTGGTCGGGGCCCAGCTGTCTGGAGAGTCAGAGCACCAGTCTGAAAGAGAACCCAGAACACTGTCAAGTGGTGCACCTCCTCATTCAGCTTGGAGCTCCTTCGCTCCTACTCAGCCAAGCCACCGATCTGGTGGCTCAAGGTGCCGTCATGGTTGGAATCTCACTGGGCCCTCCAGAAATGTTGCAGAAATCAGTCCATCGAGAAACCAAGCACCACACTCAGAGGGTTGGAGAATTCAGGTTTATTAAGCTGGCGGCCCCAGATGAGCTAACACTCCAAAGTTCTGGGCCCCAAGCTCAGGGTGAGCTTTATTTTATAAGGGTCAGTGTACATGGTTACAGTTAGCATTGGTAGATTGGTTACTTGGTTTACAGAGCACAGAAGTTTCCATACAGAAACTTACAAGAGCAGGTGCAGAACATTCCATATTTAGCAAAACATCCTATGGTTACATTTGATTGCTAGGTCATCCTGTTTTTGTTTTTCCTTTGCAGCACAGCAAGCATATTTTACAAAAGCAGAATGCGCATGGAGTTATTTTTAGCTGAGTGCAAGTTTCTAATTTTCCTCCTCAAGTTCACAGGAAGGATAAAACCACAATTGGTCTCTGCTTAAAAATACCTTCTATGAATGAATGAACCAGATGTAAAGCTACAAATGTATTACTGAAAGTTGTATAATATTGTTAATTGTGTTAATCTACTGAAACAGAAATACAAAATATTTTTGGCTTAACAATATTGATGTTCCTTTTCTCTCACATCCAGTAAATCCTGAGGATAATGATCCAGGGCTAGTTACTGTGAATCAGAACATAGTTAATGTTAAGGGTCCTTCTTTCTCTCTGTTCTGCCTGTTTAGGACTTGGTTACCACCCTCAGGTCTACTTCCTAGTCATAAGATGAGCACTGACTCTCCAGCAATCATTTGAGCAGGAAGAAATGGGGAGAAATAAGGCCAAAATGGGTGCCTGCCTTCCAGTCATCACCCTTGCTTAAGAGACTGCCCAAAGCTCCGTCTGATGAATTCAGCTCACATTTCATTATTCCTCACCAAACTAAAAAACATTTTTTGTCTGGGCACATTACCACTGCAGTTTAATTTTGTTGTTTTTGTTTGTTTGTTTGTCTTTTTGTTGTTGTTTTCTAATTTTCAGGGAGGAGGGAAAATGGATGCTGGGTATGAAAATAGTCATATCAGCAGCACAATGATAGCCAATATAATAAGTAAAAATAGGATTTTAGTAATATTGGGCAAGGGAACTAAGCTCTCAGTCGTCATTGTAGGAAGTCAATCATTGTAAGCAGATGGGGTGAGTTATAGTAATATAAGTTCATTGGTTGAGGATGATGGTTTATTTTACTACAGGAATTAAAACTGTAAACACTTAGGAAATGATTGTCATGGGGCACAGCCTTGGAGATGCAGAGACAAAACTTCTCCCTTTTCACTATAAGTTCAACGTATTATTCTACTTTTAAAATATTGACATATTTTACTTATAACTTATTATAAGATAACTATTTTATTGACTATCCCTCTGTACCTCTAAACTGCCCCTCCTTACACACAATAGGATTTTATGGTGAATATGTCTGATATCATAAATGAGCTGAGGGAAAATTGTAAACTATCAAAGCTTTTGAAATATAAATTATTATTCAAGAACAAAGTCTAACTTTTCACTTATTCATTTCCTTTTTATGGCCAGAGAAGAGTTGTATTAAAATTTGATTCTAGGTATTGTTGTTGATAGCAGAAAAATAACCTTTTATCACATCATATAGGACCAGTATAATGTATGTAGTAACAATACTGATAGTCATATTAATTTTATAAACAGCATCTTAGTTGATTCTCTTGGGTTTTCTAAGAATGAATATGTAGTCATCAACAAATAACCCACACCTTTTAAAAAATCTTAATTGCCATTAGCAGTACTTCCAAAATAATGGTAAATAATATCAATGACAGTGCATACTTATACCTGACTTTGGTGGCAATGCTTTTTATCCTACTTCAATAAAAAAAAACTGTTTTTACCCAAAATAAGTATTTTCTTTTATGGAAAGATCCACATCTACCCCACACGAACACCTTAACTACCTCCAAAACCATCTTTACAGAGTCCCTGCATTATTTTTTATTAGAAATGAACATGAAAACTTTAGATAGCTTTTGTCAACTATTAAGTAGTACATTTTTGTTTAAGAAAACCTAGGAATAATTTTTCCATTTTTTTTTTAGTAATTAAAATAGTTAGAATATCATGAAAGTTGTCTTTTCCTTGAAATTTTGAAATCAAATTTAGCCAAGTTCTATTCTTTGCTAAAGTTTTCTCTTTTGGAAGGTGTTTCTTTGAAAGTTTCCTCACAAACTTTTGTTGGAGTGTCAGGAGGTGTTTATCTCTGCCTAGTCAAATTTGTGCTGCAACCTTAAAACTAGGTGCAACTTATTCTTTCATCTCCTCTACACCTTCCTTTTGTGCAGGCTTCCCTAACTGACTTGGATGGTATATGGAGAAAAAGGGCCTGGTCTCATTGCCGCTCCCTTTTTCGCCACACTTAGATTTAGTGGAAACAGACCCCACTCTGAATAACATCTTTTTGTTCTGGCCTGACCCCACACCTGCTTCTGATACCCCAGTTAAGGTACTGATGAGGACTCTTCAAAATCATCCCATTCACTTCTAGAATGAGGGATATTATTCCATTGTTCTGGAATTATGGAGGATCCAAGTCTAGTTATGCCTCCCTTCACTCAACAAATAGGGATTCAGGGTACCCTGTGTGCCAAGCAGTCAGTGAGCTGAGCTCAACAACTTGGCCCTGCCTACCTAGAATTTAAAGATGCCTTTAACTCTTGTATTATGTTTTATTGTATGTGCTAGATAGTATTTTTCAGAGTGTGTGGTATGCAACTGTCACCATTTTTTATTTACTACAGGTAATTTGTTTGATTTTATTTATTTTTTACCCATTACTGTGGGCTTCAGGGAAGGGTTAATTCAAAGGATCTCCTTCCTGAAGTCTCTACTCACATTATTTCTGAGCCTTACCTTGCATTGACCTCTGTGTAGTATGTTTTTTATACCTACCAGGTTCTGTGGCCACTCCTCCCATTTAACTGGTTTGCAAGTCCTTCTGGAACTTTGTTCATCTTCCCCTGAGTCATTTGGCTTCTGTTTGGCCCAATTTTGGTCTTCTTGTCCAGATTCCTCAGATAGCCTTCTTGCATTAGGTTTGTGTATTTCTGACTGATTTGGATGTTATTGGGGCAGAAGATCAAACAGCTGTCATGAAATTCATTTAATGCAACATTGCCAAGTTTACAGAGCTCTGGGCACCGAAGCCTCCACTTTTACTTTGTTTTTTGCTCCCTGAACTAATCTCTGGAATAAACTATCACATGTATAATTACTCAACTGAAATTCCAGATACCACATGACTTAGAAAGTTTGTGTTTTGGTGAGGCTTTTGAAAGATAAATTCAGAACAAGAAAAATGTGCGACTCACCAATTATTCCATGTATTCTTTATGCTCTGAATTATGTTAGACATTGTGATTATTCCATATCATAGTATTCACATTTTATGCTTATATATTTAATATACTGTATTTTATATCTTACCTTAAATAGTATCAAATATGTTTATGTTTGGCATTCTTGAAAATTCACAGTGATCTTTGAACCAAAGATGTATTGATTTAACAGTGAATGACTGAATGTGAAAAAAAATCTCATATTTGGTTTGCTGCATTTTACGTATAGAAGAGGTACCCATTATTTTAAGATAATGTGATTTTCATGTGCGCTTAGAGAGTAAAGGTAACTGTGGACATGATTGTGATAAAGAGAGATTGCGCTTTCAGCTGTCTGTGATTACCCAGGCCCAGAATGCATCACAGTCTGGCTACCTTTGAATGCCTAGCACTAGGACACTCTGCTGCAGATCAAAGTCAGAGGGTCTAAATTTTTAAATCAACTTGCTAAGTATGCAGCCTAATGAACTCTGTTGTTGTTTCATGCCTATCAATTTTTTACTGTTCCTTCACTGTGACCACATTCTGCTCTTTCTTGGTTTATTAATTTCTATCTATCCTAATTTCTTTCACCAAATCACCTTAATTGACTACCATGCTGCCATGGGAAAAACATGTACTCAACTTTCCAAAAGTTCTCCTTCCTAGTGTTGATTTTAAGCTGATATTATGGTTAGGAAAATATATATTTAATTTGCATATATATTTAAATTAGCATTTCTATTTTATTTACGCAGAGAAACACTATCATTATAGCATTTTGCTCCAGTAAACTTTTGGTCTTCATTTATGATTTTCTTAGAGTGTAATTCCCTTTGTTCCTTGCCCTCCTGTTGGAATTTTGATTACACAATGCTGTTTCTCTTTACTGTCATGCCAAATAGCCAACAAAAAAGTGAGGTTGAAGAAATAGACACTTAGCTGGATTTTAAATTATAAAAAGAAATTCTTTTTATAATTGTAAAGCACCCCACTGACACCTGTTAAATCAATTTAAGAGTAATTTATTGAGTTATTACTCCATTTCTAACTCTGGGATGAGTAGTCTATGGAATACCAAAAATACACAGAAAAAAACTGCTGCTCTAGAATAGTGTGTATTCTTGTTATGAAAGCACAACATACGTACAGTACATGTTTAAAGAATGACATAAAACTGTTTAACAAACGGCCAATATTCTGGTAGAGACACCTATGAAAGAGAACTATTAATGTAGAAATGTCTGGGAAAGGCAAACCTTAGAAAATCACCAGATGTTAATATTTTATCCCATGAGAAAATCAAGTTCAATGAATATTTTATTAAACCTAAATTATGATTATGAATGAGGCACAGCAATTTTAGATGTATTACAGTGTGAAAAAGTTTGCATATTAAAATTAATGAAATATGATGTATTAATATTTGTGTTGTAACATTTGTCAATATGTCTTTTTTTGGTATATTAATGAATCCATTTAGCCTGTGGTCTTAAAGTTCAAGTGGCATATTAACAGCTCTAAAACACTCCACGTTGATTTTTTTTACCTGCTTCCTTCCCACATATGACCTATGCAATCACGATCGCTAACCTTCAAGTATATCCCAATGTTATCACATTTCCTAGCTTCTAACACTGCTGCACTAGATCAAACTCTCTCCATCATCTCTGGGGTGCAGCAATGGCACTTGAATTGTTCTCCTTTTTCAGACATGCTAACCTAAAATCTATCTACCAGGGCATAGCCAAATTGACCTACTCAAAACCTCAAAAGTCTCAAAAAGTCACATTGCTTCCCTGCCTAAAGGCCTGTAAGCTTTCTCGTTGCTCGTAATAAATCCCAAACTGTTTACCACAATCCATTCTACAGGAGCAGAACAATATATATTATCAATACTGATAGTCATATTAATTTTACAAACAGCAGGTAAAATGTCTCCTTCCCTGATTTCATCCGATGCCTCTCTTCTCCTCTTCATTTTTTATTCCACAGCCATATTGAGATGCATGCTGTTCCTTGAGTGTCCTGACCTCTTATGGCCCTGACGTCTTTACAGTCTCACAACTGCTGTTCTTTCTTTCTAGAGACATCTGTCACCAAGGCAGTGCAGTGGTTAAGAATATGGATGTTGAATGCTGACATCCTGGCTAAAGGCCCAGCTTGGACACCTGCTAGGTGCATGACCATGGAGAAGTTGTCACCTCATCCCTGACACTCCCAGTCAATCTGAAAACTGAGGATAATGTTTGCACCTACTCCTGAGAGTTGTGACAAGGATTAAATGCTTTATTTGTGTAAGGTGCTCAGAAAGTAGAAAAAGTAGCCATATAGAATTAGTCGTGGTTATCTTGTTAATTGCCAGATTTCTTCTTAAATATCACCTTTATGAGCTATTCTTTGTAAATGTTTTATAAAATAGAGACATCCACTTCTTCCATTTCCTTAACCTGCTTTTTTTTTTTTCCCTCATAGCATTACAAGTAACAAAAATTATAGTATTTTCTTCCCTGTTTACTTGTTTATTATCTGCTTCACCCTTCAAAGTATAAGTCGCATGAGCACACAGACTTTGCCATTCTTGCTCACTATTTTACCCTTGGTTAAGAGAATAGTGTCACACCGAAGTACATACTAAACATTTGCGAAGAGAAAGAGAGAAGTTGGAAGTTCTAAAATACAGCTTTAAAAATTTGATGATTTTAGTTTCCTAGCCAATATGCCACCAAGCACTGACATTCTGAGGTGCACAAAAAAATCACAAAATCCCATAATCCAGGTAACATTTTCCCTGATCTGATCAAATCCCATTTCTCCAAAAGAGCAGGTGAGCCAGTGAAGAATCCAATTGTTTCCATGATGTGAAATGAAACATCCTGAAGGTTCCCACTCAACCATGTTACCTCCAGGCTTGAAACATCCACTGTTCACTTGAGGCACCAACTTCCCAAACCTCTGTGATACCAATGTCTTAAGGCAGGCATTGCTTATGGGCAGAGCCCCAGAGTGATTAGGAAGCCCCAGGGTGCTTAGGAAGCAGAATTCTTGGAGCTGGGAATCCAAGTAGTATAAGCATAATATTTGAAATGATTAAGGAACATATAAAATACTAAAAGTGTAGATTCCAAAGAAAAACCTGAATTAGTCCGGACCTTTCAAATATAAAAAAAAAAAAAATTCAAACTAAGTTTCTTTGGTGATGGTACCTCAAACACTGGAATGCTTAAGCACATCTCCCTGTGCATATTAATGTCAAACCTGTACTTGACTGTTTCGATAATAATTTATGGTTTTAATCTAACTTCTTCACAAACAGGATTTTCCAGCATTCATTAATTATAAAAGAAAAACAAAAAACCTAACCACTGAGTATGGATTTTGCATTACGCATTCTGTTCATGTTCCCTGACATCACTTGCTATGCTGGACATGTTTTCCTGGACTCTTAGCTGTGTATTAGAACATGCAGAATATTTGGAACTGAATCTCTAGTTTGTCAAATGTAATTTAGAGTTTGTTTGTGGGGTCTCATTTCAGGAGTCTAATTAGTGATGGTTCTGAAAAATAAAATAAAATAAGCTGCAGCTAAAGACTGGTTGGTGGCTAAGCACCATTGCCATTACTCATGGAGCCTGCTGATGTTTGAGATGAATTCCTGTCATGAATGTTTATTTTTATTTTTAATGTGCTCTTAATTGAAACAATTTCCTCATCTTGTGATTACCTGTTTGGATGGCATGTCATTTTCCCAAGATATGGAAAATATTAATGTAGCCTCAAAATTGGAAAATCTGATTTCTCTTTGGCTGGGGTAACCCAGTTATTGAGCTAGCAAAGGTAACATTATCCAGTGACCACAAGAGCTCATTGACTTGGCACAGTCATAGGCTATCTCTCTTGCCCTTCTCAGACAGACTGAATATGTTTATTTGGTTGTAACAGAAATGAGATGAGAGTATGTGGATGGGCTTGTGGATATTACTATTCCTTAACTTGGGAGAGCAATTTAAAGCAGTTATCAGTGGATTTAAGAAGAGCTAAGAGACTGGTATACCATAGGTTCTCTTCATTAAGGATTCACGGTTCTAAGTAAAGGTGTCAGAGAGTAGACAGTGAGCATCCCAATTGTCCACAGCATATAAGTCCTCAGAAGATCAATTCTGTCTCCTTTCACCTGATAATTACCCAGTACGCAGGAAAAAAATGTCAACTGTTCTCCTGAGTTTCTAAGAACCTCTTCTTATGTGCTCACCTAGTAAGAACCCTTGCCCTTACTTAGAAACTGGAGCCAATGAGACTAACACCTGAATTGTTTGATTCTAATGAACACTCTCTCCCACCTGACTGTACAGTAGTTAGTGTCATCCTATCCTAAAGTCTGATTTGTAATATTTGTCCTAATCAACTGTCTTCAAAGCCTGTCATGAAAAAAGATTACGTGTGGGGAGAAGGCATTGTCAAGTTCAGTCATAGAACGGGTGAGAGGAAAATAAGAGGCAGCACTGAGCTAATTAATTATGCCATCTAAACATTAAAAAAAGTTATCAGTCTCCCAAAAATGCAAGTGGGAAATAAAACAAGTTGGGACAAACTTTACAGAGTTAGCTTGCACCTAACTATGAAAAAATGGACAAACACCAAAGAGTGGGGGGAAATTTATCTGAATCAGTATAAATCAACTATAGTTCAATAATAAAAAAAAATAATAGAGATTAGCATACTGAGGCAAGCCAGACAGAGAAAGACAAATATCATATGATACCGCTTATATGTAGAATCTAAAAAAGGATACAAATGAACGTATTTACAAAACAGAAATAGACTCACAGATATTGGAAACAAACTTATGGTATAAATTAGGAATTTCAGATTAAAATAGACATACTACTATATATAAAACAGATAACCACAAGAACCTACTGTATAGCACAGGAAACTCTACTGAATATCTTGTAATAACCTATAATGGAAGAGAATATATATATGCATATATACGTGTATGTATGTATAACTGAGTCACTGTACACCTGAAACTAACACAACATTGTAAACAACTGTATTTAAAATATATATATAAATAAAAAAGATAATAAATAAATAAATAAGTAAATAAAAAGAGTAATCATGAGGGGAGGAGAATACAATGCAGGATATTTAAAATGTATTTGAGATTAAGCAACTTACTATAAGGAAGGAAGGAAGGAAGAAAGGAGGGAAGGAAGGAAGGAAGGAAGGAAGGAAGGAAGGAAGGAAGGAAGGAAGGAAGAAAGAAAGAAAGAAAGAAAGAGAAAGAGAGAGAGAGAAAGAAAGAAAGAAAGAAAGAAAGAAAGAAAGAAAGAAAGAAAGAAAGAAAGAAAAAGATTCTGCTAGTTGCTTGAAGGATGCTCATAACTCTCTAACCTGCTCATAGTCGATTTGATTGGCAGTCCTAAACAGTGATGCTCAGTTGAGACAGGCGTAAGCATGGCCTCCATATTTACACAACATCACAGTGAAAGTGAGCCATCTTTATGAGGCATTTGTGTCTCATCCTGCAGTTAAGGTAAGAAAAGGAGAAAATATTAAGTATCACTGAACAGGAGACAGAGGTTTCTTCTGAATTCCATATTAGCTAAAGAAATAATGGGTCATTGTGTGAAGAACAAATTTTTAAATCATTAACTCAGGACATTTTACTGGTCAGTTACAGCTGTAGATTTGATTCTCAGTGTTTCAACGAGAAGGGGACAGTAGTATCTGAACACATGATGATTAAATGAATCCTGGGGTTATTTCTTTATAAACAGACTTTTGGAATCAAGATATTACTTGAGGAAAAAAAGTGTCAGTTAATATTTTTATATAAGATCTGTGCCTCATTGTCAACCTCAAGTTGCTATTATCACTTTCTTCTTTCACCTTTTCTTCTTTATCAGTTACTTTCTGTTTTCATTAAAGATGACCTAGACATCCTTACCCACCCCCATATCCTACCTTGGCCACAGACAAAACTGAGAAAAAGAACAGCTGGTTTATGAGAACAGAAGCCTACTTTGCAATTTTATTCTAAGCTCACCTATACAATTCAGCCATCAGACTAGCCAGCCTCAGGAGGTTAAACTAAGGGATGAACAAAGACAAGAATGTCATTTGGGATGTGTAGGGTAAGGTGACAAAAAGTTGGTAAAGGAGGGAAAAGGACAAAGGCTTTAAGAGATTGTTTTTTCTCAAATTAAATGACGTGAATCTAGAAATTACTTCTCGGTCTTACATTGCACTTGGTGGCAAGAAACAGCTAATGCTTACTGCAGGAGTAAACACCTAATAGAAGGTGTGCCCTTGTCTGGAAGTGAGAAATAACTATCTTAAAGTATGTGCTTGAATTATCTTTGTCCTGCATTTCAATAATGTTCCCATGGTACCCAGGTTTCATTTTCTTTTCTTTTCTTTTTTTTTAATTTCACTCATTTTCAGTTTCCCTTTCTCAATTGCCCATTATAACCAGTTTTCTCCTGTCTATTTTCTATCTGCTCTCCCTGTCATTTCCATAAGCATATAAAAAACTCACCTTCCATATGATAGCCTTTCAATACCTACTATCAATAAGAGTAAAGACTAAACCGCTGTAAGTAAACTCAACAATGCAAGTGAGTTACAAAACAGTTTATTTCTCCCTTACAAACAATCCCAATGCCAGTCCTGATCCTAATTACCACCCAGAGATGAGTTTTTCTTAGTTTATAAATTCTGCTCTTCTCAAAAGTGTTGCGTCTCATGAGCAAGAAAAGAGAAGATGGAAGAGGCCACATTCGTGACTTTTAAGCTGATGATGAATCAGAAGTTACCAATATTAAGTCTGCTTGCATCCCATTGACCAGCATTTAGTCAAATACCCCAATCTAAATATAGGGAAGGTCAAGGAAATAGTGTCTTTTCCTGCGAGGTCATATTTCCAACCACAGTTCTATTGCTATAGAGTGAGGATAGAACAGATATTCTTGGCCAAACAACAGTCTTTACCACATGTTTATTTATGTAAAGGATCTTGTTTATACTAATGATTTCATAAAACTCACTATGTACATATAGTAGGTATTTATTGCTACATTAAAAATTAACCCAAAACAAAATGGTTTAAGACTGAAAAACTTATTAACAGTTTCTAAGCATCAAGAATCCAGGAGCTGGGTGGTTCTGGCTCAAGGATTCTCATGAGGATACAGTCAAGCCACTGACTAAACCTGTAATGTCTCTGAAACCTTTACTTAGGTGGCATATTTTTTTTTTATAAATTTATTTATTTATTTTATGTTTTGTTTATTGGCTGCATGGGGTCTTCATTGCTGCGTGTGGGATTTCTGTAGTTGCAGAGAGTGGGGGCTACTCTTCATTGCGGTGCACAGGCTTCTTATTGCAGTGGTTCTAGGCGTGCAGGCTTCAGTAGTTTTGGTGTGTGGGCTCAATAGTTGTGGCTTGTGTGATCTAGAGTGCAGGCTCAGTAGTTGTGATGCACAGGCTTAGTTGCTCCATGGCATGTGGGATTTTCCTGGACTAGGGCTCGAACACATGTCCCCTGCACTGGCAGGTGGATTCTTAACCACTGTGCCACCAGGACAGCCCTGGCATATGCTTTTAAGATGCACACTCACACAGCAGTTGGATGGAGTCCTCAGCTCCTCACTGACTGTTGGCTAGAAGTCTAAGTTCCTCTCCACACAGGTGTCTTCACAGAGCTCACAGAACTGCCAGAGTGTCCTCAGTATATGTCTATTCCTTCCTCAGAGTAAGAGAAAGAGAGGCAGAAGGAATAGGTAGAGGGAGGAGAGGAGGGAGAAAGAGGAAAAAGGAGAAGAGGAAGAGATTGAGGAGGAATATGAAGAGGAGAAGAAGGAGGAGGAGGAGGAGAAGAGGAAGAAAAGAGAAAGTCCAAGATGAAAGCTGTAGACTTTTATCACCTAATCTCAAAAGAGGCATGTCCTCATTTCTGCCACAGGCAGATCAACCCTGTATGGTTGGATACGAGGTGACTAAGGACTAGACAAGACTGTGAAAAGTAGGAGGTGGCATTATTGGGAATCATCTTAGAGGCTGGTTACTGCATCTCTCAATTCTAATGGTCTTTCCTGGGCCTTCTAGAATAAGAGATTCATGAAAGCGTGTTTCCAATATAAGATATGCAAGTTATATTAATATTACTAGAAAGCCAGAAAATTGACATTCAGATCATTTTTTTAAATGGAGAAGAAATAAGAAATTGGATCTATTTACCACACAGATAAGGAAACCATCACAGTCCTTTCTCCTAGTGAAATATTTACTCTTCAGTAATGCCTCCTGCTTCTTGATTCCACTCCTCCATGAAATGCTAAATGTCATCTCTTTAGTCTTCTTTGGGTCAGTGGCTGAGGTGCAATAAATTAAATTGTCCTAAATTCTTAATACATTCCTTTCCTAGGAAAACAATTATTTTTGTTTGAAGGGGCTATTTTTGAAGAGTTCTTTAAAATCTTACACCAAAACTCATACAGATGACAGGTCAAGTGATTTTATTATACTTTAATATTTTTTATTTGTAATTTATTCTCTTTCAGTAGTGGAAGGATCCTTTTGTACCCCTCATTTCACACCAGTTTGCCTGGATTAATATTGGCTGTGTCATGTTAGAGAGTCAGGAGTGTTCATTAGAATATAAATTGTAATTTATTTAAACAGGACAATAGGAGGTAGTGTTGTTTCTAAGAGAGAAAACCGTACTGGAAGTCGCCATAGTTGGGTTCTACTCCTAACTGTACTGGAAACTGTCCCTGATACTAGTGATAAAGATTTATTTATGTATTTGTTTGAATGTTTGTTTATAAATGTATTTATTTAATTTTGTAGTACATCAGTTTCCTCATCTCTAACTAAGGACTTTACTATAGCTAACACTTAAGATGACTTTTAGACCTAAATCTCTATCAGTGGGTATGGTTTTGGGTCACTGAATTTCCATTTCATCAATGTCAAAACATGCCAGAAGATAGACTTACATTATATGGATTAACACATAACAAAATGTCAAAAGACTAAGTCACATAGAAATTATTTCTCAGTCCAAGATTATGCAAAACTTACACTCTCTACACCTCAGCATCTTTAGTTGCAAAGTAAGGCTTGATCTTCTCTGACCAGCCTGGAAGGTGGATTTACAAGGAACTAATAAAATTGATCTGAATAGAGTACAAATTCTGAATGATCATTAGTAAACTGAAAATAATCCAGGCCCAGAGGGGCCAAACCACTGATTACTCCAAATGAGACTCAGGGGAAAATATTGTCTGTTTCCTATTTTGTTGCGTTCACTGGACTTTGTTTACATTGTAGAACAGTCAGAGAAACTTGAAAAAATACACAAAAGATTTTTTGTGCTTAAACTACTTCCCAAAACTTGATATTAAACTTGATGTTAAAATAGAAAGATTAAAATCAGAATGAATTTAGCTTACTGTTTTGCCTCCCAAGGATATTTCTCATCCTGTCTCTTTTCTTTGCACTCAGCTCTGCCATATTTTTTTTTCTCTACACTTAGAATGGCTGCCTTTTCTTCTAAACCATTGTAATTTGTAATGATCTTTCTAAAACCCTGCGTCCCATCTACCTCTCCACTATATTTGAATTTGTAATCTCAAGCCATTTACTGCTACCATCTTCATCTTGGTAACTATTCTTTAATTTCTTCATCCCTTCTACTGCAATTTATTTACACTTGTAATTTCATTATGAGTTGTTAAAGTTCTTCAGGACACTTTATATTATAAATGTTTTACCTAATTGTACTGTGTGGCACAGCTTGTCCATTTAGACTCAAGTGCTCTTATGGTACTTACTGCTTTATTCTCTGCTAGGGAACTAGTACTGCTTCAAGAATGCATTTTGGAAACTTTATAAATTATCCCAAGAAGTTTTATTCCAAGTTTTTCCATCACAGATTACTTTGTTTGTTTGTTTGTTTCCTTTAAATTTCATTTCAACAACACTTAGCAAATATGATGAACCAGGCCCTGGACTTGGAGTTCAGGAGCCAAAGATAAATAATTCTTCCCTGAATTAATGGCACACGAGTGAAGAAAGGACAGCAGCATAAGGCAAAAGAACAATGACAGAGTCATGTACTAAGTTCTACATTTGCACTTAAAAGGAACAGACTTATTCTATCTTCAGAGCGAAAAACTCTCAAAGACTAGGATACAAATGACCTGAGAATTGTAGATGAGCAGCAATTTCCCGAACAAAAGGGAAGAAGGAGTCAGATAAGACAGCCAGGGCAACAGGTGCATAGAATTAGGAGAGAAGTTGTAGTTTCTTGTCAAGATGGAAAACTAATACAGGTTGCTGGCTCCTTCTCCCACAGTCAACTCTGATGAAACTAAAGAAGGAAAAGAGATGCTTAGATTTGAGAAACTATACAGGTTAAAAGGAAGGGCTGATGGCTGTGCTGACTTAGAATGTGTTCTAGAGGTGAGATGGGGAGGCATGGCTGCAGCTGAGGTCTGGAAGAAAGGGTAGGAGTTTGGAGGAAAATGTTTAAGTTCAACTCTTACAACTCCTGGAGTTGCCTTAGAAGAGTCCACGCAGGCTATTTCACACAAAAATTATTAGGAACAGCCCGGATAGTCTTTTGGATTGGGTAGAATTAGGGTCTTGCCAAAGCCTTATTGAGGCAAGGAACTAGTGTCAGCCATTCAGGATGCTTTCTCTGCTTTCTTCCTTCCTTCCAAACACACAGCTCATGTCAAGAAAGCCTTCAGGTTTTCTCAGGTAGATCATGGTCTACTTAGCGCCTCCCAATTTGCTTTTCCTGGTAGTTCAAAGGTGAGTCCATTCCCAAGGGTTTTCTTCCTTACATGCCGAGGTTTCTCTGCCCTGGAGTTCATCTCCTTCCCTCTCTTTTTATTCATCTAGAGGGACCCAGGTTGAGGTCTGGTTTTCTGCCCTTTGTACCACACAGACATAGGAATGGAGACAGGAATGTTAACTCATTTGCCTAACTGTACAAGGCTAGAAAATAGTATGTTGGGCAATGAACCAAGGAATCTGATTCCAAGTCCTATATTATTACATGTGCATTACATGTATTAATGTATACAGCCTTATGTATATGAAGAAAGTGGGCACATGTAAAGATCTTACATGTATACATTAAAGCAGAGTCCCAGAAAAATGACGTCCCAAGCTGTGTGTTTACCACATGAACACATTTGAACATCCCAGTGTTTATTCTTGGCAGGGGTCTGTGGGAGCTTCTCCCTGGAACCCAGGAGAAGTGAGTGGCTAGAGTGGGCACAGCACTTGGCCTCTTGATTTGGATATCAGTTTTGTAGAAAATCAGCCATATATTAAATTCCCAGGGAAGGTATACATGAGGAAGGAATTAAGCCTTCTAAAGAGTCCATGCACACAAGCCTATTCCAGGTGCATCAAGGAAGTACCTCTTTGAATGAAACAAGGTGCCATACTTACCATCTTCACTTTTATATAAATTAGGGAATTTCAGGTAAGTTACTGACACTTAGCATAGGGTCCACAGAATGAAACATAGGCTGGGTATAAAGAGAGAAGGTGATTTAGAGCATAAGACAGACAAACCACTAGCTAGTTCCATAGTAAGGCAGTCTTGGTAAACAGGAAATCATCTAAAATACCAATTCCCTACTGACTCAGGCAGAGGGTACAAAGGGTCTAAAAAGAAAGATGGAGGAAGAGATATTTGGAGGTTTTACATAGACAACTACTTGAGGCAATGGGATGCAGAAAGCACTCTAAGGGAACTTTGTCACTGAACCTGTGGATATGAAGATGGCCATTTTGGTGCAGACCTGGTCCAAGCCCAGGCCAATCAAGTTTTTCCTGGCCAGTTTCCTAGAGAATGTGCCAGGTTCCTGGGGAGCACAAGGCTGACATAACCTTAAAGTCTCCAGTCAAAGGAAGCAGCTGAACCTTGGAAACAATCTAGAAAAATATAAATATAAAATTTTGTACACAAATGTAGATTTTCTTCAAAGCAAAGAGAAAAGGATGTCCTACACGCACCATTGACTTGAGGGCAACAATTGTTAAAGAAAAACAGAGTTGTAGGGGTGGGGTCATATGTCTCACATCCAAATGTGAAGGCACAGCGACTGCTTGCTTGATTCACAACTTTTCTGTGACCCAAACCACTCCACCACCATAAATCTGAGGTGTAGGGTGAAGCAACTCACAACGTGTGTTTCAGGCATAACATACCTTTTTGCTATTAGTCTCTTTTTTTCTGAGAAATCAAAGCAGATTCAGAAGTTTTCTCACTTCAGTGTTATAAGTGTTGCTGGAAGTATAACAGGTGTTTGTACATGGTGCAGCCAAAAAAAAAGTAACCGCTCTAAATGTGACCCCCTTTCTCTTCCAACACCCTACCTCCTAGTTTTCATTCAAGTTTTTTCCTGGGCTGCCTGTACGGAGCCACGCTTAGAGCTAAACACAAGAGAGGCAAGATACTTCGCAAGTTATGGCCTGTCGTTCCTCTTTTTTCTTGCCTGCATTGCAAAAGTGCCACCCTCTCATAAAAGAATGGTTGTGATGTGATGGATGCCAAAGGTCAGCATTATTGTCCTTAAGAAGCCTTTTCAAACCAAGTTGCTTTCATGAAGATTTCTCAAGAACAACGCTGACTTTATTATAGGGATTGTGCTTTTTTTTTTTTGAAACAAGGAGGTCCCTGAACTGGGAAGTTTCTCAGCATTCAGCTCTATTCAATCCAGCAATTGTTGCACTTTTTCTGTTATATGTCAAATGCCAGGATAGCTACTTAGAGACTAAAAACATAAAAAGAGCATAACTGCTCCCTTCGAATTACTATTATCTAGTAGGGAAAGAGTGATACAAACAATTTTAATACAAGCATAATCATTGTAATCTTATAATCCTTAAAATATAATATAATCCTTATGATATAATACAGTATATTATATAAGCTTATAATAATAGAAGCATATTAGGTTACATAAATTCTATAGTATAGAAAAGACGTGGGGGCACTGAGGAAAATAGCCTTTTTTAATTGAGAAAATCTGGCAAGCATTTTAACAAAGATGCATGAAAGGGAAGACTGTGGTAAGCAGAGAAAGGTCGTGAGGTAAAGAAGGTTCCAAGAAGAATAAAAATTGGAACTAGAAAGACTGAAGTTTGTATGTGAATATTTGAGGAACGGAGAATAATCCAAGTGGCTGATTTACAGAAAAAAATAAAGGGAAATGACTTGGGCCACTTGGTGCCTAAGGAAACCTTGTTTTCTACACTCTGCCTCTCGTCTCCTTTATCTTTGTCCTGTAGCCTTGGGCTCAACTGTTTGGAAATAAGTTTCTTTGAGGGCCACTGTTCCCTTCTGTGTTTTAGTCTAGCTTCTGTGAGTTGCACAGCTCTCTAGTGAAGTGGCCCTTGCTAAGGGATTCCTAGAGTCTTTTCTTACCTGAGGCTCAATGGATTCTGTGAGGATCGTAGTGGATGGGAAGAACAAGGCAATTGGCTCTTTCCAGGAGCAAGACAATTTTCTTGATGATCCTACCATTCAGCATTGTTTACTTAGAAGTACTGAGGTATATCTATCACCTGAAATTAAGTTTTCATCTATGCACAAACTTTATATTGTGCAGTCACCCATCCAACAATTATTTAACTCCTTCTCTGTACCAGAATGTGTTTTAGCAACAACAGTATAGACAAGGATAAGAGAGACAAATCTGCCCAATGAGAACTTACATTGCATATACCTTTAAAACAAACTGACTGATTATTGGATTTCTTCATGCGTTCACTAAAATGTTATTTTTATGTAACCTCAGTCTATAAACTCTCTGAAGCTTAGCATCTTGAATTATAAAGTGTATTTAAGAAAACCTGCATAAAACATGAGGTTTTCCTGAGTTTTATATACACCATAAACACAAAATAAATTTCATGCTATAAAGAGTAAGATATAATTAATATGAGTAAGTTATAATTAATAACAAGATTACCATATCTTTTTCAGAATTTCTTATCCTGAGCAATCATGGAAATGCCATGTAAAGTGTATTTTAAATTCAGAAAGGTAATTATTTTAAAGAAAGGGGAAAAATGAAAAACTGTGAGGTAGAATCTCATGCCTGTATCTAATACAGCACAGAGTGAATTCTGAATTATTAATGTGATGAGAATCCAAGTGGTATTTCACGTGGTTCAGTTCTTGGCCATAACGCAATGGCAGAGGGCATAAAGATTTTTAAGAAAAAATAAGGAGGATAAATTTAGTATACTTGGAGCCTAATTTAATATGATGATTTGAGGGAGAAAGAAAATTTCAGTGTGGTTGTGAGCCACTGTGCTGATGATAGCATCACTGACCTGTGTAAAGAGTACAGGGCAAAAAGCAGGTAGAGTTCAACAGAATAATTTCAACTCAAGACTCTTTGAGTGTTAGATGTTCTATTAATATCTATTGTTACATAACAAATGATCCCAAATCTTAGCAGCTTAAAATAACGAGTATCTATTAATTCACACATTTTGTGTCAGTATCAGGAATCTGGAAATGGCTTTGGAGGGTGGTTCCAGCTCAGTCTCTCCTGAGGTTGCGGTGAAGCTTTGGGCAGGTCCGTACTCATATCAGGGAGGATCCCTTCCAAACTAATTCACATGGCTGTTGGCTGAAGGCTTCAGTTCCTCATGAAAGCTTCTTTGTAGGTCAGGTCGTGACATGGTTTCCTCTAGAGCAAATCATCAAAGAAAGAGAGAAGGAGAGAGAACTCAAGAGAGAATCTGCAGTCTTTTCTATAACCTTCTTTCATAAATGACTTGTGCCATATGCTACTTATTGATCACAAAGACCAATTCCAATATGATGTTCAAGGGTACTGCACAAGAGTGAATATTTCCAAAGGTAAGGATCATCTTAGAGGCTATCTACCAGAATTCATGAACAGGTGAGGTACTGAAAAGGGGGACAGTGTTAAAGATGGAGATTTGGATATTTTTAGCATATGGGTAACAGTTGAAGCTCTGGGAATAAGTGAGAGGTTCAAGTCAAAGATATTGTAGACCAGTTACCCTCATAGGAGTACCTGTATGCCCCACTCTCCATCAAGAGTGGACCAGATGGGTAGGGGTAGGATGGCAGCACATAACTTTCCAAAATCTTTACTGTAGTTTTAAAAAAGCACTTCCAGAGACTCTGTGCAAACATCCCACCTACACATGCTGTTTCCTTTTGAGAATCTCTGCTATATTCCTAGATTTGTTAATTCAAAAAAACATTTATTGAGAACCTAATACATATATATATATCATACATTGGGAAAAGTTAGTGTATAAGAAAGACTTAATCTCTGTCATTATGGAAGAGAAGAATCATAAATAAAACCTCTCAGATGAATAGAATTTGGATGAAAGTAGAGATAATAACCCTTGAAAAAGAATGAAAAGGTTCTAGCAAATGAGAAAAGTAGATTCCATAAATCAAATGAGTAGAGAATTTTATGAAGAAATAGGTAACAAAATTTAGGGTAAAACAAATAATAACAAATAAAAAATAGGTAGAAAATAAAAAAGATTTAACAAATAATAGGTAACAAATTAATGTGAGAAATATCTTAAATGTCTATTTATAATGGAGATTATAAAGGACAACTGTTTTTAACGTTCTCAACAGTTGGCCCTTGCAGACTTGAAACTATTTTTCATTGGTTCATTTTCTAAGATACATATCATCTTCAATAAAGTCAGACTTAGGTAGAATTTTAAAACAAGGAATCAATTTTTTGTCCACCATTTCCTGTTACCAGTGAGCTTCCTTACTTTTTAAATCTCATCCACTCCTTTAGAACAAAATTTTATTAAATTTGACCTCTAGGAAAATAATGTGAATACAATGCCTCTATTGGAGACTATTCTTCTTCCAAGAAATAACATTCTCTTAATGTAACCAGATGCATTCAGTAGTGCTTTATTATTTAGTTTCTTCCACATTTCACATCTGATCTATCAGCAAATCTTGCCAGCTTTACCTTTATACTCAGGTTTTTACTTCTCAGAATCTCTGCCAAATGTGTACTGGTTCAAGCCTCTCTCAGCTCTCACCTGAATTATTACACAGTTTCTAACTTCTCATCCTGGCTCCCTTCAACTCCCAGACTGAAGCTGATTATCTTAGGAGCACAGCTAGAGTGAACCTGGTGTAATCTAAGTTCATGGCCATTCTCTTTCCGAAGTTCAACCCCCTTTTTCAGGGCTAGATTCAATTTAAATTTTTTCTCCTACACTGAGATTTTGATTGTCTTATAGTAACAGCATGTTTTAGCTCCAGAGAAGAAAATTATTCTCTCTGTGTACATAAGTGGCATGTTGACTGATCCTTCATAGAAGTGAACTATATTTTACTTCCAGCAGATGTAGAGACTGAGGCCTTCTGATTTATACAAACAAGCTATAGCAAATCCATAAAACACAAGATATTGACCTCAAGTCATCATCAATACATTTCTAATGTAACATATAGAACAGTACTAATTTTACTTCTTAATTCCTTTTAAAAGTAATAGTTCCTTCCTGTTATTAGCCACATTTATTCCCATTGATGACAGTTTAGTTTAATTCAAGCAGCCTATAATACTTTAAATAAGAACCTATTTTAGAATCTCTTACTAATATTTTTTCAGGCTGAAATGCTATAAATGCCTTAGCGGCAATAGAAATTATTGTGGCTAATACACAAAATAAAACATTTAGTCTACATCTCTCTCAATTACAAAATAATAATTCAATTGCTTTTCACACCAAGAATAATAGTAGTATTTTCCAGCATCTTTATGTCAATATCCACAATTTATCTTCTCAGATTTTTTTTTTTTTGAAAAGTTAAAAATTCCTTATTTTTTTATTCCTGGTACCACTACCACAATTTACAGGGCAATATACCTGATGTGATGAAAAGAAAAAGAAAAAGACAAAGCTACAACAGATAAACGACCTCAAGAATGTACATCTAATTGACACTACATTGCATTAATCAATAGCTGCACTTTTTGCAAACTGTGGCTATGACAGTCCTGAACAAGAAGGGTTTCCTGTTTAAGCTGCAGTAACTTTTCTGACTATGGATCATCGTTCCTCCTGTGGCAGATTTTTACAGTTCCTCTAATGCATTTGGGACAACTGTCTCAAAGTAACCTGCAGCTTTCCTGACAACTCCTCGCTCTCTCTCCTGCTAAGAACTGTAGCCCTTTTCTTCTGAGTTTTTAGAACCTTCTGTTACCATATCCACCACTTCCACCACCAGATCCATAACCACCACCATAGGGACTACCCGAGCTTCTTCCACCAAAACTGCCCCCCTTCATGGGTCCATAATTTGATTGCTGTTGTCCACTATAATTTCCAAAATCATTATAGTTCCCACCACCACCATAGTTACCTCCAAAATGTCCTCCTTCATTGTAACCATCATATCCTCCACCACCACCACCATATCTACCACCTTGGTTTCCATATCCTGGTCCACCACCACCATAGCTATAACCAGGTCCACTGCCATAGTTGCCACCATCACCTCCAAATCCATTATATCCACCATCACCTCCTCCAGAACTACCTCTACTGCTACCACCTCCACCACCATAGCCTCCTCTCCCACCAAAGTTTCCACCACAGCCAAAGTTAGCTCCTCCACCTCCAAAGTTTCCTCCACGACCCATAAAGTTGCCAGATCCACCTCCACGACCTCTTTGTGATCCAGCAGATTGCATTTCTTGTTTAGAAAGGGCCTTTTTCACTTCATAATTATGCCCATTAATAGTGTGATATTTCTGAACAACAATTTTATCAACTGTATCATGATCATCAAAAGTTACAAAAGCAAATCCTCTCTTTTTTCCACTCTGCCTGTCTTCCATAACTTCTATGCTTTCAATCTTGCCATCCTTTTCAAAGTAGTCTCTCAAATTATATTCTTCTGTATCTTCTTTAATACCACCAACAAAAATTTTCTTCACTGTTAGATGGGCACCAGGCTTTACAGAATCCTCTCTAGAAACAGCTCTCTTTGGTTCCACTACACGCCCATCAACCTTGTGTGGTCGAGCGCACATTGCTGCATCCACCTCTTCAACACAAGAGTAAGTCACAAAACCAAAGCCCCTGGAACATTTTGTTTGGCGGTCTCTCATCACCACACAATCTGTAAGTGTGCCCCATTTCTCAAAATGTTCTCTTAGGCTATCATCTGTAGTTTCAAAGCTCAGACCACCAATAAACAGTTTTCTCAACTGTTCTGGTTCCTTTGGATCATGGCTCTCCTCCCCCCCGGCGGCAGCGGCAGCGGCGACAACGGCCAGAGTCGGGCTGGGGGCAACCGGGCGGAGGTTTTACCTCCATTTTGAGACCAGACTCGCCTCTTCCAACTCGAGTTCAATATGGAACCCTCAGATTTTTTAAGTAGGTTTTGTGAAGTTATCCTTATACTCAAGTTTTGGAAGTAGTAACTGCAATTTCACCATAATGGATACATTAACACTGTTATGGGAATATGATTACCACACCTTTTCCAGCGTGACATCTGAGTAGGTTTGACCAGACCAGATTAGGTTTCACAGTAACGAATCCTGGTTCAGAAGCAAGCTCATGCAGGCATCCAGGGTCCCAGAGGGTAGGGACTAAGGCCACCCCTAACTGCTCTCTCAGCCTGTGGGCCATACCACCTACTCTGTCCCTCTCCCATCTCAGCTTTCTTTTCTAATATACTGACTACGACTTCTCCGCTGTGAAATTTATGCCAGTGTATCTGTACAGAAATTCCTCAAGATGTCCATGGAAGTTGGGCCACATTTTTTTATGAACTTACATATGAACTTCGTTATCTGTTCTTAGTCACCCTGTGTTGCAAACATACTGGACCTCTTCACTGTTTCTCAAGTACTCCGTGTGTGTTCCCAAGTCCTTGTTGATACATTTCTATTTGCCTGACATGCCTTCCCATGCCTCAAACCTCTTTGATCTTTTTTTTTTTTTGCATTTTTAAAAGCTATGTTTATTAATGCAAAATTCAGACTAAGCTACCTTAAATCATTTTTTTTGGAACAAGGTGAAGAAATTAATAAATAAAATACAGAACAGTTGAAACAAGAAAAATAAATCATCTCTTTCCATCATCTAAACATATACTGAAATGTTAACAGTGATTGTTGATTTTATTCTTTTATTTTTCTCCTTCTGAGTAGATTTGTTTTTTACACAGTTATTAGCATATAGTGTTTATTTTATATTTGTTTTCTTGTAACATTAGATTGGGTATTTATCTATGTTTTCACAAGGACTTTGTAAACATTATTTTATGATTTCATTTCTTCCATTGAGTGGCTAAACCAAGTTTACAGCCATCTCCAAGCACTAAGTGCGCTCCCATTTCCCTGTAAGTTATCTTCTTCCCAGGGAGAGCCTGGCTCATGCTCCCTTGACATCCTTTAAAGGGGATGTGCCAAATTCTCTGTGCCCTACAGTTATTGGCTGTCATCCTTACTGTGAGGCAGGGCAGCAGGTGAGAGTCTGGAAGCAGCCTTCCTCCAATATTAGGCAAACTGAGTGATATTTTTTAAATTTTTTTTGAGATAATTTAAAATGGAGCATAAAGAGTTTCTATACACCCTTCTGATTTCCTTTAATAACTTAATTACCATAAAATATTTATTTACCTTATTAATCTTTGTAAAATATGTTAGCTGATGTAACCATTTTGTCCACTAGTGTTTTTATCTCTGGGGCAAAATCTGATTCAGGATTCCACGTGGATTTTAGTTGTCCTTTCTCGGTAGTCTCCCCTGATCTATGAAAGTCCCTCAGTCTTTCTTGTCTTTCAAAATATTTTTCATGCTTTGTCTTTCATATTTTTCATATCACTTTTGAGGTGTCAGTAAATATGTAGATTGTCCTTCAACTTGAGATTGTCTGATGTTCTCTCATTATTAGATTGAGGTTGTGAATTCATAGGAAGAATCCAAGAAATTGATGTATCCTCAATGTGTCATTTCAGGGGGAGATGATGATAGTATGTTTTACTGGGGATGTCAGCCTCAAGCTCTTGACTGACATGATGTCCCTCAGGTTTCTCCAGTGTGAATTTACTTTTTTACTTTTGAAATGATTAAATAACTGAGGTAACATACTTCGAGATTATGCAAATATTGTTTCTGCTTAAATTTTCACCTGCATTCATCTGTGAATGTTGCCAAAAATTATTACTGTGATATACTAAATGGTGATTTTTCTACTTTTTCTCATTATTTATGTAGTTATTAATTTGAATTCTTTTACAAGGGAGACATCTTCTCATCCCTATTTATTTATTTACTTGTATAAGTATGAACTTGCAGGAATTTGTTTCTATTATTATTATTTTCTGGGTACTTTCTTACGTTCTGGCATTGCAAGATGCCTCAGACTTGTCTTTCTTTCACTTATCCAAGCCCTGGAATCAGCCAGTTCAATGAAGAGCTGTATTGTGTTAAGGAGTATGTTCTCTACTTGCATTAGTGAATGGTATTAGAAACTAAGATGTGCTGGGTGTGCTCATTGCTAACACATATCACTGCTTCTGGTACCTCTCACTGGATAGCACTAAGAAAAAAAAAGACATATACATATACACAAACACACACACTAATCATGCATGTACACATCTGTATGTAATTCTTTATCTGTGTGTGCTTTAATGAATCTACTTAGATATCTTTGACTCCGCTCTGGCACTACAGGCTGTATCCTTACCTCTACCCTTTTCTTAATTATAATTTATTCCTTCAGCATTGAGAGACCTGGCTCTTATTATTTACAATATATTTATTTATTTATTCAAGCTTAGTACGCAAATTAAGTAGTTTCAGGATTCCTAACCTAGACCCTTGTGAAATCAATGGACCACCCTGGTAGAGTGTTTGTGTGCAGCTCCTTTTGTTTTTTGCCTTACACTACCCTTCCTTAATCACATTTGCAACTTAAATGGCACATCCTCTGTGAGACTTTCTCCCAGGCCCATGACTATTAAAAAGCACCACCAATGACTCTTCTGCTTGTGTTTCCATGGAGATTGGCCACAATGCTATGAGGTTCTGCCCATCCTAGGAATGTAGACATAAACAGGACCTATCTCTGGTCTCAAGGAGTATATTGTCTTAAAGCTGGTTGATGCCTGTCTTTTGCTGAGAATACTGGATCATGTAATCACAGCATACTGCCTGGTATTAGAATGAGTTTAGCAAACATTATTTCAGTGAATGAATGAATGAATGAATGTTCTGTGGAAGCAGAAAAGACAGAGGTCTGGAAAGACATGGGTGCTGAAGATGCAGAATTGTTTGCTGGTTAGAAGCCCTGGCTTTGTAGTTGCACATATCCAGGTTTGAATTTCAACTCTGCCATATATTGCTGGCTACGTGAATTTCTAAGAGTATTCGAAAGAATTACAGGCAGAGGCTGATACTGGCAAGACTATACAGATGCAGTCAAATTGCAAAATGTTTTCTGAAAAACCAGGAAAATATTGGTGCTAGCAAAAAATTCTCATTAATAGATGGCCGATTAAGATATTTCCATCATTCAAAGATGGAAATACAATGTTAAAAACAAACAAACAAACAAACTTAGATACCTACATGTGGACATTTAGTTTTAGTTTACTTGACATTATTAAGTTTGAGTATTAGTTTTGAGATTTTTTTTTCCTTAAGGGAATAAAGTCAACTTCTTTAAATCCCCTCTACGACCCCAGCCAACCACCAACCTCAAAGTGGTTTTAGTCGGTTACTGACTGTGGCTGATGTGAAAATTACATTTGTGAAGAGGCAAAGAGCAGGGCCCCTTCAAAAGCACAAATCATTGTGCACCCTTTCATTTGTATTCCTTTCCCTCTCCCTTCCTTTTGGGCATAAACTTGTAATCCCTTTTCTGTATATGTAAGAGAGTCGCTGGTTGGCTGCAGATAATTTTCAACTTTTAATTATTCATTTGAGTAGATATCAATAAATGTTTCTTAAGGTGTTCTTGTGAACATTAAGATGAGTGACATCACTAGATCAAATGATAATATTTATTTTTCCTCAAACAAGAATGACATTTACTGAGGGTGCACTCTGCTGAAATAATCATCCAAAGACTGTAGGTCATTTTCTCAGTATAGACTCATTTACACAGATCTCTGTTTTTCCCATCACTCCTCATCATGGTGTCATAAACCTTGACTTGATAGACACAATTAGAAAGGCAAGAGGACATAGATTCTTCATTAGTGTCTATGCCAAAGAAAGAAATGGGGTAAGGAAATAATTGAAGCATAAGAGTCTTGTACTGCCCTACAAAATCAATCATTTTTCTCACTATGATGCAAAGGCCAGCCCTGAATCCATTTTACTTAAAGAAAACTTAAAGGATTTATAATGAGATTTTAATTTTTAACCTCTAACTTTCATCATTACATAGTACCCTGCATAATTCAAGGAGCATCATTTACAGAAAGGCTATATACAAAGGTGTGGACAAGTATAAGAGGACCACTTGGCATAGTACAAAGACTTATGATAATAGCACCCAAAGATTTTTTCAAGCTAATGCCCAAAAGGGTCAGGACAGTTGGTCTCAAAGTATGAACCATGCACCAGTAGCATCACCTGGGAACCTGGTATACATGCAAATTCTCAGCCTCCACCCCTGAATCTGAAACTCTGAGACTGTGCCTCATCAGTCTGTGTTTTAATAGGTGATTCTGATACATGCTAATATTTGAGAAACAATGGACTAGGGAAAATAGTGGTACCTGGTGTTCAGAAAAGGAGGGAATCATGTTGACCATCTTGACTTGAGAGGAGCACTAATCTTCAACTGAGGAAGATAGCCCAAATTAATGCTGAACATAAGTACAGATTTGCCTGGGCCAGATTAGATTTTACCTCTTATACAAGTATTACCATTAGTGCCACCTCTTTCACTCTCAGGTATGTCCCCACTTTGAAGAAAAGTTGTGCAGTCATCCCAAGCTGAATTTTCTTATAGCAGGAAAGCTAAGGGTATAAAGCCTTTCTGTCCTTCCACTTTTTCATCTTTTGACAGTATCCTCAGTACCCAAAACCTTTTGAAGTCCCAGTGGCATATGAACTCCGTGGCTATAATTCACAGAGGTTAATTTGAATAGACATAAAGCAAGGTAGAGAATGGTGAAAAATGGAGTTACAAGTGGATGTTATTGGTCACAACTGGTGTTCATTTTCTTGATTGATCAGAGAAAATAAATAATGTATTTACTTATTTCTTAACTTTTTAATTTGTTCTCCTATTGAGACCTCATTAGATGTCCCTCCTTTTCCCAAGGTAGCGAATTATTCACAGGTGAAGTTTCCGCTGTGTTCCTTTTGTCCTTCCACTTATGAAATTGAGAAATTGAGTCAGGGTCAAGAAAATAAAATGTCCCCCCACAATGTACTTCTTTTGCATTAAGTGTGTCCCACTTTAACTCTGATCTCAAAACCTAACCAGGAAATTTCACATTGTTTCACGAAAGTAGTCATGAGATTATAAACTCTGTATTACTGATGCCCAAATCTTTTCATGCACTTGAGTTAGGAACTGAAATATTTTGATTTTTAAATTCTTTAGATAATTGAGATACATTTAATTACTCATATACAGACTTGATAGAGGCTACAGTACCCTCCTCCCTCAGAAATATGGGTAAATTTGGGCAAAACTCCATTTTCTAACCTTATGTCAATCCAGATTGTTGCCCGCATTTTCTGTACATAACCTGTGATTTGCTCTCTTCTCCTTTTTACCTCATGCATCTTGCTTTTGTACTGTCTCAGTTTAACTGTCAATAACCTTAGATGCAGAACTCTGCTTTTTTTTTCTGCTATTATCATTTTTTGACTTTTATTCAATATTGAGAGGCTAGTGCATCATATACCCCTTTCCCCATAACAAATGTAACCCTGTTACAGTATACTCTGTTTTATTTTATGGCACATAGTACTATCTGAAATGATATAGTTCATTTACTCAGTTATTTTTCAATATTTGTTACTGAATGCAAGTTCATGTGCCTGATGCACAGTGAGGCCAAACAGTACTGAAATGTAGGAGTTTAGAGCAGAGGAAAGTTTATTGCAGGCCATGCGAGGAGAAAAGGTAGCTCATGCCCCACGAAACTCTTGAAGGGTTTCAGCAGAGCATTTTTAAAGGCAAAGTGAGGGATGGGCATGATTGGGTGTTACAAACTTCTTGGCATAAGAATCCTTTGTTCTTGCAGCTGTCCATGTAGGTCAGGTTAGGATGTTCCTGTAAACCTGTAACAAGACAAATGGTATTCACTCTTCTGCAACTTTTTATCTCTGTGTTAATGGAAAAGTGTTATGCCCTTCAAGGTCAGAGCATTGAGAATAGGCTGTCTTGTGTATTTCAAGCTATAGGCGTCATTCTTAACTTGAAGCAAAAGCAATAGAACTCAAAGGTTAAGGTGAAAGAAGCAGATCTAATATGGAATCAGATTTGTTACTCCCTACTGCATATTTATATCATTGTATTATAAGCTATGGAAGCAGTCTTATTTTGTTTTGTTTATTACCGTAGAGTCTGTGCCAGGCACAAGGTAAAGGTGCAATACATGTTAGTTGGTCAAGTAGCCAGCTGAATAAGTGGATGGATGAATTAGTAATGGAATAACAGTACATGCATTTCACCTCTGCTCTTTTCCCCACTAATCTTTCTATCACTTTTTTAAACTCTTACTCTTTTCTCTGTATCTCATCTTTGCCCTCCTTCTCTCTCCCCTCACCTCTTTCTCCTCCTTTTCCTCATCCTCATTCTTTCCTCCTCCAAAGAAATATCTTCTATATTCAGGTACACTTAGAATACTAGCCTCCACAAAAGGGCACTTATACAATTTTTGTAATTTGTTTTCTTAGGAAAAGTCAGGGGTTCTTCTAGGTAGAATTCTCATAAACACAATTTCCCCTGTTACTTATGCCAAAAATATTTATTTAGCTTTGTATCAGTGCTGTACTAAATAAGGGGCAACCAGTAGGAGCATAGCATATATAATTATTACTCATGTGGGGCTTTAACATAGTGGGAAAGAGAGATTGATTTAATGATCAATTATTCATTTGGCTCATTATTACAAACTGACATTAATGCTATGAGGACAAGTTATAAAGAACCATGAAAGCATATTACAGTGGAACCAGATATAGTCTGGAGATTCAAAGAAGGCTCCCTTCGCAGTGAACTTGAATTAGAAATGAAGTAATAAGAGTTTATTAAGCAGAGGGGGTGAAAGCATACATTAGGTAGAGGGAACAGCATGTGCAAAGGCCCTGTTGTAGGAGGAAACAGGCAATTGTAAAAACTAAAAGACTGGTGAGGACTGGAGTACTATGAGCAAGAGAGATGGACAAAAAAAGATCATACAAAATATTGAGATCAAATTATATATATTAACCTTATCATTAAAGCAATAGAAAACAATGCAAGGATCTATACATGGAATTTTAAACCAAAATATTCCTTCAGCTGCAACCCAGTGTGGGAAACAGATTGGAAAGAATTATAAATAGGTGCATAGAGATCAGTTAAGAAATGTTTGCAGTTGTCCAGGTAAAGGAGGATGTCAGCTGATGATTAGAGATAAATAGAACAGAATATATTTCAGCAACAATTCCCAAGGAAAATAAACATGACTAAACGAGAATTTTACCTCTAAATGGTTGTTTCTTCTGAACTGTGGAATCCAGAGAACATAGTAGTTGCTTAGAGTGGCTACCCGGAAAGGAGAGTGACCTTCAGTTGAAGGACATGCCACCTCAAGCGTGGCACCACAGCCCTACTTGTCCATGAATGGTTCTGGTGTTTGCCTTTTTTCCCCAGCATAATATAATACATAATAGAATACTGGCATTATATAAAACCTTGAAGTCAATGTGCAAAAGCTTTGCCCCCTCTGCCCACCCCACCCCAGATCTCACTTCTGCTCTGATTCCATCTTCGTCCATCTTTTCTGGTCCCTTGTAGATTTTCTTGCAACTGCTTTGGTTTAGCTTTTACATCATATCTTTATTTAATGTAAAAGGATTTTCTAGAATGTCAGTTTCACTATATTGGCAAATAAATTATTTTACAAGAAGCAAAAAGTTTTTAACTAGCTCTATCTATCTCTATCTCTCTATCTATTATCTATCTATACATATTTATCTTCTAAGTATGTTATAAATAAATTGTCTATCTCTCAATATAGAGATTTGTATTTACTTATCTTCCACTAAATATAGACCATTTTGACAAATATGGACATTTAAAAAATGGAATATATTCTCTACCTTTGAGGCTGTAGTCTACTTGTCTAGGCAGTCCATGCAGGTGAAAACATACACAACAATAAAAGCATCACTTAGGCTTTTGTATACTAAGTGCCAAATGAATGGTCCACATAGCTCAGTGCTAACAAAGTTCATTATTAGCCTTTTCTTCAGTCAAGTACTTAATTTTATAACGCTTGGGTTCAGTGTTTGTAGTTTTTCCCTATATTCAGCACAACTTGGGCAGCTGGAGTAACATTTAATTTGAAAAAAACTAAAACTAAAACTAAAAGCAGATCATCAATGTCATCCTGCCAGCAGCTGGATCACGTGTGAGAAGTATTTAAAGTTGTAATTTTAAGGTGTTGTCGGTATTAAATTCCAAACAAGTTCAAGTCAAAGCTTTCCTTTAGGTAAGAAAATAAATTAAAATCCCATCACCTAGAAAACTTAAAAATAAAGGAATCTGAACTAATAGTTATTTTTAATAATTAACAAGCCATTTAACATTTTCAGTAGAATTTGAAGTTGCTTTTCTGTGATATATATTAACAATTATAAAGCAAAAATTAGTGGATAATAAATAGTAAATAGCAAAAGCAAATTGGAAAATTTCTTAAATAAATTTATGAATTTGCTGATTCATATATCTGTTTCTGAAATAGAGTATGATGGTTAATTTTATGTGTCAACTTGGCTAGACCATGGTGTGCTCAGATATTTGGTCAGCCATCATTCTGGGTGTGTGAGGGTGTTTCTGGATGAGATTAACATTTAAATTGATAGAATAAGTAAAGTAGATTGTCCTCGCTGATATAAGTGGGCCTCATGGAATCAGTTGAAGGCCTCAATAGAGCAAAAATGCTGACCTACCCTCAAGTAAAGGAAAATTTTTCCTACCTTTGTACTCAAATTGAAACATCAACCTGAATGTCCATCAACAGAGGAATGGATAAAGAAGATGTGGTACATATATACAATGGAATATTACTCAGCCATAAAAGGAACAAACCTGGGGCATTTGTAGAAATGTGGATGGACCTAGAGACTGTCATACAGAGTGAAGTAAGTCAGAAAGAGAAAAACAAATATCATATATTAATGCATATATGTGGAATCTGAAAACATTGGTATAGATAATCTTATTTACAAAGCAGAAATAGAGACACAGACATATAGAACAAACTTATGGATACCAAAGGGGAAGGGGGGGGGGTTGGGATGAATTGGGAGATTGGGATTGACATATATATAATACTATGTATAAAATAGATAGCTAATGAGAACCTACTGTATAGCACAGGGAGCTCTACTCAGTGCTCTGTGGTGACCTAAATGGGAAAGGAAACCAAAAAAGAGGGAATATATGTATACATATAGCTGATTCACTTTGCTGTACAGTAGAAACTAACACAACATTGTAAATCAACTATACTCCAATAAAAATTAAAAAAAAAAAGAAAGAAAAAAGAAACATCTGTTCTCCTGGTTCTCAAGCCTTCGGACTCAGATAGGAACGATACCGCTAGCTCTCTCGGGTCTCTAGTTTACCTACTCACCCTACAGATCTTGGGATTTGTCAGCCCTCATAATCATGTGAGCCAGTTCCTTGTAATAAATCTCTTTATGCATACACACGTGCACACACACACACACTTACCTCATTAATTCTTCTATTAGTTTTCTGGAGAACCATAATATACAGATTTACAATTCAATATTAAATACACTATCTCTCCCCCGGAACACCCTCTCTAATAGATAATTTACTGTATAGCTTTTTAGCATCTACCAAATCATTCAACTTTTCATACAGATTAGAGATGTATAGTTACACATTTGGTTAAAGTCCTTTATGTTTACTCTGCCACAGAATTGCTTTTCTTACAAATTATGAATACTCCAACAGTTTTCTCTCATTTTCTTATGCTGATTATTTTTAATTTTCTTTAATATATTTGCAAGATAAGGCTTTAGTTTAGACATAGCAATTTTCTTGTGCTTTTTTTTTTTATTTAGACATTATCCTTATCTTTTTTTTTTATTGGAATATAATTGCTTTACACTCTTGTACCAGTTTTTGAAGTACACCAAAGTCAATCAGCTATATTTATACACATATCCCCATATTCCCACCCTCCCTTGTGCTTTTCATCATGCAATTTATTAATCTCCAGCCATGAGCTTTGCACAGGTATTTCAGTTCATGGAGTTTATTTTTCCTTTCTCAACTTACCCCTGTCTGTCTCTCAGTCCCAAACTAGGGGCACTTGATTCCTCACTTTGAACCTGCCAGATTTTGTTTCATTCCAGTGTCCGTTCATAGTTCTCATATGTAAAACACTGAGAGGTCATTTGGGTATATCTATTTGCCATCTGTAATTTCTCTCACATTTGGACATTTCCCTTATTCTACTTAAGTTTAGATTGTTGAAAAGAAACATAGCTATTCAGCTTCTGCCCTTTAAGTAAGAGAAATATATTAATTTAAACCCAAAAGAAACTATGTTTCTCCTAGAATCTTAGTTCATTCAGGCAGCTATAACAAAATACAAGGCTATAACAAAATATATTTCTATTGCTCGCAGTTCTGGAGGCTGGAAGTCTGAGATCAGGGTCTTCTTATGGATCACAGACTTCTTGTATCCTCACATGATAGAAGGGGCTAGGGAGCTCTGAGGGGGCTTTTTTATAAAATCACAAATCCCATTCATGAGGACTACATCCTCTAGACTTAATCAACTCTCAAATGCCCCCCTACTGATACCATCACTTTGGAGGCCAGGATCTCAACATATGAATTTTGAGAGGAATACATTCAGATCATTGCACCTAGCTTCAGAAAAAGTTATTTCATTTTGTAATTCCCTCTTCTTTTCATTGCTCTACAGTCAGTGGTTCTGTATCTGTTTGCTATTATGCTACCCATGAAAGGAAGACAGGGTGGCGATAAGATGAAAGACATTTGGACCCATGTCCCTGATGTAGCCTTCTTTCTTTTTTCAGAAAATTTCTAAAACATTTGCAGAACAAGAAAGACTCAAATAAGGAACTGACTACTGACTTCAGCATGGAATACAATTGTTTCTTTAAATTCTATAAATGGCAGGAAGGAATTCAGAGAAGGGGTATGTCAGTGATTTAGTTGTTGCTAGTATCAGAAAGGATGCAGAAGCTGAAACAGTTGAGATTGAAGATCATCACTCCTGAAAGGCAAAAATGAAAATAAGAAGAAGGTTAGAATGTGTCCTCCATGTGGAAATGGTGATGAGGAACAAAGTTCTGTGTAATGAAAGGCAGGTACTGTAATGTTCCCTAAAATAAATTAATTTTTAAAAGTACTTTTATGAAAATTACCTAGACATTTTTCTGATTTAAAAAATACATTCTTCCTTTTTCTCATTAGGCTCCTCATTTTTTTTTAGAAATCAAAAATGAATGTTATATTTCCTAAATCTTATTTTTATACATTGAATAAAATGGTATAAAGTAACGTGCGTGTATGTGCGCGCACATGCACTCACACACACACACACACACACACGAAGGGTTTTTACCTCCTTGGATAATTCTTACATCCTTTTTCTTTGTTTCTTACTGAATTATTTTCTCAATAAAGGCCACTTTTCCTCAGCTAGGACCACTTCTCATGTGCAAAATCCATTGTATTACATTGAAGATCATATCCACAGAGACACATTTCACTCACATATTTAATAGTAATGTTAATGGCAGTTTCTCTATACACATGTGTCTCTATGTGGGTTCTAAGCATTTTTAACAGGCTTTGGTAACAACTATATGGGATTGAAAGGCTCCATATTATTTACATATGTATATATAATATATATATATAAAATGTTCCACCTTATTTATATTGTGTACATATATATATTTATATATCCATTTATAAGCATTATATATAGACATAATATATATTGATATATGCATTAAATGCCTATACTTGATCAAAGAAACACAGGCATCCAAATTCTGAAAACAAGAATTCTAGGAGGGGATATGATTAATTGGATAAAATCAAGAAAAACAGAAAAGGAGCTATAGCGTAAACTTGACCATAAAAATCCCAAGATACTAGAATTATTTTAAAATTAGTTCAAATAAATTGAATATTTTAAAAGTGGAAAGCAAAATTAGGATGCTTGCTACCCTCAAGAGGTTGAAGAGCCTAGGAAGAAAAATATCTTCAAGTAAAATTTAGGAAAAATTATAGATTAAAAATTTGAATTAGTTTTAATTGGAAAGCACTTTATCTTTCCATTACACCTTACCAGACAGCTTCATAAAATATATGATTTACTTTACAATCTTAGATATTTATAACAAAACTGTAATGGTCTGTATTAGTTGAATTCTTTCCCATAAACTTAGGGTTATCAAATGAGCATCATATTTGAATTGCAGAATTAGTTAATTAATTAGTTAATTTGATTAATTGGAAATTAATTTGCTAATTGGTTGGTAATTTCAAAAATAGTTGCACACTTTTAGTTGGAATGGGAACAGACCTTAGCTAATGGAAGCATGCAGTGTACTGGTCAGAACATGGGATTTAAAGTCAGACTTATTTTTTTTTCAAATTTATTTATTGACTAAATTACAATGTGTTAGTTTCTACTGTATAGCACAGTGATTCATTTATATATATAAATATATATATTATATATATATTTTTTCTTTTTTGTATTCTTTTCTATTGTGGTTTATCACAGGATAGTGAATATATTTCCCTGTGCTGTGCAGTAGGACCTTGTGGTTATCCATTCTGTATGTAAAAGTTTGCATCTGCTAATCCCAAACTCCCAATCCATCCCTCCCTAACCCCACCTGTTCCTTGGCAACCACAAGTCTGTTCTTTATGTAGGGTCAGAATGTTTTTAACCCTGGCTGTACGATGTACTTGATGTGATTGATATAAAGATTGAGAGTATTTCTTAACCTCTCTGAGCTTAGTTTCCTCATCTATAAAATTTGATGATCAGACTACCCCTCATACATTTCTTGCTTAGCACAGTAATTCACAACTATTATGTGCTCAATAATATTATCATCCCTGGAAGCTGGAGTTTGTTAGTGAAGTTATTTATATCCCTCTAGCTTACTTTCCCTGTTGATTAAATATCAAGTCAAAAGAGAGAAAATCTTGGTTGTAATCTCTGTCAAATTAGATTCTAGTAGATAAAAATAGCGTACACATTCACAAAGTCCTCCTTATAACAGTGTATTTTTAACCTTCCTTCACCTACATTCTACACTAAATATATACATAGAATAATAAACATTCTATTATAAATCACTGTGTATACATAATTATTATGACAAAAAATGGGGAAGAAGCGTGACCAATATTGTAATGCATAGCTTGGTAGGCAAACCATCTGAATCCTTACATGCGTAATCACTTTGCTACTAGAACCTGCTGGGCTCCTAAGAGAGAAACCTGAATTATAATAAAAATTAGCCAACATACTCAACAGGGTTAGTTGAATTAGATCTGGAACCTGGTTAACTGTGCTCTGTTCCTCTTATCATTTCCAATATTCTTCTGTCATTGGCTCACTTTGGTTTGTTCCTTCCAGCTTTTTATTTCCACTCTACAGTCTAGTCTCAAATTACCTTACTCACCTGGTCAGTGCTTTCAAATGGGCTTCCCAAATTACTAAGATAAAGGCTCAAATCTTCCTTGTGGCCTGCAATGAAAGCCCTTCATAATCTTCTCCCACCCATGCCTCCTTTATCTTTCTGACTTTGTCTCCTATTCTCTTCTCTTTGCTCATTCCATCCACACTGGCCTCCTTGCTAAGCCATGAATACATTCCAAAAAAGAGAATTACTCTTTACTCTTGTTTTTTTTTTTTTGTTTTTTGTTTTGCTTGTTTTTTGTTTTATCTATAGTGTTTCTGATCCAAATCTCCACATGGTTTAGTCACAGTTATAGAGATTATTTTACATTATCATATCAAGGGTGGAAAATAGAATAATGCCCCTCCCCAAGGTATCCACATTTTAATTCCCAGAATCTGTATGTGTTATCTGACATAATGAAGGAGACTTTGCATGGTAATTAGGTTGAGGATTTGCAATGCAGAGAGTATTCTGGGGACCCAGAAGGGCCCAGTATAATCATGAGGATACTTATAAGGGAGAGGCCAAATAAATAAAAAAATATAAAAAAAGGAAAAGAAAGAGAGAGAGAGGCAAAAGGGTCAAAGTTGGAGAAAAGACAATGTGATTATGAAAGCCAAAGGAGAGAATACTATGCAATGCAGAGCCATAAACAGAGGAATGAGGAGGCCCACTAGACGTGAAAAGTTAATGAAATGAATTGTCCCTCACAGCCTCCGAAAATAACACAGCTACCCACACCCATTGTAGGATTTGTGACCTCCAGACTGAAATAAAATAAATGTGTGTTGCTTTAAGCCACAAAGTTCATGTCAATTTGTTACAACGTTAAGAGAATGAACATACCAAGTTTTCCTTCATAGCCCCTGTTAGTGTAGGATTGAGCCGTGTGACTGGTTCTGTTCAGTAGCCTGTAAGCAGAAGCGGTATGTATGATCTTAGGGATAAAGCATTTATAAGCTGAGAGCTGTGAAGCCCCTCTCATTTGCCTTCCTGCAGCATAGAGGCATCCACGTCTATGTGCTCCTGTGCAGCCCACACAGCGTAGAGCTACCATCAGCATTTGTACCTCGAAGACTTTGTGGAGCAGAATGCCTTACCTACTCTCAATGAACACGGAATTAAAGCAAAAAATAATCTCTGGTTGCATTATATCACTGAAGTTTTGGAGTTATTTTGTTACTAAGCATAGACTAGCACGACTCTTGAAACAGAGTGCGGCCCTGTAGGGCTACCAGGCACTGAAGCCGAGTGGGACCTGGGCATGGAGGCCTCCTTTTGTCCACCATTTCTACACGCTAGACTCCAGGCTGCATGACCTTCCCTGAGTCCCAATGGGTGGATGTGAACAGTTGCTAATCAAGGGAGGAGCAGCCAAGACACCACATGAGGCGAGATTAAAGGGACCAGAGCGCCCATCATCAAAAAACCTGGAAACAATAAATGCTGGAGAGGGTGCAAAGAAAAGGGAACCCTCCAGCATTATTGGTGGGAACGTAAATTGGTACAGCCACTATGGAAAACAGTATGGAAGTTCCTTAAAAAACTAAAAATAGAACTACCATATGACCCAGCAATCCCACTCCTGGGCATATTCCCTGAGAAAACCATAATTCAGAAAGAAACATGTACCATAATGTTCATTGCAGCACTCTTTACAATAGCCAGGACATGAAATAAACCTAAATGCCCATCAACAGATGAATGGATAAAGAAGATATGGTACACATATACAATGGAATATTACTCAGCCATAAAAAGGGATGAAATTGAGTTGTTTGTAGTGAGGTAGATGGACCTAGAGACTGTCATACAGAGCAAAGTAAGCCAGAAAGAGAAAAACAAATACCATATGCTAACTCATATATATGGAATCTAAAAAAAATGGTACTAATGAACCCAGTGACAGGACAAGAATAAAGATGCAGATGTAGAGAATGGACTTGAGGACATGGGGTGAGGGGGTGGGGTGAAGGGGAAGCTGGGACAAAGTGAGAGAGTAGTGTTGACATATATACACTACCAACTGTAAAATAGATAGCTGGTGGGAAGGTGCTGCATAACACAGGGAGATCAACTGGATGATGGGTGATGCCTTAGAGGGCTGGGATAGCGAAGGTGGGAAGGAGTCACAGGAGGGAGGCGATACAGGGATATATGTATAAATACAGCTGATTCAATTTGTTGTACAGCAAAAACTGGCACAGCAGTGTAAAGCAATTATGTTCCAATAAAGAGCTAAAAAAAAAAAAAAAAAAATGGGACCAGAGAAGCTCATGAAGATTAGGTGAGGAGAAGACCACTTGAGAGGAGATGACCACCTGAGATGAAATTAAGGGAGTGCAAGCCCTGCTCACACCCTGATCTTGTCAGACCCCACCTTTGAAGCACTATCATAAAACCCTTCACCAGATCCTCCAGGGTTGAGACACATAGTTTTTCGAGACAGAAGCCCAGTGTATCTCCCTTTGCTTGGCAAAGCAATAAAAGTATCCTTTTCTACTTCACCCAAAACTGTCTCCAGGATTTGATTCAGCACCGGTGTACAGAGAGGCTGAGCTTTCAGTAACACTTTGAATAATATACATCTCCTTCAGTTCTTTTGCCAGTTGCCACATTCTCAGAAAGAAATTCCCCGGCCACTTTAACACACACACACATACACAAACACACACACACACACACACACACACAGATTCTCCACATCGCTGATCATCAGAGATATGCAAATCAAAACCACAATGAGATATCAACTTACATCTGCCAAAATGCCTGTCTTCAAATAGAACATAAATAACAAATGCTGGTGAGGATGTATAGAAAAAGTGACCCTTGTACGCTGTTGTTGGGAAGGTAAATCGGTGCAGCCACTATTGAATACAGTATGCAGGTTCATTAAAAATCTAAAAGTAGAGTTACCTTATGGTTCACCAATTCCATTCCTAGATATGTATCTGAAAAAAGCAAAACCTGTAATTCGAAAAGATACCTGTGCCCCAGTGTTCACAGTAGCATTATTTACAATAGCCAAGATACGAAAACATCCTAAGTGTCTATCAATGGCTGAATGGATAAAGATACAGGTGTGTGTGTGTGTGTGTGTGTACACAAAATGGAATATTATTCAGCCATAGAAAATAATGAAATCCTGCCATTTGCAGCAATGTGGATGGACCTAGAGGGTATTATGTTTAATGGAATGTCAGCCAGATAAAAACAAATACTCTATCACTTATATGTGGAATCTATAAAAGGAAAACAAAAGAATATATATACATATATAACAAAACAGAAACACTCACAGATACAGAGAACAAACTAGTGGTTACCATTGAAGAGAGGGAAGTGGGGAGGTGCAAGATAGGGGTCTGGGATTAAGAGATATAAACTACAATGTGTAAAACAAATTAGCAACAAGGATGTATTATACAGCACAAAGAAGTATAGCCATCATTTGTAATAACTTTAAATGAGTACAGCCTACAAAAATATTGAACCACTGTATTGGACACTTGATACAACTAATATAATATTCTAAATCAACTATACTTCTATAAAAATTGCTCTGACAATAAATTTCCCTCTTGCCTTGGTTTATTTCTCTGTTTGTTTTTTTTTTCTTTCTTTTCTTTTTTTTTTTAGTGTCAATCTTCACGGTCGACATTTTTTGGCATTCTAGATTTTTCGGTTTTTATTTGTCATCACCTGTCTCCTCCACACTACCGTTGCCCTTGTATAGCCTAGAGGCCTAAGGAATTAGTAGAGGCTTATTAATGTCAGTTCCAACAGTGCAGAGATTTTTATCTTCTTATCACTCACTACTTTTTTCCTAGCACCTGGAATAATGCCTGCCATTTTTCACAGATAGATAAATGAGCTTATGCAGGTGTCTGTCCATTCCTTGACCCTTTTGTTCCTGATCAGACTTGTTTCAACTCACTTCCTGACTTCAATTTCTGCCCCAAGCTGCTCTAGCACTTCTTTCCTGAACCATTTCTTCAATTCTTCTTGTCTACCAATTCTACTTTGTAAAGTATGGCAAGAACTCCTTCAATATGTTTTTTTCTCCCCTGAACTTGGATAGAATTAAAAACGTGAAGGATGCAACAAAGAACAGAATATTTGGACCAAGAACAAACTACATGCTAGATATTGGGGTACATAAAAATAATGTAGTGCAGCTTCAAGTATCTCATGATCAAGAAGGGTAGTATGCAAATGAAATCAAGATCATTATCAATTATAATCAATGAGTAAAGATACTTGTTACCTTTCACTAACATACTGAATTTAGGGCATGAATGTTTAAACTGGGTAATTTGTCATTTATTTAGAAAATATTCATTAACTACTCACTGCATAGCTGTCACTGTAATAAGTGCTGGAAATATAAAAGTGAGCTCAACGGACACTATCATAGCCCTTATATAGCTTAGCAGCCTGAGGAATTCTTAGAGGTTTGTGAAGAAAGGAAGACTGACATTCACATTTGATTCCAAGGATATAGGAAGAAATTGAATGCTGGCTGTGATGAATTGCAGATGGATTGTCTGGGTTACAGGGTCAGGACATAAAGAAGATCAATGGAGGCCTTACAGTAACAGTATTTCAAAAGGTTTAGAATTTTTTATGAAGAAAAATTGGGTTCATCAAATAATTTAAACAGAAGGGTAATATGATTATATATGCAATTTGAAAAGATTACTCTGTAAGAAATGTAGATAGATGGGAAGAGGACAAAACTATACCCAGGATGTCCTATTAGAATCCTGTTATAACAATCCTAAAAAGAAATTATAAGATTCTTTGAAATTAGGCATAGCAGTGAGAATAAAGAGTAGCATGACTGGAAATTGTTCCAAAAAAAAAAAAAGATTTGTTCAGAAATAAAGTCAATCAAGACATTGGACACAAACCTTGTATTTTGAAATATCCTGATTGAAACTAGGCAGGTGGTAACCTTAATTTAATTGGTATTTTCTATGTGCCCTGTTAATGATTTTCTCCCTCCTGGATCTCAGACCATATGCTGAGCTTAAATGCTTCTATTTTTTTTTTCAAGACCTTCTTAAATAATGCCTGTTAATTTCTCCAAAGGATATTCAGTTTAAACCAAATTCAAATATTTCAGGCTAAGAAACTGGAAAAAAAAAAAACTGAAAATCATAATTTATTACAATGATGGATGTCTGCTTTGATTTTAAATTTAGAAGATATTTACTTCCAAAGATCAAGTAACATGCAAGGTTCTTAACCCACTATCATTTATTTTGATCTGTAACAACTTTTGTTTGTATGTGTTGATCATGGACAGTTGAAATTATATCTGAACAAGTGTCCAAAACTAATTCTTTTGTTGAAATATACACAATGACCACACACAATCCCAAGAGGGTCCTAAAAGAAAACACAAAAGCCATCCTCTGATAACTCAATTGTGCCTTTGCTTAAAATGACAACTGTGTACAAGTTCGGTGTAGTTTAGTAAGGTGTATACAAAATTCACAGTTATTATAAACTCTTTCTAAAGTGCTAGAAAGAGATTTGCCTGAAAACCTGCATGAGCAATTCCCTGCTCCTTTCCATCTATACTGTATTCATTCACGTCTTTCTAGTCTTATTTCTCCTGTGAAAGAAAAGACAATGAAAGAAAAACTTGAGTAAAATCCCACTGGGGGAAAATAAAAAGACTATCTCTCTCTTTTTATTTTCAGTCACCCCTAAACCTGGTAATCCCCCAGTTAGGAGAAAACCTCAATCCTGTTCAGAGTACACCAACCACAAGGAAGAACCAACATTCAAGGGAGGTATTCAGAGACAGAGAGTAAATATTCAGTGAGACACTGCAGCCTGAAATGTGATGCTTGTAGCTCTTCATCGTTGCCATGCTAATGCTTTGATTTCAGGAGTCCTCACCTGGGCTGGGCTTGCACTCAGCACTTTCTGTACAGTGCCTCAGTCTTCACAATTGCCCTATACAGATGCACTTCTGTATTGACAAAGAGGAAAATGAAGCTCTCACAACCTAAGTCACATCACTCAGCAGGGAAGTAGAAGATTCAGGATTTGAATTCAGATCTTTTTACTCCTTTGATCATTCCCATTCCTTTGTGTTTGGCCTACTCTGGGTTTTAACCCAATAATGATCCAGGACATTATTCCATCTCTTGCTTCTAGGAAAGGCTTTGAGCTTTCCCAAGTAGTTTGAGAGTATTGTTGCTTAATGTTACTGGCATAGCAAAGGATTAACATGCAAGCATACAACCTAGTTGGGTTGTCAGGTAGGATTCCAAGAAAAGACAAAACTGAACTGTGTTTGCTGGAAGTGGGATTGAGCATGAAGATGGTGGACATGGTGGGCATTCTCAGCAGGGGTCAGGATATGGTAAAAAGCAAGGAGGTGTGTGTTATTGGCGCTCAACCCTAGGCCATATCTGTTGTCACTTGTGTCCCTACTGATACTGAGCAGGACCATGGAGGGCTCCTGGACACAAAAGCCTTCCTGTGCCCCCCAATTCTTTGATTAAGAAACAGTCTTCATTCAGCCTCCATGACCTTCCCCGAGTTCCAATGGGCAGGTTCAAATAGTTGCTATTTAGGGAAGGGAGGGGACATGAGACAATGGGGGAACAGTCAAGAGAAACAATAGCTCAGCCTGAGGCAAGGTCCTAATTCCCCATCAAGAGATACACACAACAGTATCTTTGAGCTGTTTTGCAAGTACTGAAGCCCCCACCAGGTGGGAGAAGTTAACAGTTACCAACATATGCTGCCCTCAAGCGTGTGGACCCCAGACTGGTTGGAACCAGAAGGTTGATGATGTTGACTCCTACTTATCTCACCATCAACCGATCAGAAGATTGTCCATGAGCTGATCATGCCCTCTTTGAACTATTACTATAAAACGTCTTACTACTGGCTCCATGTTGGGACACAGTTTTGAGGGCACTATCCCGCTGTGTCCCCTTTGCCTGGCAAAGCAATAAAGTTATTCTTTTCTACCTCACCCAAAACCCTTGTGTCTGAGATTTAATTTGGTGTAGGAGTACAGAGGACAGATTCGGCTTCACTGCCACCTCCAAGTCAGAAGAACAAAAACCAGTGTCTCAGACTAGCACTTGACTATATGTTGTTGCATCCAGGGAGGATGGAGGAGGAGAATTGGGCCCATATTGTCTATGTCAGCTGGGATCATGCCTTCTCTATGCCATGGTAAGAGAATCACTGCTAGGGAAGAATCATTAAATATTTATACAGTAATCTGGGTGACACTGGGCCTTGACTGCAGCTGGGCACTTGGAAAAAAAATTAAACAAATAAAATAACAGAATACAAATGAGCCCATTTAGGGGTGCCAGGTGGGATCTAGCCCACAACCACTGCAAAGATGAGCCAAATGAAGAAAAACTCAGAAAGGAAAACTAATGGCAGGAACGGCAGGGACAAAGAGGGAGGCAAAATAATCAGGGAGCTTGAGGTAACCTCAGAGTTTTGCTTTGTTCTGTTTTTCCTATGGAAAATAAAATGCTATCTTGTGTCTTCATCAAAATTAAACCTGTTTGTCCCTTGACTACTACCATCCCCCCATCAGAGCACTATTATCTTGTGACTAAAGCTCATACACTTTGTAGTCCAGATTTTAGGGGTTCTGTTTGTTTGATTTATCTGTTTCCTGCAATGTTTTTATTCATTATTATTTCACTGTCTTTAATATGATTTTGTTCTAAGCCCTATCTCACCATTATGTCACCTATGCTAAATAGCTGCCCTTAGAAGAGCTCTGTGCTTTGATCTTTCACATAATCAAAATCCTTCCTTAGCAACCTCATTTCAAGGACCAGTTCAAATTTTATCAACAATTGTTTCTGACTGCTAGGTTATGCCACTGTGTTACCATAGGATGTGATTATAGTTACTGTTGAATCAAACAATTCTAGAAATGTATGTAACACCAAGAAACAGCCAAATTACACAGATTCTATTTCATTGTGGTGAGAATAAGCATCATGAGGCTCACAGGTGGAATTGTAATTGACATATTCTCTAAAGGAATGCTGTCAGATGACATTATAGGGGTTCTTTTTGCCTGAGCATTTAATGAGCATTTAAGAAAAACTTTATGAAGAATTGTATTGGGAATGCAGCATGAGTCTCTGGACAAAGTCATTCTCAAATGAAACTTGGGGCACACAGCACTTTCCAGTCTTCAGAAATAGTATCCTTGGAGCGCATGAAAGGCATCCTGAGAGAGAGAAGAGATGAGGTGCTTCAACACTGGACTAGGATAAAAAGTGTTTCTTTGGGACAAGATATGGTACCAATTGAATGGTCTCTGCTATGCTGAGATACATACTGAAAATTTATCCAGCAAGGTTTACTTAAAAGTGAGAGACCGAGCTTAATATGTTATTTGTGACATCAGTAGTTCTACAGGAAAAGAGGAGAGGGGCATATTTGAATTCTGGTTAAAGGATTCAAGAAAGAGAATACTCACTCACTTCTGTGAGCATTTCTGCAGTTCTGAGAGAGCTGGTAAAATGGACAACATTAGCAGAGGCAGATGGAGTGATGGCAACAAAGGTAGGCCTGAAGACAACGTTCAGCTCTGCCAAGGTTTGAGCCAGGAGGCAGGAATAACGTTGGCAGCATCTCAATTGGGGAACATCCTGGCCATGAGCAGTAACAACCAGTGAACCCACGTGGTTCGGCAGCAGAAACATAAGTACTGAAAAACAAACCTGTGCCACCTGGATGCCACTAACAAGGAGAAGAGGTGAGCTCCATTGTGAAAAGTGGATAGGAGTAAAATAAAAGGAAGGAGCCAGAGTGATGCACAGAGAGCTGGCCCAGAGGCAAAGCACACTCCCTCCCACCGGCTATTTTTCCCAGACTCTCTGTTTGTTCTCTTCCAGACTAGTGTGTGCAATAGAATCATGTAAGACTAATAAGAACAGCAAAGAAGATCAATAAACCCCGGCACTTATCTTCGTTATTTAATCAGAACACCCTAGGATGTCCCTGCAAAAGAACCAGAGGAATTTTACATTTTTTGCAGTTGAACTTTGGTAACAGAATTCTCCAAAGTAGAATCTTGGCTATTTAGTAACTGTGGGACATTGGACAAAAGTAACTCAACATTCTAATTTTCCTTTCCTCAAATATAAAAATCTGTGATGGTCGAACATAATTTGCAGGGACATTCTGAAGACTGGAGTAGATATACGTGGTAATACTTAGCACAATGTTTTATCCATCACAAATACACACACACACACACACACAAGAATCATAGTTTCTCTTTTTCTTTTCCCTTCCCTACTTGAAAATAAAGACTGGGTGGTAAGGTTTAGGTTAACAGTGAGCATAACATAGAAAGAACATTTGACTTGGGGATGTGATTTCTGGAAACTGTTTTGCTATTAAATAGGTTAAGAATAATTGCAGATAATTCTCAGTCTACAATTAAATTTCACATAGCTACATAAGAGGCTAAGAGTAATAAAACCTCTCCAGATGTCAGTAACTGTCAAGGTCTTTCTTGGCACTAATATTGAGACTCTGGCATAGAATAATTATACAACAGGACAGACACACCATCTCTGATCTCTGCCTCCAAAGAAGAAGCAGTATGTTGTGAAGTTAGAGATGAAGAAAAGACACATTTCCTCATCAAGTTATAATTGATAGCAATTGTTAAAATATATCCAAACAAATATTTTGCCAGTGGTGTACAATTTGCCATCAGCTATTAGCTATTTTGAGGTTCTGTGGGGAATACTGGTTGTTTGGTTAAAAGAGAATAAGAATAACATGCACAAGTTAGTCGATAGGACAAAACCACCATGCGAGAAATACCTGGCCTTATGCTTCAGAGCATTAACAGACTTCTGACTGGAGTGAGAAAAAACTATTTCTTTTACATCTCACAGTGAAATGAGTCCAGAGCATTCTGGGAATTCTTTCATTTCTTTACAACATCTGGAAAAGAGACTGAATATTGATCTCTTTGGACTGCTATGTTTTGTTGAGGGTGACAATTTCTATAATCAAAGGAAAGGTTATTTGAGAATAATGAAGACATCTCACATAGCAAACCCCAATACACAACCAGATAAAAAGTGGAATCCTTGCCCTTAGGTCGTACAATTGAATACAAAAGGTAAAAGTAAAAAGGTAGTGATCACTGCTCCTCTTGCTGCCAATTCATCACAGAAAAACCCCTTATGGCTGTGGGCTGGTGTCATCTATGACATTGTTGTTTGATTGAGGAGATGCACACAGGTCAAAGCTGACAGAAAAGCAGACTGGGCCTCCTTATGTTGCCCTTTTTGCACCATTTCAATCACATTGCCCTAGGGGTGTGTCATCTTTTTGTTACCACTACATAGGCATCCCTTAGAATGCATGGTTATAAGGATGGCAACAATGTAGTCTTATGGTGTGATTTTCTCATTAATTAATCATTTATAATTGACATTGAAGATATATCCAGATGTGATTCCATTATCATTCCCAAAATAGAACTGTCAGCACTCATTATTGATCAGTTAGAGTTAATGTGCAATTATTAATCCATTTAAGTGGATATAGCTACAGATATAAAGATACAAATATATCTATATCATATATTATTGAATGACTGATAAAGCCTGATCACTCTGTAAATAAGGCTACCCTTTTTATGTAGGCCTAAAATGCCCAATCATCGGAACATTATATTCCGTTATCCTTTCTCTTCCTCATCAACACTGTAATAGAGGCAATATAATTTTCTCTGCTGATTTTCACAAACCATATATATTAGTAATATTTTTCAATATCTATTCAACTGTGTTGAGCACATCATTGAAATAGAGGCTAAATAAGACCTAGAGTTACTATTTGAAAGAAGACACTTATGAACCCTAAAGGCTCAAGTGTATGTGACTTCAAAGTTAAAATGTTATTGATAAAGCCAATCATTTTAGAGAATCTGATTTTTTTTTCTTTATTTGTGTAAATGAACTATTTGAAGGCCTCAAAATGGAGGCGATGGGACAGCTGCCTAGTCTGTCTCATATAATCTGGGTCTTTATTACAAATCTTCAATGCATCCCAAGATCAAATAGAATTATACCATAATCTAATATACTATGCAATATCCCATTGAACTGAGGAGCAGTGGCATTAATTTATCCATTCATCTATTTCACAAAGAAGTATTTAGCACCAGCTATGAACACTAGTCTGCCTGTGTGAACCCTCTTATGCTATTAAGTTATAAAAATTTCTTAAATATTATGAGCTTGAGGGGAGAGAAAGATGGTGGCAAAGTAGAGGGATGTGGAATGCATCCCTCTCCTCAGATGCATTGGGGATGCACCAAAAGATGCAATAAATCCCAGAGAACCAACTGAATATGAGCAGATGACCTCAGACACCAGAAAGCACTGCAAGGATCCCAACATAACCGGTAGGGAGGCATTTACGATGGCTCAAAGAGGGTGAAGTGGCTGAGCTGTGGCAGACAGGAGGGAGTAAGAAACACATGGAGGGTCCGCACAATGGCTCAGCATTCCGAGGCTGAGACATCGATTCACAGCTGAACAGAGGATCTGGGAGTGGGAGCATGGGAACCAGAGAGTTGGTTCAGGGTGAGAAACATTGTTGGCAGTGGGGAGACAGGCCGAGAGGACAGAAGGTAAGAGGTCCGTAGTGAGGAGTGCCTGCCCCAGAGAGCTGCAGGGCCATGGTGGCAGCTGAATGCTCCTGGCTCACAGGTGGGGGGTGGGGAGCCATGGGCATAGCCTCTCTCTCTCTCTCAGGGCCTTCAATGGGCAGAGGAAGGACCTCTGTGGGCTAAGCTAAGGCACTCAGGGATAACAAAGGCCCTCGGGTGGGGCTGGCTTAGAGTGCCGGAAGCCTAGAGCAAAAAAGCCCAGAGAGAGGCTCAACTTGGAGACATTCTGTTTACACCCGAGCCACCAAAGTCCCTCTGCAACAGGCACCTCCACGCCTGACTGAAACAAAATGACCCACACAGTGCGCCACTGCTCACTCACTCCCAGGGGAAGAAGCCACAATTGTACCCTCTCCCTCCCCACACACCAGCGCTTACAGAGGAACAATGAAGGAAGCTGTGCTGGTTGCAGAATAATACAAAAAACCCAAGGTGGGTAGAAGGACACTTACAGCTGAGACCCCAAGGAAACAAAAATATTAGTATTAATTCTTTGACCTGGTCCATTCTGGGGTCAGTTCTAGTTTTTTTTTTTTTTTTTCTTTATTAATTACGATCTTAGTCCTAAGGGATCTACAAGTTTTATAACATATTTTTGTATTCTATTTTTTATTCTATTTTTTTTGGCTTTTTATATATTTCCATTTCTAGCTAAGTTTTTTGTAGTGCAGACTATATATTTCTCCTACCTTCTTTTCATCTCTATCTTTCATACATTTCTATTTCTTTCTTTTCCTTTTCATATTTCCAGTCACACTATGTTCTTCTGTTGCCCTGTCTTCTATCCTTTTTTAATTATTTTTATCTTAACATACTTATAAGCAACACTATCGATCTGCTCAGTCTCCTTGTTTTATTCTCCAAATGACACAGCACTGTGGTATTTATTATTAGGTTTTTGTCTTTATTTTAGTTCTTAGTATAATTATCTAATTTCATTCTGAGAATCTCCCCTCCATCTGGTGGTACGCTAGCTCTTTTTTATATTTGATCCTAGCTTTCAATATCTCCCTGGATTTGTATTTGTGTGCGTGTGGTGTTTGTTTGTTTGTTTGTTTTGCCTTTGTTTCTGTTTTGTTCTGTTTTGGTTTTGAATTTCTGTTGGTTTCTTATTTGAAAGTCTGATAGCATGCTGGGGTTCTCATGTCAGCTCTTTCTAGTGCCTTATGTTGTACTGGATTCAGTATTTGTGGGTCTTATACATGTATGTGTTTCCTAGACTGAGTATTTATTTGACTCAACACTCTGCCATCAGTCTGGGGCTTGGACACTCTTCTTTAAACCCCTTTATTGCAGGGATAAGAAACCTCTGAAGTTTGGACTACCATGAGAAAACAAAGAAACACCATGCAGGCAAAGGAGCAGGAAAAAAACCCACAAGACCAAATAAATGAAGAGGAAATAGGAAAAATGCCTGAAAAATAATTCATAGTAATGATAGTAAAAATGATACAAAATCTCAATAACAAAATACAGAAAATACAAGAAACAGTTAATAAGGACTAAGAAGAACTAAAGAACAAACAAACAGCAATGGACAACAAAAAAACTGAAATTAAAAATACTCTAGATGGTATAAGTAGCAGAATAACTGAGGCAGAGGAACCAAAAAGTGACTTGGAAGAATGGGGGAAATAACTCCACAGAGTAGGAAAAAGAAAAAAGAATAAAAAGAATAGAAGACAGTCCCAGAGACCTTAGTGATAACATTAAGTGCACCAGCACTCGAATCATAGGCATCCCAGAAGAAGAAGAAAAAAAGAAAGGGTCTGAGAAAAATATTTGAAGAGGTTATAGTGGAAAACTTCCCCAACATGGGAAAGGAAGTAATTAACCAAGTCCAAGAAGCACAGAGAGTCCCATACAGTATAAACCCAAGGAGAAATACACCAAGGCACATATTAAGTAAACTAATGACAATTAAACACAAAGAAGAAATATTAAAAGCAGAAAGAGAAAAGCAACAAATAACATACAAGGGAAAACCCAAAAGGATAAAAGCTGACCTTTCTGCAGAAACTCTGCAGGCCAGAAGGGAATGGCAGGGTATACTGAAAGTCCTGAAAGAGAGAAACCTACAGCCAAGAACACTCTACACAGCAAGAATCTCATTCAGATTTGATGGAGAAATCAAAAGCTTTCCAGACAAGCAAAAGTTAAGAGAATTCAGCACCACCAAACCAGCCTTACAACAAGTGCTAAAGGAACTTTTCTAGGTAGGAAACACAAGAGAAGGAAAAGACCTACAAAAACAAACCCAAAACAATTAAGAAAATGGTAATCAGAACACACGTGTCAATAATCACCTTAAATGTAAATGGCTTAAATGCTCCAACCTAAAGACGCAGACTGGCTGAATGGATACAAAAACAAGACTTTTCTATATGCTGCCTACAAGAAACCCACTTCAGACCAAGGGATACATATAGACTGAAAGTAAGGGGATGGAAAAAGATATTCCATGCAAATGGAAGTCCAAAGAAAGCTGGAGTAGCAATACTCATATCAGACAAATTAGACTTTAAAGTAAAGACTATTACAAGAGACAAAGAAAGAAAGGAAGGACACTACATAATGATCAAGGAATCCATCCAAAAAGAACATTTCACAATGGTACATATCTATGCACCCAACATTGGAGCCCCTCAATACATAAGGCAAATGCTAACAGCCATCAAAGGGGAAATTGACAGTAACACAATAATAGTGGGAGACTTGAACACCCCACTTACATCAATGGACAGATCACCCAAACAGAAAATAAATAAGGACACACAAGTTTTAAATTACACATTAGACCATCTCGACTTAAGTGATATTTATAGGGCATTCCATCCAAAAATGACAGAATACATTTTCTTCTCAAATGCACATGGAACATTTTCCAGGATAGATCATATCTTGGGTAACAAATCAAACCTCAAGAAATTCAAGAAAGTTGAAATCATATCAAACATCTTCTCTGACCACAAAGCGATAAGACTAGATATCAATTACAGGAAAAAAAAAACTGCAAAAAGTACAAACACATGGAGACTAAACAATACACTATAAAACAACCAAGAATTCATTAAAGAAATCAAAGAGGAAGCCAAAAAATATCTAGAAACAAATGACAATGAAAACACAACAACCCAAAACCTATGGGATGCAGCAAAAGCAGTTCTGAGAGGGAAGTTTAGAGCAATACAGTCCTACCTTAAGCAACAAGAAAAATATCGAATATACAACCTAATCTTGCACCTAACACAATCAGAGAAAGAAGAGCAAACAAACCCCAAAGCAGGAAGGAAAGAAATCTTAAAGATCAGATCAGAAATAAATGTAAAACAAATGAAGGAAACAATAGAAAAAATTATTGAAACTAAAAGCTGGTTCTTTGAGAAGATAATCAAAATTGATAAACCATTAGCTAGACTCATCAGGAAAAAAAGGGAGAAGACGCAAATCAAGAGAATTAGAAATGAAAAAGGAGAAGTAACAACGAAAACCACAGAAATACAAAAGATCATGAGAGACTACTACAAGCAACTATATGCCAATACATTGGATAACCTGGAAGAAAAGGATACATTCTTAGAAAAATACAATCTTCAAAGACTGAACTAAGAAGAAATAGAAACTATGAACAGACCAATCTCAAGTACATTAATTGTGGCTGTGATTAAAAATCTCCCAACAAAAAAAAAGCCCAGGGCCAGATGGATTCACAGGCGAATTCTATCAAACATTTAGAGAAGAGCTAACACTAATTCTTCTCAAATTCTTCCAAAATACAGCAGAAGGAGGAACACTCCCAAACTCATTCTGTGAGGCCACCATCACCCTGATACCAAAACCAGGCAAAGATGTCACAAAAAAGGAAATTACAGACAAATATCACTGATGAATATAGATGCAAAAATCCTCAACAAAATACTAGCTAACAGAATCCAACAGCACATTAAAAAGGTCATACACCATGATCAAGTGGGCTTTATCCCTGGGATGCAAGGATTCTTCAATATACGCACATCAATCAGCATGACACATCATATCAACAAATTGAAGATAAAATCCATATGATAATTTCAATAGATGCAGAAAAAGCTTTTGACAAAGTTCAACTCTCCAGAAAATGGGCATAGAAGGAAATTGCCTCAACATAATAAAAGCCATATAGGAGAAACCAAAAGCCAAAATCATTCTCAATGGTGAAAAACTAAAAGAATTCCCTCTTAGAACAGGAGCAAGACAAGGGTGTCTACTCTCACCATTATTATTCAACATAATTTAGGACGTTTTAGCCACAGCAAATGGAGAAGAAAATGAAATAAAAGGAATCCAAATTGGAAAAGAAGTAAAATTGTCACTCTTTGCAGATGACATGATATTATATATCGAAAACCCAAAAGACTCTACCAGAAAACTGCTAGCACTAATTGATGAATTTAGAAAAGCAGCAGAATACACAATTAACACACACAACTGTCTTTCATTCCTATACAGTAACAACGAAAGAGCAGAAAGAGAAATTAAGGAAACTCTCCCATTCACCATTGCAACAAAAAGAATAAAATACCTAGGAATAAACCTGCCTAAGGAGGCAAAAGATCTGTATGCAGAAAACTTTAAGACATTGATGAAAGAAATCAAAGACGACACAAACAGATGGAGGGACATACCATGTTCCTGGATTGGAAGAATCAACATCATGAAAATGACTGTACTACCCAAAGCAATTTACAGATTCAATGCAATCCCGATCAAATTACCAATGGCATTTTCCACAGAACTAGTACAAGAAGTCTTATGATTTGTATGGAAATGCAAAAGACCCCGAATAGCCAAAGCAATCTTGAGAAGGAAAAATAGAGTTGGTGGAATCAGGCTTCCTGACATCAAACTATACTACAAGGCCATAGTGATCAAGACAGTATGGTACTGGCACAAAAATAGAAAGGAAGATCAATGCAACAGAATAGAGAACTCAGAAGTAAGCCCAAGCAAATATGGGCACCTTATCTTTGACAAAGGAGGCAAGAATATACAATGGAAAAAAGACAGCCTCTTCAATAAGTGGTGCTGGGAAAATTGGACAGCAACATGGAAAAGAATGAAATTAGAACACTTCCTAACACCATACACAAAAATAAACTCCAAATGGATGAAAGACCTAAATGTAAGGCCAGGCACTATAAAATTCCTGGAGGAAAACACAGACAGGACACTCTATGACATACATCAAAGCAAGATCCTTTTGGACCCACCTCCTAGAATAATGGAAATAAAATCAAGAATAAACAAATGGCACCTCATGAAACTTAAAAGCTTTTGCACAGTGAAAGAAACCGTAAACAAGACTAAAAGGCAACCCTCAAAAGGGGAAAAAATAGTTGCCTACGAAATAATGGACAAAGGATTAACCTCCAAAATATACAAGCAGTTCATGCAGCTTAATACCAAAAAAGCAAATAACCCAATCCACAAATGGGCAGAAGACCTAAATAGACATTTCTCCAAAGAGGACATACAGATGGCCAACAAACACATGGGAAAATGCTCAACATCTCTAATCATCAGAGAAATGCAACTCAAAGCCGCAATGAAGTATCACCTCACACTGGTCAGAATGGCCATCATCACAAAATCTAGAAACAATAAATGCTGGAGAGGGTGTGGAGAAAAGGGAACTCTCCTGCACTGTTGGTGGGACTGTAAGTTGGTACAGCCACTATGGAAAACAGTTTGGAGGTTCCTTAAAAACTAAAACTAGAACTACCATATGATCCAGTAATCCCACTCCTGGGCATATACCCACAGAAAACCATAATCCAAAAAGAAACATGTACCATAATATTTATTGCAGCACTATTTACATGGACATGGAAGCAACCTAAATGCCCATCAACAAGTGAATGCATAAAGATGTGGCATATATATACAATGGAATATTACTCAGCTATAAAAAGGAATGAGATGGAGCTATATGTAATGAGGTAGATAGACCTAGAGTCTGTCATGCAGAGTGAAGTAAGCCAGAAAGAGAAAAACAAATACTGTATGCTAACTCATATATATGGAATCTAAAAAAAAAAAAAAATGGTACTGATGAACCCAGTGACAAGACAAGAATAAGGATGCAGATGCAGAGAATGGACTGGAGGACAAGAAATTTGGGGGTGCGGGGGGTGAAGGGGAATCTGGGATGAAGTGAGAGAGTAGCATAGACATATATATACTACCAACTGTTAAATAGATAGCCAAAAGGGAAGTTGCTGTATAACAAAGGGAGATCAACTCGATGATAGATGATGCCTTAGAGGGCCAGGATGGGGAGGGTGGGGGGCAGTCACAGGAGGGAGGGAATATAGGGATATGTGTATAAATACAGCTGATTGACTTTGGTGTACCTCAAAAACTGGTACAAGAGTGTAAAGCAATTAATTTCTAATAAAAACAAAAGAGCTTGAGATATGCTTTTACGTTCCCAGTTGTACCATCACAAGCAGATAAATTTTGTAAAACCACTCCTATCACCCAACCTTCCTTCACTTAAGTGGTGATATGATTTCATGAAACAGACACCATCAATTCTAACTCAGCCATCCACATCACCATGTAATTAGCCTTCAGATTTATAAAAATAAACTTCTCAAGTGCCCCAGACCTTGCTTAGCTGCCAGAGTCCTTATGTTGCTGATCCTACAAAGCATTGGGATAGGTCAATATACACCACAGAGAAACTGAAGTACCTTCATTCAGGTAGAAGAGAAGGTGTGTAAATATGTATTTTCAGTTTCCTCTTCATCATTCATATTAAAGTGAAGAGGGGACAGTAATTTTAACCAGCCAGTGTGGTTACCAGGGCATTCTCTCCTTCATTGCTCATCACGTCTCTTTCATGTCAGTCTTTAATTCAGACCATCAATATGCCTTCTGGCTCTTAAAGACTTGCTTTCTCAAAAAAACAATATTAAAATTGAAGGTGTCAAATTTTTTCAGTGTTGATGTTCTGGGAACATTTTCTCCCTCACATTATTTTCACTTCCTTTTATATGACACCTTCCTCTAGAAAGTAGTTTTGCATTCACACAGTGACCTTAAAAAGCCCTAAATGGAGTGGTATTTTTAATCTAAACAGCACCCTCTGGTTTACTCAATGAAGCTAGTCACTTACTCTGCCTGTTTATACTTTGGTAGGGCTCTTAAAGACCAGGGGTTAGCAGTAATCTTCCCTCCTCTGTTGTGATTGTGTGTGGATGTGCTTTTGTTGAAAAATCAATCAATAAAAAATCTATATTTATAAATATGTATAAATCTATCTGTACTGCATTTATATATCCACATTTATATTACCACATATATATGTATATATATATATATTTTTTACTTTGTAATATGAAAGAGAATTTGAGGATGAGCTGACAATATAATGAGAGTCTTTGGAACCACAGCATTCATCAAAAACAGTAGTAAGTAGAAGTAATTCTTTTTTGTCTGGTGTAACAAAATTGAGAGCTTTATTTTTTAAGCCACTTTAAAACTACATGGCTATTTCCATTTTGAAATGGAAATTTTATCACCTTGGTGTCAGGCTCTATGACTCCAAAGCCAGTAGAGGACTATATAAGGCACTGGGAGAATGAAAGAAATCGAAGTTAAACATAATTGCTTTAAAGACGGTATGAAAATGAAAATCCATTAACATATTCCCTGACCAAAGTGGAGCGCCTAATATGCTGGATTTTCTAAGTTATAAACTAGAATACAAAAAAAAAAAAAATCCACATATTGAGACCAGTCTGTAGAAAGTAATTAAAATGCTAGCAAATGTTCATTTTGTGCATAGTTCTTTCCTAAAGATGTTGATTGAATCATGTATTTAATCTACACAACAATCCTTTTAGGCAAGTACTTACAGATCTCCATTTTAGAAATAAACAGAAAATCAGTGAAGTTAGAAGTCTGTCCCAAGTCACACAACTAGCAAATGTTGGATATGAATTTAGACCCTCTTTAGCACTAAAGCCCCTAAAACACTGCAAAGCTCAAAACAAGCCCTCCATTAACATTATCAGTGGTATTTACATATTACATTCTGCTGCTTTACATGAGGCTGCAGCAGACCATGCACATAGACATGGCTGCACAGACCTACTGTGATTTTGTGGGTTCTGGGGGCTTTGCTCCAATGAATAATATATTCATCCCCCAGAGTTAACTTTGAAGTTCACTTTTGTATTGTATCTCTTTAATGTCTGTTGGCTTTTTCTCAAAATTTTGTTTCATTTATTTATTTGTTTGTTTATTTATTTATTTATTTATTGGCTGTGTTTTTTCTTTGTTGCTGCACCCGGGCTTTTGGGCTTTCTGCAGCTGTGGCCAGTGGGGGCTACTCTTTGTTGACGTGCATGGGCTTCTCATTGCAGTGGCTTCTCTTGTTGCAGAGCACGGCTCTAGGCACGTGGGCTTCAGTAGTTGTGGCATGTGGGCTCTATAGTTGTGGTGCACGGGCTTTTTTGCTCTGTGGCATGTGGGATCCTCCCAGACCAGGGATCAAACTGGTGTCTCCTGCATTGGCAAGTGGATTCTTAACCACTGCGCGACCAGGGAAGCCCAACATTGTTTTTTGATTTGCAGAAATGTCCAAATTATTGGGGACTATGAACCATAAAGCAGAAGTTATATGGAAATTGTTGAAGTTGGCTAGGGGAGGAATAGTCATGAGCATCTTATCAAGCAAGAGAATTTACTTTGTAGATAAATTCCACTGCCTTCCCCCAACCCCCACACCCTCCAGGAACCAATAGTAATGAACCAATGGTAATAGTAATACCAACAGTAGTGAGTTTCTCTCTAAGATAGGTTTCATGAAATTAAGTGTTTTGGGGACCCCATACAACCTTGTTCATGCAAAAATAAGAGGTAAAAAAATATAATTGGCAGGTGACTAAAATGAAGATAAAGAAATTAGGGACTGGAAAGTTGCTTGAGTGGGAAAGGAAGTCATATTATTCTCTCCATCTTGGAAGTAAAGCTATTAATAAGCTGCTGAAAAATCAACTGATAGTATTCGGGGAGTTTTCTTGCTTGTATATTGTTGCTTTTCCTTGATGCTTTTAATATTTTCTCTTTAATCTCTAATTTTTGCCATTTTAATTATAATGTATCTTGGTGTGGTCCTCTTTGGGTTGATTTTGTTTGGATATTAGTTTCCTTTCCCGGGTTTGGGAAATCTTCAGCTATTATGTCATCAGTTATGCTCTCTGTCCTTCTCTCTCTCTCTCTCTGTCTCTCTCCTCATCCTTACACATCTATAATGCAAATTCTGCTATGCTTGATATTATTCCAGAGGTCTCTGAAACTGTCCTCATTTATTTTCATTCTGTTTTTCTTTTTCTTTGTTCAGCTTCAGTGATCTCCACTGCTCTGTCTTCTAGCTGGCTCATCTGTTCCTCTGTATCACCCTGTTGATTCTTTGTAGTGTAATTTTGTTTCAGTTATTGCATTCTTGATCTCTCTTTTGTCCTCCAAATGCTTTGAACATCTTTATGATCATTACCTTGAACTCTTTGTCAGGTAGATTGCCTATCTCCAACTCACTTAGTTCTTCCAGGGTTTCATCTTGTTTCTCTGTCTGGGACATGTTCCTCTGTCACCTCATTTTGCCTTATTTGCTGTTTTTGTTTCTACGTAGCTGTAGGCTGACCAGCTACAGAGAAATAAATTTTCCTGAATTTAAAGAAGTGGCCTCTTTTAAGAGATGTCCTATGCTTCCCAGAAACACACTCCCTATGGTCACGAGAGCTCTATGCTCTAAGAGTGACCCCTGTGTGGGCTCCATGGGCCCTTCTACAGTGATGGACTGTCTACTCTGGGCAGTCTGGTGAGCATGGCTTGCCCCCTGCCCAATTGGTTGCCAGGCGCTGCCCCTGTTCAGTGGAGCCAGGTCATGAGGTGGCTGGCTGCACATCCCCAGGGGATCTCGGGGCTGTTTCTAACCCAGTGGTGAGCAGAGCCAGGTTCTAGCATATGTGGTTGTGGGGCCAGGGTTCCCAGATCTAGAGTCAGACTACTGGTCAGTGGAGCCATGGTGCAGGGAGTCTTGGGGCTAGTGCTAGCTCACTGGTGGGCAGAGCTGCATCCCTAGGGTTTCTTGTTGCAGGGCTCTGGGGGTCCTGAAGCTGGTTTCAGCCTGATGGTGGGTGGGGCAGGATCCTGGTGCTGGTGCCTGTCCATCGGTGTGTGAAGCTATGTCTGGGGCTAGCTGTGTCTTGGGGCCCACTGGCAGGCAGAGTTGAATTCTGGTAGGTGGGGCCAGTTCCTGACATAGCTGGCTACAGGGTTCCAGATATCCTGAAGCTTGTGTGTGCTCACTGCTTGGTGGAACTGGATTCCAGGAAAGTTGGCTGAGGGACCCAATGAAAAAAAGGTTTGGATCTACAATATTGTAACAAAAGCCTCAGATAAAAGACATTTAATTTGTATTACTAGTGTCTCTTCACTTTTTGACATTGTCAATGACCTGAAACTCATCGGACTGTGACCAGTTACATTTAGTTGAGAAACATCTGAAAGAATATTTATTGGACGTAAGACCATTCTCTTTACTGGCATAAATTTGTATGTCTAAAAAACATCACTGTGGTATGAAAGACTTATCATTGATTTTAAATGTCTGGGCAGTGTTAATCTGCAAAATGAAGAAACACAATATAAGTTGGGTATTTGGTGTAGGACTTATTTTATTCAGCTGTATCACTGGGAAGAAGCATGACTGGAAAGTAAATTACATGCTCCTCTCCTACATGAACTCAAAAATTACTCATCAATGAAAATAATAATGTTAAATATGTTTCTTTTCTCAGAAAGCATAACTCCTGATTAAAGATCCACTGTAAAAATGGACTTCCCTTTGGCCATTGTCATTGATGCTATATTCTATGCAGCATAATAAAGGTCTCCATAACAAGAATAATATAGAGTTTACTCCTGTTTACATTATTTTGAGAACTTTCTTATCTAATATCTTGCTTATAATATATTTAAAAGAAATCATGAAAAATCTGCACAGTGGCTGAACAAAGCAAGAGATATATTTGGTAGTAAGTCAGTTCAAAATGGCTCAAATGCATGTTGTAGGCAGAGTCCATGAAGGCACTGGGTCTGAGATGGCATTTATTTTTATGCTTTGGGACAGGTTCACAACATACTCAATGATGTGCTTGTACTAGCTTTCCTCCTAATGTGGGGAGATAATTTGTGACAAAGTGTAGGTGGTATGTAAATCATATCCTCCTTTCAGTATGTCTGACTCCTCAAACTTTGTCTGTGGTGTAGAATAAATAAAAATGTTCAATCAATATTAAAAAATTCGACATCTCCAGAAACAGAACTCAAAAATAAGGGATGTAAAAATGCTTTGTTTTTTAAATTGGTCAAGATTTTAAAAATTATAATTGATGGGGAATCTCACGCACTGCAGGTAGTATTGCAAAATAGTAAAATACTTCCTTCCAGAATATATAATGGAAATATTGGATGCAAGAAAAATATACATGAGTGTTGACTCGAGAACTCCACTCATAGTAAATTGTCCTGAAGAAAATATAATGGAATATAATACATATTAAGGGATGTATATCACTGTGTTGTTTGAAGTTGTGAAAAATGAGGCAAAATCTAAACAGCTACTTATATATAATAAATAAAACATGATGTAGCATTTCCATAGATAAAATTTTAGACATAATGTTGGTTATATATATGGAATATATATATATATGTATCATCCCATTTGTAAGGCAATCATTTAAATTTTACAGAATGTAACCATAAAAATATGTCACACTAGGTATCTATCCAAATATTGATAGCATTATTTGCAGGCAGTGTGATTACATATTTATATATACAGTAAGTCCCCTACATATGCACCTTCAAGTTGCAAAGTGTCAAGTGCGAATGTGTGTTCACCTATCTAATCATGTGTTAGTTCATCTGTCTGGCGTATATTGTCACATGTGTGCATCCTCTACAAGTGGTTGTGCTTTTGTGTATTTTACTGTACAGTACTATATAAAGTACAGTAGTACGGAATCTTTATTTCAAGCCCAGGCTCTCTGGAAGCAAGCGTAAAAGCAGAGGTGAAGTAGTTGGTACTGCTAAGAAGCACAGAGCTATAAAGATGGAAACAAAAGTGAGAATAATTGAGAGTGGAGAGACAAGGGGAAGAAGTAACTGAAGAACCAAAGAGATTCATGATGCAGGAAACAGCAAGGGGATTTTCTTTATTTGAGGAGGCACTGTTAGTTTTTGAGGCACAGGGCCTGACCTTAGAATGGTACACAAAGGTTGCAGCAGCCATTCAGAATGCAATCCAGTGCTATCACGTCATCTATGATGAGAAAAAAAGAGCTTCTACCCGGACATCACTGGATCATTTTCTCAAGCGGGTAGATAGAATTGAATCCAGCAAGGAACCGAAACCTGTGCCATCAACCTCAAGCGTGAGCAAAATTGCGGCTTTCCCTCCATCTCCTATTGTTGAAGATCCTTCAGCTCTACCATCTTTCACCTCCTCTCCCTCCTCCAGTCAGTAACTCTTCTTGCCTGTTCACTTGATGCCGCCCCTGTGTGCCCGCTGTTGTACTGTGCTACTGTACTTTTCAAGGTAGTGTACTGTAAGGTTAAAAATGTTTTCTTTATTTTTTGTGTTTGTTTTCTATGTATTATTTGTGTGAAAAGTATTTTAAACCTATTACAGTACAGTACTATACAGCTGATTGTGTTAGTTGGGTACCTAGGCTAACTTTGAAGGACTTATGAATAAATTGAACTTATAAATGAGCTCTCAGAAAGGAATTCATTTGCATGTAGGGGATTTACTGTAATTAGAATGTTTACTTAATTCATTTAATCTTTCATGTACTCTTTTCATAATAAAACAAGACTATTGTACATATTAACTCAGTTACGTACAGGTGGTCTCTAAGTCAGGCTAGAGATGGCACATTTGACTCTAAGCAGCCTATTATTTATTGATGTTTTGTGGTAAAAAGATGACTTTATTCAAGAGTGTAAACCAGTAAGCACAGGGGTACCAAGTTCAGATGATTATGATATATAAAAGTATGTTATTTTTCTTACTAGATATCTTCTTCCCTCATCCATGTGTCACATTCAGAATTATTCCCATTTATTCCAAGGAGGCTAAGTAAGGTGAGGAGGGGGGAGGGGATGTCAGACCAGGAGAAGCGTAATGACAGCAGCATGTCTTTTCATTATTCCAGGTAATTTCTTGGTATAGAAATCCGTGGATTAAAAAAATAATAATAATAATATGAAGTACACTGTATTCTGCAATGGAATCACTTTTCAAGTATGTGGTTTAAAAAAATCCTAAATATAAAGATGACAGAAAACACAAAAAAATTTAAATAGAAACATTACCAAAGATTGCTTTGCAATTGAGATAAATGGAATTGGTGAACTATTGGTTCTTTTTTGCTCCTCTTAATCTTCTTAATTCTAGTAGAAAAATGGCCCACGTAGTGCTTTGGGGCTTAACCATCCCAAACATAAAGAAATAACTGAAAATTAATTTAGTGACTGAATTGATTCTCAGGTAATCTTTTAATTGCACAATCCCTCATTTTCAGTGATGTTGGATGGTTCTATAAAATGACAGTCGTTGAAAGAGTGGAATTACCATGCTGAAGATGCAGATAGTACCTTTTTGTAACCTTAGGACATATTTGGGGTGTATGTTTTTCCCATGTTTAAAATGGATTTAAAGGGCAAAAGCAGAGGCTTTCAAACTTTTCTATGAAGAAAAGAGAAAGCTAAGAAAATAGATCTCAGGGCCCAGCCTGGACTTCAATGACAAAATACTCACTTTTATCTACAGGGAAAAAACAAGCAAACAAACAAAAAACAAACAAAAAAAAAACATTGAAAGCCACTGTGACTTTACCCTCAACCTCTAAGGGTAGAGGCTTATGAATTTTTACTGTAGTTGCCAGTAGAAAAATACACAGGGGCAACAACATGACCATTCTCCAGGCACAGATAATCTGAAAAATAGCTTTAAACATGATAATACATTTTATGCTCAAATGTACACTTTTCTGTTAAGCTAAAATTCATTAATAATTAAATATAATATAAACCTTGGAAGAGTTTATTAAGTTCTTTAAGATTTTAATTAGATCATTTTTACCTCCATGTCCTCAAAGTCGTAGATTTCTAAGATAGCTCTCTTCTGGTAGGATAATACCTATCTTCATCTGTGTAACATCTTTACTTGCAGCACCTTTAATGGGAAGGAACATTTGCTTTCAAATTCGGATATCCTAGTTTAAATCGCAGCTGTGGTATTATCTATATAAATTTGAGCAAATCTGTTAATTTTGCCTAGTCTCAGTTTCTCAACTTAAAACACAAATATCTGATGTTACACTTATTGTAAAAATTTACTGAGATGGTTTATAACAAACTTGTTCAACGAAACATTGTGAATCTACTATGTGCTGAACCATTAGCAGGTGCTGGAGATGCAGAGCTGAATTGATCAGAATGAGGTTACAGGCATGTAGGGGAAAAATACTTCAATTTATCATGCAAATAGTGGTAGGCACTGCTAAGATTCCAGGAAAGACATTATAAGAAGAATTAAAGGGGATATACTGTAAGGGAAAAGAAAAGCTTCTGTAAAGAAATGATATGTAAGCTGATATCAGAACACTATTAAGAGACTTCCAGGCAAAAAGTGGTAGGTAAACCATCTGAGGTAGGCCAGATGGTAACTAAGATGAGAAAAAACTGTAACATCAGAAATAAATGGAAGCAATTAAAATATTTTTCAATAAGTGACTGGATAAGCTAACTGTAGTGCATTTATACAATGGAATACATGCAGTGATGAAAAGAAATGAGCTATCAAGCCACAGAAAAACATGGCTAAATCTTAAATATATGCTGCTACATTGCAGAAGCCAATCTGAAAGGATATATACAATATATTTCCAATTATATGACATTCTGGACAATACAAAACTAGAAACAATAAAAAATATCAGGGGAGTTAGGAAGTGGAGAGATAAGGTTGACTCGTGAAATCACAATGGATTATTTAAGGTGGTGAAACAATCCTGTATGATACTATAATTGTGACTATATTACATTATATATTTGTCAAAACCCATTGAACTTTACATTAAAAAGAGTGAACCTTAACATATACAAATTAAAAAAGTATTCAGGAGTTCAGTGGAAAACCCAGCATGTAATTAAGAATGTGAAAAAATAATCTGACTGTATTATTAATGTATGAAACAACTTCCTTGAATGGGGTGGGGGAAGAGCTGCTGACCTAAGTAACTTTGGAAAGTGGAATCTGTAAGACTAAAGGCAAAAGATAATTTACATAAACACTGTACTCCAGCTGATAAAATTATGTCTCAAGGGGATATGAATTAACAATTCAGATGCTTTTATACATGTATACTGGAAATGGAAAATTATGTAAATGGATGGCAATTGTGAAAGGTAAGGTTTTCATTGCTGTAGTGAAAGGGTACAGATAAGCAAGGGGAAGAGGTTGTAAAAATCAAAGTGGTAATAGATTAGAATTGGGAACATTAGGAGAAACTCATTGTTAGCTTAATATAGATGCATATTGCTATTACAGAAATATGTATGAATATAGTGTGAGCATATAAACATGTATTTCCATGCTCTGTCAGCTGGCAGAGCCTAGAAGTAATGATATCCTAGTAGCAATGAGCACACCTAGCACCAGGTTTTGGTTTTCTAATAACATTCTGTAATAAATGGAACCAGGGGTTCTTGGAGAAATTGCTGGTTCTAGGACAGGGGCAATAAATAAATAAGATCAACTTGGAGCATCTTGTAATGCAAAGAAGTAATGAAATGCACAGAAAAACAAATCATCAAAAACAAAACCCCTCAATAATGGGAATATATCAAAAGCAAAACCCCTCAGTAATGGGAATATAGCAAAGGGAAATAGGAGCCAACAGCAAAAAAGCTACTAATAGCCAAAGCTGGAGGAATTTGACTAACAAAATAAAATAGCACTGGATTAAAACTCAAAGCATAAACTAAATATCCAGAGCCCATATTGACACAAATATATGCCATGCATACATAAATACATCACATAAATTGATAATTGGGGGAGAAGAGACAAATCTCCTGGTCAGAAGAATTCCAAAGTATGTTTGCATTTTTTCTGTCCTAAGGACATGGAACACAACTCCTCACTCTTTAAGTGTGGGTTGTGCAGAGTAACTGCCTTCCAAAGAGGAGAGTAAAAATTGTGAGAAAAAGAAGAGTAAATTTATGTTGGAGAACCCTGACAAACACTACCTTAGCTAGGTTATCAAGGTCAACATCAATGGTGATGAGTCATGTTGAAAGTAGATACATGTGATATAACGTGATCAGAAGAACATTTTATCTTGGTGGTCTTTCTTCCCAAAAACTTAATCTCAAGTGTTATCATGATAAAAAAAGAAAATCAGACAAATCCCAATAGAGGTGCATTTTACAAAATGCCTAACCAGTATTCCTTAGAATCTTCAAGATTATCATCATAAACAAGACAAGTCTGAGAAACTCACAGATATGAGGAGCCTAAGAAAAAATGATGACTAATTCTAATGTGGTATCCTGGATGGAATCCTGGAGCAGAAAAAAGTTCATTTAGTAAAAACTAAGGAAATACTAACAAGGTATGAACTTTGGTTATTAATAGTATATCAAGATTAGCAGAGTAATTATAACAAGTATACCACATTAATATAAGATGTTAATATTAGGGAAAACTGGCTGTGGGGTTTATGGTAACTCTCATACTCTTCTCAGTTTTTATGTAAATGTAAAACTGTTCTAAAAACTAAAGTTTATTTTTTAGAAAAATGAAAGAAAGAAACTAGGAACATGGAGAGCTAGGTAAGGATCAGGTCACATAGGGCTTTGTAGTCCATGAAGACATATTTGGAACTTCTTCTCAGTGCAATGGAAAGCAACTGGACAATTTAAATCTGGTGTGTGATATGATTCATTTAAGATTTAAAATAATAATAAAATTTTAGCAGTTTCAAAGAATGGATTGTAATTGGAAATGGGGGGTTAATGATGTAGGGATTAAAACAGGTAACACTAAAGAAATTCCTATAATAGTGCAAGATAAAGATGGTGGTAGCTGAGAAGATGTGGATGGAAGTACATGAATTTGAAGTATATTTTGGATATAAAATGGAAAAACTTGCTTATAGATTGAATGTTCGGTTGAGGTAGAATGAATAATGACATGATTTCTAGCATTCTAAGAGAAAATTCACAGAGATATATAGAACTATAGGAGAATGTTGCAAGGAAAATATCCAGAATTTTGTTTTGGGTATACTGTATTAAGTTTGGGAAGCTTTGAGTCATATAAGTAAGGTTATCAAGCAGTTAATTGAGTATGCTCAGAAGAAAGTTCAAAATAAGAAATAAAATTTGGTAGTTAAAACATGATAGATGAGAGTCACAGACACTGAAATGAATGAAGTTAGCTAGAAAGAGAAAGTTCAAAGCAAAAAGATGGAACCAGGAAGAACTTAAGCACTTGGATAGTGTTGACTTAAAAAAGAAAAAGAAAAAGCACAGCATGAGAGTTGCAAGTTAAGTTTTATTTGGGGCAAAATGAGGACTGCATCCCAGGAGAGAGCATTTCAGATAGCTCTGAGGAACTGTTCCAAAGAGGTAGGGGGAAGGTCAGTATATATGTGATCTTGGTGAAGGAGGGATACATGCAATCAAACACATATTTTTGCAGAGGATTTCTGCTAGTCATGAGGAGCAGACATCACCATGAAGGAATTCAGTGCTTTTCTAGAAATGAGGAGATGCAAGGATTGGCTCATACAATTAGCTCCTGAAAGCATCTATCTGAAGGCCTGTTCTGTCTATTTTTCCAAAGCATAGAGATCTTCATTCCTGATCTCCACCCTGATTCCCTTTAGGGGATGTTGAAGGTCAGCAGCTGCAGCAGCATGTGAGACTTAAACCACATAGAGGTAGATGGCAAGTGCCCATGGCAAGTACCAATTCATAGTTGACAATAGCACAGCAGGAGTTAGCAGGGAAAATAAACAGAGATTGACAATTTGGGTGCACAGAAACATGTTTCAAGAGGGGGAAGTGCTCAACTCTATGCTGCTATGAGTTCCAAAAAGATGAGAAGAGAAAATGCTCTTTTGGACTTAGGAATATAGTGGTCATTTTCATGTCTTAAGAGCAGTTTGCGGATAATAGTCTGCACAGGAATCATGCAATGAAGAGTGAATGGAAGGTGAGAGAGTTGATATAGCAGATGTTGAAATGTTTGTTTCAAAAAGTTTGAGTGTGATTTGGAACAAGAAATTGGACAGTAGCTGGGAGGATATATGAAATAAATGTGGGATAATTTCAGATACATTTACTGTTAGAGATTTGAGAATACAGTAAACCTTGGATTATGAATAACTTGTTCTTCAAGTGTTCTGCAAGACAAGGAAACATTTCTAATAAATTTTAACTTCATAAACTAGTGATGTCTTGCACTACAAGTAGTATCTGACATGGAATGTCACATGATCACAACTGAGCCAACCGAGCTGACCACCACGAACTGATGGATCTGCGTTGCAAGCAACAGCAAGAGGTTATGGAGAAGATCTCGTCTGCAGAGGAGGAGGAGAAAAAGGCAGAGGAATCCCTCACTTCAAATGAGATTAGGGAGATGTGTAAAATGTGGGAAATAGTGCAAAATTTTGTAGAAAAGCACCACCTAAATAAGGCTGTAAAAGTGTGAGCAATCAATCTGTCTAACAATGCAATGTCACATTTCTGCGAAATTGTCAAAAGGAGGCAAAAGCAAGTGTCATTTGGATAGGTTCCTTGCTAAGGTTGCACAAAATGAAAAAGATTCCATTGAGCCAACAGATAGCAGTGATTCTGTTAGTGATAGTGAAAGTCGTCCTACACAATAACCCTTCTCTCTCTTGTCTCCCTCACAGCAGCCATGAAGATTTTAAAAGGTAAGTGCAGGTTAATTTATTTTTCTTTATATTTTGTATTTTCCTTATTATTTTGTATAATATTACTATATTGTAGTCATTTTTGTATGAATATTTTTGGGTTGTGGAATGAATTATCTGAGTTTCTGTGATTTCTTATGGGGAAATTTGCTTTGATATACAAATGCTTTGGATTACAAGCATGTTTCCAGAACAAATTATGCTCGTGAACCAAGGTTTTATTGTACTGGGTTCCTCAAGAAAATGAGAGGTGATAGAATCTGGAATATAGGTGAAGATTTTTGCATTTCATACAAAGAAGAAGACTTCCTTCATGGTAATGAGGTAAAAGGATGTGTGATGCCTGCCAGGTCCCTGTGGGGCTTCTGGGCATGGAGGCTTTTTTTTTCTTGTCCCCTTTTCTTTTAGGTAAGACTTCAGCTGCCATGACCTTCCCTGAGTTCCAAATGCCAGATTAGCAAATAGTTGCTAATCAAGGGAGGAGAAGCCATGAAACTACCTGAGGCAAGATTAAAGGGACCAGAGGAGCTCATGAGATTAGGAGACTGAACCACCTAAGACCCTGCATACACCCTAATCCTGTCAGCAACCCCACCCTTTTGAAATTTTGCAGAAGAAAGAAGAATGCAACACTGTTACTGCCATGATCCTTATCGCATACCTCTGACCACTACCCCGACTATATCACCTCTCCCTATTCCCCAGTGAGGGAGGCACAGTTCTTGAGGCACTAGCCTACTGTGCTCCCCCTTTACCTAACAAAGAAATAAAGCCACTCTTTCTTTATCCTCCACAACTCTTTCTCCATATTTTTTTCAATAAACTGCATATATTTAAAGTGTACAATTTGATATCCCAATCTCCCAATTCATTCCCCCCCAACCCTCCCCACTTTCCCCACTTGGTGTCCATATGTTTGTTCTCTACATCTGTGTCTCTATTTCCGCCTTGCAAACCGGTTGATTTGTACCATTTTTCTATAGACCGCATATGTGTGTTAATATACAATCTTTGTTTTTCTCTTTCTGACTCACTTCACTCTGTATGACAGTCTCCAAGTCCATCCATGTCTCTAGAAATGTCCCAGTGTCCTTGCTTTTCACAGCTGAGTAATATTCCATTGTATATAAGTACCACATCTTCTTTATCCATTCATCTGTTGATGGACATTTAGGTTGCTTCCATGTCCTGGCTATTGTAAATAGTGCTGCAATGAACATTGGAGTGCATGTGTCTTTTAGAATTATGGCTTTCTCTGGGTATATGCCCAGCAGTAGGATTGCTGGGTCATATGGTAACTCTACTTGTAGTTTTGCAAGGAACCTCCATACTGTTCTCCATAGTGGCTGTATCAATTTACATTCCCACCAACAGTGCAGGAACGTTCCCTTTTCTCCACACCCTCTCCAGCATTTACTCTTTGTAGATTTTCTGATGATGCCCATTCTGACCGGTGTGAGGTGATACCTCTTTGTTGTTTTGATTTGCATTTCTCTAATAATTAGTGATGTTGAGCAGCTTTTCATATGCCTCTTGGCCATCTGTATGTCTTCTTTGGAGAAATGCCTATTTAGGTCTTCTGCCCATTTTTTGATTAGGTTGTTTGTTTTTTTGATATTGAGCTGCATGAACTGTTTACATATTTTGGAGATTAGTCCTTTGTCTGTTGATTCATTCGCAAATATTTTCTCCCATTCTGAGGGTTGTCTTTTTGTCTTGCTTATAGTTTCCTTTGCTGTGCAGAAGCTTTGAAATTTCCTTAAGTCCCACTTATTTATTTTTGTTTTTATTTCCATTACTCTAGGGGGTGGATCAAAAAAGATCTTGCTATTATTTACTTCAAAGAGTGTTCTTCCTATGTTTTCCTCTAGCAGTTTTATAGTGTCTGGCCTTACATTTAGGTCTTTAATCAATTTGGAGTTTATTTTTGCGTATGGCATTAGGAAGTATTCTAATCTCATTCTTTTCCTTGTAGCTGTCCAATTTTCCCAGCACCGCTTATTGAAGAGGCTGCCTTTTCTCCATTGTATATCCTTGCCTCCTTTGTCATAGATTAGCTGACCATAGCTTATCTCTGGGCTTCGTATCCTGTTCCATTGATCTATATTTCTGTTTTTGTGCCAGTACCATACTGTCTTCATCACTGTAGCCTTATAGTATAGCCTGAAGTCAGGAAGCCTGATTCCACCAACTCCGTCTTTCATTCTCAAGATTGTTTTGGCTATTCAGGGTCTTCTGCGTTTCCATACAAATCATAAAATTTATTGTACTAGTTCTGTGAAAAATGCCTTTGGTAATTTGATGGGGATTGCGTTGAATCTGTAAATTGTTTTGGGTAGTATAGTCATTTATACAATGTTGATTCTTCCAATCCGAGAACATGGTATGTCCCTCCATCTGTTTGTATCGTCTTTGATTTCTTTCATTAGTGTCTTATAGTTTTCTGAGTACAGGTCTTTTACCTCCTTGGTTAGGTTTTTTCCTAGATATTTGATTCTTTTTGTTGCAATGGTGAATGGGATTGTTTCCTTAATTTCTCTTTCTGATCATTCATTGTTAGTGTATAGAAATGCAAGAGATTTCTGTGTGTTAATTTTGTATCCTGCAACTTTACCAAATTCATTGATTAGCTCAAGTAGTTTTCTGGTGGCATCTTGAGGATTTTCTATGTATAATATCATGTCATCTGCAAACAGTGACAGTTTGTCTTCTTCTTTTCCAATTTTGATTCCTTTTATTTCTTTTTCTTCTCTGATTGCTGTGGCAAGGACTTCCAAAGCTATGTTGAATAGGAGTGGTGAGAGTGGACATCCTTGCCTTGTTCCCAATCTTAGAGGCAATGCTTGCTGTTTTTCACCATAGAGAATGATGTTTGCTGTGAGATTGTCGTATATGGCTTTTATTATGTTGATGCAGGTTCCCTCTATGCCCACCTTCTGGAGAGTTTTTATCATAAATTGGTGTTGAATTTTGTCAAAAGCTTTTTCTGCATCTATGGAGATGATCATGTGGTTTTTATCCTTCAATTTATTTATATGGTGTATCCCATTGATTGATTTATGTATATTGAAGAATCCTTGCATTCCAGGGATAAACCCCACTTGATTATGGTGTATGATCTTTTTAATGTGTTGTTGGATTCTGTTGGCTAGTATTTTGTTAAGGATTTTTGCATCTAAATTCATCAGTGATATTGGTCTGTATTTTTCTTTCTTTGTAGTATCTTTGTCTGGGTTTGGTATCAGGGTGATGGTGGCCTTGTAGAATGAATTTGGGAGTGTTTCTCCCTCTGCAATTTTTTGGAAGAGTTTGAGAAGGATGGGTGTTAGCTCTTCTCTAAATGTTTGATGAAATTCACCTGTTAATCCAGCTGGTCATGGACTTTTGTTTGTTGGGAGATTTTTAATCATAGTTTCAATTTCATTACTTGTGATTGATCTGCTCATATTTTCTATTTCTTCCTGATTCAGTCTTGGAAGGTTATACCTTTCTAAGAATCTGTCCATTTCATCCAGGTTGTCCATTTTACTGGCATATAGCTGCTTGCAGTATTCCCTTATGGTGCTTTTTATTTCTGCAGTGTCTGTTGTAACTTCTCCTGTTTCCTTTCTAATTGTATTGATTTGAGACCTTTCCCTCTTTTTCTTGATGAGTCTTGCTAGAGCTTTATCGATTTTATTTATCTTCTCAAAGAACCAGCTTTTAGTTTTATTGATTTTTGCTATTGTTTTCTTTGTTTCTATTTCATTTATTTCTGCTCTGATCTTTATGATTTCTCTGCATCTACTAACTTTGGGTTTTGTTTGCTCTTCTTTCTCTAGTTTCTTTAGGTGTAAGGTTAGATTGTTTATTTGGGATGTTTCTTGTTTCTTGAGGTAGGATTGTATTGCTATAAACTTCCTTCTTAGAACTGCCTTTGCTGCATCCCATAGGTTTTGGATCCTTGTGTTTTCATTGTCATTTGCCTCTAGGTATTTTTTGATTTCCTCTTTGATGTCTTCAGTGATCTGTTGGTTATTTAGTAGTGTATTGTTTAGCCTCCATGTGTTTGTGTTTTTTACACTTTTTTTCCTGTAATTGATTTCTATTCTCATAGGGTTGTAGTCAGAAAAGATGCTTGTTATGATTTCAATTTTCTTGAATTTACCAAGGTTTGATTTATGACCCAAAATATGATCTATCCTGGAGAATTTCCATGTGCACTTGAGAAGAATGTGTAATCTGCTGTTTTTGGATGTAATGTCCTGTAGATATATACTAAATCAAGCTGATTTATTGTGTCATTTAAAGCTTGAGTTTCCTTATTAAATTTTTGTCTGGATGATCTGTCCATTGGTGTAAGTGGGGTGTAAAGTCCCCCACTATGATTGTGTTACTGTCAGCTTCCTCTTTCATAGTTGTTAGCATTTGCCTTATGTATTGAGGTGCTCCTATATTGGGTGCATAGATATTTTTAATTGTTATCTCTTCTTTTTGGATTGATCCTTCAATCTTTATGTAGTGTCCTTTCTTGTCTCTTGTAACATTTTTTATTTTAAAGTCTATTTGATCTGATATGAGTATTGCTACTCCAGCTTTCTTTTGATTTCCATTTGCATGGAATATCTTTTTCCATCCCCTCACTTTCCATCTGTATGTGTCCTTAGGTCTGAAGTGGGTCCCTTGGAGACAGCATATATATGGGTCTGGTTTTTGTATCCAGTCAACCAGTCTGTGTCTTTTGGTTGGTGCATTTAGTCCATTTACATTCAAGGTAATTATTGATATGTATGTTCCTATTACCATTTTCTTAATTGTTTTGTTTTTGTTTTTGTAGGTTCTTTTCTTCTCTTATGTTTCCCGCTTAGAGAAATTCCTTTAGCATTTGTTGTAGGGCTGGTTTGGTGGTGCTGAATTCTCTTAGCTATTGCTTGTCTGTAAAGCTTTTGATTTCTCCATCAAATCAGAATGAGATCCTTGCTGGGTAGAGTATTCTTGGTTGTAGGTTCTTCCCTTTCATCAGTTTTGATATATCATGCCACTCCCTTCTGGCTTGCAGAGTTTCTGCTGAGAAATCAGCTGTTAACCTGATGGGGGTTCCCTTGTATGTTATTTGTCATCTTTCCCTTGTTGCTTTTAATAACTTTTCTCTGTCTTTAATTTTTGTCCATGATTACTATATGTCTTGGCATGTTTCTCGTTGGGTTTATCCTGCCTGGGACTCTCTACACTTCCTGGACTTGGGTAGCTATTTCCTTTCCCATGTTAGGGAAGTTTTCAACTATAATCTCTTCCAATATCTTCTCTGGTCCTTTCTCTCTCTCTTCTCCTTCTGGGACCCCTATAATGCAGATGTTAGTGTGTTTAACATTGTCCCAGAAGTCTCTTAGGCTGTCTTCAGTTCTTTTCATTATTTTTTCTTTATTCCTTTCCGCATCAGTGATTATCATCATTCTGTATTCCAGGTCACTTACTCGCTCTTCTGCCTCGGTTAACCTGCTATTGGTTCCTTCTAGTGTATTTTTCATTTCAGTTTTTGTGTTGCATATCTCTGTTTGTTTGCTCTTTAATTCTTCTAGGTCTTTGGTAAACTTTTTGATCTTTGCATCAAGTCTTTTTTCAAAGTCCTGGATCATCTTCACTATCATTATTCTGAATTCTTTTTCTGTAAGAGTGCCTATCTCCTCTTCACTTAATTTTTTTTCTGGGGTTTTATCTTGTCCCTTCATCTGGTACAAAGTCCTCTGCTTTTTCATTTTCTGTATCTTTCTGTGGCTGTGGTTTTCAGTTCCACAGGAGGAAATACTGCTGATACTTCTTGATACTGTTGTCTGCCCTTTTGTGGAGGAAGCTATCTAGGAGGCTGGAATGTGCTTCCTGTTGGGAGGGACTGATGGTGGGTAGGGCTGCATGGGCGGAGCTCAGTAAGACTTTAATCCAATTTGGTGGGCAGAGATCAGTAAAACTTTAATCTGCTTGTCTGCCAATGGGTGGGGCTGTGTTCCCACCTTGTTTGATGTTTGGCCTGAGGCTACCTAGCAGTGGAGCTTACAGGCTCTTTAGTGGGGCTAATGGCAGACTCTGGGAGGGCTCATACCAATGAGCACTTCCCAGAACCCCTGCCCCTAGTGCCCTTGTCTCCTTAGTGAGCCACAGCTGCCCCGCACCTCTGCCAACAACCCTCCAACACCAGCAGGTAGGTCTGGTTCAGTCTCCTATGGGGTCCTTGCTCCTTCCCACTGGGTCCTGGTGAGCCTGCTTTTTTGTGTGCCCTCCAAGAGTGAAGTCTGTTTCCCCCAGTCCTGTGGAGGTCCTGCTATCAAGTCCCACTGGCTTTCAAAGTCTGTTTCTCTGGGGATTCCTCCCCCCATTGCTGGACTCCCAGGTTGGGAAGCCTGACGTGGGGCTCAGAAACCTCACTTTAGTGGGTGGGGTTTTGCAATATAACTGTTCTCCAGTTTGTGAGTCACCCACCCAGCATTTATGGGATTTGATTGTAATGTGATTGCGCCCCTCCTACCATCTCATTGCAGCTTCTCCTTTGTCTCTGGATGTGGGGTGTCTTTTTTGGTGAGTTCCAGTGTCTTTCCACCAATGATTGTTCAGCAGTTAGTTGTAATTCCAGTGTTCTTGCAAGAGGGAGTGAGCACATGTTCTCCTACTCTGCCATCTTGATCCATCTCTGGCAGCTTTTTCTCCATATTTTGATTTGGCATTGATGAAACAGGGAGCCAAGATTCTGGCAACAGATGGAAGGAGAAGACAATGATTGATGCTGAAAAGAATACTTTAAAAAATGTTTGGTGGAGGAAGGATGGGGGAATTCCTTTCTGAACTGTTTCTCTTTTCTAAATACAGTGTTGAGGCATATTAATTAGCTGAAAATGAAAGCAGAGTGAGAAACTTTTCATATTGTGACTGAGGTATTCAATATATCTATTTTTAACATGAACATACTAAAGAAATATAATCAACCATTTTGCATTGTCAAGTATTCTTTCAAGGAGGTAATTGTGACGTTATAGAGACAATAACATTAAAGTGGTTTGGTGAAGAATAGAGAATACAATTGGTTTATTGCATCTCAGGTAGAAGTTTTAACAAAAGGAGAAAGGACAATTAGAGATGCATCAATATAAGTATGGATCATAAAATACCAGCTGGATGAAAAGGAAAGTAGAGGCAGAAAAAAGTGTGTTAAATACTGCATAAAAGGTTAAGGGTTCAATGGATCATAAGTGACAGCAGATTTTATTAGTAGGTATAATTAACACTAGTTGCCACAACAAACAATCCCTCAGATTCTCATTGTCAACACAGCAAATTGTAGTTTTTCAGGCAAGATAGATTTGAAAAGTACTAGTGTGAACTTTACTCCATCTAGCAACTGGTTGGTTTAGATTCCTTCTACTTAGTGGTGTTATCATCTCATTGCATGTCTTCCAAAGTCATTTAAGTAGAATAAGCACTGAGTATAAGATGCACATCCTCTCTTTACTGTCAATACTTTAACCAGAATTAACCACATGAACTAAATTTCTCCAAGGGAGTTTGTTGTACCAGATATTTGACAAACACTTTCTAGGCTGCAGAGGCCAAATGTTGCTTTCAATGCCAATGTAAATTAAATAAACTGGAAGTATGGAAAACTATAGAATGTTTGCATTCATTGTGTTGGTAATTTCAAGTGTTGTTAACAACAAAAAAATGTCCCTGAGACTGTGTGGCTGAGATAGAGAGGATGAAAAGGACTTTGGAGATAAGGTTGTTAGGAACTAAGCACAGTTGAAAATGTAAATGAAGAATGTAGATTTCAGCAATCATATAGGGAAGAGTAGGTTATAAGTGTAGGAATAAACTTGAAAACAGCTGAGAATCTTAGAAAATGAAGAAGTTTATGACCTAGAAGATACACTAAGGGATGAAAATGAAGACATTCCCACTCCCCACCATGAGATATTTTGGATGTGAGAGGATGTGAGTATCCTCTGGAGTGGGGATTTGATGACACATCAGAAGAGAGTCAGATTTTAATTTAGGCAAGACAACTGGGGAAATATTCCAGAAGAAAAGTCTGAGAATACTTGGGTGTGTGTATAAATACAAGCCAGCATGGGGGTAGAATTTGGGAGGAAAGGGTGTAGTGGGATTAGCTGATGAGATAGGGTATGTATGGGCCATTGTGTGACAGGTTTCAGGGAGCAATGATTAATCAAAAAGGTCTGAACTCTGTAACTGAAGCTGCAGTCTTACGTACTATAAAAACATGAAAAGAAGAAAACTACATTGAAAATAAAATGTATAAGAAATAAAATATATATTTATTCTGTGATTATTTTTGTTGTTGTTATTTCCACCTTTTATTCCTTTTTTGCCTCTCCAAATAGTCTGCAAATTTTCCCAAATAAGTGATAATATTATGTTTCCTTAGTTTTTCTTAGCAATTATTGAATATTTCTGGACACATAATCTATGTTCCCCTTGCTAAGATTAAGTTAACAAAATAGTCATAGCTTATTTTTACCAGGCCATTCTCGAATTGATAGACCTTTTCAGTGACTAAGGTAACAGTATAAAGGAAAGTCAATACGATTATTTGAAGTCTATAATTTTCCTGAATTACTAAAGTATTTATTCTGTGATATATGTTTCCCTCTTATCCCTCTCTCTTTTTCTCTCTCTCTCATTCTCTCTCTCTCTCTCTCTCACACACACACACACACACACAATTTTCTATACACGGACAAAGAAAACAAGAATTCGGTGTTTCCTATAGACAAGGGGGTATGGATAAACTTGATTGAAATATTTTCCTTTCAAAATGAAATCGTCTTTGATTACTTAAGTAAGGCTTTCAAACTTCAAATCACTCTACAAAAAATATTTCTGCACTATAGCTCTATTCTTCAAAAGGTAGGGATAGTGATGAACAATAGGAAACTGCCAAATAGTTGATAGAAGAGAAGCCAGGACAGGTTCTTGTAGGCTGTTTAAGAAATGAGATACATTAAACTGAAGATATTTATAGGACATACATAGAAGAGCCTAAATATTTCTGAAAATGCAATAACAAAAACAAAAAGAAAAAGAAAAAACCCTGCAAAGCCCTTTCATGATGGAAACTAACAACCAAAAAAATTTATGAGCAATATCTATCCAATTTTAACAGGCTTTCTATGCCACACTTACACTCACCTCCCAATCCAACATTGTCAATGGTACCATGTTTACTATTATTCTTCTGCCTGGAAAATAGAAGGAAGCAAGTTTCCATGAAATTGAGAAATATGGCTAAAGCTGTCCAACAGTAGAATGGACTGTTTATACCAAGAGAGAGGTCCACAATCCTACAAATGGTGAAGTCCACATGACCATGTATTAGATAGGATGTAGAGGTGAATCATTCATAGGTTGATAGTCCTAAGTGTCTTCTACTATCTTTTTACTGCAAAAAAATGTAAATCAATAACTTAACTACAAATACATGGTATTTCTGCTGGTTTTAAAAGCCTCAAGTATAAGTTTAACTGAATAATAAGTGATTAACATTTTCATTGATTTATTGTCAGCACAACATATGTCCAAAGTGCCCTTCTTTTTTGCCTGAACATAGAAGACTCCATGTTAAAGGTTTACTTTGAGCTTGGTTCCTCTGAAATTCATGCAGCTTCAAATCAACGTCTGCCTACTTAGAGGCTCACCCAAACCCAGGGCTGCCACTGACTGCCAAAAAGAAGAAAAAGGTTCCATAAAGAGAGTCCCATGTACCCCTGCCCCAGCAGCCATTCTTCTGTTTCTATGGAAACGTGTACTAGACAGCAGCCTGCTGTACTGTGCAAGTGAATAAGAAGGCATGTTCCTTTCATCACCACATCTCACAGAGTGCAAGCACTTCTTAGAATGAAAGAATGTGGTGAATACAATTTTTTATTCTGACAGATAAATTGTTCAGGAGAATGGTAAGTTCTCTTCAAAAATTCTGTAGTGTTAACTTTCTTTTTCCCCCTTCTCACAGTTGAGCATTCCCTTCAGAGCAATTTATGTAAGATTGAGGAAATGAGAAAGGAAAATAATTCACAATTATAAAGTGCCTACTGTGCGCTAGACGCTTTGCATGTGTTTATTTTTAACATCTCCCCGGGGAGGAGATGGAGATCTAGAATTTACATGGTTTGCTGAAAAAGGCACAACTTTGAAAATAGAAAGCCAAGACTAAAACCAGTCTAGGTCTGATTGTGAGGGCCAAATGTGTTCTTTGTTCCCCTGGTAGAAATGAAGGCCTCTGGGAGGCAGGCAGGCAGATAGTGGGGAAGGGACACAGGTCCAGGACCCCAAAACAGAAGCAATGAAACAGGATCAGAAATGTGGCAGAGAGGAGTGGTAGGGTGGATTAGGAATGGGCTTGGAAGTTGATAATAGTATTAGAAATATAGGAATAGGTTCAATCCAGAGTTTACTAGTAGTATTCAACCCAAAAGTGGGTAGCAGGTATGGAGTCAAGATGGTTAGGTGATAGGAATCAATGTGAGATTTTGAAATTAAGTTTATGCTCTATCAAGAATGCTTTAGCCTTTTGTGGACAACCATCACTCATTCTGGGGAATAATATAGGAATCCTAAGTAAAACATTTTATTAATACTAAGTGCTGTTCTTCTTAGGGAAAAGAGATTGTAAAAAGGCTAACTTGATCCATGGCCTCAGCATATGGTACCAAATATATATATATATATATCATATAGTGTATCATCACACTCAAATATTCTGAGATAAAGAGTAGTGATTGGGTAAATTCCTTATATTAGCTGCCTGTTTGAGAAATGCACAAAATGATTTATCACACTCCATTCTTGCTGTTGTTGAGATCTTTATAGGCTATTAATCTCTTATCTGGGTACCACAGCCTTAGTAGCCCAATCTTGTCATGGATTACTTTTTTAAATTAATTAATTAATTTATTTATTTATTGGTTGAGTTGGGTCTTCATTGCTGTACACGGGCTTTCTCTAGTTGTGGCGAGCAGGGGCTACTCTTCATTGTGGTGCATGGGCTCCTCATTGCAGTGGCTTCTCTTGTTGCAGAGCACAGGCTCTAGGCGTGCAGGCTTCAGTAGTTGCAGCACATGGGCTCTAGAGCACGGGCTCAATAGTTGTGGTGCAGGGGCTTAGTTGCTCCACGGGCTGTGGAATCTTCCTGGTGCAGGGATGGAACCCATGTCTTCTGCATTGGCAGGTGGATTCTTAACCACTGCACCAACTAGGAGGACTCTGTCATGGATTTCTGATGTTCACTGGAAGTAAGGGATCTCTAGGCTCCTCCTACCCTTCCTTCAATTTACCTCACGGGGTTTGGTCCAAGGAAGTGTCAGCATACTGTTAACAAAAATGATTAGATCATGATTACTACTACTGCTTCAGGTTTCTTTGCCTAACAAAGCAGAAAACCTGCTTCTAACATCTGTATATCTTCTTCTTTGTATGTGGGGGTTTGTCCTCTAATTCCAACCCTGTTCTCTCCTCTCAATAAACTTCTGATCTCTTCTTCCCATTCATCACATATTCTCATTAGCCATGTTTCTGTCTTTTCCACTAAATTGTAAATTCCTTAAGGCCAAGGACTTTGTCTCTTTCACATTTTTATTCCCAGTATCTATCAAGAGTGTATGACATGCTACAGATTTCTTTTTTAATTGTTTGTGAATTGGGTTGCAACAGCCACATCATTGGCTCTTACATTGCCCACTGCGTCCACATAAACAACTCTAAACCTTTTTCCACCTGACAATTTTTGACATACATAAGACACTCAAGATGCCCCCCGTAATTAATCAGTTGTTTTTCAATTTTTACATCTCCTGTCATTTCACCCATTTTTCTTATTGGCAAACTCAAACTCAAGTTTTGAGTTTGTTCATCATTTTGATGACCTTGTTTTCAACGTTTCTCTAAAAGTGTGGCAACTCCATGGGGAAGGTAAGCTGGGGAGGATGTGCCACAAGTCGAATTCTCTTCCCCATAAATGTGTTTGCCTGAAGTTCTATTTATGGGTAGCTGTTGCTCACAGCCAGATGAAAAAGCTGAACATCTTGATGAGGAGTGTCCTATTTCTTTCACTGTCTCTATTAAACCATTTTCTTATGCATTTCAAATTTCTTTTTCCTTAAAGTATATTTATCTTTTGGTACCTATGTCCTCCCTTTATGCCAATTTCCAGTTTCTCAGTTCCAACAAGAGCCTTTCATTTCAATGCTGAGATGCATGAGTTTTGTCAAATCTAGATGATATTTATTATTTATTTACCCCTTTTCTCTTGATCAGACTGCACACAGCAAGCAAAAGGAAAGCAATCTTCACTTAAGAAGTATAGTCCAAAAAACTCAGTTTTGCATTAAAGATTTTCTACCATCTTTACCCAACTATCCTACATTCAAATCCAAATCTCTCACTTGTCCAAATACCCCACACTGTAGCCAAAAGTGCTTTCTCTGCCTCCAAGCATGTGCATTTCCATCCATTTGATGTGCTTATAATCATTGTCTCTAGAGCAAATCTAAATATGCTTAATAAAACTTTATCCAAAATATTTTCTTCATTTTGCCTATTCTCACTTTTTGGTGCTTTCACAAGGCACCAAATTATATATATTTATACACACACACACACACACACACACACATATATATACACATTTCTTTCCCCCTTTCTTCCTTCCTCCCTCCCTCTCTCCCTCCCTCCCTCCCTTTCTCTCTCTCTTTCTTTCTTTCTTTCTCACAAGGTTACAATCCACATGTTGGGCATGAGTCATCTCAAAGTATCTGCTTCCAGGAGCACATAGTTCTTAGCATAATTTAGCCCATCAAGAGCTGTTGGACTAGAGGTGGCCCTCAGTTCTACATGGACCATGCGAGCCTCTCCAACATGGCAGTTTGCTTATCAAAGTGTAGACGCCAAGAGAGTAGAGAAAGAGTGCTAGCCAGAGTCACTATCTCTCTTAACCTAATTGTGGGAGTGACAACCTTTCACATTTACCACTGTCTGTTATTTAAAATTGAGTCAGTTTTTCCAGCCCACACGCAATGGGACAAGATTAAATAAATGCCAGATGGTTATCACTGGGGGACATCTTAGAAGTCAGCCTACCATGAAGGCCTTGGGTGGGATCCTGTACCTGGTAAACCTAATAGTGTTAAATATATGCTTGCTGGGTGAATTGATGTACTTTTTCACATGTTTCTATTACCAGATGATAATTTAAAGTGTGAAACTTTCAAGGTCATGTTCTTTTTTTAAAAAGATATTTAAAGATGGCAAAGCCTAAAACTATAAACGTAGGAGGTTACTCACTTGTTGCATATTAATTCTCTCTCATATTTGTTTCCATCAGTCTCTTTCTAACCACAGTAATATTTCTATGTCTTTCTACCCTTCTTGATTGCCAATAATTTCCATTACTGCTGTAAAACAAAGCCATAAAAATAGAGTCTGTGACATATCCTTTTTTGACCTATATACGTTACTGTTATCAATTCTGATTACTTCTTAACAGGTTCAATTTCTATTGTTTTATTTGCCTTAATGAATACTGTTAAAATGGTATTAAAATCAAATTAAATCAAATTCAGTGATAATAACAATACAGTATAGCACTTTTCTCATTATGGTTTCTCATACTAATATGAACTCCTGCATCTTTCAATTTACATACAACTGCTTCCTATGCTAACTTGAAATAAAACTTGTTACAGGCATTATACAATGTTTGGTTATTCCGTATCTCAGTATCTTAAAAGTCATAAAGTTATGCCCAAGTTGTAATGACCTATTTGGACTTTGCATGCCCAGTTGCTCATATCCACATTACTAAGTCACTTAACCTCTATTGGAGGGTTTATTTCTGTTCTGTCTCAAATTCTTGAGCCAGCACTGGTACTTAAGAAGGATTCTAAGGAGTTGTATGGTATAAGCTTAAGAGTTTAAGTCTTGTAACATAGTATCCCAGTCCACACTGACTGGGTTCTGTTACTGTATAACCCCCAGGTTTTTTAGAACATTTGTTCTATGGGCCTCTCCCATAGAGAGAACTGCAGCCTTACACTCTGCCATGTTTGCTTCTACCCTGTAAGCGAAACTCTCTCAATGGCTGGATTTCTTCCACTGAATCTCAGTTTTCCTGTGGCTAGGTTTCCAACATCAATTTCTCTCTCACTTTTAAATGTCCTTTTTTACTGGATAAGTACCAAATTGTCTTGGCTAGACTGATACTCCAAATATAGCAATACATTTATATCTTTGCTGATTTATTGATTTGTAACTTGGGAAGTTCATATTTCACTTCAATTATTTTGGCATATATTCTTTTCCCTCAGAGCAGTGAAACCTTTTTGCTTTCAATTTTGGGTCTCTGATTTTAGGACATGCCTTAATTACAAGTTCTACACTTTCTTTTTGTCCTGATTCAAAGAAGATATATATTCAGTTTGTAAGGTGGATATTTGGCAAATTATTATTGATAATTCCTTGCACATAAAAGTAACTCCTAGATACTTAAGCAAATAGTTCATATTATTTATTTTATGCAAGACACCCTTTTCAATATGTCGTGTACCCATGATGCTAACTATGAAATATATAACTTAATGCATCATATCCAAATTGGAAGATTTTTGCTATCACCATCCACCGGGGTGCTATGCCAAAAACTTGGGGGTTAAGTTCTATTTCTTCTTTCCCCTTACATACTTCTATTAAGAGAGGAACCAAATCCAGTGGTTTTTATTAAATATTGCTCCTAATAACTTTTTCATTACGTTCGTACTGTTTTCACTTTTTTTTAATTTTATTTTATTATTATTATTATTTTTTTGGTTGTGTTGGGTCTTCGTTGCTGCACTCAGGCTTCCTCTAGTTGTGGCCAAAGGGGACTATTCTTTGTTGTGGTATGTGGGCTCCTCATTGCAGTGGTTTCTTTTGTTGCAGAGCACAGGCTTTAGGCACACGGGTTTCAGTCATTGTGGCATGTGGGCTCAGTAATTGTGGCTCGTGGGCTTAGGTGCTCCGTGGCACATGGGATCTTCTTGGATCAACCTGTGTCCCCTGCACTGGCAGGCGGATTCTTAACCACTGCACCACCAGGGAGGCCCCTGCTGTCACTTTTATTCTGATCCTCATCACATTAACCCACTGGAAAATATCCCCTACATTTTTTTCTGCCTAGAATTTTTTTCCTCATTCAGGCTGTTCTCCGTTGAACTGTATGAGTTAATCTAATTAAACACAAATCAAATTCCTTTCTCCAAAACGTAAAGTACTTCAATGGGATATTTCACTACTAAATATAGTCTATGCACACTTGCCATTATCTAAAAATTGTCCTCTTTATCTTTCCATCTGTTTCTCCAAAGCTTCTTTCCATCTTGAGTTTTAACTCTGAGCCACATCTAAATACATATTACTTTCCAAAGGCAACATACTGCCTTTTAATCTTTCTTTACTTATATTCTCTCAGAGTCCTTGGGCTCCTCTTCCTCCTTTTAACTCTGTGCTCCTTGAATGTGGCTTCATCCACTAGGAAAGCCATTCCATGTCTATTGTTGTTAAAAAAAAAAAAAAAAAAAAAAAAAAACCCTTTCTCCAAAACTCTGCTCAAGTGGTGCTTTTTTTGACAAGATTTTTCTGACTCAGGAAAAATAAACATTCTTCCCTTTGTCTGGTCAATGTATTTTATGCATACATTATGATATATGCCACTGTGGATTGTACGTCCATGTTACATTTTACTCTAGTCCCCTTCTTCATCCTGACATTTGCACTACCTCTACCAAACCAGAACTTGCTTCATTCAATGTCTGCTACATGGCTAGTATGTTCCCAACAGCTAGGAAATGTATGGAAAGATTGAAAGATGAAAGGAGAGAATGAAGTGGAGAAAAAAGTTGCAAAGCCCTCTTTTAACAGGGAATTTTTTAAACAGTGTACCTCCCAAACCTGCAAATCAAGTCTATGAAAGTACAGCTACAGTTAAAATTTTATCTACCCAAGAAATGATTCTATTTATCACAAACTTCTTTATTTTGGGTGGGTAATATATTTGAAAATTGATAGGCCCCATGATGGTTGTAATACATTTCTGGACAACATAGCAGCAGTTAAATGTTCTTTTTTTTTTTTTTTCTCCACTATGTGATCAAAGATATTTTGTTAAGTAAAAAAAATTCAAGGTTCTGAATAGGAAGTATAGTGTGCTATTATTTATATAAAGAAAAACAAAATATGTGTCTGTGTATGTGTGCATGTGTTAACCTGTGTATTAACAGAATAGCTCTGAACAGTTGTTACCCTTGATAAGAATACTGTGTGGCCCAGGCCAAGAATGGGAGGGAGATTTAATTTCCACAATTTTCACAGTGAACTTTTTTCTAATTTGTTACTTTTATTCCATATAAATATGTGCACATCTAAACATTTAGTATAGAAATGTTTGTGATATGTCAGCCAAATTATGTTGAAAATAGAAGAAAAATAATGCATCGAATGGATAAATTTTTAGATTTTTATGAGAAGAATTACCCAAAGATTTACATCCACTACTAAGAATTTTATTTTTTTAATTTTTTTAATTTTTAATGGTTTATTTATTTGTTTATTTATTTTTGGTGATATTGGGTCTTCGTTGCTGTGCGAGGGCTTTCTCTAGTTGAGTGAGCAGGTGCTACTCTTCGTTGCAGTGCACAGGCTTCTTATTGCAGTGGCTCCTTTTGTTGCAAAGCCTGGGCTCTAGGCACACAGGCTTCAGTAGTTGTGGCATGTAGGCTCATTAGTTGTGGCTTGAGGGCTCTAGACCACAGACTCAGTAATTTTGGTGCATGGGCTTAGTTGCTCCAAGGCATGTGGGATCTTCCTGGAACAGAGATCTAACCAGTGTCCCCTGCATTGGCAGGCAGATTTTTAATCACTGCACCACAAGGAAAGTCCCCCATTACCAAGAATTTGAGACACATTCAGGTTTAATTTTTAACATGACCACTAAACCCCCTAAACAGACCAAATGGATCTGTTTAGCTGATTTTTCCCTCTGTAAATTAACTAAATTCACTCATTTGACAGATTGTTTTATCATCAGGTACATAGAATTGAGGTTTTCATCTCCAGGCATAAAAAGCAAAGCCAGACAGCTTTCATGGATAAGTCACACAAACGTAAATGATGATTTTTTTTTTTTTCTCAATGACATTCATTTCCTAAGCTGCTGCTTTTCTCAAGATCTTTGTCCACTTGGTGAAATTAAACCAAACAAGTTAGTGGGAAATGTCAAAAAGCAGCCAGATTGTCCTGACAAAAATTGGAAAAAAAAAAATGCTGTGTGTTAACTCTTCTATCAGTGGTAGATTGTTCCCAGCAGAGGCATATTTCAGCATTACTCAGAAGTTAACTTTTGAGATGATTTATAAAGCAGAGGTAGGTCATAGCCATCCAAAGCAAATCCATTGAGAAATATTGACAAAGCAACCATTTCCTACTCTTTCATCACATCCTGGTGCTTAAATGGGAAACTATTCTTCTCGGGAGGACACTATCAGACTGAACTGCTGGTCTTTTGAATGGAGTTATAGCTTTGCTGGTGTGAACTCATTCTCTGCAATGGTTTGCTATCAGCTATGAATCTCCATTCACTTCAGGGAAGCTGTAGTTCTTGAAGCACTAGACACTGCACCTGAATGCATTGCTGTTGACAACAAATCTTTAGCAATAGGAGTAAAAGAAAGAAAGAAAACTCTCCTCGTCATAATTCCTGCAGCTTAAACCAAATATGACATTGCAATCAGTATAGGGGGCTGAGTGGTGAGCTCCTTACCACTCCCTTCCAAAAAGAATAAAGTCACTAATACTTCTTGGATGAAACTTTCTTTTATTCCTCACATTTCTCCTTGAACGTAGGCTTCCTCCATAAAGCTACCTATTAACTGATTCCTTATGTCTCAGTATAGCTCCAAATCCCAACTACAACATGATTTCTAAGTCTTGCCTGACCTCTAATTACAAACACAGATTATACCTAAAACATGGCCACAGGCTAGTTAGTAATGCCCTCTTGCAACCGAGCAGGACCCTCCACCCCCCGCCCCCCACCCCCCACCCCACCCAGATAAAAAGCCTCCTCCATGCCCGTTGATTCTTGTTTGTAGAAAAGTTGAAATCTCCCAAGCCTCCCTGAGTCACAAAAGAGCAAGTTCAAGTAGTTAATGACTAGGACAATAGAGTCATAGACTCAGTGTCTGATGCACATTCCTGGATCATTTAACAGATGCTGTAACTGCCACCAGAGGAAAAAAGCTCACTGCATGATGACCAGACTGCAGCCATGACATGAGCTGCTCCATCTTGACAAATACTGAATCTATTGCTGGCACAATTCCAAGAACTGGCCTTAAGAGAATAGGATTAACACTATTCCTTATAATAATCTATATCTTTGTATGCATCAAAATAATCATAGCTCTGTCTGCCTGCATATGTAAGCAGGCAATTAAAATTATCAGCAAAGAAATGCTACAGACCCCCGTTGGCATTTCACTTTAAAAATACGGTGCCCTATGTCAGCATGAAGAATTTATAGAAGACAGATATTTACCCATAATCCCATAGAAATGGAGTGATATTCTGGCAAGTGGGACTTGCAAGCAGCTTTTGCAGGAAAGAGCTCTCTGCAGGAGGCCACTTTTGTCTTGTCACTTTAGCAAAGCAATATTGTAACTAACCTTAAACTAGGCACCCCCAACCTTAAACCTGGCACCCCCATGCCCTACTCATCTCTGGCCAAGGCACATCTTTCAAATCTTTTGGTCACACAATACCTTGCCTACCTGATGGTTCTTTCCGTAGATCTAAGAAGTAGAAATGAAGAATAAGTAATTAACAGATGAGAAGATCTCTTCCCTAGCTTCCACTTCAGTGATCTCATGAGTAAATCCTGTGAGTGAGAAGCAGCTAAAGAAGGATCACGAGTAGACAAGCCTGCACGCAAGCCTGCACACAGTGGGGGGTGTCGATGAGTCTGAAGCCATATCTCAATGATTAATTGAGATTACTTTCCTTTTTCCATTTAAAAACTTTCATGGCTGAGCAGAATCCTCAGAGCTTGTTTTGGGACACAAGTCCACCTTCTCCCCTGTTTGATGGATTTCTGATTAAAAGCAATTTTTCCCATCTCTACCAACACTTGCTTCTCAAGTGTTGATTTTCAAGTGGTGAGCAGCTGGACCTGAGTTTAGCAACACATTCACATATGAAAATTGTGGTCAAAGAGTGAATGTATAGGAATCCCTCCAGAACTACTCATTCACACTCCCAGAAAAAAAACCTAAAAGATCAGGAGAATGTTACAAAGTAGATATTGCAAAATAACTTCAGAAAATATTTAGTTATTTTAGAATATTCAGAAGAATATGTCCTATTCTTTATGAAATAAGAGCTGTAACTAAAATATGATCTATAGTATCTAGGAACACCTACCCAGTTTAAAACGGTTTTATATTCACTTCCTCCTTGAATCTTCACAGCAATCTTGGTGACAAAACAGGTTTTCCAAAAGCAACTCTGAGGCAGAGGTTAATAGATAGAAGTTAATAGGATAAATACATCTCAGAGGAGAGGAGGTAGAACAATTGGGCAAAAGAGAAGCCCAGCTGCATAAAGGCCCAAAGACCAACTTAGACCAACCCCACAGTAGCTCTGAAGCTTCAATGTTCCATCAGAGTTGTCTCATATTGGCCTGAAATGGCCAGGCCTTTTTGCCCCTATTTCCATCAGTCACTCATATGTGCTGTCCTCAGAAGGACCTGGCCTTAGGTGAGATGGCAACTGAGGCAATCTTTGAAGAGGTTGCCAGCTGAAGACTGCCTGCATATACCACTGCCATCACCCAGGGCAACAAGTTTTTTCTTGGAAGGAGAATCTGGGAAGCATGTTTCTATGTCCATTATAATCTCCTTTTTAAAATAGAAGAGAGTAAGATCTCTTTTTAAGTGGTAGATCCAGAAATCACAAAAGGGCTTGTGAATTCTAAGCCTACAACTTTAATGGCATCCTATTTAAAACCACTTGTAACATCCTCCTTAAAAACCACTTTCCCTTCTTTCTACCCCAAAATTTCTCAGAATGTTCATCATATGAGATTTGAATGTCTGTGACAGAAACACATCACAAGGTCAAATGACATACACACTGTCGATTCCATTAGTTTGTATCTGTTGGATGAATGCTGACACAGAGAATTACAGATAGTAACAGCAGGAGAAGTTAGGGACATCTAGCTCAACTTATTCATTTTAGACACCTAAGGATGTGAAATATTTTATTCTAAGTCACTTGGCTTATTAAGGACAAGTCAGGACTAAAGCTCAAGTTGCCTTATTTCTAATCCAGTGTAGTCCAAACCACACCAAGATGATGATTTTACATTTAGAAAAATAAATCTACCTCTAACATCAAAAAAAAAAAGTTCATCATATATTGACTAATTTTCAGAATAATCATCTGTACTCCCTTTTGAAAAATCCATTTCCTGAACATTTCATTTATTTATTTATCAATATCTCTGAAAACTTGCCTCATCAATTTTTCTTTTCATCTAATCTTCAGTTTCCCTCTCATGGCTTATTTTTCCCATCACAGTTAATGTACATTGAAGGTTTCCTGTTTCTAAAAGAGAACTCCTCTATGGCATTCCTCAGTCCACTTCCTTTACTTGCATCTACTTGATGTGGATTTCTAGAATCTTTGAAATCTAGCTTTATCTCTATTGTCTATACTCAAACTGTTTCTCACAGTGTACTGCTGACAGAAATATGCAGATGAGATTCTTTTTTTTCTGTCTACTTATTCCTAAAAATCAGTCTTTCCCTTGCTTTTCACATCTGTTCATTCTTCAATGTCCCTCTCACGTTCTCAGTTCCCTGGCCTCTTCTCTGAAGATTGAAATTCCCCTCACTTCTCTTCTGGTCTTCTGCTACGTCTTACTGGTGGTGTTGCTCCAGTGGTGAGTTCATTTTCATCTACATCTCAAGATATGATTACATTTTGTAGTTCCTAACAGGAATTTACAACTCTATTATTACCCAAATGAAGATAATTTTGAAACAACAGGCAAGTAATCTTACTACTCATTGAACCAACACTACACTTTAATTGCTTAATGTCTTTAACTTCACTGAGTCCTTTTATTTTCCACCTTTCAAAATCCTAATTATTCTTTAAACACTGGAAAATCTCAAATAACTTATTTTATTCACGTTTTAATTTAGTGTGTATATAATGATCTTATAAGTTCTTTGACAATTCAACATTTTGTAATCCCCAGTGTACAGAATATAGATGGCATTAAAAATGTTTGTTCAATGATTTAGATAAAAAAAAAAAAAGCATTGATTAAGGGGCTATATGGAAACGGTCCTCAACTGACATGAAATTAAGCATTGAACAAATATTTCTAGAGTGCCTATTATGTGCCAGGCACTGAGCTAGTTGTAGAGGACACAGAAAAACAAGGGGACTTCTGTACCTCAGGAATACATGAATAGTGTGAAGACAGACATAAGTAATATATATATTTTAGTGGAGTTCTATGTGGTAGAGCACTAAAGAAACATATCAGATATGCCAAATTATGTGATCATGAAAACTAATTATTCAAAGCTTAAAATTGTATTATATTGCTTTCTATTTTCTCATTGTGTAATTTTTATTTTATGCCCTCAGTTTTATTTGATATTTCTCTGTATGTATAATACACAGCACACATACAAACACATACGTATACAGCATATACACACACATACCTGTTTAAGATATATGTTGTTCATAAAAATATTTGGATGGTATTCCAACATGTATTGTACAATACAAATAAAACAGCTAAAATCAGTCATTGATTATACACACAGAGAATTACTGTAGTGAACTCCTCTGGCAGCATTTTCTGCATACTACTGAATATTTTAAAACAGTATCAAAACTGGTTTATTAAATGAGTAAATGATTGAATGTTTTTTAAAAGTGAGAGCACTCATCAAACAAATTCTCAAAATTGTTGAGAAGCATAAGATTATTAATTAAAACAATATGTTAAACACGCTGTTATTCTAAAACAAATAGACAGCCAGTTATTTCTCCAGCAAAAATGGGATTATTTGGGATCAGCAAAGAATTGTATTTGAGGTCTGCAACCATGGTAAGCCACGTGCAAGTTCCTCAAAGAAGTAGAACTCTTCTGTGGGGAAAAGGAATTTGGGAGGATGCTAGCAGACAGAGGCTATGGCTTTTCATCTGCCTCTGGCAGAGCTCTTATCAGGAAAGGAGAGTAAGTGTTTCCTCTTTCTGTTGGGCTCTACTATCATCTTAGGGCTTGAGAGCTCCCCTTTCTGGTCTCCCAACTTTAATTGAGGTTTCTATTAACTTTTTACACCACACACACACACACACGCACACACACACACATGTACAATGGTTATGTTCATGATTATTTCTGGCTCAGTTTACTATACAATACATGTTAATTTTGTCAGTGAAAAAATATTGCCTGCCATATCAGTAAATAAAGGATGTTGCACCAATCAAACCATCACATTATAGCTGCCCGTACAGTGAGCCCTGAGGAGACTCAGGGTGCCCACCATCAAGCAGTCAGCTGCCCCAGCCACCTCCAGTGATGCACCCTGGGGAGACTCAGGTTGAGAAAGCACAGAATACTGGTCCCAGATAGCACAGGTGTATATCAAAGGAATGATTTCAGTGAGTCCAGACTCTTGCATCTTCCCATACATAAAAAAGCACTAAATTCTTTAACTTGAGATGTCTGGTTTTCTTTAATTAACTGTAATCTTTTGAAGTTCCAGCTACTTGGTCTTTGTTGAAAAAACTCCTATACATTCTGACTCCTCCCTTACTCCTTGGAGCAGTCTCTGAGAGCTACATGAGAGGCAGTATCCAGGCTTACATTCTCAGTTTTGTCCACCAAATAAGGCATAATTCTCAACTTTTAGGTTGTGCTTTTTTTTTTTTCTTCTCAGTTGACAATTTCCTCCAGTGGCAAAATGCAGATAACAATATCTTATCTTCAAATACAGTATCTCAACTAAGGGACAGAGTTACACAGAGGGAGAACTAGCTCCGTTAGAAGCTCAAGTAGTCTTAAACGAAAGATGGACACCATTATGACAGAAAAGTGTTCAGAAATATGTCTCGTAATTATGAACAAATCTTATGTGCCAGCACTGTGCTGTAACTGACATGCATGAGAACCAATAGTATAACTAACAGAAGCAAAACTAGATGAAGGTAAACATTGCTATTAGTAAATTTACAATCCATTTGGAAATACAAGACTAACAGCAAACAAGCAGGTTTCAATTGCATTTAGTGTTTTTTGAGTGTTCACTGCAGTGCTTCTCAAAATTTTTTACCAAATTATCAATGATGGCAAAGAAAGATAGCATAGAACCTCAGTGTGGTACATATATGTGTGTCTGTTAAAAGCGTGCCAGGAGACACAGATTGAAAATAATGGACATTAGCTTTTATATCCTGTTCACATTTCTTATGTTATAACCCCTAAACTCTCTGCTCCAACAACCACCAGTAATTAGATATGAAACCATTCAATAGGAATATCCTGCTTGGACTACCTGGGTGGCGCAGTGGTAAACAATCTGCCTGTCAATGCAGGGGACATGGGTTCGAGCCCTGCTCTGGGAAGATTCCACATGCCACGGAGCAACTAAGCCTGTGCGCCACAAGTATTGAGCCCATGTGCCGCAACTATTGAAGCCCACATGCCTAGGCCCGTGCTCCACAACAAGAGAAGCCACTACAATGAGGAGACTGCACACCACAATAAAGAGTAGCCCCGCTCACAGCAACTAGAGAAAGCCCGTGTACAGCAATGAAGACCCAACACAGCCAATAAATAAATAAAATATATAAATAAATAAATTTAAAAAAAAAAAAAAAGAATACCCTGCTTGCTGAACTTTGGTATTTGCAAAGAGATGGGTGTAAACACTGAAGAAAAGTAGGGTGTAAAGTTAAGTTTTACACTTTGCAGCCATGCTGGGATGGGGGGAAATCTCTCAAAGAAGAGATCAGAGGTGAATGTTAAAGATTAAAATAAAATAGAGTAAAACTCAATCTTTATCTTTATGCCCTGGAAATGCAAGTTGGGAAGTAAATCAAGTGGACTGCTGTGGAGTATCAGTCACAGAAACCACCTCGACTTAGGTGTTAGTATCTGTAGTCTGAGAGAGAATCAATGAAGGAAGGCGAAGCAAAGAGGAAAAATGGAAGAGATTAGTGGAGTCTCTGTTTTCATCATATTAAGTTTGGGGTCTTCAGTGATGATTCATTATAACACCCTAAGCATAGTCACCTCCACTACGCTCACATTAAGTTTTCCTGGATCAAATGCAGATCTTGAAGTAATTCTCTCAATTCTTCAAAATATAGATCTGTAGTTGTCAAATTGGCTTCAGGATTATTTGAGAGCTTTTAAAAACACAGATATTTGGGCCCTTACTCAGAGACTTAGTTCACTAGTTGTAGGATGGGACCTGAGAATTTGCGTTTCTGATATACTCTCATGTGATGCTAATGCTACGGGTCTTGGAACATCACCTGAAGGACACCTGCTACAGAGTACTTGCTGTAGCTATAAAATAGACATATACCACCCCCAGTTCCAACCAAAAGTTAGATTTCCAAAGAAGACTATTTGTCCAGCTACACAGGCCTGTCTGTATTTTAGAAAATAAACTCACAGCATGCAAATTTCTTAGCTAGAATACTTCAGGAGTTAAAAATTATTCAATCCTGGACCATTGTCTTCACAAATAAGAAGTAAATGGATTCCAATCATCCATTGCAAGTACCTGTCTTTGCTCCTGTTCCTGCCCCAGGCCCAAATGAGAAAGTAATGAGGCCAAGATGGAGATCTCCTTTGAAGAAATCAACCAAATCAACTTCTAACAGTATAAGACTGAATTCTATTTATGTAACAGAAACATTCCCAAAATAGAGGGGCAAAGAACATAAACAATACCAATACTTGCTCTGAGCTGCATTTTCTTTAGGACAAAAAAACATGCTATATTTCCTGTTAGCGCCTCAACACTATTCCCCTTGCTTTTGCCATCCTCTCGGTATTTCAGAGGCTAGCAGCAGAAAGCATTTCCCAGACTCCCTTTCCCTGCAGGGCACTGGTTTTTATTGTACCAGTGAGAGGCTCTTGCATAAGCCTTAGAAGAAGGAAATTCATGACTGCTCCTACAGTGACAGCCAGATGTCTAGCCCACTGAGAATAGGCATGCAGGCATTGGCAGAGGGCAGGTGTGTGCGCTTTGATGGAGGGAAGCTGTAAGATTTTACCACTGATTTCCTGTTTTCACTCAGTTTGATGCTTCAGGCAGGTAAAATCACTGCCGGGTGTTCTCTGCACGTCTAGCATTTTCTTAATTCCTATACATGAGCAGAGTCTTCCATACATTCTAGATATTGCAGACTATCTTTTGATCTTCCAGAATTTGTCATACATTTGACTGCAGAGTCTATTGCAAATAAGATATTAAGGGAGTTTCTTTACTGATATCTTATACCAATGAAAGGCAGCTATACACATGTAAAATAGTATCAAGTTTGATTTTAGTAACTTTTAAAGCTCATTGTAATCCTGAAGACATGAATAATAAAGTATTACTATTCGTTTTGCAGACTTTTGGTGATGAATAACTTGTATATGACATGAACTTTTTCTAATTTGCAACTATATTTCCAATTTAAAAAGTTTCTCTCTGCCAACTCAGCTTAATGACTGATGTGTACTTGTAGGTAAATGAACTAGAAATGAAACTTTGAGACATTTACTGTCCTAGAGTCCTGAGTCACTCTCACTGTTGATGTTTCTTTGCTTCCCAACACTATCAGCTCCAGCTTTTTTCACCTGAGAACCATTATTTGATTCCTGAAAGAAAGTGGTGGTTAGTCCTTTGTTATGGGTCTCACAGTTTCAGAATGTATATCCCCCAAAAGGCTTCCTTTAAAAACACATCCAACAACTTATCTAAACACTTTCAAAATCTGTGCTGAGTACCAGTATGTGCAATTTTATTTTTGAGATTTACAATCCTGATTAGTATTTCTTTATTGCCCAAAATTACATCTATCTTAGACCCTTGAGATACTTCCTAAATCTAACAGCATGGATAGAGTACGATAGCACATATTCTGAGATTACAAATCATAGGTTGCTTAAGTCTCAGACTCAAGAACTAGATCACAAACTTTGTTATTTCAGGGTCTCAATTTCTTGGGTTGTATAACTCTTGTAGGAACTCAATGCCTAGACTAAAAATTTGGCTCCATAGTGACATTTCCTGAAGCCAGTTGATCATTAAAATGTATACAAATGACAAAGTCCCAAGTCTGGTTTACTTGTGCATTCTAGCCATCAGAAATTGCATGGGAACAGACTGCTTTGGAGAAGAGATATTGAGACGAGATCCTAGCCCGAAGATTGTCAGTAATGAGCTGTAGTTCCTGAGGAATGTGATTAACTGCAGCTTCGTTTGGTCTCAGTGTTCTGTTCTGCAAAACAAAACTGCTCTTTAACAATAGATGGGAAGTTCCAAGACAACTATACCATTTTACAACACCTATAATAATTTCATTATATTCACTTGGTGTGGCCTCATTTACTTTAAGAATCAGCTTTTAAGAAAAGTCTTAAATATGATTCTGTTTCATTGGAATAAACCTGTGCTGTTATGTACTTATTCTACTTTATAATTGCAAGTAAGACTGATATTCAATCAAGGATACTTTGTTGTAAGCAAAAAACATACTCCTACATAGTAATTAGTTCATAGTGGTCCCTCCATAATGATAATGTAGGCTAGTGATGAATCACTTTCAAATAAATACTGTCTCTATTTAAAGTATATATAACTGGCTTTCACAAAAGCTGCACAATTCAAGATACTGACTTTCATTTACCATGACAGTTAGATTTGGATTAATTGTCACATTTCACCAGATTTGCATTGGAAATAGTTGCAGAAATTCCTAAGACATTCTTGTACACCTATGACCAATGCAAAAAGTAAGCTATCATTCCCACACTCCACAATTAGCGCTTGACACTCTGGATTAGAAAGCAGAGAAACACTGTCACTCAACCCAGGACTAACTTTCTTTTTGGAGGTGACCTTTTCCTTTAAGACAAGTTCCTTGATGGTTCCTGACATTTAGAACAAAAAATTAAAAATAAAATAAGATCTAAAAAGGTCAAAAGTTTTCTAAAATCCATGTTGTGTAAAATGTTTAGATCTTGCTAAGTGACAGCTGAAGGAGCCCTAGGTGCTGTGAAATGCAAACACTCCTTTGCATTAATGCAGCAACAAGCTGGTCCCGGTTTAAAAGTCAGGAATGCAAAGAGATATTTTTCCCATAGCAGGAACCATTTTTTTTTTTTCATTCTCAGTAGATGATTTGTGAGATTAGTAACCTGCCAGCTAAAAATAAACTCAGTACCCAAAGAATTGTGAAAGGAAAACTGATATTTTGTGAAAATCTAAGCCCTAAGAATCACCTATGTGAAGCAAGGAATCATTTTATTTCAATTAAACTGTAGATGAATACATTCTGGAGACCTGCCACACAATACTCAACCTATAGTTACTGATACTGTATTCTACACTAGAAAGTTTTGTTGAGGGTAGATCTCATGTTAAGTGTTCTTACCACAATTAAAAAAAAGAAATATGAAGAAAAGAAGAATTCTCCATTTGTGCATCCATCACTCACTATTTACCAATCCCAAGTACAACAGGAGGAACATTTTTCCCCTGAGTTTGTAGTGAGGATCTTTCTCCATGAAATTAATATAATTTCCTATCTTCAGTACAAAATCACAAAGAATAGATTGATTGATTTATCAACTAGTCTATAAAGGAAACAACACATTTGATTTATATTCTCTTCTCATGTGGGAAGCCAATTCATTCAGCAAAATCAAATGGATTTTCTAACAGACATTGCAATCATTTGTCCATTCATTTGCTGGATGCATAATGATTGGATGCCTAAAGGATGAAATGATAAAGGAGAGGATGAATGCCCCAAAGAGAAAGATAGGAAGAGCATAGATTATGTACCATATAATATCATATATATTTAAAGTGGCCTCTGGTCATCTTCCATAATACCTTTGTCAAAGCACAATACACGCCTTTGTCCTGCTTAGGCCAAGTGGCTCCTGCCCTGGTCCACTAAAGCAGAGCATTACGGGTGTCAGGGAGGCATCTGAATCTGAGCTGTGTGATTTGGGAGCAGCACAGAATGCTAGTAATGGAATGAAACTTAGGGAATACAGATGAGGAAACTGAAGCTCAGAGGTATGATCCAGCTGATACAAAAGTAAAATTGGCAGTAGGAACAATATCTTTTGAATTTCAAGCCATAAGAAAGAGAGAAAAAATAAACTGGGTTGGGGGCAATGGAATACAAAAAAGTTATGTTTGGATGATATGCCAAAATATTGAGCTGGGTTGGAGGGAAAAGCTGGCCAGTTTAATTTCAACGTCATTTTTTTTAATGGAAGTGATTGATATGTAGTGTAACAAGAGAGAGAATGTGAAAAGGGAGAATTCAAATGGGAGAAGAGGTCATTAGGCATAAAAGAAAGCAAGAAATGAGAAAGGAAATGACACCTGTTGTAAGTAGACCTAAAAGAGGTGATGGCACTGGATATGAAATATTTTATTCAGAGTTATGTTAATTAATCCATTAAGGGAGGGTTTTTTGTTTGTTTGTTTGTTATAGTTTTTCATTCTATTTCTTGTTTGCTTCTGAGTTAAAAGAAATGGAATGCAGACAAAATCATCAAAGAGAAGTGAGGAGAAAGAAGGAAAGACTTTTTTATTGTGACTCTTGATTCCATTTCTTAGACTGATTTAATTCTTCATTCATCAAAGCTCAGTAATATAACTTTTTATTAGCTGTTCCCTATATGCATTCATTCATGTATTTTTAAACAATCAGGAGGGACTCCCAAGCTTTTTCAGACAAGTTTAGAAAGGTTCAAAATAAATAACTCTCAATGGGATTAATTTTTGGTATTGGAGGAACAGTTACTTAGAATCACCTGCTAAGATTATTTTTTAAAATTTATATGACATCTCTCCTCTGGCAAATCCTGAGGGCCTCCTCCCCACCTGCCTCTCCCCTTGTCAGTGGCTCTCACTTCCCTAACGATCTACTGTTACCTATGGAATTAGATGAGGCCTGTAGGTATATGAGGGAAGGAGAAATGTGCTTAAAACCTAGCTGAATTATACACTTAAAGTTGAAACTTTTTTTTTCTGAATTCAACATTAAAACAAACAAATGAAAAACCAACAAAATCATAAAACTTCAAAATAATTGGTTTGGTTTATTTTTCTTTAAATTGAATATTTTTCACTATCAGTTTATTTGTAAGATTAGCTTAAAGCATTTTAAAAAGAATGAAATGGAGATTTTTTTATTAAATGATGCACAAACCATCTCATTCTGGCTGGTATGAAAACAAAAAATGACACAACAACAATTTGTTATTCTTAACAATTTGTTCTAAGAATAAAATAAATGAGTCAAGAGGGACAAGTTTAGGAGATGATAGAAAATGGAGATAAATGGGCCCAATGGTGAATGCATACTGAATTGAATGGAATTTCTAAGTTCCAGCTGCTTTTTCTACTTCAAAATGTGGGTTTACCATTATTAAAAATAAGCCAGTAATACTCATTTAAATGTAAAATTTTACTTTTAAAAGTATTGGCAATTAAAGCACAGGTTTAAAACTACTATACTATTATACAAAGTATACCTGCAGGCCATGTACTAGCTGCAGGCTACCAGTTCTTAACCTTCGTATTAAGAAAATAAAACAGTTTTGCTTTATTTTTGTCTCATCTTGGCTCTTGCAAGTGGCTACCTAATCTGAGTTAGGTGTACATGGTGATAGGTATGTATAGATCCCAGGATGATACCATTCCAAGTTGTGTGAAGGAGAAAAAGATATACTTGCTCTGATCTAAAGAAGTAAGTCCTGATTTTTAGGTGTTCTTTTTCTTTTTTTTTTTTTTTTTTTTATCAAGGCAAAATTTTTCAAAATAAATTTTGAGGACTTGTCAATGTCAAGAAGACTAAAGCAAAACAAAAACTAATTCAAATGCCTATGCAATTACCGTAATTAAATAAAAGGGTTTAAACACCTTTCATTAAAAAATGAGCACTCCTTTGAATTTAAAAACAGGGATTCTTGACAATCATCACAACAAAATCTTCTTCCAACCATTTCCTCATTTTTTCCTCATATTTTTGCCACAGACTAATGACAATTGAGACACCATAACTGTTTAGAAACCTCTGCTCTTAAATTTCTGAAGAACTCACTCTGCATCGGTAATTCTCAATCAGAAGCAATTTTGCCTTTCCCCCTACCAATGAGATTTGACAAGTGAAGAGTGGAGAGGTTGCTATCGACATCCACCTCTGACAGGGTAAACACCAGAGCTTCTGCTAAATGTCCTGCATTGCACAGAACAGTCCCCTTAACCAAAGAATTATTGAGCCCAAAAGGACAACAGTGCTGGGGCTGAAAAACTGCTTGTTCAGAATAGGTCCTTCATTGACAGGGAAGGTAAAAGTCAGTACAAATTTCAGAAATAGTCAGCTGCTGGCGTTTGTTCCCTTACCCTCCCATGTCAGTAACCACCAGCCACTCTCTATCTGCACACCATTCTCATACTTTCATTGGGCTTATCACAGGATTAGTCCACTGGCATCCACACCAAGAAAACACTGCAACTGTAAGTTTAGGAATAAATTGATGCAGATACATTTCAAATATCAAATGTGTGTGCAAATTACCTTTTTAAATTGTAAACCTACAATGAATTAGCATTTGAAACAATTATTGAATAAATGAAATAATAAGGAAACAATTGAGTACTTTTTTCATTATTGAACTGAAATTCAAATAACAAAAGTTAACCATTTAAAAAAGGGAACAATTTAGCAGTATATAGTACATTAACAATATTAGGCCATCATTACCTTTATCTAGTTTCAAAACATTTTTCACCCCCAAAGCAGAACCTATTCAATTAAGAAGTTATTTCCCGTGTTCTCTTCCCCCTCCACCAGACCCAGGCAACAAAAATCTGCATTCTCTCTCTATTCGGGATATTTCATATAAATGGAATCATACAATATGTGATCTTCTGCCTGTGGCTTATTTCAGTTACCATGTTTTATAGGTTGATTCACATTGTCACATACATAAGTCATTCCTTTTCATAGCTGAATAATATACTTTATGGATATACCACGATTATCCATTCATCCACTGATAGAAAATTGGGCTGCCTACAATTTTTGGCTATTGTGAATCATGCAGTTATGAATGTGTGTACATGTACTTTTTGAGAACTTGTTTTTGATTCTTTTGGTTATATATTAAGTTGTGAAATTATTCAATCCTATGCTAAATTTATATTTAACTTTCTGAGAAACTGCCAAACTTTTCTACAGGAGCAAAACCATTCACTTCCATCAGCAGTTTTTGAGGGTTCCAATTTACCACATCCTTGCTAATACATTTAATTTTCTCTTATTTTGACTGTTATATCTTGGTGGATATACCTTACTGTTTTTTTGTTTTGTTTTGTTTTTGTTTTTTTTTTTTTTTACATTTTTTTTAAATTATTTTTTGGGGGGTACACCAGGTTCAATCATCTGTTTTTATACACATATCCCCGTATTCCCTCCCTTCCTTGACTACCCCCCCCTCGAGTCCCCCCCAACCTCCCCGCCCCAGTCCTCTAAGGCATCTTCCATCCTCGAGTTGGACTCCCTTTGTTGTACAACAACTTCCCACTGACTATTTTACAGTTGGTAGTATATATATGTCTGTGCTACTCTCTCGCTTCGTCTCAGTTTCCCCTTCACCCCCCGCCCCCTCCCATACCTCGAGTTCTCCAGTCCATTCTCTGTATCTGCTTCCTTGTTCTTGTCACTGAGTTCATCAGTACCATTTTTAGATTCCGTATATGTGAGTTAGCATACAATATTTGTCCTTCTCTTTCTGACTTACTTCACTCTGGATGACAGATTGTAGTTCTATCCACCTCATTACATATAGCTCCATCTCATCCCTTTTTATAGCTGAGTAATATTCCATTGTATATATATGCCACATCTTCTGTATCCATTCACTTGTTGATGGGCATTTAGGTTGCTTCCATGTCCTGACTATTGTAAATAGTGCTGCAATAAACATGATGGTACAAGTTTCTTTTGGGATTATGGTTTTCTTTGGGTATATGCCCAGTAGTGGGATGACTGGATCATATGGTAGTTCTATTTGTAGTTTTTTAAGGAACCTCCAAACTGTTTTCCATAGTGGCTGTACCAACTTACAGTCCCACCAACAGTGCAGGAGAGTTCCCTTTTCTCCACACCCTCTCCAACATTTGTGGTTTCCAGATTTTGTGATGATGGCCATTCTGATTGGTGTGAGGTGATACCTCATTGTGGCTTTGACTTGCATTTCTCTGATGATGAGTGATGTTGAGCATCTTTTCATGTGTGTGTTGGCCATCTGTATGTCTTCTTTGGAGAAATGTCTATTTAGGTCTTCTGCCCATCTGTGGATTGGGTTATTTGCTTTTTTGGTATTAAGCTGCATGAGCTGCTTGTATATTTTGGAGGTTAATCCTTTGTCCGTTGTTTCATAGGCAATTATTTTTTTTCCATTCTGAGGGTTGTCCTCTTGTCTTGTTTATGGTTTTTTTCACTGTGCAAAAGCTTTTAAGTTTCATGAGGTCCCATTTGTTTATTCTTGATTTGATTTCCATGATTGTAGGAGGTGGGTCAAAAAGGATCTTACTTCGATGGATGTCATAGAGTGTTCTGCCTATGTTTTCCTCCAGGAGTTTTATAGTGTCTGGCCTTACATGTAGGTCTTTAATCCATTTGGAGTTTCTTTTCGTGTATGGTGTTAGGAAGTGTTCTAATTTCATTCTTTTCCATGTTGCTGTCCAATTTTCCCAGCACCACTTATTGAAGAGGCTGTCTTTTTTCCATTGTATACTCGTGCCTCCTTTGTCAAAGATAAGGTGGCCATATGTGTTTGGGCTTACCTCTGAGTTCTCTATTCTATTCCATTGATCTTCCTTTCTATTTTTGTGCCAGTACCATACTGTCTTGATCACTATGGCCTTGTAGTATCGTTTGAAGTCAGGAAGCCTGATTCCACCAACTCCATTTTTCCTTCTCAAGATTGCTTTGGCTATTTGGGGTATTTTGTGTTTCCATACAAATCGTAAGATTTCTTGCTCTAGTTCTATGAAAAATGCCATTGGTAATTTGATGGGGATTGCATTGAATCTGTAAATTGCTTTGGGTAGTACAGTCATTTTCACAATGTTGATTCTTCCAATCCAGGAGCATGGTATGTCTCTCCATCTGTTTGTGTCATCTTTGATTTCTTTCATCAATGTCTTAAAGTTTTCTGCATACAGATCTTTTGCCTCCTTAGGCAGGTTTAGTCCTAGGTATTTGATTCTTTTGGTTGCAATGGTGAATGGGGGAGTTTCCTTAATTTCTCTTTCTGCTCTTTCGTTGTTAGTGTATAGGAATGCAAGAGATTTCTGTGCATTAATTTTGTATCCTGCTACTTTACTAAACTCATCAATTAGTGCTAGCAGTTTTCTGGTAGAGTCTTTAGGGTTTTCGATATATAATATCATGTCATCTGCAAAGAGTGACAATTTTACTTCTTCTTTTCCAATTTGGATTCCTTTTATTTCTTTCTCTTCTCTGATTGCTGTGGCTAAAACTTCCAAAACTATGTTGAATAATAGTGGTGAGAGTGGACACCCTTGTCTTGTTCCTGTTCTTAGAGGGAATTCTTCCAGTTTTTCCCCACTGAGAACGATGTTGGCTTTTGGTTTTTCATATATGGCTTTTATTATGTTGAGGTAATTTCCTTCTATGCCCATTTTCTGGAGAGTTTTTATCATAAATGGATGTTGAACTTTGTCAATAGCTTTTTCTGCATCTATTGAGATGATCATATGGTTTTTATCCTTCAATTTGTTGATATGATGTATCACGTTGATTGATTTGTGTATATTGAAGAATCCTTGCATCCCCCGGATAAACCCCACTTGATCATGGTGTATGATTTTTTAAATGTGCTGTTGGAGTCTGTTAGCTAGTATTTTGTTGAGGATTTTTGCATCTATATTCATCAGTGATATTGGTCTGTAGTTTTCTTTTTTTGTGACATCTTTGCCTGGTTTTGCTATCAGGGTGATGGTGGCCTCGTAGAATGAGTTTGGGAGTGTTCCGCCTTCTGCAATATTTTGGAAGAGTTTGAGAAGGATAGGTGTTAACTCTTCTCGAAATGTTTGATAGAATTCGCCCGTGAACCCATCTGGTCCTGGGCGTTTGTGTGTTGGGAGATTTTTAATCACTGTCTCAATTTCCGTACTTGTGATTGGTCTGTTCATGGTTTCTATTTCTTCCTGGTTCAGTCTTGGAAGATTGTATTTTTCTAAGAATGTATCCATTTCTTCCAGGTTATCCAATGTATTGGCATATAGTTGCTTGTAGTAGTCTCTCATGATGTTTTGTATTTCTGAGGTGTCCGTTGTGACTTCTTTTTCATTTCTAATTCTGTTGATTTGCATCTTGTCCCTTTTTTTCTTGATGAGTCTGGCTAATGGTTTATCAATTTTGTTAATCTTCTCAAAGAACCAGCTTTTAGTTTTATTTATTTTTCTTATGGTTTCTTTCCTTTCTTTTTCATTTATTTCTGCTCTGATCTTTATGATTTCTTTCCTTCTGCTCCCTTTGGGGTTTCTTTGTTCTTCTTTCTCTAATTGTTTTAGGTGTAAGGTTAGATTGTTTATTCAATCATTTTCTTGTTGCTTAAGGTAGGACTCTATTGCTATAAACTTCCCTCTTAGAACTGCTTTTGCTGCATCCCATAGGTTTTGCATTGTTGTGTTTTCATTGTCATTTGTTTCTAGATATTTTTTGATTTCCTCTTTGATTTCCTTAGTGATTCCTTGGTTGTTTAGGAGTGAATTGTTTAGCCTCCATGTGTTTGTATTTTTTGCAGTTTTTTTCCTGTAATTGATATCTAGTCTCATGGCGTTGTGGTCTGAGAAGATGCTTGATATGATTTCAATTTTCTTGAATTTGCTGAGGTTTGATTTGTGACCAAAGATGTGATCTATCCTAGAAAATGTTCTGTGTGCACTTGAGAAGAAAGTGTAGTCTGTCGTTTTTGGATGGAATGTCCTCTAAATATCAATGAAGTCGAGATGGTCTAATGTGTCATTTAAAGCTTGTGTGTCTTTATTTATTTTCTGTTTGGATGATCTGTCCATTGATGTAAGTGGGGTGTTCAAGTCTCCCACTATTATTGTGTTCCTGTCGATGTCCCCTTTTATAGCTGTTAGCATTTGCCTTATGTATTGAGGTGCTCCTATATTGGGGGCATAGATATTTACCATTGTGATATGTTCTTCTTGAATGGATCCCTTGATCATTATGTAGTGTCCTTCCTTGTCTCTTTTAATAGTCTTTACTTTCAAGTCTACTTTGTCTGATATGAGTATTGCTACTCCAGCTTTCTTTTGACTTCCATTTGCATGGAATATCTTTTCCCATCCCTTTACTTTCAGTCTATATGTATCCCTTGGTGTGAAGTGGGTTTCTTGTAGGCAGCATACAGAAGGGTCTTGTTTTTGTATCCATTCAGCCAGTCTGTGTCTTTTGGTTGGAGCATTTAATCCATTGACATTTAAGGTGATTATTGACATGTGTGTTCCGATTACCATTTTCTGAATTGTTTTGGGTTTGTATTTGTAGGTGTTTTCCTTTTCTTGTGTTTCCTACTTAGAGAAATTCCTTTAGCACTTGTTGTAAGGCTGGTTTGGTGGTGCTGAATTCTCTTCACTTTTGCTTGTCTGGAAAGCTTTTGATTTCTCCCTCAAATCTGAATGAGATTCTTGCTTGGTAGAGTATTCTTGGCTGTAGGTTTCTCTCTTTCAGGACTTTCAGTATATCCTGCCATTCCCTTCTGGCCTGCAGAGTTTCTGTAGAAAGGTCAGCTGTTATCCTTATGGGTTTTCCCTTATATGTTGTTTGTTGCTTTTCTCTTGCTGCTTTTAATAGTTTTTCTTTGTGTTTAATTGTTATTAGTTTGATTAATATGCGTCTTGGTGTATTTCTCCTTGGGTTTATTCTGTATGGTACTCTCTGTGCTTCTTGGACTTGGTGAATTATTTCCTTTCCCATGTTGGGGAAGTTTTCCACTAGAACCTCTTCAAATATTTTCTCAGACCCTTTCTTGTTTTCTTCTTCTTCTGGGATGCCTATCATTCGAATGTTGGTACGCTTAATGTTATCACTGAGGTCTCTGAGACTGTCTTCTAATCTTTTTATTCTTTTTTCTTTTTCCTGCTCTGTGGCGTTTATTTCCCCCATTCTATCTTCCAACTCACTTATTCGTTCTTCTCCCTCGTCATTCTGCTGGTTATAGCATCTAGAGTATTTTTAATTTCAGTTATTTTGTTATCCTTTGCTGTTTGTTTTTCTGAGTTCTTATGAACTGTTTCTTGTACTTTCTCTATTTTGTTACCAAGATTTTGTATCATTTTTACTATCATTACTCTAAATTCTTTTTCAGGCATTTTTCCTATTTCCTCCTCATTTATTTGGTCTTGTGGGCTTTTTTCCTGCTCCTTCGCCTGCATGGTGTTTCTTTGTTTCCTCTAGGTTGTCCAAACTTTTGGGGTTGCTTGTCCTGGTGATAGAGGTGTTTATAGAAGACTGTCCAAGCCTCAGACTAATGTCCAAGTATTGGATTAAACGAATATTAAGTCTAGGAAACACATACATGTATAAGACACACAAGTACTAAATCCATTAGGACATAAGGCTCTAGAAAGACCTGACAGAACCCCAGTGTGCTATCAGTACTTCAAAGAGAAACCCAACAGAAATTGACAACTGAAACAGAACAAATCAGAGACAAAAGCAAAAGCAAACAAACAAACAAATAACACCTTACACATACAAACATTAATCCAGGGAGATTTTGTAAGCTAGGATCAAATATAGAAAAGAGCAGGAGTACCACCAGAGAGAATGGAGATTCTCAGAATGTAATTAGACAACTGTACTAAGAACTAAGATAAAGTCAAAAGCCTAATATTAAATACCAAGGCAGTGTATCATCTGGAGAATAGAGCAAGGAGTCTGAGCAGACCGATAGTGTTGCTTATAAGTATGTTAAGATAAAATAAACTTAAAAAGGCTGGAAGAAAGGGGAACAGAAGAGCGTAATGTGGTTGGAAATATGCAAATAAAAAGAAAGGCATAGAAACGTATAAAAGATAGGGATGAAAGGAAAGTATGAGAGATATATTGTCCGTACTACCAAAAACTTAGCTAGATATAGAAGTATATAAAAGGGCAAAAAAAAAAAAAAAAAAGAATAAAAAATATCATTAAAAAATTATGTTATAAAACTTGTAGATCCCTTAGGGCTAAGATCGTATTTAATAAAGAAAAAAAGAAAAAGAAAAAAAAGAGAGAGAGAAAAAGAGAAAAAAAAAATCCAGAACTGATCCCAGAATGGACCAGTTCAATAGGTATTGATACCACTATTTCTGTTTCTTTAGCGTCTCAGCTGTAAGTGTCCTTCTCCTTGCCTTGGGTTTTTTTGCATTATTCTGTAACCAGCAGAGGTTCCTTTATTGTTCGTCTGTAAGCGTGGGTGTGTGGGGAGGGAGAGGATACAATAGTGTCTCCTTCTCTTGGGAGTGAGTGAGCAGTGGCGCACTGTTGTTTCAGTCGGGCTTGGAGGTGCCTGTTGCAGAGGGACGCTGGTGGCTCAGGCGTAAACAGACAGTCTTAGATTTGGGCCTCTCTCGGGTTTTTTTTTTTTGTTGCTGTTGTTGTTTTGTTTTGTTTTTTTTGTCTCCGCAGCCTCCCTGCTGCTGGCATTGCAAGGAGTTTTAATCTAGCCCCGCCCGAGCACCTGAGGGTGCTTGTTATCCCTGAGAGCCTTAGGTGGCCCTCAGGGCGTCTCTCCACTGCCTGTTGCAGAGGTGCTGAAAGAGAGAGAGAGGCTATGCAGGCGGCTCTTCCCCCCCCACCGCCCGTGAGCCTGCAGCCTCCAGCCGCCATCATGGCTGGGCAGCTCTCAGGGATGGGCACTCCTCTCCGCGGACCTCCTCCCTCCTGTCCTCTCGGTCCGTCACCCTACCGGCAACAATGTTTCTCACCCTGAACCAGCTCTCTGGTTCCCACGCTCCCGTTCCTGGACCCTCCGTTCAGCCACGGATCTATGTCTCAGTCCGGGAATTCTGAGCTGTGCTGCGGACCCTCCGTATGTTTCTCACTCCCTCCCATCTGCCACAGCTCCACTGCTTCACCCTCTTTGAGCCATCGTAGATGCCTCCCTACCGGCTATGTCCGGCTCCCCACAGTCCTTTCTGGTGTCCGAGGCCATCTGCTGGTGTTCAGCTGGTTCTCTGTGGGAATTACTGTGTCCTTCCGTGCATTCCCAATGCATCTGTGGAGAGGGATGCACTCCACGTCTCTCTACTTCGCCGCCATCTTTTTTTTTCTCCCTCCTTACTGTCTTTTGATTTGTATTTTGCTAATGACTAATAATGTTGAACAGATTTTCATGTGCTTGCTGACCTTTTGTATATCTTCTTTAGAGAAATGTTTATTGAAGTCCTTTGTTCATTTTTAAGTTTGTCTTTTTGTTCTTGAGTTGTAAGTATTTTTTATATATTCTGGATATTATACACTTATCAGATATATAATTTGTTAATATTTTCTGCCATTATGTAGATTTTCTACTCACTTCTTAATAGTATCTTTTGATAATTTTTTTTTTTGATGAAGCCCAATTCATCTATTTTTCCTTTTGCTGCTCATGCTTTTGGTATCATATCTAAGAATTCATCACCAAACCCAATGTCATGATCATTTACCCCTATGTGTCTTTACAAGAGTTTTATGGTTTCAGATTTTATATTTAGGTCTTTTATCCGTCTTTGTTTAATTTTGTATATGGTATCAGGTAGGAGTCCAGCTTTATCCTTTTGCATATGGATGTATAGTTTTCCAGCAGTTGAAGAGACTATTCTTTCCTCATTGAATAGATGGCACTTTTGTCAAAATTAAATTGGTCAGAGATGTATGGGTTTGTTTCTGTACTCTCAGTTCTATTCCATAGATCAGCATGTCTATCTTATGCCACTACTACACTGTTTTGGTTATTATAGATTTATGATAAATTTTGAAGTCAGGAAGCATGAGGTGAGTATCTTTATATGCATGGTGCTATGTGAGGTACTGTGTAAAAGTTAAAAGAGATGAAAACCTAGTATCTGTCTTTTTGGGGAAACTGTAAAAAATAAATTAAAAGTATAAATGCCAGGTAACATACAGCTAAATACCAAACTGTGTTGCTCTTATATTAAAAATTATATAGAGTCAGATAATAGAAAGGCACAGTAAGCCAAAATGTTTTAGCGTATTATTGGTGAATTGGGAACTGGCATCCACCTTTAAGGAAAGGTTAGAATTTATATGATGAAACAGAAGAACATGGATTAAAATGTTTGTAAATGCTTACATTTCACTTTCTCCATATCTTTTCTAGCTCAACATGACCTGCTACTATTCTGGCTTTTATGTACTAGGAATCTGACAAATAAATAATTAACATCAGGAAAGTTAGTTTCTTTTGAACTATGCAGACGATTGAGTAGTACTGAGTCTTAGATACTAAAGATCAATGAATATTGCCAATATTGGTGGTATAATCAAGAATGCCTTCCCATCAAGCCCTGATTCACTCTTCAAGACCCCCATTCTTCCCTGGCATTGCTGGCAAACTCAGTGTTCCCCCAGGTTTCTTCTCTAATTATTCTTGTTTGCTGTGAAGGACTTCATTTTTTTTTTTCTCTCTCTTTTTTTTTTTTTTTAAATGGAATGCTTCATGAATTTGCATGTCATCTTTGTGTCGGGTCCATACTAATTTTCTCTGTATCATTCCAATTTTAGTATATGTGCTGCCGAAGTGAGCACCAGGACTTCACTTTGTGCAAGCTCTCTGATCCTAACATATCATAGTAAGAGAGCAAGGGATGACACATATGAGTCAAAATGGTCTGTGAATTTGTTTTTTTTTTTTTCTTTTTTTTAAGAAAAAAAGGTGACCAGCAAATTCCGCCTCCCCCAATTTTTTATTTTACCTCCCAATGTGTGGTTAAATTATGGCCGGTTTCTTCTGTTATCTTTGACTTTTTTTTTTTTTTTCTTTCTTTCTTTCTTTCTTTCTTTCTTTCTTTCTTTCTTTCTTTCTTTCTTTCTTTCTCTCTCTTTCTTTCTTTCTCCCTCCCTCCCCTTCCTTGGCCCCTTTCTTCTTCTTCTTGCTCTTCTTCTTCTCCTCCTCCTTCTTCTCCTTCTCCCTCTCTCTCTCTCTCTCTTTCTCTCTCATCCTCTCTCCTCCCCACCTACTTCCTCCCTCCTTTCTTTCCTCCCTCCCTGCTTTCCTGCTGCCGTCTTGCCTTTCTTCTTTCCTCTTTACTTTTGGAATTCACTTGCCTCCCCATGCATACCCTTGCTTCTACCACTGCTCTGGGGCTTCTTATTTTCTCACTCACATAGGGGTGGTTAAAACACAGATTTCAAATAATTCTTTCTTCCCTGTGTTTTCTAAGAAAGTTATTAGAAAATGTAGGTTCATGTGACAATTATGGCATGCTATCCTCAACCAGTCATTTTTTGTGCCACATTTTGGAGACTCAGCAGAATTGTTTTCACTTTAGTCTATATCAAAGTCCCCAACTTTTCTTCTAAAAAATGATGGAGAGAGCCATTGATGTCAGTCATGGCCTTGACTATGCAGCATCCCTGAGAATAAGTGTATTTCTTAAACTGATTCTGGGACTCACAGAACCAAGGAAAGTTTTGAGCTATATAAGACAGGCTGTCTCACACTCAAAACCAAATCAAAAAGAAAAATAAGAAGAAAATACAGAGAGGATTCAGTCAACGGATTTATGGCCGCCCAGTCTTGGAAGTAAAATTTGAAAAATCAGTCACCAAACTTGTTCAGCTTTCTTTTTAAGTTCTAAATATTTTCTTACCAATGGATACTACTAGTCTATTTTCTATCTTGAGGGAGAAATAAATATGCATAAATGTGTAGGGGGGTGTGAATACATCTGTGTGTGATATACCTATTAAATTAAATGTCCCTGAGTTGAGCTTTTTCAAACCAACAGTGAAAGCAGCTAGGTTAATAAAAATGTGAATTCCAAAAGAAACAGTTTTACCTAAGACTCAGATAGTTGAAGGGAGAGTCTTCCTAAGGAATGTATTTAAAAACTCCATTCTGGCATTTACTTGAATTTGTATGATAATAATTAACAAGCAGAATTGGTCTTCTCTTACTTGACAGATAGCCATGTGAATATCCAAAGACAGTCTCATAACCATGAGCTGTGTAAAAGTGTGTACATTTAGAATGGATTATAAACATCTTGGGCAGCTTTGGTCCTTAGAGGCTATGGAGGGCTGATGGAACAGAAAGGGAGCACCGATTTATTGTAATGCAAAATAGTATACCAGTGGTGTCTGTTATCCAGCTCTGGAAATACAGAACTAATCTAAGGCAGAGACTCCTGAGGATTATACACTAGCTGCAAGCATAGACAGAATGTTTGATGCCACCTTGTTTTCTGTAATTCCTGCATCCACACATAATCGAATATCATGCTGCTGTTGTAGAGGCACAAAGGCAGCCCCTCCATGCCTGTAGCAGTAGGTGATGTTAGGTGCTTTGAAACTGCACTGCCACATCTTAGTAAACTCATCTGTGCTTTAGTCATCAGTAGAGAAGACTGCCTCTCTTGGTTAGTTTCTCTCCATTGTAATTTACCCTTTTTTATTTGAACTATCTGTGTGGATTTGACAAAACTGCTAAACCTCTCTGAATCTTAGGTTGCTTAGCTGTAAACTGAGAAACTTCACCGTGATGCTATTTAAAGCTGAAACACAGGTAAAATCCTGTGTAACTCTTCTATTACCAGGGAAATGAGGCAACACTGTGTTGCAAAAAATTTAATTAAAATTGAATTCAAAACTTACCAATGAGAATGAATAGCCAGGTCTTGTGGCATAATTTTCACGGTTTAGTGGAGCTGACTGCCTTGAAAAGATATTCTATCTCACTGCTGTGCCACAGCACTTTCTATATTGTTGAATAGGTATTCTATGTCCATTCTGTGCAATACAGCTGCCATTAGCACCTGTGGCTAGTAAGTCCTTAAAATGTGGCTAGTGTGAATGAGAAACTAATTTTTTAATGTAAGATAATTAAAATGAAATTGAAATAGCTACATGTGGTCAATGGCTACTGTGTTGGACACCACAGATTCTAGCCTATATCTCAAAAATCTTGATACTACATGCAATTATGAAGCAACTGTTTGTGTAGTATCTTCTCAACCATAGTTAAAAAACAAACAAACAAACAAGGAACACTTAGGATCTTAGTTTCCCCAATTTATCTTCTTACTGTTGTTTAGTATCTCTATATGCCAGGGACTGTGGTAAGGACTTGATGTAGTATGTTATTTAAGACATGGTGCATGGTCCTCAGGTAGTTTTTCCTGCTAATAATGACAGGAATGCTAATTAAAGATCTTTTGACACTCTTGTGTTTCTCCATACAGGAAAGCACAGGGTGCTATTGGAAGACAGAGAAAGGCATTTACATCTGACTAAAAGGAAATGCTTCCCCAAAGAGGTGACATTTAAATTGAGTTTGAGAAATAAAAAGAAGTAATGGGATACAATCTATAGAAAAACTATCAGCAATAAACACTTCAAATTTCTGGATAAAATAGAACAAGATAGTTTTAATAGAATAATGATACTTACAAGAGAAAAAGAAATAAGAAAAGGAACTTCTCAGCTTTCAAAAAGGAAAGGAAACTGACAACTGGCATAGTAAATACATTTACAAACACTGCAAATGGGCTATATTCACCCTGGAGGTTATTCCTTTTTGTAGTCTAGAATCTTGGGGTTTGAAATCTCCTCTGGATACTACACAAGGTCACTGGAGTGGAAACAGAGACCTCCACAAAAGCAGCAACCTGTAGTAAAGGGCTACACCCTCGATGAAAGGTCTTTGACCTTTCAGAGACTTAACTAAGCACTGTCTCTAAGGCAGTGCTTCTGAGACTTTGCTGCACACTAGCATCACCTGGTGGGGTGGAAAAACAAACACACAAGACAGGAGCAAAAAACAGGGATGCCAAGGCTATTTCACAGGGACTAATTAAATCAGAATCTCTGTGGGCATCCATACTTATTTAAAGCTCCACAGGCACTTCCAAAGTGCAACAAAGTTTGAGAACTGCTTTTGTGCCGAGACCAGCTCGGCGACTCGAGGTGAGTGACGGGTGCCGCAAGCTTGAAGAAGACACAGACACAGACTGAAGAGAAAAGTGGGACCGGGGGGCTCAAGACCTCTCGGATCAAGAGCCCCGCTGACTCATCCCAGGCTGCTTTTATTGAGTTCGTGGGCTAACATTCTCAGGTTACACTCATAAACAGTCAAAAGCCTCACATGATTGAGGCAATTATCTTTGTTTACTTCCTGGGTCCGAGTTGAGCAGGTGTGGATTTGAGCTGGGGGTGGAGAGCAAAACAGCCCTGGGGGCAGGAGACCTCTCTCAGATATTAGGGGTCTGTGCCCCACCCGTGTTGGCCCCTCTGCGACTGTGCCTGTCTTAGGTTGTTCCTCCCTTGAGGAATCTTACCCGTCTCTGGCTAACCAGTCATCCTCCAGGGCCAAACACGGTGATATAAGGAAGGTTCTATGCACCAACTCTGTTGGCCCCTCTGCGGCTGTGCCTGTCTTAGGTTGTTCCTCCTCTGAGGAATCTTACCCGTCTTTGGCTAACCAGCCATCCCTCAGGACCAAACAGGGTGATATTAGTCTCCACGCCCCGCACCCTCAGCTCCTCCACTGCTCAAGAATCCCATCGCTTGGCCCACATCAAAAAGGTTCCAGAATGTCTTCCCACATCTCCCCCTTTTTGTTTTCGTAGGAGAAGATAAGCCTGTAGGAGAAGATAAGCCTATTGGAGTTATTTTTCTGTCAATCCTTGGAGCGTTCCTCCTGTGCACCTGAGAACTTAAACATAGGATAATTAAAAGACAACAAAAAGTATCAAAATGCTTAGGAGACTGCTATTCATGCCTTTTATCCAATCCAATGGATGCAATGCTTTTAATCCATCAGCTATACTTTGTAAAGTAGTAAATTTGGTGTAGAGACTGCAAAAATCATATTGCATGCCAGTTATTTTAGTTTGTAATTGTTGTATGTCCAGTGTGAGACCATCCGCTCCATATCCCAGCCGATGTGTCACTGGCATCATGGCCATTCCAGATTTGTAATGTTCTTAAACTTAAAGGAAGTTTCCATATTTCTGTTTGAGCTCTGCCATTCTCTAATTGAGGCCAAGGAAGTATTAATCCAATCCTAAGCCATAAGATGGGATAGGGCGAGTGCATGGCAATATTGGTATATGCCATTACAACCTTTTATAGGGATTGCAGGAGGAGTTTTTTTGGTGTAAACCATTAGAGACTGCATACCCCTTAGGGGACCAGTTTCATACTGTTCCATAGGAACCATTAAGTAGTATCACACCCTCCGTCCCACAGCAAACATCCCAAAGAATCTGATCTTGTCTGTCAGCCCATATCCGTTTTATTTTACACAAAGGTCTATCAGGGATGGCATAATTAGTAAACTTAGTCTCCAAAGCTCAAACCTGAAGACAAATGTACAAAGTTCATCTCCGGAGATTCTACATCCCATTCAAGATGGCGTTTCTTTGGAACGCTCATGATATGGCTTAATTCTCCGAGATGGAATCCACACAGGTTCCAGGCCTTGTCCTGGTGACACACAAGCAAACCCTCTTCCCCATGTGATTAACCTTCCTGATGACCAGATATTAGTCAATGGGTCCTGCCACCATATCAGCGGCTGTGCATCATTAAAATGAGTCACATTCCTAGATGAGGCTCGAAAATGCCTCTCAGCTGCTGTATCTGTAGCCTGTGCAGATACATTCAAAAAATTAATAGTAAATAAGGCTTTATTTAAAATTGTTTGTTGCCCTTGGGTGATTCCCCCTTTTTGTTTTTGGAGCATGTTTTTAAGTAGTTGGTTTGCTCTTTCAACTATTGCTTGTCCCTGGGGGTTGTAAGGAAGTCCTGTAGAATGTGATATAGACCACATATCAAGGTAGAATCCATTGAGTTCTCTTAAGAAACTGCAAAATGGGATTTTTCGGATAGTGATTATCAATTTTTCCAATATAATCAGCAAAGGCAATTTGCCAACTTACACAATTTTGGAAACAAGCCTGAATTTCTTTAGTAGTTAAATTAATAATTATATGTGAAGGGTCAGTTCCAATTAAATGCTTACTTCGAGTTCTTCCCTTCAGAACCAACTGAGTTAATAATTCTAAATAAGGTGACAAGGATTTTACCACAGTATTTGCTAAAAACAACCATTCCACAATTCCTTCATTTTGCATTAATATCCCTGTAGGTGAATGAGGAGAAGGTAATATAATTAATTGCAATGGCTGATTAACAGTTACTCTCTGTAATTGAGAAGAATGAATTTTACTTTCTACAAGTTTTAGTTCCTCTAAAGCAGCTGATGTTAAAGTTCTTGGACTATTTAATTTTGAATCTCCTTTTAACAAAGCAAATAGGTTAGACAATGCATAGGTGGGGATCCCTATGCATGGGCAGAGCCAATTAATATCTCCTAGGAGTTTTTGCAAATCATTAAGAGTTTGGATTTGATCTGACCTCAGTTCCACCTTTTGTGGTCTAATAGTTGTTCTATCAACTATTGTGCCCAAATATTGATATGGGCTATGCATCTGTACCTTTTCTGGAGCTATTTTAAGTCCTGCTCTATCAAGGCAAAGCTGAGTAAGTAAATCTTGATTAGGAGCAGCACATAAGATATCATCCATGTAATGGATAAGATAACAATTAGGAAATTCTAGTCGTACTGGTTCAAGGGCTTTAGCAACAAAATTCTGGCAAATAGTAGGGCTATTCAACATGCCTTGAGGTGACACCTTCCATTGAAACCTTTTTCGAGGTTCTTTATTATTTAGTGCAGGCACAGAAAAAGCAAATTTTTCTTTATCCTTGGGATGTAATGGAATGGTGAAAAAGCAGTCTTTCAGATCAATAACTATCAAAGGCCAATTAGCAGGGATCATATTAGGTGATGGGAGGCCTGGTTGTAAGGCCCCCATTGGTTGTATAACTGCATTGACTGCTCTGAGATCTGTTAATAAACGCCATTTACCAGTTTTTTTCTTTATTGGAAATACTGGAGAGTTCCATGGGCTAAAAGATTCTTCAATATGACCTTTTTCTAACTGTTCAGTCACGAATTCTGTTAGAGCTTCTAACTTTTCTATGGTTAAAGGCCACTGCTCAACCCATACAGGTGTATCAGTTTTCCAGGTCAATGGGATTGGTGCTGGGGGAAGCAGTAAGCTTTTACGAACAGTGGCCACTAGTGAAAAGACTGATATCCAAGACCTTCTCTATTTGCATTACCTTCAGCTGGAATGGGAAATAGTTTCCCTTGATGATATTTACCAAAACCTAACCCTGGCTGATGTCCTTGATTTACTAGCATTTCTTGACTTTGCATACTATAAGTATCTATCTTTGGGATGTGGATTTCAGCCTTCCACTGTTGCAATAAATCCCTTCCCCATAAATTAATTGGAAGGTCTGCTATATAGGGTTGGCTGCCCATCTGGGCCAATATAAGGCAATATTTTAGCACTTTGCTGGCTGGCTGCCCATCTGGGCCAATACAAGGCAATATTTTAGCACTTTGCTGCAAGCCATGAGCTCTACCTAAACCTACCACTGTAATGTCTGCAGGACAAGTAGGCCAGCGAGAAGGCCAATGATTACTGCTTATAATTGAAACATCAGCACCTGTGTCTATTAATCCTCTAAAAGCTTTTCCATTTATAGTTATTGAGCACGTCGGGCGTGTTTCTAAAATTTTTTCAGAGAGGAAAACTCCAGCCTCTCCTGTGCTTCCAAAGCCTTTCATTCTCCTTACTTTTGTACTATTGCCAATCTTATAATATGGCAGAATAAGCAACTGTGCTATTCTATCACCTGGATGGGCTTTCCATGGAACCGAAGTTGATATCATCACTTTAATTTCTCCAGTATAATCATTATCAATCACTTCAGTATGAATTCTAATTCCTTTTGATTTTTCAGTTTCGTTTGGCACTGCACAAGCCCATCGGTCCTCTGATGGACCGGCTTCTTCATCAAAGCTATCATTTGAGCCCTCAGGAGCCCATAGAGGCTCTAATAGAGGCTCTAATACTGACTTAATCAGAGACCACATTTGACCAAACAGAACCTGGTACGGGAGTCCCTTTAGAATGCAATTTTTTAAGTTTGCTCCCAACCTTATCCCCAAGTACATAAACCCAGTGTTAGCCTAAAGAAGGAAACCACATACAGTATTCTCAACTATTTACAGAATTTCTAACAATCGACCTTCACTTGCTTTTTACAAGACCTTCACTTGCTTTTTACTCCACCTGCCCTTAGGAGCTGCCGTAACAGGCATACATCTGGTCAATATTAATCTAAACTTTTATTTCCCATATTTTACCCCGAACATAGACTACCCAAGAGATTTACTTACTGGCAGGATTTTTTCAGAGGCCTCTTACTCTCCTCTTGGGGGCTTCACGGCACTTCCCAATTCTTTACTTTTATCAATTTCACTTTCTGTGAACCTTCGTCACTCAAGCCTTTCGAGCCCCACGTTGGGCGCCACTTGCCGAGACCAGCTCGGCGACTCGAGGTGAGTGACGGGTGCCGCAAGCTTGAAGAAGACACAGACACAGACTGAAGAGAAAAGTGGGACCGGGGGGCTCAAGACCTCTCGGATCAAGAGCCCCGCTGACTCATCCCAGGCTGCTTTTATTGAGTTCGTGGGCTAACATTCTCAGGTTACACTCATAAACAGTCAAAAGCCTCACATGATTGAGGCAATTATCTTTGTTTACTTCCTGGGTCCGAGTTGAGCAGGTGTGGATTTGAGCTGGGGGTGGAGAGCAAAACAGCCCTGGGGGCAGGAGACCTCTCTCAGATATTAGGGGTCTGTGCCCCACCCGTGTTGGCCCCTCTGCGACTGTGCCTGTCTTAGGTTGTTCCTCCCTTGAGGAATCTTACCCGTCTCTGGCTAACCAGTCATCCTCCAGGGCCAAACACGGTGATATAAGGAAGGTTCTATGCACCAACTCTGTTGGCCCCTCTGCGGCTGTGCCTGTCTTAGGTTGTTCCTCTTCTGAGGAATCTTACCCGTCTTTGGCTAACCAGCCATCCCTCAGGACCAAACAGGGTGATATTAGTCTCCACGCCCCGCACCCTCAGCTCCTCCACTGCTCAAGAATCCCATCGCTTGGCCCACATCAAAAAGGTTCCAGAATGTCTTCCCACATCTCCCCCTTTTTGTTTTCGTAGGAGAAGATAAGCCTGTAGGAGAAGATAAGCCTATTGGAGTTATTTTTCTGTCAATCCTTGGAGCGTTCCTCCTGTGCACCTGAGAACTTAAACATAGGATAATTAAAAGACAACAAAAAGTATCAAAATGCTTAGGAGACTGCTATTCATGCCTTTTATCCAATCCAATGGATGCAATGCTTTTAATCCATCAGCTATACTTTGTAAAGTAGTAAATTTGGTGTAGAGACTGCAAAAATCATATTGCATGCCAGTTATTTTAGTTTGTAATTGTTGTATGTCCAGTGTGAGACCATCCGCTCCATATCCCAGCCGATGTGTCACTGGCATCATGGCCATTCCAGATTTGTAATGTTCTTAAACTTAAAGGAAGTTTCCATATTTCTGTTTGAGCTCTGCCATTCTCTAATTGAGGCCAAGGAAGTATTAATCCAATCCTAAGCCATAAGATGGGATAGGGCGAGTGCATGGCAATATTGGTATATGCCATTACAACCTTTTATAGGGATTGCAGGAGGAGTTTTTTTGGTGTAAACCATTAGAGACTGCATACCCCTTAGGGGACCAGTTTCATACTGTTCCATAGGAACCATTAAGTAGTATCACACCCTCCGTCCCACAGCAAACATCCCAAAGAATCTGATCTTGTCTGTCAGCCCATATCCGTTTTATTTTACACAAAGGTCTATCAGGGATGGCATAATTAGTAAACTTAGTCTCCAAAGCTCAAACCTGAAGACAAATGTACAAAGTTCATCTCCGGAGATTCTACATCCCATTCAAGATGGCGTTTCTTTGGAACGCTCATGATATGGCTTAATTCTCCGAGATGGAATCCACACAGGTTCCAGGCCTTGTCCTGGTGACACACAAGCAAACCCTCTTCCCCATGTGATTAACCTTCCTGATGACCAGATATTAGTCAATGGGTCCTGCCACCATATCAGCGGCTGTGCATCATTAAAATGAGTCACATTCCTAGATGAGGCTCGAAAATGCCTCTCAGCTGCTGTATCTGTAGCCTGTGCAGATACATTCAAAAAATTAATAGTAAATAAGGCTTTATTTAAAATTGTTTGTTGCCCTTGGGTGATTCCCCCTTTTTGTTTTTGGAGCATGTTTTTAAGTAGTTGGTTTGCTCTTTCAACTATTGCTTGTCCCTGGGGGTTGTAAGGAAGTCCTGTAGAATGTGATATAGACCACATATCAAGGTAGAATCCATTGAGTTCTCTTAAGAAACTGCAAAATGGGATTTTTCGGATAGTGATTATCAATTTTTCCAATATAATCAGCAAAGGCAATTTGCCAACTTACACAATTTTGGAAACAAGCCTGAATTTCTTTAGTAGTTAAATTAATAATTATATGTGAAGGGTCAGTTCCAATTAAATGCTTACTTCGAGTTCTTCCCTTCAGAACCAACTGAGTTAATAATTCTAAATAAGGTGACAAGGATTTTACCACAGTATTTGCTAAAAACAACCATTCCACAATTCCTTCATTTTGCATTAATATCCCTGTAGGTGAATGAGGAGAAGGTAATATAATTAATTGCAATGGCTGATTAACAGTTACTCTCTGTAATTGAGAAGAATGAATTTTACTTTCTACAAGTTTTAGTTCCTCTAAAGCAGCTGATGTTAAAGTTCTTGGACTATTTAATTTTGAATCTCCTTTTAACAAAGCAAATAGGTTAGACAATGCATAGGTGGGGATCCCTATGCATGGGCAGAGCCAATTAATATCTCCTAGGAGTTTTTGCAAATCATTAAGAGTTTGGATTTGATCTGACCTCAGTTCCACCTTTTGTGGTCTAATAGTTGTTCTATCAACTATTGTGCCCAAATATTGATATGGGCTATGCATCTGTACCTTTTCTGGAGCTATTTTAAGTCCTGCTCTATCAAGGCAAAGCTGAGTAAGTAAATCTTGATTAGGAGCAGCACATAAGATATCATCCATGTAATGGATAAGATAACAATTAGGAAATTCTAGTCGTACTGGTTCAAGGGCTTTAGCAACAAAATTCTGGCAAATAGTAGGGCTATTCAACATGCCTTGAGGTGACACCTTCCATTGAAACCTTTTTCGAGGTTCTTTATTATTTAGTGCAGGCACAGAAAAAGCAAATTTTTCTTTATCCTTGGGATGTAATGGAATGGTGAAAAAGCAGTCTTTCAGATCAATAACTATCAAAGGCCAATTAGCAGGGATCATATTAGGTGATGGGAGGCCTGGTTGTAAGGCCCCCATTGGTTGTATAACTGCATTGACTGCTCTGAGATCTGTTAATAAACGCCATTTACCAGTTTTTTTCTTTATTGGAAATACTGGAGAGTTCCATGGGCTAAAAGATTCTTCAATATGACCTTTTTCTAACTGTTCAGTCACGAATTCTGTTAGAGCTTCTAACTTTTCTATGGTTAAAGGCCACTGCTCAACCCATACAGGTGTATCAGTTTTCCAGGTCAATGGGATTGGTGCTGGGGGAAGCAGTAAGCTTTTACGAACAGTGGCCACTAGTGAAAAGACTGATATCCAAGACCTTCTCTATTTGCATTACCTTCAGCTGGAATGGGAAATAGTTTCCCTTGATGATATTTACCAAAACCTAACCCTGGCTGATGTCCTTGATTTACTAGCATTTCTTGACTTTGCATACTATAAGTATCTATCTTTGGGATGTGGATTTCAGCCTTCCACTGTTGCAATAAATCCCTTCCCCATAAATTAATTGGAAGGTCTGCTATATAGGGTTGGCTGCCCATCTGGGCCAATATAAGGCAATATTTTAGCACTTTGCTGGCTGGCTGCCCATCTGGGCCAATACAAGGCAATATTTTAGCACTTTGCTGCAAGCCATGAGCTCTACCTAAACCTACCACTGTAATGTCTGCAGGACAAGTAGGCCAGCGAGAAGGCCAATGATTACTGCTTATAATTGAAACATCAGCACCTGTGTCTATTAATCCTCTAAAAGCTTTTCCATTTATAGTTATTGAGCACGTCGGGCGTGTTTCTAAAATTTTTTCAGAGAGGAAAACTCCAGCCTCTCCTGTGCTTCCAAAGCCTTTCATTCTCCTTACTTTTGTACTATTGCCAATCTTATAATATGGCAGAATAAGCAACTGTGCTATTCTATCACCTGGATGGGCTTTCCATGGAACCGAAGTTGATATCATCACTTTAATTTCTCCAGTATAATCATTATCAATCACTTCAGTATGAATTCTAATTCCTTTTGATTTTTCAGTTTCGTTTGGCACTGCACAAGCCCATCGGTCCTCTGATGGACCGGCTTCTTCATCAAAGCTATCATTTGAGCCCTCAGGAGCCCATAGAGGCTCTAATAGAGGCTCTAATACTGACTTAATCAGAGACCACATTTGACCAAACAGAACCTGGTACGGGAGTCCCTTTAGAATGCAATTTTTTAAGTTTGCTCCCAACCTTATCCCCAAGTACATAAACCCAGTGTTAGCCTAAAGAAGGAAACCACATACAGTATTCTCAACTATTTACAGAATTTCTAACAATCGACCTTCACTTGCTTTTTACAAGACCTTCACTTGCTTTTTACTCCACCTGCCCTTAGGAGCTGCCGTAACAGGCATACATCTGGTCAATATTAATCTAAACTTTTATTTCCCATATTTTACCCCGAACATAGACTACCCAAGAGATTTACTTACTGGCAGGATTTTTTCAGAGGCCTCTTACTCTCCTCTTGGGGGCTTCACGGCACTTCCCAATTCTTTACTTTTATCAATTTCACTTTCTGTGAACCTTCGTCACTCAAGCCTTTCGAGCCCCACGTTGGGCGCCACTTGCCGAGACCAGCTCGGCGACTCGAGGTGAGTGACGGGTGCCGCAAGCTTGAAGAAGACACAGACACAGACTGAAGAGAAAAGTGGGACCGGGGGGCTCAAGACCTCTCGGATCAAGAGCCCCGCTGACTCATCCCAGGCTGCTTTTATTGAGTTCGTGGGCTAACATTCTCAGGTTACACTCATAAACAGTCAAAAGCCTCACATGATTGAGGCAATTATCTTTGTTTACTTCCTGGGTCCGAGTTGAGCAGGTGTGGATTTGAGCTGGGGGTGGAGAGCAAAACAGCCCTGGGGGCAGGAGACCTCTCTCAGATATTAGGGGTCTGTGCCCCACCCGTGTTGGCCCCTCTGCGACTGTGCCTGTCTTAGGTTGTTCCTCCCTTGAGGAATCTTACCCGTCTCTGGCTAACCAGTCATCCTCCAGGGCCAAACACGGTGATATAAGGAAGGTTCTATGCACCAACTCTGTTGGCCCCTCTGCGGCTGTGCCTGTCTTAGGTTGTTCCTCCTCTGAGGAATCTTACCCGTCTTTGGCTAACCAGCCATCCCTCAGGACCAAACAGGGTGATATTAGTCTCCACGCCCCGCACCCTCAGCTCCTCCACTGCTCAAGAATCCCATCGCTTGGCCCACATCAAAAAGGTTCCAGAATGTCTTCCCACACTTTTGGAGATGCTCTTTGAGAATTTATAGCCCCATGTATCACACAAAGTGGGGATTTAAATTTATTCTGATGCCTTTCTGAATGGATACAAAAACAAGACCCACACATATATTGTCTACAAGAGACCGATTTCAGATCTAGGGACACATACAGACTGAAAGTGAAAGGATGGAAAAAGATATTACATGCAAATGGAAATCAAAAGAAAGCTGGAGTAGCAATACTCATATCAGATAAAATAGACTTTAAATAAGGGCTGTTACAGATATAAGGAAGGACACTACATAGTGATTAAAAGATCAATCCAAGAAGAAGATATAACACTTGTAAATATTTATGCACCCAACATAGGAGCACCTCAATATATAAGGCAAATGCTAACAACCTTAAAAGCAGAAATCAATAGTAACACAATAATAGTAGGGGACTTTAACACCCCACTTACACCAATGAACAGATCATCCAAACAGAAAATAAACAAGGAAACACAGGCTTTAAATGACACAATAGACTAGATAGATTTAATTGATATTTATAGGACATTCCACCCAAAAGTGACAGAATGCACTTTTTTCACAAGTGCACATGGAACATTCTCCAGGATAGTTCACATCTTGCATCACAAATCAAGTCTTGGAAAATTCAAGAAAATTGAAATCATATCAAGCATATTTTCTGACCACAATACTATGAGATTAGAAATCAACTACAGCAAAAAACTGTAAAAATCACAAATACATGGAGGCTAAACAATGCACTACTAAATAACCAAGTGATCACTGAAGAAATCAAAGAAGAAATTAAAAAATGCGTAGAAATAAAGGACAATGAAAACATGATGACCCAAAACCTACGGGAATTAGCAAAAGCAGTTCCAAGAGGCAAGTTTATAGCAATTCAATCTCACCTCAAGAAACAATAAAAATCTCAAGTAAACAATCTAGCCATACACCTGAAACAACTAGAGAAAGAAGAACAAAGAAAACCTAAAAACAGTAGAAGGAAATAAATCATAAAGATCAGAGCAGAAATAAATGAAGTAGAAACAAAGAAAACAAAAGCAAATATCAATAAAACTAAAAGTTGATTCTTTGAGAAGATAAACAAAATTGATAAAACTTTAGCCAGACTCATCAAGAAAAAAAGGGAGAGGACACAAATCAGTAAAATTAGAAATGAAAAAGGAGAAATCACAACTGAGACTGCAGAATTACAAAAGATTATAAAAGACTACTATAAACAACTATATGCCAATAAAAGGGACAATCTCAAAGTAATGGACAAATTCTTGGAAAGGTACAACTTTCCAAGACTGAATCAGAAACAGTTAGAAAACATAAACAGGCCTATCACAAGTAATAACATTGAAATTAATAAAAAATCTTCCAACAAACAAAAGTCCAGGATGAGATGGCTTCACAGGTGAATTCTATTAAACATTTAGAGAAGTGCTACCACCTATTCTTCTCAAACTCTTCCAAAAAATTGCAGAGGGAGAAACACTCCCAAATTCATTCTATGAGGCCACCATCACTCTGATACCAAAACCAGACAAAGATACTACAAAAGAGAAAATTACAGACCAATAACACTGATGAACATAGATGCAAAAATCTTCAACAAAATACTAGCAAACAGAATCCAACAAGACATTGAAAGGATCATACACCATGATCAAGTGAGGTTTATCCCTAGAATGCAAGGGTTCTTCAATTTATGCAAATCAATCAATGTGAGACACCATATTAACAAACTGAAGGATAAAAACCACATGATCATCTCAATAGATGCATAAAAAGCTTTTGACAAAATTCAATACCCATTTATGGTAAAATCTCTCCAGAAAATGGGCATAGAGGAAACCTACCTCAGCATAATAAAGGCCATATATGATAAACCCACAGCAAACATTATTCTCAATGGTGAAAACTTGAAAGTATTTCCACAAAGTCAAGAACAAGACAAGGATGTCCACTCTAAACGCTCTTATTCAACATAGTCTTGGAAGTCCTAGCCACAGCAATCAGAGAAGAAAAAGAAATAAAAGGGATATGAATTGGAAAAGAAGAAGTAAAACTGTTACTTTTTGCCAATGATATGATACTATGCACAGAAAATCCTAAAGATGCCACCAGAAAACTACTAGAACTAATCAATGAATTTGGAAAAGTTGCAGGACACAAAATTAATGCACAGAAATCTCTTGCATTCCTATATACTAACAATGAAAAATCAGAAACAGAAATTAAGGAAACAATCCCCTTTACCATTGCAACAACAACAACAAAAAAATACCTAGGCATAAGCCTACCTAAGGATACAAAAGACTTGTATTCAGAAAACTATAAAACACTGATGAAAGAAATCAAAGATGACATGAACAGATGAAGAAATATACCATGTTCTTGTATTGAAAGAATCAACATTGTGAAAATGACTATACTACCCAAAGCAATCTACAGATTCAATGCAATCCCTATCAAATTACCAATAGCATTCTTCACAGAATTAGAACAAAAAATTTTACAGTTTGTGTGGAAACACAAAAGACCCCAAATAGCTAAAGCAATCTTGAGAAAGAAAAATGGAGCTGGAGGAATCAGGCTCCCCAATTTCAGGCTGTACTATGAAGCTACAGTAATCAAGACAGTATGGTACTGGTGGAAAAACAGAAATATAGGTCATTGGTATAGGATAGAAAGCCCAGAGATAAACCCACACACGTATGCTCACCTAATATATGACAAAAGAGACAAGAACATACAATGGAGAAAAGACAGCCTCTTCAATAAGTGCTGCTGGGAAAACTGGGCAGCTACATGTAAAAGAATGAAACTAGAATACTACCTAACACTATACACAAAAATAAAATCAAAATGGATTAAAGACCTAAATATAAGACCGGACACTATAAAACTCTTAGAGGAAAATATAGGCAGAACACTCTATAACATAAATCATAGCAGGATCCTTCTTGACCCACCTCCCAGAATAATGGGTATAAAAACAGAAATTAACAAATGAGACCTAACAAAACTTAAAAGCTTTTGCACAGCTAAGGAAACCATAAGCAAGACAAAAAGACAATCCTCAAAATGGGAGAAAATATTTGTAAATGAAGCAACTGACAAAGGATTAATCTCCAAAATACACAAGCAGCTCATGCAGCTCATGCAGCTCAATATCAAAAAAACAAACAACCCAATCCAAAAATGGGCAGAAGACCTAAATAGACATTTCTCCAAGGAAGACATACAGATGGCCAACAGAAACATGAAAATATGCTCAACATCACCAGTCATTAAAGAAATGCAAATCAAAACCACAATGAGGTATCACCTCACATGGGTCAGAACGGCCATCATCAAAAAAACTAGAAAAAATAAATGCTGGAGAGGGTATGGAGAAAGGGAACCCTCCTGCACTGTTGATGGGAATGTAAATTGATAGAGCCACTATGGAAAACAGTATGGAGCTTCCTTAAAAAACTAAAAATAGAACTACCATATGACCTAACAATACTACTACTGGGCATATATCCTGAGAAAACCATAATTCAAAAAGATACGTGTACCACAATGTTCATTGCAGCATTATTTACAATAGCCAGAACATGGAAGCAACCTAAATGTCCATCGACAGGTGAATGAATAAAGAAGATGTGGCACATATATACAATGGAAAATTACTCAGCCATAAAAAAGGATGAAATTGACCTGTTCATAGTGAGGTAGATGGACCTAGAGTCTGTCATACAGAGTGAAGTAAGCCAGAATGAGAAAAACAAATACCGTATGCTAACACATATTTATGGAATCTAGAAAAATGGTACTGATGAACCTAGTAGCAGGGTAGGAATAGAGATGTAGACATAAAGAATGTACTTGAGGACACCGGGGTGAGGAGAAGCTGGGATGTAGTGAGAGAGTAGCATTGACATATACACATTACCAAATGTAAAATAGATGGCTAGTGGGAAGCTACTACAGAGCACAGGGAGACCAGCTTGATGCTTTGTGAAGACTTAAAGGGGTGGGATAGGGAGGTTGGCAGGGAGGCTCAAGAGGGAGGAGATATGTGGATATATGTATACATGTGGCTTTTTCACTTTGTAGTAAAGTAGAAACTGATGCAATATTGTAAGGCAATTATACTCCAATAAATATTTTTAAAAATAATATAATAATAATAAATTTATTCTGTTGACTTGAATGGAAAATCATAATCAGAAATGCTAGCAAGAATATCTTTCCTAAAATGTTGATACTCCTGGGGCTCCTGGCAAAAGCACCCTGAAGAGATTCAACTTGGGATACAAGGAATTCCCCAGATAAAAGCAACTATTCCAAAGTTGAACTGAACAAAAAAAACAAAAACAAAAAACAGAAAACAAAAACAAAACCCTCAAACACACACAAACATCTCACTGTCGTTCTTGTGTTTCCCCACAAAACTTAGCACAAAAATGTGCTTAACGAATATATATGGATATAACAAATATTTTCTATCTCAAATGACTATGGGCAGGATTTGTCATTAGTCCCAATGCCCTTTGAGTAGCCCTCTATTTCTCTGAGTTTCCCTGTACCAGGATTTCTTTTATGTTCATTCCTTCAGTAGAGTCAAAATGTTGAAGTCACACTTATCTTAGACCACATTCAAAATGCTTCTTACATTGATTGTAACTTTCCATGTCCACTTTATCTACTGAGGGGATCAAAGCTGTCTTCACTCTCTCAGGTAGAGGTACTGGTTATATATTCCCAACTCCACCTGACTTCAGTGTCCCTCTAATAACCATCCCCACTAATCATGGTTACCCTGACAGAGAAAACCAAGAGAAAGTTGAAGGATACATTTTAAAAAATCACAGCTGAGGGCTTATGTGTCTTGCCTTCCAGGGCTGGTGGGCGGTGGGCAGTACAGAACAAGAGAAAGCAATGGTGATCCTGCCTTCATGATGGTTTCCAATCGCTTCCTATATCAACCCTTTACTTCAATGTTTTCTCCTATTGTCCCTTCAGCATCAGACTCCTTCTCTGCAACTTTCATTTATTCTCTTTTGTACAAAATTGATCTTCTTATGAACATACACTTTTTTTCTTTCTTTCACATGACAGCTATTATTAAGGAGTTTTTCATTCAACTCACAGCAAGGGAAATTGGACTTTCTGTATAATAGCTGCAGATCTAAGGTTCTTGCAGTTTATCCCAAGATTTTCCATGACAGTTTATCCCCATCTCTGTGCATGACTTTCGTAACAAATGCAACTTCCCTTGCATTGACAGCAGAGTAAGGAGCCCAGTAAATTACTTTTTTTTTTTTTTTTGGCTAAATGTGATAGAATAAATTTTGACCCTCTTAATGTTCCTTTTAGACAGAAGATACAATGCATTTATTTATGTGTACTTCAAGACTATTTGACACATCAAGGAAGAAACAACAAATTACTTGCTCTTTCCTTATAAAATGGGTCTATATAAAGAAATCAAATACATTGTATTTTACAGCTTTTTCTTCTTCTGGCTGTCTTAGAAAGTCTGTTGTCCGTCAATCAAAGAAAAAATTTCAGTAGGTGCTTTTGATGTACAAGCCACTGAAAGGAACATAAAGACTCATATTCAATGAACACATAATGTTGTTTCATTGATCAGACACTGTCTTAGATACTTCCTTGAAACTGTATATACATATACATATATATGTGTGCGTATATAAGCACGTAACATTTATGAAAATGTTGAAAATTGTAAATATTGTTATTCAAATGATTCAAATTATAAGTATCTCATAGGCATCTTTAATGCCAGTATATAAAACTTTAACTTTTTTCAGACTGAACTGCAGTTCAGATACAGATGGCTACAATTCCATTAGCTCCAACCTTTTTTTATTTTAAGCTCTTTATTGGAGTATAATTGCTTTACACTCTTGTGCCAGTTTCTGCTGTACAACAAAGCTCCAACCCTGAGTCCAGTAATTTAAAAGAAATTTCTATTGCGAGGAACATAAGTCCACTTAGAGATTAGTTAATGTATAATTTTCCCTTATTTAGTTAAGCACAGAAATGATTAAGTCATAAAACTATAAAAATAATACTAGAATAGATGGCTACATTGATTTATGAAGTGTTTCAAACTAATAATAATATGGAAAGTTAAATATACACAAGGTGAAAACATAAGATGACAAGATTTTTAAGTCATGGTCTCTCTGAGGAAGTACTCCCTCGACACACTCGCACACATACTGTGATTCCTTTTAGATACAATGACGTTTGAAGGGCAATTCGCAATATAGATGGAAATAAATGACTGAGCTATAGTAGTAAAGATACTTCCATATAAGAGGATTTGAATGGCTACAGCTCATTGTGTAGAACTGTCTTTGGTGTTAGCAAATAATTTTCTCTTCCTATTCTCAATTTCTTTATCTATAAAATTGAAATAATAAAAATGTGTTCTGTCTTGCAGAACATGTGAAGTTCAACTGTTATGATTCTGTGTGACCATGCATATATAAGCTAAAACATTATCCAAATGTGAGATCTGGCATTGAAAGTTGCTATATGTATATGTGCATGTGTGTGTATATAAACATGTAATTATTAAACAATATAGATTACAGTAATATCCTCACTATATTTAAGTGATTGTTTACCTAAGATTTTCTAGAGCAAGCTTTCTGTGAAACATTCTGTTCCAGTGTTATATTTCTGGTCAACCCATATTATCGCTTTTTTGTTGTAGTTTTTGGCTTCTATGTTATAGTCACTCAACTAACGAAGGCTCTTCTAAGTATTCTGGAGGTACTTTGTGATGGTACAGTCAAGTTTTCACATGACCAGTTAAGAAATATTAGTAACATACCTTAAATTCCCTCCTCTAACTCAAGACCTTGTGTTCTCAGAATAAGCTCTAAGGTGGTTAAAGATATATATAGGCCACTCTTGGGGCTTTTAGTGGAGATATTGATTTTCAACTCATTAACTCCTCTTATTTTAGTATTTTTGTTTCTGGGCTTTTTCTCTCTTTTTTTTTGTATTTTATTTATTTTTGAATCTTTAGAAAGTGCAACTTGCTAACTTAACCATTGAAAAGCCAAGATCAATATTTGTATATGTGATGCTTTCCATTCCCCTAAAATGTGAAGGATTTTAAAATATTTCTTATTTATTCTAAAGAACAGAAGGTTTGTAACTCACTTTTCATCCTGATTACTTCATCAGATTTGTAGCAAAGCCATGCTCTATAGTCATCAGCATCACTTTTAATATTAGATTAAATGTGTATATAGCATACAATCCTTACGTACCTAGAAGTATTGGCATAAACTCCAATAAATATGAGGTCAAAATACAGGAAAGTGGATCATTTAAAACATTCTATTTATTAACATGACTAACAGTACAGAAGTAGCATATAGCAGATACTTATGGTTGAGAGAAATCAGGATAATAAGTAAAAACAATAAGTGGATGAGTGAGATGGATAGAAAGGAGAAAGTTTCTCTAAAGGATGAGAATATGTCCTGGGAGGAAATTTGCAGTGCCTTAGCTGTACTCGTGTACATCATGCCTCAGTCTTGGAAAACAGATAAGTTACCACTGTCAGCCTCTACTTACTGGGATGAGCTGGACTCTCAGTAGTTATCATCTACAAATCTTGTTGTTAAGCAATTTAGGAGTGAAAAAACATATTAGTTGAACCCTAGGGAGCTGCTATTTAGAAAGAGAAGGAGCTAAAACAGTGCAGAAGTCTGCAAAGCTAATGAGTACTCTGAGGAGTGAATCTCTATAGGGGAGTTAGCCAGGTCAAGTCACTTACTGTGTATCATTTTTAAACTTCCACCAGAATAGGAGTAATTACATGCTTTTCTTTTGTAAGACCCAGCATAGGGGGATATCAATACACCTGAGAATTGCATGTTTCTACAAGTATTCATGAAAAAACATTGTATTAGTGAGCATGGCAAAGAAAAACAATTTCTAAATGTACAGGACAACTTGCAAAGTGAACGTTAGACCTTACGCTAGAGAGAAAAGTCATTTAGAGGGGGTGCAGGCTTTAAGTTCAGAAAAAAATAAAACCAAACAAAAAAACCTGCAGATAAGCCACTGCCCATGTCTACCTCTGTCCTTGACCATTTCACTCATGTTCTCTTTGCATGGTAATGTCATCCATGGCCTTAGTAACTGGATGTGCTAAATAGTTGTGGGGGAGGTTTAAATGATCTATTACCCGGAATAGTTCAAGCACTCTTTGCTAGGGAGTACATTAGTTATATTAAATTGAAGCAGGGTGGGATTTACATTACACACTTGCAATGAGGTACCTTAATTAGAATGGGAAAGAAAATAGGGAGTTTGAGCTCATCAGGAATTGGACCCAACTTTGAATAAGATCATTGAAAACACAAAATACATTGGCACAATATAAATGTTTGCAGTGACACTGCCACGATTTTGCATATTTCTCTCTCAGCCAGGCAGAATTCCTTACCATGTTTTGAAGTACTTTCATTCCTTAAACCCCTCCTTTGGCCTGAATGTCGTTCTCTGCGATAATACCTCTACTACACTCTATCATTTTCACCAAAATTTAATCATCACCCTTTGCTATATTTACATAATTACGAGACATATCTCTACCACTCCCTATACAAAATATATTATGAGTACCTTTTCATTGGACTTGTTACACTGACATTGTTGTTTGTTTTATTTATTTCTTACATGATTATAAACCCCTTGAGTTTTGAATCTTACGTAATTTATATCCAGATGCACAAAGTTTAACATAAGGCCTTTGTACACCACCAGCAAGTAGAACACATATATTAAGTAAAGTATAATTTATTTTCTTGAGTGTATGTAATACAAAAAAAATTAAAAAAATTTTTCTTGAAATAATTTTCTATTGGGTCTCATTAGTTGAGTAATTTTGCCCATCATAAGGGCAGATAGTGCCAGATTACATCTTTTATTTTTCAATCTTTGTTTGTTTGTTTTTGAAGTGAGTTTGTAAAGTGACAGTGTTGTTCTAAAGCTTCTTCAAAAACTGAGACTTGGTGATCTGAAAAGGCCAATTTCTCTCTCTGAGAAATACGATAGCAGAGGTTCCAGTCAATCAATAGTAATTGACCAGCTGATCCTAAAACCTGACCTTGGTCCACCATGAGCACCCTTGGCTTCAGCATGTCAAAGCCACAAATCGCAGGCCCTGTTTTGATGACAAGACTTCTGCCTTACAGAATTCAGCAAACTGTCTCACCAAATTCCATCATTTGCAGGGAGGTTTCCTTCCACTCTGGCTCCTCACAAAGTGATCAGAAAACTTCATAAAACATATAGTAGACTGTTACCTAACTACTGTCAATGTTAGTTTTGTGGCAGTTTATTTAGTCAGAAATTATCACTAATGTAAGTTTAGCACGGTAAATAGAAACTTATATGTCTCCAAATGGGCACTAATAAAAACTAGGAACTTATGGATATACCATTTTACTGTCCATGTATGAATGATAGATTAAGCAAAGGAGTTAAGAATATTCTTTGAAGGCTAAGTTCAGTAACCAGCCCTGACATGTACTACCCCACAAGCCTTTCATAGGTGATTCTGAATCCGTAATACTAAATCCTTTATAGTGTAGTTGTGGAGGATTAAATAGATAATGCATTTAAAAGGTTTTTGCATAGTAAATGCTCTTATTGAATTTGATTCTATATGATTTTTTTAGTACTAAATCTTTATTTAGTTCTTACTGTGCTTTAGGTAATGGTCTGAGTTGTTTATATTCATCATCTCATTTTATCCTCACAATATATTATTATCTTTCCCTGTTTTGGGTCCCTCACTGAAGATTACATATGTTTAGTGACTTCCTAAAATCTCTGAACTAAGGAGTGATTGATATTCTACTTTGAATACAAATTCTCTGACTCCACCCAAGTCCTTAACAACTGTACTGTAAGCATATGAATGAATATTATACCTATTTAAAGAGAATAAATGTATTACATCCTTCTTACTTTAATAGCTAGGAAACTTACAAGCAGATTTTATCTATTAGTGATTCATAAATTACTCTTTTATTCCTGTCTCCTCATGTTGTTGTCTGTGTTTCTTTAAACCATCTCAAATTATTTATGAAGAAATAATACAAAGAAGAAATTTAAATAGTCAAGCCATCAATATTTACAGATACAATTGCCCAATGCATTGAGAAAATCCCATAAGAAAATGATAATGGTTTCTTTTATATATATATATAAATTTATTTATTTATGTATTTGCTGCGTTTGGTAGTTATTGCTGCATGCAGGCTTTCTCTAGTTGCGGAAAGCTGGGGCTACTCTTCATTGTGGTGCTCGGGCTTCTCATTGCAGTGGCTTCTCTTGCTGCAGAGCCCGGGCTCTAACTGCGGGCTTCAGTGGTTGTGGTACATGTGCTCAATAGTTGTGGCTCACGGGCTGTAGAGCGCAGTCTCTATAGCTGTGGTGCACAGACTTAATATTTCCCTGACATGTGGGATCTTCCTGGAACAGGGCTCGAACCCGTGTCCCCTGCATTGGCAAGCAGATTCTTAACCACTGTGCCACAAGTGAAGTCCTGAAAATGGCTTCTTTAGTCAATGCTCTTACAGCAAAGTTAAAAAGATATGCATATCAATACAGATAATTAAAGTAGTGCAAGAAATAAAGATGAAATTGTGTCTTAATGAAAAAGAAAGGGCAGCCCAAAAGGCAGTGATTTGCAATGCAGAAAGCATTGATGCCGAGATAGGGGCTTTGGTCTAATTCCTTTAAATGCGACCTGGGCATAAGGGTCCCTACCACTGAGTAGGGGACCAGTTTCCTCATCTGTAGAATGTGTAAAATTTATTCATCTGATAACAGCACCCTATTCACACTGCAAAATGAACTTCTAAAGTAGATGTATGAACTGTAATAAGCCTCTTCCATTTCTTATTGTCATTTTACTGCTGTTTTGGGTATTGTATATAAACAACGTTTGAGGTTCTCTTTAGTATTCACATATTAGGATTGTGGGTCCTAAACTGAATTTTAAATTTATCCTACTTTATCATGATCTTTGTGTTACACAAAAACTTAAATAACTACACAGAGATCTTGCCAAATATCAAGGTCTAGCTAACTTTCTAATTCCCAGAATACCTAAAATATAACAAATTTGGGGACTAAATGAGGCATATGATGAAACAGTTGTATTGGCCCTCTTATAAATGGACAAGGAATAATTGTTTAACCAGCTTATATCAGTGTGTGTATGTAGCAGAATTTGAATTGTGGAATTGAGGCAGGAGACAGATGGGCCATCAGGGCAAACAGTCTGAGTTCATTCCCTGTGGACGGATACTCTGAGACAGGAATAACAGCACAATTGGGAGAGGAGGTGGGGCCCTGCCCAGATAGAAGATACGAGACCACACACTCCTCATTCTCAAAGTCAGCAGACCTCCCCCAACCACACATGTGCAGAAAGCCTCCTTGGAGGTCAAAAGGGGAGTGATGCCAAGTGGTCAAACCTACCCATAGGCCTGTTGGATGGAATCCATCTTGGCTAAGAGATGTGCATGCATACATGGGAAAATCCTGAGATGCATCAAATATGGACTTGGAATCAGGCAAATTAAAATAACTAGTCAAAGGAAACAAAGAAGAAATGCCCCATAAAAGTGATTCAAACTGCCATGAGGGCCAGACTCTCTCTCTGAGCCCACCCGTGTGTCTATCCACATGTATTCTGCTCTTTTTTTCCTAATAAATACTTTACTTGTTTCACTACTTTCTGTCTTTGTGGGAATTCTTTTCTGCAAGCCCTAGGGCCAGGGCTTTATCACTGACCACTGGTCTAGTGACTAGGATTCAGTGCTCTCACTGCCATGACCTGACCTCAATCACTGACCAGGAGCTGAAACCCTGCTTCAAGCCGCTTCAGGCCAAGGCCATCTGAGATCAGAATCATACATTTTTAATAATTTGATCTCATATCAAAACTAGATGTTATTAAATATAATCACAAACCAATAAAATACAAGCAGTAAAACAATAAAAATGGCACTTTGTTTCAAAATATGCAATAATAAATCATAAAAGGCATTTTTAATTGCTTTAGTTAGTACACATGGAGCAAGACATTGGGGTTCATGCTGCATCTTATTTCTAGATGGACATTGGGTGGGAACATTTTCCAGTTTGCTGGTAAATGTGATGTGGGAGAAAATTGAGAAGAGATATCCCACAGTGAAGAAGATGTCTTAAAAGATATCTCTACCTCCATGTCCTGGCTATTGTAAATAGTGCTGCAATGAACATTGGAGTGCATGTGTCTTTTTGAATTATGGTATTCTCTGGGTATATGCCCAGTAGTGGGATTGCTGGATCATATGGTAGTTCTATTTTCAGTTTTGCAAGGAACCTCCATGCTGTTCTCCATAGTGGCTGTATCAATTTACATTGGAAGCAACCTAAATGTCCATCAACAGATGAATGGATAAAGAAGATGTGGTACACACATGCAACAGAATATTATTCAACTGTAAAAAGAAATGAAATTGGGACATTTTTAGAGACATGGATGGACCTAGAGACTGTCATACAGAGTGAAGTGAGTCAGAAAGAGAAAAACAAATATAGTATATTAACACATATATGTGGACTATAGAAAAATGGTACTGATCAACTGGTTTGCAAGGCAGAAATAGAGACCCAGATGTAGAGAACAAACATATGGACACCAAGTGGGGAAAGTGGGGAGAGTTGGGGGGGGGGATTGGGAGATTGGGATACCAAATTGTATACTCTAAACATATGCAGTTTATTGTAAAAAAAAAAAAAGTAGTAACCTAAGGGTCCAATAGACTGGAGTGGGTAAAAAGATTCATTGATGCTTTTGAGGAGGCCAAAGTCAAATGGAAAGAAAAGGTACAGAAATATGTGATGACCTGAGTGATGAGTGATGAATCTTAGGCTAGGGTTATGTAAAAGTTAATACTGGAACATACAGGAATGAGAAAGAGGGTAAAGCAAGAGATGGGAATGGACCTGTTTGGGAAAGGTGTTTTATGCCATAGTCTTCAATAATAAAAAAAAAACCTGTGCCTCTTTATAAGACCTTTATTTATTCCCCACTTTGGCAAATATAGGAGAGCTCACTTTAAATTACATTGCCCAGAAGTAACTGAATTTTCTGGCATTTCTTAGAATAATTTCAAATACCACATCTATCAATAGCTGGTAATTCCATGGGTGTAGGTGGGAGAATGGTAGGGAAAAAAATATACATATAAGTATTTAATACTTATGTAAGGTAAAGTGATTTAAGCAAAGTTGTTCTTCTTTTTAAAGAATTCCCATAACTGCAAGGAGTTAACTTTGTGTGTGTCTATTAAATGTCTATAAATTCCATGAAAGCAGAAAAGATATCTGTCTTTTCGTTTATGTATCTACAATGTCTAGAAATGTTTATGGCACCTAGCTATCACTTAATAAATGGGTTTTCATTAGGAGACTAGCTGAATGTATAATTGAGCTGATGAATTAATGTAGTCTGGGAATGGAAAAGTGGACAAACCAAGCTTACTCAGGGGAAAAAGTTGTAACTGGAGAGTAGCTTTGAAAAAGACAGGTTGGGTGATAGAAAACCAGATTTTTGTGATCTTGAGAGCCAGGCAAAATTGTGTCAATTTGATTTGGTGAAAATAGAGAGCCAGTAGAGAGGATGGCAAGGATGAACTGAGAGACAAAAGTGGAGATTATTAACAATGACCAAGGTGAGCTATTCCATTGATTCCCATCTTTTCCCTCTCAAAATTCTTCTCTGTAGCCTTAATTGATTTCTCTCTCTCTAGAACAGAACAGAATAATGAAAACACAAGGGGCTGGGAAGAGGCTTATTTGATTCAAGTTAAGAGGACAAGAAAGGCAATAGGTGGCATAAAAGAAGACTAGAAACTAGAAACTGACAGTCTGTGAAGCCCATGTTGTATTTTCATTGCAACAGCTTAACTGGGGAGTAGCCCACTGTGTCCGGGCCCCCCAAACAACCCTCAAATTAGATAATTTTCTAGAAAGACTCAGAAGTCGTTATACTCATGTTCACTCTTTATTAGAGCAAAAGAATGTAGATTAAAATCAGAAAAGGGAAAAAATGCATGATGCCAACTCTGAAGGAAACCAGTTGCAAAATTCCAAGTATCCCCTTCCAGTGGAATCACATGGAATGCATTTAATCCCTGCAGTAATGATGTGTGACAACACACACAAAATGTTGCCAACCAGGAAATCTCACCCTAGTCTAAATGTTCAGAGTTTTTATTGGGGAGGAGGGGTCAGTTATATAGGTACGCAGCATATGTGTGACTGACCTCAGTTACTCAAGCTCTGGACCCTCAGAGAAAAACCAAGTGTTCACTACAAATCATATTGTTAGTATAAATTATCTGGAAAAACTAGTGCAGTGTTTTTCAGGCATGCAAAAACACTCTTATCGAATGGAATATTCCTGGAGTTTAGCTCCCAGGAACAAGCCAACTGCCAGCCCTGAAAACAGACAATTTCTAGGAATGTACAAGGTTTGAGCAACCCAGGCCTGCAAAGTTAAACTTTTCCTGGGTACTCATATTTCAAAATCTAGCTGTGTAATTTTCTGTGCAAATCAAAATGTAGAAGAAATTGTAAAGAGAAGACAGAAGAGATCCAGTCTACTTACAAATTACCTTAGAAGCAAAGTGAGCAATAGGTAATAGAACCCAATAGCATAAAAAAAAGTAAGTGAAAATAATTCCAAGTAACTGCCTCCACTTTACAAATTAAACAGAAAATGATTTAGCAAAATCCATTTGCTATTTTATTAAAACAACAATACAAGACAGTTGGTGAATTCCTGGTACAGCCTGGCCTTTTTGTGTCCATCTTTGAATTGAATCATGAGAGATTTATAAGAGTTATAAGGTATTATTTTAGCTTCTATGGATGCTATATTTATGACACCTAAGTCAATGGCAGAAGATGCAGTGAAAAAACAAGCTAGCAAATATGTTATTAATTTTAAATACTTTCTTTTCATTCCAACCCACTAATGGCCCCATGCATTTTAATGTCAGCTCAGATTTCCTCCCGCTACTTCAGTTAATATTAAAACACATGGTTCACTAGAAAAAACTCAACTTTATTTTTTTAAATATATAATTATGGAAATATATATGAATATAAAATTCTGCCTAGTGGATGTGTCTAAAGGAGACCCTTAAATTAGGAAGTAATGTGTAAACTGATGTGATTCTTCCTTAGGAACTCTAAGGAATGTTGAAATTTAAGGACCTCTTGGGAAATTAAATATAAATGTGACTCCTATGTAGTCATGTAAATATATCAAGGACCACAAATAATATTACACCACCTAAATTACAGTGTTTACCTTACAATCAAACTTATACTGTTTTGCTTCTCCTTTGGAGAGGAACATGTCTAAAAATCATATACAAGCCTTGCTAGAAACTGGAGATAATGCACATGGACCAGGCTATAATTATCCTCAACTCACATATATTTCAATTAAGATTATCCAGATAAACAGATGATGGGCTTTTCACAATTTTTTTTTTTTTTGCTCATGATAACAATCTATGTAAAAATGCTAATTACCTACATAACATCTGGCTAAGGATTTTGAAAAACAAATTTTAGCCCAAATTCCTTCCTCTGCTAGGTTGGTATTATGCCTTAAATTGCCCTGTGTCAATCCACCGGCCTTACCCCTTTCCATAATCTGAATAGGAATCCATAAGTAGACATTCCTTAGTGCATGAGGTATAATGACTTTATTTTCAATTTCACTACACCATCTTGTTGTGAATATTGGTGACAGTTACAAAACACGATGGGTATCAACATTGGTTCCTAGTTCATCTCATTAAGTAAAACAATAAGTTGAGAAGAGTTTTTTAAATATCTTTGGCTCTAACTTTTAAAGTGACCTACTTTCTACAAAGATTTTCACCAATCTGATATGTCCCCCATATGTATTATTTTCTTCTCATTTGGTAAAGAGAAAACCAGGCTTCATGAGGCTAGTGCAAAAGCAGATTCAAATAAAATACATCCTATTCAGTTTCCAATGTTAGGGCAAAATACAGGATGGTTAAGTGCAACTAATAGGTGGTCCTATCAAACAAGCACTGTTATTTTCTACCACTCTCCTTTTCCCCTGCTTTGAACTCAGTCTCTGATAGCGGAGAGACTTGAAGAACACTCCAGAAATTAAACCTCAAGGGTTTATATGAAGGGAAATAATGAGTGTGGAGAGCCAATGGCTTCACTCTCTGAATTAAAACAAGCTGAGAAAGTCTGATCATGTTTCAAGATTTGTGAACATGTATCTAATTATTATTTTTAAACTTTGTTTTTAATATGCTTTATGGCTATTATTTTAGTATGCATGCATTGATTTAATAAAACTCTATTGTTAATTAAAAATAAAAGCAAAAAGTTCTTTTCTTTTACATAAACATGATCATAAATGAAATGTGGATATTTTGTACATGATACCATATAAATAGTGAGCTGTTGTCACTAATTGGTGTCTCTATATTGTCTACTTGAAGCCAAATGTCATCTGAAACAGCATCTCCCTAGTACCACCCACTTCAACCACCATTATATATTGAGCACTTACTATGTACTAGCACTTCCGTAACTGTTTTGCATGCACTGTCTCATTCAATTCTTAGTACAATGTGAAAACAATATAAAAATGAATAGCATATTATCCCTACTTTAAGGAAACTAAAATTCAATGAAATCAATACCCATGGTTATTGCCCAAGACAGGTCACAGAGAATGGGTATAAACCCAGGTGTGTCTCTGAAGGCTGAGCTCTGAGCCACTGTGCTAGGTTTCTACTCATGAACTTTACTTGTGGCTGTAATTTTATAATTGCTACTCCGAGTCATGAGTCCATGAAGCAGGAAGATAAGATTTGGATTCCTATTTGTGATGAGCAGATAAAGAAAATGAAGCTCAGAGGACTCAAGCAGCAAAACCAGCTTGCGCAATATGAAGGCACTGGAAAAACCACCCTAAACAGCTCCTATTAATCCCAGGCCTAGAGCTTTTTCCAGACCACTCCAGACTCTTGTACAACATGCATCTTTTACGATAAAAGCATCATTTCACTGGGATTTCCCCTTTTCCATCTACCAGTCACCTCTGATTTAAAACCAAAACTCTGTCAATAGTTTTCACTAAATACTATGACAAATGTGATGATGAAAGGACACATTCATTGTGCTCAAGCCGAACACATAAAGGAACAAAGATAATAAAAGAAAAAAACTAATAACTGCTATAATGGGGGAACACAAGACATTACTCCAGAAGCTTGGAGAAAGGGACAATTAGGTCTCCAGCTTGCAAGAGTTGACATCTATTATTCTCTTAGACTAATTAACTTCTCTTTAGGAAGAAATGAGGAAGCAGAAAATTTAAGACAGGTGAATAAGTTGTGAAACTCTCCTGGGCATGGTATGTGTATAAAATAATAATTTGTACAATTTGCCAGGAAGCAGTATAGGAATTTGGAGGAATCAAGTGAAAAATATGAAACTGGGATGCCACTGTATGATGATGGCATTTTATCAGAGAACCTGAATGATCTGTTTCTTGTTGTTGTTTCATTGGATGGAAGCTATAGAAGACACAAACACCTCTCAGGTGAGAAGAATATTCCAGAGTGTTTCAAAATTATGGTACAATGAATTTTTATCTAAATTAAGTAATTTTGTAGAAGTGGAAAAAAAAGGCAGCTCTTGCATATTAAGTTGGTCGCTTTTTAGAATTTTGATGGCCTTGTGCTCAGTATGTGCTTGGTGAGTATAACCCAAGAAGTAGAGAAGATATTTATATTGACAAAAATATTTTATACACAATAAATAATTTCATCACAGTGATAAAAATATGCTATATATTTTCATCTGTCATTCAATCCATTAAGGCAAATGGACAAATAGGAGAAGTATTGTGAAAAGGGAGAATGAAGAGACAGGAGTGAGAGAAAAATGTGGGTTCAACAGAAGAACAAGAATGCAGCTGGAAATAACAACAAAATTCGTAATTGGGCATGACTTAGCCCACTAAGGTAGAACTAATATAAAACATTGGCATGAAACTTAATGCCTATTTTCCAAATCTGGTTGAAAATATAAATGCCTTAAAAGAAAATGAAAATAGGCTTTCATTTGAATTGCACAGAAAAGAAGTGTCAATAAAATTACAAATGATAGCATGCCCTTTAAATGCACTTTCACTTTAAAAAAGTTTCTCTTAACATAATTAAGTAGAACATTTTAAAAACCTTAACTAAAAATCTCATCTTAAAAATCTTAATCTTAATTTGTCTACTACTATTACATTGTTTTCTACTGCAGAGATTACCTGTTATCAGGGAAGTATATGCACATGTCTATGCAATGCACATGGGTGTGCATGTATGCAGCGTTTATTGCAGCTAGTTAGCAGTACTATTTAAATTCAGGAGTATCACACACCACTTAATAATTTACAGACAATGTGGAAAACATTATCATATATTATTTATGACAGCAAATGCTCAGGGACATAACAATACAGAATATATTTCTCAAGCTCCCATTGTTGCTTTTTGGGTCACTTCAGAGAGAAAAGTTTCTGAGTTGCTACTGAGCAAAGTCACTATTCATACCAGCTGCTGAAAGAAACATCACAGATTAACTGCACTCTCTGGAATGCGACAAACAATAAAATTAATGCAGGTGGGTGAGGGGGCAGCCAACGGTCTCACTAGCACTATTCCAGAGTTGTTTACATCTGGAAATTGTCTTTAAGCAGGATTGAGTCTGAAACATTAAAAAAAAAAAAAAAAAGGAAGGCATATTTCTAGATGCCAAGAAGCTATTCATCCTCTGCCAAAAATATATCTTCCACATAGTTCACTAAAGCCTGAGAACCATTTGTTTGGTTTAAGGAGCATACTGGATGCTGTGGGGGTACCACAGAGATGCCACTTCCCACTTCAGGACTGAGACACTCATTTTCCCAGTTTCTGAAAATGCTAGGATTATAAAATTTCAGCTGCTTCTCTTTCGGGAAATTGCACTCTTCAGAAGACTACTGACTTGCTCCCTTGATGAAGAGCAGCCTGCATCCAATGATGGGTCAATTCTGGGATATAAAGGCTTGGCTTCTTTGCTTTAAGTAAACAACTCTGTAAGATTACTCCAACTCCAGAATTCTTCATGGAACCAGGTGACGGCTTTGTGGTGACTGCCTCTCTCTCTGCCTTGTCCTACTTCTTTCACTCTCCTCTCCTCTGTTGATCCCAGAGGTACTCCTCAGCTATATTTTGCCCACAAATCTCAGCTTCAGAATCTTTCTTGGTAAATCTGACCTAAGATGGTGCCAATAATGCCTGAGGAAGGTGATTTTAAGGTGGATATTTGGAGCAGGATCAGCCACCAGCCAGCTGGCAGTGAGAATTCCATAATCAGTAGAATGTGGAATATTGTTAGTACCTTGCATGTACTAGCAGCTCAATTGTTGAGACCTTAGCCCTAGTAAACCAAAAAGGGCCATATGCACTAGTAAGGGCATATCTCAGCTGTTTAAGAAATTATGTGTAAGTATTAATCATCAGGATAGTGGAACAGAATGGTTCTTACTTTGATGTATTCGATAAAGAAAATACAAGACAGAGTTTGATTAGTCACCAATTGAAAGCTAAAAGTGAAAGCTAGAAGGCCTCCTTGGTAACATATATACTGAAATTCTTTTTCAACATCTGGAAAAAAGAAAAAAAAAAGCTTGGGATTAAGTATAATAGGGGTAAAGCTATAGAGGAGATTGAATTCTCAAACTTGGAATATCTTCTTTATTAAGATCAGATTCCTAATTAGGAAGGAGTGGTACTCAGAAGTATGTGATAGGATTATCTGGGTAAATTCACTACAACAGATTAAATATTCAAATACTTCTGAAGACTTAGAGCTCATATAAGAGGTCCACTACTCCCTGTTAAATGCTAGATCACATAAAATGTCCTTAATTCTGAGGTTGAGAAATTCTCCTGTAGGTATAAGGAAAATAGAATCAAAATAAATCAAAGATGACACATGAAGAGGTTGTGGACAATCATTCCCAAACAAGTCATGAATCCTGGATTAATTTCCAGGGGTAAGGCTGGTTTTCCATATCCAGAACCTTTTGACTGTTGGAAGCAATGGGTTTTCTGGAGGAGAGACAGTACAGTGCCACAGGTAATATATAGCATAATGATTCTCACAGTCATTCCCCAAATATATCTATGGCCATTTACTCAGGTAACTGCTTATGGGAAAAAGGGAATACACAATATTATGAAGATTTCTGGACAGAGAGATCAAGCTATTTCTAACCAGAGACCAAAAGAGTCATGCCACTAGTGGAAGCATATGGGAGGCCAGAAAATAAATGAAGTTTTGACACATGTTGGGATTTCAGTGTGTCTGCTATTTCCAGAGACCCAGCTAGTAATTATTTTCCATGTCCCCAAAGGTCTATTTGAAATGAACATATAAAAGCATTGGCAGAACTCAAAAATTGGCTATATGGTCTGTATAAGAGGTATTAAAAAGTGGAAGCATCTCTAACTACCTCTCTTCAAAGCCAATCAAATAGTGTCAGAAACAACATCCTATCCCAGAGATAATGGTAGAAATTATTTTCATCTTTGAAAGATAAAGGAGACTTTTAGCCAAGATGGTGAAAGGGGACTATTGCATGAAGCAAAGACAAAATGAGAAAATATATATAAAACAACTATCTTCAAAATGATAGATATCAGGAAACAAAAGGGCAGTAATCCCTTAGAAACAGGAAACAAACAAGGAGAGCCCTGAGATTGTCCTGATTCACTGCTTTGAAAGCATAGGACAAGAAAATGTAATCCAATAACAATGACAATGGAATTGAAAATCCAGGTAGACCCAGGAGAATAGACTTAGACAAACAGTGCAAGAAGAAATAGCAGCACAGAGAGTTAATTCTGGAGATCTGCAGACAGATAACTCCAGAGATCTGCAGAAGATTCTCCTTCAATATTCAGCAAAGTAATGGTCACCACATGTATATAAGAAAACTATTTGAAATAGAGGAAAGAGCCTCTTGAAAGGATAAAGGAAACAGTGCCAAATGCTAACATAGAGTGGGGAAAATTGCCAATCTCCATTGCTCAGATTGCAAGCCTTATAATCCATGGGGATTATAGAGTAGACTATTCAGAAAGCTTTTGCCTCAGTGGCCACATAGTTCTGGCCTCACCTAACATAAATTAAAAGTTAGACCCAAAAGATTAATCATTTTTCAAATAACTTAACAACACCCTAAAACAAACCTCAAGAATATTTATAGAAATTAATCAAGAAGACATAACCTTTATTAATATATATGCACCTAAGATAGGAGCACTCAAATATATAAAGCAATTATTAATAGACCTAAAGGAAGAAATTGACAGCAACACAGTAATAGTCCAGGTCTTTAACTCCCCAGTTACATCAATGGATAGATCATACAGACAGAAAGTCAACAAGGACAGAGGCTTTAAATGAAACATTAGACCAGATGGATTTGATAGATTTGTACAGAACATTCCATCCAAATGCAGCAGAATGCACATTCTTCTCAAGGACACATGGAACTTTTTCAAGTACATACCATATGTTGGGAGACAAAACAAGTCTCAATAAATTTAAAAAGATTGAAATCATATTAAGCATCTTTTTCAATCACAATGATATGATACTAGAAATCAGCCACAAGAAAAATGCTGGAAAAATCACAGATATGTGGATACTGAACAGCATGCTACTGAACAACTATCAGGCCAATGAAGAACTCAAAAGAGAATTTTCAAAAAATAATTGAAGACAATTAACATAAAAATATGACATACTAAATATATGAAATACAGCAAAAGCTATATGAAGAGGAAGTTGAAAGCAATACAGACTTACCTCAAGAAACAAGAAAAATCTTAAATAAAAAACCTACTTTCCACCTAAAGTAACTAGAAAAAGAAAGAACAAATGATGTCCAAAGTCAGCAGAAGAAAATAAATAATAAAGATCAGAGTGGAAATAAATGAAATTTATTTATCTTATAGATAAATGCAACTGAGTAGTTCTTTGAAAAGATAAATAAAATTGACAAACATTCAGCTAGACTCACTAATAAAAAAGAGAAGATTCTGAAAAATAAAATCAGAAACAAAAGAGGAGAAATAACAATGGATACCACAAAAACCCAAACATTAGAAGAGAATATTTTGAATAGCTTTATGCTAACGAATTGGTCAGCCTAGAAGAAATGGACAAATTCTTAGACTCATAAAATTTTCCAAGACTGAATCATGAAGAAATAGAAAATATGCATAGATGGATCACTAGTAAAGAAACTGAAACAGTAATCAAAAACCTCCAATAAACAAAATCCTAAGACCTGTTGGCTTCACTGATAAATTCTACCAAACATTCAAAGAAGTGTTAATACCTATCCTTCTCAAACTCTTCCAAAAATTTGAAGAGTAGAGAATGCTTCCTAACTCATTTTATGAGGCCAACATTACCCTAATACCGCAACCAGAAAAAGACAACACAAAAACAATGTTACAGGCTAATATTTCTAATGAAAATATGCAAAACAAACAAAATATTAGCAAAATGTTGTTGCTATTGAAATCAACAACACATCAAAAGCATCGTATACCATGATGAAGTGGGATATATTCCAGGGATACAAGTGGTTCAACATCAGCAAATTGATGTGATACTCCACATTAACCAAACAAAGGATAAAAATCATATGATTTTCTCAATACACAGAAAAAACATTTGACAAGATTCTCCAGTCATTTATGATTAAAAATTCTCAATAAAATAAGTACAGAAGAAACATATCTCAAGATAATAAAAGTTATATATAAGAAACCCACAGGTAACATCATAGTCAAAAATGAAAAACTGAAAGCTATCCCTCTAAAAATCAGGAAAAAGACAAAAATGCTCACTCTTGCCACTGTTATTCAACATAGTATTGGAACTTGTAGACAGAGCAATTAGGCAAGAAAAAGAAATGAAAGTCATCCAAACTGGAAAGGAAGAAGTAAAACTGTAACTATTTGCAGATGACATGATTTTATATTTAGAAAACCCTAAAAGACTTCATAAAAAAAAAAAAAAAACTATTAGAAATAATAAATGAAAACAGTAAAGTACCAGGGTATGAAATCAAAATATAAAATTCTGTCATGTTTCTATATGCTAACAATGAGCTAGCAGAGAGAAAAATAAGAAAACAATCCCATTTATAATTGCAACAAAAGGAATAAAATACTTAAGAATAAATATAATCAAGGAGGTAAAAGATCTGTACACTGAAAACTATGACATTGTTGACAAATTTGAAGAGGACACAAATAAATGGAAAGATATTTTGTGCTCATGTATTGGAAGAATTAACTATGTTACTATGTCAAATGTTCATGTTACCTAAAGCCATCAGTGAATTCAATGCAATCCCTTTCAAAATCCTCTGGACATTTTTCAGAGAAATGGAACAAAAAGTTAGAAAATTTGTAAGGACACACAAAAGACCACGGAAAGCCAAAGCAATCCTGAGAATAAAGAACAAAGCTGGAGGTTATCATAGTCTCTGAAATTTGCCTCTTTGTATACTCTAGAACTATCAGTGCTTAACCAGGGTAAGTCTTGGAGGTGGTTCTCATCAAAGAACATGAAATTCTGCCTGAAGTTATCCATATTTGTTTTCTCTCTAGGCTTGGACACATAGCTATATGAGAATACAATTCTCAGGAAAGGGGAAAATAAATGTAGAAATAAATGTCAATTATATGTGTTTGGAATCAGCTAGATAACCAATTTCCCATCTGTGCATTTTGGCTTTTTTGGAGGCCATCAGACTATAGAAGTCTAGATATGAGAAGCAACTTGCTAAGAAGAAATGTGACATTCCAGGGATATAAAATACACACACAAAAAAAATTCTATTGTAGAGTTTTAAAAAGTAAGAATTTAGTAATTTGTATTTCATATAGAAATAAAGAAATGAAGTGATGAATTGAAAGTGATAGTCCTAGCCAGCAAAGGCTGGAGAAAGTGAACAACTATTTTCTCAGCTTGGGTTACTTTCATCATTACCTACTTGTAGCATATTCCACCTAGGCTCCCTGCCTTCATTCATGCTGTACAACCTGCCTCTAGTATCTTTTCTTTTTTTAAAAATTAAGTAATTAATTTATTTAATTTTTGGCTGCGTTGGGTCTTCATTGCTGCACACAGGCTTTCTTTAGCTGTGATAAGCTTGAGCTAGTCGTTGTTGAGGTGTGCTGGTTTCTCATTGCAGTGGCTTCTGTTGTTGTGGAGCATAGGCTCTAGGCTCACAGGCTTCAGTAATTGTGGCACATGGGCTCAGTAGTTGTGGCTGGTGGGCTCTAAAATTCAGGCTCAGTAGTTATGGCACATGGGCTTAGTTGCTCTGTGGCATGTGGGATCTTCCCGGTCCAGGGATCGAACCCATGTCCCCTGCATTGGCAGGTGGATTCTTTTTTTTTTTTTTTTAATTTATTTTTTATTATTTTTTTGGGGTACACCAGGTTCAATCATCTGTTTTTATACACATATCCCAGTATTCCCTCCCTTCCTTGATTACCCCCCCTCGAGTCCCCCCCACCCTCCCCGCCCCAGTCCTCTAAGGCATCTTCCATCCCCGAGTTGGACTCCCTTTGTTATACAACAACTTCCCATTGACTATTTTACAGTTGGTAGTATATATATGTCTGTGCTACTCTCTCGCTTCAGCTCAGTTTCCCCTTCACCCCCCACCCCCTCCCATACCTCGAGTTCTCCAGTCCATTCTCTGTATCTGCATCCTTGTTCTTGTCACTGAGTTCATCAGTACCATTTTTAGATCCCATATATGTGAGTTAGCATACAATATTTGTACTTCTCTTTCTGACTTACTTCACTCTGGATGACAAATTGTAGCTCTATCCACTTCATTACATATAGCTCCATCTCATCCCTTTTTATAGCTGAGTAATATTCCATTGTGTATATATGCCACATCTTCTTTATCCATTCATTTGTTGATGGGCATTTAGGTTGCTTCCATGTCCTGGCTATTGTAAAGAGTGCTGCAATAAACATGATGGTACAAGTTTCTTTTGGGATTATGGTTTTCTTTGGGTATATGCCCAGTAGTGGGATGACTGGATCATATGGTAGTTCTATTTGTAGTCTTTTAAGGAACCTCCAAATTGTTTTCCGTAGTGGCTGTACCAACTTACAGTCCCACCAACAGTGCAGGAGAGTTCCCTTTTCTCCACACCCTCTCCAACATTTGTGGTTTCCAGATTTTGTGATGATGGCCATTCTGATCGGTGTGAGGTGATACCTCATTGTGGCTTTGACTTGCATTTCTCTGATGATGAGTGATGTTGAGCATCTTTTCATGTGTTTGTTGGCCATCTGTATGTCTTTGGAGAAATGTCTGTTTAGGTCTTCTGCCCATCTGTGGATTGGGTTATTTGCTTTTTTGGTACTAAGCTGCATGAGCTGCTTGTATATTTTGGAGGTTAATCCTTTGTCCATTGTTTCGTAGGCAACTATTTTTCCCATTCTGAGGGTTGCCTTCTAGTCTTGTTTATGGTTTCTTTCACTGTGCAAAAGCTTTTAAGTTTCATGAGGTCCCATTTGTTTATTCTTGATTTTATTTCCATGATTCTAGGAGGTGGGTCAAAAAGGATCTGGCTTTGATGGATGTCATAGAGTGTTCTGCCTATGTTTTCCTCTAGGAGTTTTATAGTGTCTGGCCTTACATGTAGGTCTTTCATCCATTTGGAGTTTATTTTTGTGGATGGTGTTAGGAAGTGTTCTAATTTCATTCTTCGACATGTTGCTGTCCAATTTTCCCAGCACCACTTATTGAAGAGGCTGTCTTTTTTCCATTGTATACTTGTGCCTCCTTTGTCAAAGATAAGGTGCCCATATGTGTTTGGGCTTACTTCTGAGTTCTCTATTCTATTCCATTGATCTTCCTTTCTATTTTTGTGCCAGTACCATACTGTCTTGATCACTATGGCCTTGTAGTATAGTTTGAAGTCAGGAAGCCTGATTCCACCAACTCCATTTTTCCTTCTCAAGATTGCTTTGGCTATTTGGGGTCTTTTGCGTTTCCATACAAATCGTAAGATTTCTTGCTCTAGTTCTGTGAAAAATGCATTGGTAATTTGGTCAGGATTGCATTGAATCTGTAAATTGCTTTGGGTAGTACAGTCATTTTCACGATGTTGATTCTTCCAATCCAGGAGCATGCTATGTCTCTCCATCTGTTTGTGTCGTCTTTGATTTCTTTCATCAATGTCTTAAAGTTTTCTGCATACAGATCTTTTGCCTCCTTAGGCAGGTTTATTCCTAGGTATTTTATTCTTTTTGTTGCAATGGTGAATGGGAGAGTTTCCTTAATTTCTCTTTCTGCTCTTCCATTGTTAGTGTATAGGAATGCAAGAGATTTCTGTGCATTCATTTTGTATCCTGCTACTTGACTAAACTCATCAATTAGTGCTAGCAGTTTTCTGGTAGTCTTTTGGGTTTTCGATATATAATATCATGTCATCTGCAAAGAGTGACAATTTTACTTCTTCCTTTCCAATTTGGATTCCTTTTATTTCTTTCTCTTCTCTGATTGCTGTGGCTAAAACTGCCAACACTATGTTGAATAATAGTGGTGAGAGTGGACACCCTTGTCTTGTTCCTGTTCTTAGAGGGAATTCTTCCAGTTTTTCCCCCTGAGAACGATGTTGGCTTTTGGTTTTCCATATATGGCTTTTATTATGTTGAGGTAATTTCCTTCTATGCCCATTTTCTGGAGAGCTTTTATCATAAGTGGATGTTGAACTTTGTCAAAAGCTTTTTCTGCATCTATTGAAATGATCATATGTTTTTTATCCTTCAATTTGTTGATATGATGTATCATGTTGATTGATTTGCGTATATTGAAGAATCCTTGCATCCCAGGGATAAACCCCACTTGATCATGGTGTATGATTTTTTTAATGTGCTGTTGGAGTCTGTTAGTATTTTGTTGAGGATTTTTGCATCTATATTCATCAGTGATATTGGTCTGTAGTTTTCTTTTTTTGTGACATCTTTGCCTGGTTTTGGTATCAGGGTGATAGTAGCCTCGTAGAATGAGTTTGGGAGTGTTCCGCCTGCTGCAATATTTTGGAAGAGTTTGAGAAGGATAGGTGTTAACTCTTCTCGAAATGTTTGATAGAATTCGCCTGTGAACCCATCTGGTCCTGGGCTTTTGTGTGTTGGGAGATTTTTAATCACTGCCTCAATATCCATACTTGTGATTGGTCTGTTCATGGTTTCTATTTCTTCCTGGTTCAGTCTTGGAAGATTGTATTTTTCTAAGAATGTATCCACTTCTTCCAGGTTATCCAAATGACTGGCATAGAGTTGCTTGTAGTAGTCTCTCATGATGTTTTGTATTTCTGAGGTGTCCGTTGTGACTTCTCCATTTTCATTTGTAATTCTGTTGATTTGCATCTTCTCCCTTTTTTTCTTGATGAGTCTGGCTAAAGGTTTATCAATTTTGTTAATCTTCTCAAAGAACTAGGTTTTAGTTTTATTTATTTTTCTTATGGTTTCTTTCCTTTCTTTTTCATTTATTTCTGCTCTGATCTTTATGATTTCTTTCCTTCTGCTCACTTTGGGGTTTCTTTGTTCTTCTTTCTCTAGTTGTTTTAGGTGTAAGGTTAGGTTGTTTATTCGATCATTTTCTTGTTTCTTAAGGTAGGACTGTATTGCTATAAACTTCCCTCTTAAAACTGCTTTTGCTGCGTCCCATAGGTTTCGGGTTGTTGTGTTTTCATTGTCATTTGTTTCTAGATATTTTTTGATTTCCTCTTTGATTTCTTTAGTGATTCCTTGGTTGTTTAAGAGTGAATTCTTTAGCCTCCATGTGTTTGTATTTTTTGCAGCTTTTTTCCTGTAATTGATATCTAGTCTCATGGCATTGTGGTCTGAGAAGATGCTTGATATGATTTCAGTTTTCTTGAATTTGCTGAGGTTTGATTTGTGACCCAAGATGTGATCTATCCTGGAAAATGTTCCATGTGCACTTGAGAAGAAAGTGTATTCTGTCTTTTTTGGATGAAATGTCCTATAAATATCATTGAAGTCGAGATGGTCTAATGTGTCATTTAAAGCTTGTGTGTCTTTATTTCTTTTCTGTTTGGATGATCTGTCCATTGATGTAAGTGGGGTGTTCAATCTCCCACTATTATTGTGTTGCTGTCGATGTCCCCTTTTATAGCTGTTAGCATTTGCCTTATGTATTGAGGTGCTCCTATATTGGGGGCATAGATATTTACCATTGTGATATGTTCTTCTTGAATGGATCCCTTGATCATTAGGTAGTGTCCTTCCTTGTCTCTTTTAATAGTCTTTACTTTCAAGTCTCATTTGTCTGATATGAGTATTGCTACTCCAGCTTTCTTTTGACTTCCATTGGCATGGAATATCTTTTTCCATCCCTTCACTTTCAGTCTATACATATCCCTTGGTCTGAAGTGGGTTTCTTGTAGGCAGCATATAGAAGGGTCTTGTTTTTGTATCCATTCAGCCAGTCTGTGTCTTTTGGTTGGAGCATTTAATCCATTGCATTTAAGGTGATTATTGACATGTGTGTTCCAGTTACAATTTTCTTAATTGTTTTGGGTGTGTATTTGTAGGTGTTTTCCTTTTCTTGTGTTTCCTACTTAGAGAAGTTCCTTTAGCACTTGTTGTAAGGCTGGTTTGGTGATGCTGAATTCTCTTCACTTTTGCTTGTCTGGAAAGCTTTTGGTTTCTCCCTCAAATCTGAATGAGATTCTTGCTTGGTAGAGTATTCTTGGCTGTAGGTGTCTCTCTTTCAGGACTTTCAGTATATCTTGCCATTCCCTTCTGGCCTGCAGAGTTTCTGTAGAAAGGTCAGCTGTTATCCTGATGGGTTTTACCTTATATGTTGTTTGTTGCTTTTCTCTTGCTGCTTTTAATAGTTTTTCTTTGTGTTTAATTGTCGTTAGTTTGATTAATATGTGTCTTGGTGTATTTCTCCTTGGGTTTATTCTGTATGGGACTCTCTGTGCCTCTTGGACTTGGTTAATTATTTCCTTTCCCATGTTGGGGAAGTTTTCCACTATAACCTCTTCAAATATCTTCTAAGACCCTTTCTTGTTTTCTTCTTCTTCTGGGATGCCTATAATTCGAGTGTTGGTACACTTAATGTTATCACTGACGTCTCTGGGACTGTCTTCTATTCTTTTTATTCTTTTTTCTTTTTCCTGCTCTGTGGCATTTATTTCCCCCATTCTATCTTCCAACTCACTTATTCGTTCTTCTGCCTCAGTCATTCTGCTGGTTATAGCATCTAGAGTATTTTTAATTTCAGTTATTTTGTTATCCTTTGCTGATTGTTTTTCTGAGTTCTTATGAACTGTTTCTTGTACTTTATTTTGTTATCGAGATTTTTGTATCATTTTTACTTTCATTACTCTGAATTCTTTTTCAAGCATTTTTCCTATTTCCTCCTCATTTATTTGGTCTTGTGGGTTTTTTTCCTGCTCCTTTGACTACATGGGGTTTCTTTGTTTCCTCATGATTATCCAAACTTTTGGGGTTGCTTGTCCTGGCGATAGAGGTGTTTATAGAAGACTGTCCAAGCCTCAGACTAATGTCCAAGTATTGGATTAAACAAATATTAAGTCTAGGAAACACATACATGTATAAGACACACAATTACTGAATCCATTAGGACATAAGGCTCTAGAAAGACCTGACAGAACCCCAGTGTGCTATGAGATATTCAAAGAGAAACCCAACAGAAATTGACAACTGAAACAGAACAAATCAGAGACAAAAGCAAAATCAAACAAACAAACAAATAATACCTTACACATACAAACATTAATCCAAGGAGATTTTGTAAGCTAGGATCAAATATAGAAAAGAGCCAGAGTACCACCAGAGAGAATGGAGATTCTCAGAATGTAATTAGACAACTGTACTAAGAACTAAGATAAAGACAAAAGCCTAATATTAAATACCAAGGCAGTGTGTCATCTGGAGAATAGAGCAAGGAGTCTGAGCAGACCGATAGTGTTGCTTATAAGTATGTTAAGATAAAATAAACTTAAAAAGGCTGGAAGAAAGGGGAACAGAAGAGCGTAATGTGGTTGGAAATATGCAAATAAAAAGAAAGGCATAGAAACGTATAAAAGATAGGGATGAAAGGAAAGTATGAGAGATATATTGTCCGTACTACCAAAAACTTAGCTAGATATAGAAGTATATAAAAAGGCAAAAAAAAAAAAGAGTAAAAAATATCATTAAAAAATTATGTTATAAAACCCTGTAGAACCCTTAGGGCTAAGATCGTATTTAATAAAGGAAAAAAAAAAAGAAGAGAGAGAGAGAAAAAGAAAAAAAAAAAAATCAAGAACTGATCCCAGAATGGACCAGTTCAATAGGTATTGATACTACTATTTCTGTTTCCTTAGCGTCTCAGCTGTAAGTATCCTTCTCCTTGCCTTGGGTTTTTTTGCATTATTCTGTGACCAGTAGAGGTTCCTTTATTGTTCGTCTGTAAGCATCGGTGTGTGGGGAGGGAGAGGGTACAATAGTGGCTCCTTCTCCTGGGAGTGAGTGAGCAGTGGAGCACTGTTGTTTCAGTCGGGCTTGGAGGTGCCTGTTGCAGAGGGATGCTGGTGGCTCAGGCGTAAACAGAAAGTCTTAGAGTTGGGCCTCTCTCGGGTTTTTTTTTTGTTGTTGTTGCTATTGTTGTTGGTGTTTTTTTTCTCTCTGCAGTCTCCCTGCTGCTGATGTTGCAAGGGGTTTTAATCTAGCCCCGCCCGAGCGCCTGAGGGTTCTTGTTATTCCTGAGCGCCTTAGGTGGCCCAGGGGCATCTCTCCACTGCGTGTTGCAGAGGCACCGAAAGAGAGAGAGAGACTACGTGCACGGCTCCTCCTCCCCGCCCGTGAGCCTGCAGCCTCCAGCCGCCATCATGGCCAGGCAGCTCTCAGGGACGGGCACTCCTCTCTGCGGACCTCCTCCCTCCTATCCTCTCGGTCCGTCACCCTACCGGCAACAATGTTTCTCACCCTGAACCAGCTCTTCGGTTCCCACGCTCCCGCTCCCGGACTCTCCGTTCAGCTGCGGATCGATGTCTCGGTCCGGGAACGCTGAGCTGCACTGCGGACCCTCCGTATGTTTCTCACTCCCTCCCGTCTGCCACAGCTCTGCCGCTTCACCCTCTTTGAGCCATCGTAGATGCCTCCCTACCAGCTATGTTGGGCTCCCCGCAGTCCTTTCTGGTGTCCGAGGCCATCTGCTGGTGTTCAGCTGGTTCTCTGTGGGAATTACTGCATCCTTCCGTGCATTCCCAATGCATCTGTGGAGAGGGATGCACTCCACATCTCTCTACTTCGCCGCCATCTTTTCTCCCCCCCTGGCAGGTGGATTCTTAACCACCACATCACCAGGGAAGCCCTCTAGTATCTTCTCTGTGTTCAATAAATTGTTTTAAATTTTTACCTTATTTAAATTTTTCTGAATTCTTTTCTCTTCTAGGAAGTCATTCACCATCATCCCTTTCCAATCCCACATTGATTGCTTGTTTCTCAGAGTTCTTGTTAGTGAAGTTAAGAAATTTATTGTTCCCCAGTTGTGACCTTTAAGTACATTTATCTCCATTTCTAGGGAGAGCTGCTTGATATCAGGCAAAATGTATTGTGCTACTATTACTTCCTTAGTCTTCCCTATTGTCAATCTCCTTTCTTACACTGGTTCACTCCAATGTCCTTGAGTATATGAGATTTTCCTGTTTATTTTGAATTTTCTATTTATTCCTTTCATTTCATCGACAGCTAAACCTCTTAGAAATGTGGTCAAATTTCCTATTTTTTGCTTTTCTTATATTCCCTTTCTCAAATTCCCATGGCTAAAATTCCCCCAAATTTGAAATTTTAAATTCCAAACAAATATGTTCTAATTTTTGATCCAATGATATTTTTTCTGAGTCTCTATGATTTCTCTCCATTTTGATTGTTTATTTTACAGTTTACATTCATCCACCCATAACAGTTAAGATTCTTCTTCCTCCTGCTCTGCCTAAAATGAATGCATTCCTGAATATAAATCATGCACAAGAATTTTGAATGTTTTATTGCTGCATCATAATCCAGCTTTCCTGACTGATACAGTAGTTATGGATATTTCATTGTTATGAAGACTAAAAGAGTTGATATCTATTACAAAGAGCACAAGGGAGTGTCTCTGATAATTTACTGAAATAAATATAATTTTAAACAAACCCATTTGGTTAAAAAGGGCACTGGCCTGTGCAGGATATAAAATTGATTTAGGCAAGTCTTTCTCAATTATTGGAGAAAGTTACTGTCAATTCACTGCTATTAAGATATTTTAATATTGAGGGCTTAAGCAAACTCATGACCCATAAATAATATTAAAGTGACAATACCTTTCATCTGCTATTTGGTGATTGAGAAAATATTTAGTATCAATACCCAATGGTATCCTCTCAATTTTACTGACTATTCTTGGGGTACTGAAATGAGGATGAAATTTTGCATCCATGCAAAAATATGGGCAACTTTACCCTGAAAGTAAAAATATTAGAGAAACTAAAGAAAAAGCTATTACACTTTGAAATCTTCAAGGCACAGGGTAAATCATTTTCATCTTTAGAATTTTTTATAATATAAGGGAATAATCAAAGTGATGGTATGTTTCATGCAATGGATTTATTGTTACCACCTCAGAGGAAGTTATAAAGCATATCTGTAAGAGCTAGGCAAGATTTTTTTTACATGCTTAATTATTTATTGATGCTTTATGATCCTGAAGTTAAGATTTTGGGCTCTGAAATCAGATATCCTAGGTTTTAATCTTGGTTCCATTACTTCTCTGTAGCTTTGAGCAAGTGTCTTGCCCAAAACTCAATTTTCTCATTTCCAAATTAGAATTTATTTATTTTTAAATTTCATATTAACTTCTATTATGAAATATTACATATACACAGAACAGTATATACACTGTAAGTGTAAAGTCTTTATATACATACCTATCTTTTGATGAATGTGATTTATTAATTTTAATGAAGTCCACTTTGTCAATCTTTTCCTTTTTAGCTTATGCTTTTTGTGTCCTCTGTCATAAGGATATTCTCCTATATGATGTTCTAGAAGCTTTAGTGTTTGCCCCTTCACATTAAGGACTACAAGCCATCTGGAATGTGTGTGTGTGTGTGTGTGTGTGTGTGTGTGTGTGTGTGTGTGTGGTAAAATGGCAGTCAAGAGTCATATTTTCCAGGGACTTCCTGGTGGCACAGTGGTTAAGAACACCTGCTGATGTACGGGACACAGGTGTGATCCTTGGTCCGGGAAGACCCTACATGCTGTTGAGTAACTAAGCCTGTGCACCACAAATACTGAGGCTGTGCTCTAGAGCCTGTGAGTCACAACTATTGAGCCCACATGCCACAACTTCTGAAGCCCGTGCTCCTAGAGCCCATGCACTGCAACAAGAGAAGCCACTGCAATGAGAAGCCCACGCACTGCAATTAAGAGTAGTCCCCGTGCACCGCAAATAGAGAAAGCCTGTGTGCAGCAATGAAGACCCAACACAGCCAATAAATAAATAAATAAATAAATAAATAAATAAATAAAATATTAAAAGATTCATACTTTTCCATAAGTCTGTCCAGTTAACAAGCCCTATTAAATGAAAAGATAGTACTGTCCTCCATTATATTTCAGTGACACTTTCATCATAAATCAAGTGTGGATCATAAATACATCATAAATACATGTGTGGGTCTGTAGACTCTTATGTATTCATTTGAATTTAGTCTCTCCTCATATTAAAACCTTAATTAGTAGCTTTAAAATAAACCTCTATTGTTAGTAGTATAAATCCTTCAACTTTGTTCTTCAAGATTGCTTCCATTATTCTTGGCCCTTTGAATTTCAATGTCTGTCAAGTCCTGCCTAAAAACCTATTTGGATTTTGATTGGGGTTGAATTAAATCTATAGATCAATTTGGGAAGGATTTTGCATTTTTACAATATTGAGGCTTCCAATCCATGAATATGAGGTATCTTTCATTTATCATAGGTCTTTTTTGTTCCCTTTGACCTAGTTATTCAATTTCACTATGATATGTCCAAGTTTTTCTTTTTATTTATCCTGCTTGGGTTTATTGCAAAATTAGAATTCAAAAAGGACCTGCCCCACAGTTGGGACCATCACCACCACTGCACAGGTGGTGAAGTTTGCATGAGCAAGTGAAATGACTGGCACACAAAAAAGATACAATAATTGTTTCTTATTATCATAATTGGTTTACTCCCCCTCCCTTGGCTTTCCTCAAGGGGCTTAGATTTTAAATTCTTAAAGTAGAAACTGTCAATATGTTTGTCCTTGAGGATTAAGAAGAGTGGTAACTAAATTTACCTTTAACTCTGCTACTATAATTGTTTTTTCAGAGGCAGAGATGGCACTGAAGATGAGATGCTAACTACAAAAAGAGAAGAAACCAAGCTAATTAGATGGGCACTGGGATGAAACAGAAAGTATTAGGAGCCTATGTAAAATTGAGAAAGGGACTGGTTGTGGCATCTCAAGAAGGTCCAGGTGGTACCCTATTGGACACTTGTTTGTTTCTAGTCCTAGAAATGCATCACTATGGGGAGTCTGTAAGATATAAGAAAGTACTAAAACTGATGCATTCCATGATAACTGAAGTAAACTGGTCCAGCTATAGCTCAATTTTCCATGTCAGTTTATCTAATCTAAACCTTCTGTTTCAATACTTTACTTAGCAAATGTTTTAAACCACAGCTATATATTCAGGATTACATTGGAGTTTTCAATTTAAAAATGCAAATAACTATCAAGTCCTGTGAACTGTACATAGCTCTAAAGCTTTTTTGTCATATTTTTTTCTCCTGTTATCAAACCAAATTTTTGGCTTTGGCTTGCAATATTTGTGAAAATAATACTTGCATTTTTATGTTAATATACAGCTGGAAGAGAGTACAGCAATTATGTAATGACTATAAGGCCCAAAAGCGTAATAGTGATGTTTTGAACAATTTAATCTGTTAAAATCTCAGTTAAGCGAATAGAGAAGATACTTTTAACATATGGTTGTAGTAAAAGGACTGGTAAACATTTTAGTATAATGTGATATTTTTGAGTAATGTTATTTCATAAACCAATATTTTCAGAAAATTGAGTGAAAGACTTTTTCATCATCAGAATTCTAATTTTTAATAGCATTTCATCTAATCTCTATTATATAGCTTTTAAAGTTTCCTACAGTGTTGTTTCCTCTAACCTTTAAGTACATATTACCTCCTGCTCTGTGAGGTGGTCTGCAAGGCAGGTCTGTCACTATCTTTCAGACTCAGAAGTCTCATCTCTGCCTCCTTGTCTTTCTCTGAAAATTGTCCTCTGGATGCCTTTTTCCTCCTCAAGCCCAGCTCATCTCTGATATCCTACTTGAAAGTCACCCCCTCTTTCAACTAGTGCATATTTATTAGCTATTGTGTTGCATATACTCTTTTATCTGCATCTAGCTTTTGACTCATCTCCTTTATCATGACTCAGAGTTGTCATGAAATCTGAAAGTAAAAGTCAAAACGTTTTCCTCTTCCTTTCCTCTTCAAACTGATTCTCTCTCTCTCTCTATTCTAATAAACTGTTCACATTCACTTTGTCTTTACCTTCTAAGTTACCCTCTCTTTGGGCATCTTTAATACATATTTCTGATAGCCATCACATTTGTCATTGCCAGCTCATTTCGCTTTTACAGCTTGTACTCTGGTCATCCTCTTTTTACCTTTAGACAATTTTCTTCTTTTGTTAACTGATTCTCTCCAAGGGTTTTCTTTAAAATTTTTAATCTCCGACCTGTGCACACAATTTCTGTTGTGTCCTCATATACAGCACCATTTTGATAAAACACAATAACTATTTCTAAATCTATATACAATGGCAGAATTCTGTTAATCTTTAATTGCATTTTTAGACATCTTCACAGAAATCACTTTCAGGCACCTTAAACATAACACATTCAATGCATCTTCTTGACCCCAACTATTCCCTAATACAGTGAAGACACCAATATCTGTTTAATTGCACAGGGAATTTTGGGTCCTTAATATTTCACTATCACTTATATGATATCTTCACTCACTTACTAAATCTGGGGAATGCTACTTTCTTAATATTTCCCCCAAACATCCCATCTTAACCCTTCCCACTATCATGCCTAACTGGGACTGTTACCACTTTTCAATCAAATCACTAAACACTCTTCTAATTGTTCTTTTCTGGTTTTTCGTTTGGACGATTTCTTCATCTTAACCTCCAATAATCTTTCTAAAATTTACATCTGGTCAGTTTCTCCTCCCCACACTCCCATTTAAAACTCTCCAACGACTCTTCAATCCTTTTTGTCCCAACACCTAAGGCCAAAGTTGAAGAGATGGAGTTGACATTTGAATGAGAACCAGGTGTTTTTTTTTTCCTCCACAAATTGCCTTGTTTTAACAGCTTAATAAAAACTTTCTAAACATCTTATTTATGATCATCCAAAACATTTAATTTATCAATGTTTTGGGGGAGGAGTATTAAGATTTGTTTGCTTTTGTTTTATTTAAATGAATGAGCAAAAGAAAAGAGTGACCATTGTGACTTTGGACTGTGAGAAATAACTAAATGACTTTGAAATGTGGCTGAACTAGTTTCTAGTTTCCATCTGGGGAGAAATTTTGCAGCGTTTTTTAAAATTTTTTCTTTGTTTCTTTTTATGATTCTTATGGTACCAGTGGTGTATAGCAGCAGTCCCCAACCTTTTTGGCACCAGGGACCAGTTTCGTGGAAGACAGTTTTTCCATGGACAGGTCTGGGGGGGTGAGGGGGATGGTTCAGGTGGTAATGAAAGCCATGGAGAGGGATGGGGAGAGGCAGATGAAGCTTCACTTGCTCACCTGCTGCTCATCTCCTGCAACCTGCTTCCTAACAGGCCTTGGACTAGTACCAGTCCTCAGCCCAGGGGTTGGGGACCCCTGGTGTATAGGACTACTACTGATACTTGCAAATGAAAAATACATGTTCAGTTGTAAACCCATATTCAAGAGTTATATGGTTGACAAAGATTTGCAGAAAGCAGCAAGTGCTGTACTTTTAAAAAATGCTGAAAATAATCAAAACGAACTTAGTAGCTGGAGGATGGGAGAGTAAAAAGACAAGTCAAAATCAGATCAGAATGCCAAAGAGATGGAAAAAATATGTATAGTGGCCCATATAAATTTACCTGATATTCTTTTGCTAAGCTTTGTAGCTAATAAGCGGAGTTAATAGCCAAGCTAGTATTTTTTCTGCCTGGTATAGATGCCTATAAACCCAAATAAGATTGAAGATCTAGGCATTTTAAAAACCAATTTCTCTTTTTGCTCATTATTTTGGGGAAACTTTAAAAAGTGTCTCAAAATAACTGAAATGTGGGCACTGAAATAAAACCAAAAGTTTTAATTTTAAAGTAGGCTACTGAGGATGTTCCAAATATGAATCAAAATTGTATGTTTCATGTTTCCTTCCTTCCTTTTATAGCAGCCTTCCACAGGTATCTTCACCATTTAAAGTGTCCCATTTTCCAATATGTCCTATGAATCTGTCCTGCACTGATTTTCCTTAAGTACATATCTAATCACTCCTAAAGAGAAAAAGAAAATTCCACTCTGCAACTTCTCCAGTTCCACCTTCTACTGTTGTTAAAGTTCTATGCATATACTTATTTTCTTCCTGATTATTTCTATGCATCAATAAAAATATTGTGTTCATAATATTTAAATCACATACTATTTGCCAACCTTTCTTAATTGAAAATAACTCAATAAAATGAATTATTAATTAATTATGATAAATCCTCACAGTAAAAGATAGTGAATTGAATTTTATTGTGAAGATGTACCATATTTAAATAGTCATTTTCTGATTGTAATTTTCAGTTGTTTCTAGTTAAACAATATAAATCCTTTATCTTTATCCTTAAGTGTATATAACTTTGAGATAAAATTTAATAAGTGAAATTGTAGAATTAAAATCTATATGTATTTAAAATAAGGATAAACATTGAAAAATGGCTATCAAAAAGATTTAGCCAATTTACCTTCTTATCACCAAGATATGCAAGTGCCTGTTTCTCTACAATCTTTTCTAAACAGAGTATTATGAAATGTTCATCTCATTTCAATGTTATGTATAAAAGATATGTCACTTTAAGTCCCATTTCTTTATTTAAAAGTTTTGACATATTTTCTTCTGCTTATTTGTCATTTATAATAATTTCCTATGTTTCCATTTTCTACTGTTAGTATTTTCTTTTCATATATTTTTTGTGAAAATTCTGTATGTTAAATAACTTAACCCTTTGTTTTACATTTGCATTGCATTTTTCATTTAAAAAATCTTTAAGGTATTATTTTTACTATTATTTTAGGGAAAATGTATGCAATCAATCTTTTTTTTGTGGATTTTTGTATTGGTTTCTTATTTATAAAAATCTTCTACACACTATGTCTCATATTCACAACTAAGTCCAATTGGATATTACTTTATGATTATTTTATGATTATAAAAATATTTGCCTATATTGACATAAACTAATTTTTTTTTAAAAAAAGGAATAGCTGTTATATATTACAAGTGTAGTTTATAAGAAAAATTTATTTTCAGATTTGAATTATATTAATAGACCATCAAATTCTATTCCTATTTTGGCAAAATAAACATCTCAGCAAATTAATGTGCATTTGATTTCAATTTCCAATCTTTTTCAGATTTTATGTTAATAATCAATAAATGATATATGTAAACATTCCTGTTTTTGCAATTGTTGTGATGCATTTTATACATTTCATGCTGGTATAAAAGATAAAAAAAATTCCTTCTTTTTAGGGGTAAAGTTGAATTTTTCAGTATCTTAGTAGTTGAAAGTAATTCACATGTGAATCAATATAGGCCTGTTGCATATGGAGGAGTTTTTTTTTTTTTAATTGTGTTTAGAAATTTCAGATTCTTCAAGGACTTTATATAAATTTGGGTTTTCTATCTTACTGAGGCAAACTTAATGACTTAATGATGAAGGAAATTATTTTTATGTCATTTGTGTCTTAGATAATTTAATGTTAGCCACATAGCCTTTTTTTTTTATTTATTTGTTTACTTAGTGGTTGACAAATTTTTTGGATTTTTAAATATCGCTGTTGCACCAAGTTAACAATTTACTTCTTATTCTTTTCCTATGTTATTGATGTTTCTTGAAGACTTCATTATTTTCTTGTTTTTATATTTGTTTTATTTTATTTTTCTTGAAAATAATGTTTGTGTGGTAACTAAAAATGATCTCTGGTGGGATTAATGCAAAGATTAAAAAAAAGAAAAATACAAGGTACAAAATTTGAAAATGATGTAAAGTTACTTTAATAGTAGACAATGTGGAGACTTATAAGGATGATTTTCCAAAGGAAGAAACTGCATAGCAAAAACCTAAAGAGAGAAAAGCTTCTTATGAACACAAAAGCTTGTCACAGAGACACACAGGTTTTGACACTGCCAACAGAGGTGAGATAAACCCCAGTGCCAGACTTTCTGCCATTTGCTCAAGGTGTATTCTTTTTATTTTCTAAATAAAGTACCCTCCAAATATAATCATTCTTGAGGTTATGACTCTTTGATTTTGAGCTCATTAGCAAAAACTAAGTCTATGAAATATTCCCAACATGTATTTTAAGACTAGATGAATCAAAAAGAAATATTCTCTTTATAGCATTGTCCAACAGGCCAAGTTAGTTGGATTCCATTCTGTAGTTAATTTCTTTAGCTATGATTCATTGTAATTGGAGCATAAACTGAGTAGGTCTACATGTTTCAGGCAAAATGACAGAAATGAGTATTAATTACTATTTCTATAGCAAGCATTTGAAAAATTTATTAGGGAATATGAAGTATATGCATTAAGCAAACTAAAGTATTTCACTTAAATTCAATTAACTCACTTTCTGGCAAAGAGTAAGCATGAAGAGTTTGTTTTCTATATATTGGCCAGTATGACTCATGTCTATTATATTTCATATTATTTGTTCATTTTAAATACCATCATGACCTATGCTTCCTTATAAACTTTGCTGGTTCTAATTGATGATAAATATGTATTTAATATTCAAATTTTCACTTCTTTGTCTTTCCTTCAGGCCAACTTCTTAATATTTTTTAAATGCTATTCTAGGCATTTTTGAAATCATTCTTGCTTCATGAAAACAAGATATCCCAGACTCATTTGGATATTTCCTGACTCAGTTTTGGAATTCATGGATGAAATGTACTTTGTTGAGTGGAAAAAACCAGACTCAGAAGTCCACATATTATATTATGCCAATCATATAACATGCTAAAATGAAAAAACTAAAGAATGGAAAACAGAAACATTTGCCAGTTGTGGAGGAAAGGCTGCCTCTGAAAATCCATAAGAGAGTTTTTGAGATAAAGGAAACTTTCTGAATGGTACTAGAGTGGTGGATAGATGGCTTTATGCATTTATCAAAGCCCATAGAATTGCACATCACGAAGGATAAACTGCAAAGTATGCAAATAAAAAAATATATCAAGTATCTGGCTTCCCAGAGTATAATGCAGACTATGATAGACAAACCTAACTGAATAGAAAATTCATGACATAACCTTACTGCCGGGAGTGGAGATAAAAACAAGTTAATCTAATTAACACTGAAAAACAGTATTTAGACCAAAAACTGTAAAATTAAAGAGAAATGTAACCATGCATAAACACTGTACTCTGGTTGGTAATTGTGCTCTGTATTGAGGTACAGTATAACAATTCTGAATCTGCTCTATAAGCCTATTCAAGTTAAACAAGTATATAAGTGGATAGTGGGTTTTGCAGTCAAGTTTCTCACTGTTGGACAGGGAAAATATAGAAAAGCAAGAGAGAGGCTAGAATGAATGATGTGGTACTGAATTGGAGTAGGAGACATCAGTATGAACTTAGCTTTAGCTTAATGTAGGTACAGACAGACAGATATAGAAATAATGATAGATGTATGTGTATACATATGTTAGTAGTGTCCATACATATATATCCTAGATAGTTTGCTAAGAGATTCTAGAAGCAATAATAATCCACTATCTAAGAGCATACCCTGCAAGTAGCTTTGGCTTCTAAATGTCATTCTTTAATGAAAAGGACATGGGATCCTTGTAGAAATGTCTGATTGTAAGGCCAGGTCAGGTATGTACCAAATGAGCCTGGAGCACCTTTTGGTTCCAGAAAGCAAAAAAAGGACTCAAAAAGCAAAGGGGGTGGGCATGTCAAAAGAACATAGAAGCCAAATTGAAGGAACTGCTGATGGTCAAAGCTGGAACAGTTTTAGCAATAAAATGCATAGCGTGATACTTGATTAAAAACCAGTGTTAAACAAATAAAAATGAGTCCATAGTGATATAAATTAATGATTGAACAAGTAAATAAATGTGGGAGAAGGGACAAATCCTCCTTACAGATGAATTAAATATAAGTAAATACTGCCCCCTCCAGGAGATGGAGCTGAAATCCATGGTTATTCATGTTAAAATGCTTAGAAAACTAGATTAGAAGGAAGGTTTCTTTATCTGAATAAGTGTATATCCAAAAATCTACAAAGATAATATTCAGTGGTTCATATTAAAGTATTTCTACTTGTGAATAGGAATGAGACACAGGAATTCCAGCCACTGCTACAAGCAAGGAAAAATAAATGAATGTACGATAGAGAAAAAGGAAAAAATATTCCATTTTTAAACAAATGACATGATTGTATGTGTGGAAACTCCAAAATAATCTATAAAAAATTGTTATAATTTGGTAATTCAAGGCTTCTGGATTCAAAGCCTGTATATAAAACCATACATTTCTATATATTAGTGACAAAAATAGGATGTGAAGCTTGTATATTATTTATAATAGCATAACATGTCCAATGCAGAAAAATAATTTTTTAAAGATGTGCAACATGTCTAAAGAGCATTAATTGGCACTACTGAAATTAAAGGAAATCAAAATAACTGAAAGTCTACACCATTATCGATACCTAAAGAGTGAAAGCTATAAAGATGCAAGTCCTAAATCTATAAATTCAGTGCAATGGCAATAGAAATTACTCAGAATCTTGAGAAGTTTGTGTAGGGGTGGGAGGGTGGAGGTGTGAATTGATAAGCTAATTTGAAACTTTGTATGGAAACATACAGGGAAAATAGCTGAGACAAACTGACAAACAATAAAGATGGAAGCATCTACTGGATACCCAGGGTCATTTTAAAGCTCCATGATGTAGGACAGTATATTGGTTCAAGGATAGACAAATAGAGCAGTGGAACAAAATAGAAACTCCAGAATCACATGCAAACATAGTCATTTGATGTAGGATGATGATATCATTGCAGCGTAGTAGAGAAAAGATGATTTTCAGTAAACTGTATATCTCTGCCTCTACACTTTTCCCAATAAGCTTTTTATGTTTCTCTTAAATCATTTTATTTTTCCATGTTCTTCTCTATCATATAGTTATTTCAGGAACTCCAACTGCTAAAAAACAAGTGTAAGAGGCTTGACTTTTACATCTTCACAAAGAATTTTATATTCTCCTCCTTCCTTAGTGTGTAACTCTTCTGAAGATGATGGCTTTGTGCTTGCCTCCTTATCAGATCCACAGATCTGGTTGCAAACAAAAACAAGAAGCACAATTTCCTGAGTGTTGATTACAAACCTGGATATATCGAGGGTAAAATTTCCAAATGTATCATCACTCCCCATGAACAAATTAATTTCTGCTATGTTTAATTGCTTACTTACATTATTTTTTGCCTAATAATCACTCAGGTATTTAATGTTATGACTGTTGCTTTCAGTACCTCTTTAAACCTCTCCCCCAGGTTAGGATTTTTAGATCCTTCATTAATTTGTTTTCTAATTATTCTGCAAGATGAGCTTTACTTTCTCCTTTTGCCCCTAAGTTAAAAGGGAAATGTGTAAAGGGAGTTGTTGCATATGTTTCTAGCTTTTAAAGGAACACGGTTGCTCTACTTATTATTATTATATTCTAGATTTAGTGAATTGAGTCCTCAGAATTTGATCTTTAATATTATTCCATTTTAAACTATCATTGTTTTGCTTGTAGTCTTTTTCTCCATTTTCTGTAAATATTCAACTGCTTCAGATTATTTTATGCTCTTTTCATTGCAGTTTGCCTAAAAGCTAAAATTAAACCTCCCCCAGATCTTCCTCTTAATTAGTTCACTGATACTCTGAAAGGATTGCAATATGGTCTGGTAGTATTTGAGACTGTCTCGTCAGAGTTTTTATTTGAAGGAATTGAACTGTGAGTTCCTTTCTTTCTCTATGTAAATCTTCGTTACTGGTCTTCTGTCTGTTTTTCTGGTTGATTGTTTTCTCAGAGGCTTTCACTAGAAATTGAAAAGATGAGGGTTGTTGTAGTATATCAAGTCCAAACTCATCTCCCAGAGTATAAATGGAGAGCTGGTTAACTTTTGGGTTGTAAGAGATTCTGGGTCTCCTAGGGAGAAGAAAACGGATAGATGGAGTGCTACATAGAGTCTCTGATACTGTTACTACCCATCTGTGAGACCAAGTTTGAGCTTAACCTCAGGTGGTGGCTGAGAAAATCCACATTGTCATGGGTGTAAACTGCCTTTGTTTTCTGTATATTCTTGGGTGTTTTAGAAGGTGCCAGAGGTAGATGATATTTTAAAGGTAATAGTGTCTTTATTTTACTTTATTCAGCATAACAAAGATTCTTTCTGCTCCTTTTTTCTTTAGGAATTGTTTTTATATTTTTGTTTTGAAGTGCATTATACTTTACATTCTTTTAAATATTGAAAATCCCTAGTTTAATCACAGAGGTCTTGAAGGCCATTTGCAATACATTTTGTGTATGTTTGTATGTATGTGTGTTTGTTGCTAGTATAATTTGTCTCCATATGGATCTTCATTTAGTTTTTTAAGGTGCATACTCAAATATAGAACTGACTGCCCTACTAAAATGGAAATTCTTAAAGATTTTTCACCTTGTGCCATCTTTTCAGAGCAAAAAGAAGAAGGAAAAAAGGAAATATCTGCAGGACATAGGTCTCATCATTTTTGTCACTCTATTATTTAAGCATAGTATTCTCTGGATGTTTGTTAATTTTACTTTTTCGAAGTAGCTCAAAACTATTCTTGAACAAGCAACACTGTGCTCCTCAACTCTTTACCAACATGCTAATGCACACTCACTGTTAATCTTCTCTCACTACTTCTAATCTACAAGTTTAGGGGAAAACAATATAAGCCAGTATTATTGAGATCCAAACTCAATTGATATATTCCACAAATATAACTTCATTGTAAGGCCTTAGCATCTCTTACTCATAAAAATTTCTGAGAAGGGTTCTCCAAAGAACAAGCCTTGCTGAGATTCTAAATCATAAGCAAGGAATTGTCAAAACAAAGAAACTAAACTGAGAAGAAAAATTTAGGTATGAGGCCAATAGATTAAAGGCGAAGAGCCAGATATAAGAAATATTTACAAATAGAAGACAGGATTTAGAGACTGAGAAATTTCTGAAGTGACAACAAAGGCTTTCTACAGATTGCTTGTGACCTTAGAAATGGATAGAAAAGAGACATTAAAGGAAAGTGACCCCATATTTCCATGGCAGCTGGATACTGAAACTGCAAAGCCATATTAAACCTCTTTGCAAACTATCACTCACCTGGGTCATGAATTCAGTGAAAAAATGTACAGAAAAGAAACAAAGACATCTTTTCACAACTCACCTGAAAAATAAAGCACCTTGGAGATTTCTGCCTGACATGTCACCATCAAAAATAAATGCTTTTAAAGAAGATGCCCAGAATCTCAAAGAAACATTACATATATTGCATCAGAAAATATCCACAATTGCTTTCACTGCAATGCTGATTAAGGAAAATCTAAATATTATTTATAGAATGTGTATAAATGAGTTCTGCTATCCAACCATCAAGCACCTATTTCCACAAAAAATTTATGACCAAGTCTTAGTACTACCTCCTACGTGATTCTCATCATTCCTATTGATAACTGATCTTTGACAAAGGAGCAAAAGCAATACAATGGAGAAAAGATATTCTCTTCAACAAATGGTGCTAAAACAGCTGGAAATCCACATGAAAGAAAAAATGAATCTAGACATAGACCCTAAACCCTTCACAAAAATTAACTCAAAATGGATCACAAACCTCAATATAAAACGCAAAACTCCTGGATGACAACATAGGAGAAAACCTAGATGACCTTGGGTATGATGATGCCATTTTAGGTACAACACCAAAGGCACAATCTATAAAAGAAACATTTGATAAACTGGACTTTATTAAAATTAAACATTTCTGCTCTGTGAAAGAGAATGAGAAGAGAATGAGAAGACAAGCCATGCTCTGGGAGAACATATTTGCAAGGGACACATCTGATAACAGACAGCTATCTAAACTACACAAAGAATGTTTAAAACACAGCAATAATGAAACAAACAACTCAATTTAAGAATGGGCCGAAGACTTTAACACATCTCACCAAATAAAATACACAGATGACAAATAAGCATATGAAAACATGTTCCACTCTTATATCATAAAGTAAAAGCAAATTAAAACAATGAGTTATACATACACTTATTAAAGTGGCCAAAATCTAGAACATTGACAACTGCAAGGGCTGACAAGGATGTAGAGCAACAGGAACTCTCATACATTGCTGATGGAAATGCAAAATGCTGCACATTTTGGAAGACATTTCGGTGGTCCCTGACAAAGCTAAACATATGCTTACACACAACTCAGCAGTCACACCTATTGGTATTTACCCAAAGGAGCTAAAAAGTTATATCCACACAAAAACATGCATATGGTTGTTTATAATAGCTTTATCCACAGTTCCTACAATTTGGAAGCAATCGTGTCCTTCAGTAGAGGAACAAATACAGTGTGATACATCCAAATAATGTAATATTATTCAGTGCTACTAAGAAATGAGCTATCAAGCCATGAAAAAACATGAAAAAGCCAATCCATTAACCTAACCCTAACCCTAACCCTAAAAAAGCCCATCTGAAAAGGCTATTGCAAACCTAATACTGCTGTAAAAATAAAGACTTAAAAACAAGGCTTTGCATCATGTGCAAATCCCCAGAGTTATGAAAGGACGCTCTGATGAGGAAGTATGAGAAATTGAACGTGGCTAAACAACCATGATACGGGAATAACTGCAGGGAGTAATTTGAAGAAAGGTTGGAGCTACATCATGAAAGATTGTAAATGCTGAACTAGGAAGTGTGGATATATGACAGTTAATGGGAAGTTTTCAAAGAAGAAAGTAATGTGATGGCATTTGTTATTTGAAGACAACTCAGGTAACACTGTAGAAGACTCACTAGTTTTAGGGACGTTTCAAAGAGACAAAAATGTCAGTGAATGAAATGCATTCATTCAGTATAAGCCCTGGTAAGGCAAAACTGTGTAAAGTGTACAGATTAGAAGGTTTCGGCACTTGTCTCATTTTATGAGAGGAGGTGAAGTATAAATGTATATCCTGATAAGCTTAGATGAGATTTCTGATGCTAGAACATGCCAGTTGCGAGACCTTAGGTGAATTGTTTAACTTCTTGTTTTTCATCCAAGTGAAAGGGATACTAATAGAGATTTCATAGTCTTGCAAAAATTGTGAGAAATAGTAGATGATAAGCTCCTGAACTCAAGTGAGTAACAAAAATAGATGCATGCTTACGGACAATGTTTCTAAAGATTAATTTCTAAGAATGATTTTAATTCTACATATAATCAACAAAATGCCATTGCCCTGCTTTGCTTAACAAATGCCTATAATTTTCTTTCCTAAAAATATAATTTCAATGTTGTATGTCTAGGTTACTTCTGTTCCTCAAGTTCTCTTTCCTACAACATCATGTATACTCTGGCAACAGTGGGGTAGAGGAGAACTTTAAACCACACTGAGCAAATACTGTTTCTACTTGGAATTCAAGATGGAAATTGGCCCTCTTTGGTGTGACATAACACAGCCTGTATGTCACTACTTACCATGTCTGACAGCAATAACTCACTTGATGCTGAATTCCAAATGGACCACCATACGATGTCACAATAAGCCAGGTGAAGAGATGAAAAGAGCCTGCATCATGATTATTGCTATGGAATAGATTTGAACATTTATGGTGATGTATCAGTGAATGATGGTAAATAAGGAAGTTGAAGTGGCAAAAAGAAAGAAATCAATTCTCAGGCTTTTGGTCTGTTTGATCGTATGAAATTTAATATTATGTAAATGAAAAGTTATCTATCCCTTTATTCACTATTTTTGGCCAATTTCTTTAGCACCTATTTGAACATATAATTCAGCATTTCTTAAAATTATCTGTAAAAGTTATAATTCTGCATAATTGCTACTGAGAAAGGTAGGATTTACTGAAGACCTAGGAGAGATATTAGGTCACCCACTGCTAATAAGAAACAAAACTCTCTAAAAGTATCTACTCAGAAGAATAATAATTTATTTCATTTTTCCCATGATTCTTACCATCATAAAATGCCCAATTTAGCTGGAAGCTCTTCTTTTTTTCCATATTTCCTCTAGATATTTCTAATCACTCTCTATTTAGATGTGGAGTAATTTAGTTCTACTCCTAGCTTCTGTTTCCAAATTCATATATGAAATTCACAAGATGTGAAGAATGAAACCTCCCTCTCCCTGTGGTACATTTGATATGATTTATTAAAACATCAGTATCTCAGGAATGAGTCACATCCCAAGAAGAATAATAGAAACTTTTTAAATATTTTATAATGTTTATAATATTAATCATGAGAGAGAAAACAGTTTAAAAAACAAGTGCCAATATGCCTGGGAGGTGAAATTTGTATTTGTTGAATTTTAACGTTATATGATTTTGCAACATCCAGGTGTGATGTCTAGTATATTATTGGAAAGAGAATTTTTGTACTATGGCCAGAGATGGATGAGCAACAGATTAGTTAAGGTAAGAGGAATATGTAAGAAATGATCTGAACATATAGACTAGAATGTGATAGGATTGGAATGAAGTACCCTAAAAGGGAGGAAAATTCTTACAGGCCTTTCATCCCACATGCCCTTGAGGTTGTCTAATCAGACACTGCGTTTACTTTCAGGTCATCCACTTGATACCCAATAGATAACCAACTTCCCAGATCTCTCAATATATCATAAGAAATCAATATGCATGTTATTTTAGTTACTTAACAATATTTAATAAATAGAAAATTTCAACTTTAAAATTTAAATGATATAAAAGGCACATTAACTTTTTTTTAATGCTTGTATCTCTTGTTTTAGACTAATTATAACTTGGATTCTGACATTTGCAAAGAAAGCCATTAGTTTGAATATTGAATTTTTCTTGACAAAAAGATCGCATTGTGTTTTTCTGTCATATTAATAGAATATTTCCATAACACCTTAAAATTTAAAGTTGCACTTCTATAAATTGCTAAATTGTATGCTTAGAGCATATCTAATAATAATAATAGTAATAATACTGATAGTAGCAACAACTGACATTTACAGATCCAAGGGCTATTCTAAGGATTTTATATATGTTAGTATATCTAGTTCTTAAAATAATCTTAGGAACTAGATAAGTTATGAAGTATATAATAGAACTTATTAAGTTCTCTTTGATCCTTAATTCAGAAGAGTAGAAAGTGAGTAAGAGAAGGGTAACAAACCTGATCAAACTTACATAGCTGGTAAATTTGAACCTAGGAAGTCAGATTCCAGCACAGATTCTCTTAAAGCTACACAATACTCTAGTCTTATTATCTGTCTCTGGCAACGATATTTCAAACATTCAAAGTGGCTGTTACTTACCTAAATATACAATTTATAGGTGGATAGGATTTTAAAAATTTATGATTTCTGACTCCAGAATAAGGTTTTTGTTTGTTTCTTTATATGCCTCGTGGTTATTTTTCCTTATTTTCTTTTTACTTTAGATTCTACAGCCACAAAAATTTTGGCAAGCTTTGGAGAGCTGATGGTTAGTAAAAGTTATTATTCCATATAAATTAATCAGTTAGTGCCTGATAACATGCTGTGTGCATAAAAATAAACAAGACCAAAAACTGGTCCCTACTCTTTAGATTCAGTACTGGAATCAAATGACAAAACATGGAATTCCCATCCTCTTAAGAATGAGCTGATGATCAAGACTTAGTTACTTGCTTCCAAGGAACAAAGGATTAAAAGGGAAAAACAGTCACTTTATAGAGGATGAACCTAGCAAACACTACCTTAGCCAAGTGATAAAAGCTAACCTCATTGGGAATAAAGCACATTAATATCATGTAGCTCCTGATATGAGGTCAGAAGAAGGAAACCTCAACTCTATGGTATTCTTCCTCAAAATCCATCAGCACAGTCTAAGCATGAGAAAATATCATTAAAAAGTCAAATTGAGAGGCATAAAAATATGACCAATATCCTTGAAAAGTATCCAAGTTATGAAAAATACTGAGAAAATGTCACAGATGAGAAGTGACAAAGGAGACATAATAACTGAGAGCAATATTTCATTTTTTGTTGGATCCTGGAAACACAGGGGGGAAAAATACTTAGGGGTGAAATCCAATAACATTTTTAATTTAGTTGCCAATGTTGTGCCAATATTAAATTTCTTAGTAAGCAGGTTTTGGAAAAGAAGATCTGAGAAGGCTCTGGAGCATCCAGTACTGATAGCAGTCTGCATCCCAAGTTTAGATTTTCAGTTATATGGACACTGAAGCTTCAATTGGAAAACTGGCTAATGGTACCCAAATTCATCAAGTTATAAAACCTAAGGATGTCTTGCAACTTTAAAGACTATCTAGTCAATCTCTACTCCTCACTTGAATGTGTTCTGCAAACTTTTCTGAAAGAAAGTCATCTTCTTGGTCTGAAATAACTACATAAGTAAACAAAGCTCCCTGAAGACAGTGACATGGAAATGAAAGTGCAACATGGTGAAAAAACTAATAAGCAAGGATTCCTAATTGCTCTATTGTTGTAAAACCCTGCAGCAGGCGAGAATTATTGAAATTAGGCTTCCTGCTGGCTGTGCATCTATGCTAACCCTGAAATCTGGTTACTTCAAGTAAAGACAATTGGCAGGTGCTGTAGGAGGCACACTACTGGGCTTATTGTTCTGCTTTTTCCTGCTTCAAAGTGCCATCTTAGAGATAGGTAATGGCTATTTCCCAGGTTAGCTCTTCCATGGCTTTTCATTCATTACCCTGGGCAACTCTTACCTCTAAGCTGAATCTGCCAGTCAAGAATTTAGTGGAAAGTAGAAGAGAAGTGTCAGTATAGTTTAACTTCACACTTTATTTAGTTATGCTGTTCATATATTTGTCAGTGAAATATGTTATACATAAGAAAACCTAACATATATATTGCTTTGTAAGGGGTGTTTAGAGGCATTATTTCAAGTAAGGGTTTCCTATCACTTCAACTAAATTACAATATTATTAAACATATGTAGTTTCAAAAATTTCTTTTGTTTTAGACCGCTTTCCTAAACTATTGAGTGAAAAACATAGTTTATTTAACTCAGCTACTCAGCTGTGAAAAGCCTCACTCTTTGGCATTAAAAATAATAAACAAGTTGCTGCCACTCACTTGGTGACTTTTATCCTGAGCATCAAAGTCTAATGACATAAAGACTCAATAGGTAGGAAAAAAAGATGAGAGTGAGCCTTTCAACCTCAAATTTGAAAAAGAAAATTGCCACTAAAATTCTTTGCATATGATGATTTGAGTATGAAGTGCTGTTTCTAAAATGTCTTGTACTAGAGACAAATAGAAAATGTGAAAGGTTAAATAATTTACCTTGATAATTTAATTTATAAAGACAGCTCTGTAGTTGCCCTGGACTTTCATACCTCAAAAAAGATAATACCTGTGTGTATGTGTGTGCATGTATAAATATATTAGCACACCCTAGAGCTCACATGTATGTCATTATCATCTATAATAATAATGATAAGACAATGCTTTTTTTCAAATGCCTAGGAAATTCAGGTTGCCAGGAGAATGGATTATCTGGCGAGTCAAAAGATGACTGTCAAAAAAAAAAAAAAATCGAGCTTTATTATAGGTCTGAAACTATGGGGTCAGATTAATGGTTCCCTCAGCAGTGAAATTTCTTATCAAACTCAGGTCTTGCAATTTCTTGGCGTCATCATTCTGAACACTAATTATTAACACACAGTTGAAGATGCAGCAAGTAGGGTTACATGATATTATTCTTAGTAGGTCAAGAATATCTCTGACCAAATTCCCAATTTGGATTAATTTCCACTCAGTATTAATGATATTTGTCAAACATCTACTATTTTCTAAATGTTCTATCACTAAGAGAATAAATGTTAGTTTGGAGAATTTCATTGATCCAGATAGTTTTTGATAGTATCATTTTTCTTATATAATAATTTCTGATATACTTAATCACCTGAAATCATGAAGAAAAAACATCAACAAGAATGATGTATTTATAACATACATATAACTGGGCTGTTTTGGAGCTTTGGTTATAAAGGAAAGGAATGCTCAGCATAATTTGAAAGTTTTCACAAATTTCTGGAAAGAAACTTTTTACTTATAGATTGTAACTATGATCCAGTGACCAGAAACTTTAGATAAGAATATGATTCAAAATGAATTGGCACCTCAGAGATAAAATTCTGGTCACATATCCATGGATAACATAAAATAGCAAATTAAATGAGGGCTATCTAAAATGAATAGTAAGCAAGTCCAAAGATCTTTTGCAAGATTCTATATGTTCTTCCTTCTTCCCTCCCATTCTCCTTTCCTTCCTTTCTTGCTTTTTTTTTTTTTTCTTGATTAACAGTAAGAGGTTAGAAGAGATACACATAACCAAAGAAGAATACAATATTGTGACAAAAATATAGAAAAGGTGTGTCAGGAAGATCTGCACTCAAAAATAGTTGTGGCTTATGAGCATGTTGAATGTAAGAAAAGAGGGACTTCAGGGAATGTTTGCAGAGGAAGGTAAATAGGAAAGAGAAGTTGACCTGCTTGAGGCAGGTGCTATTATTTTAATAGATGTCAAAAAAAAGAATCTGCCTTACTTTAAAATTTCTTCTATTTCCATCATCAAGTAGAAGCTCTTCAAACTTAAGAGTGGGATAAATGTAGAAAAGAATTAAATCCTTAAGTCAGGTATTACAAGGTTTAATGTCTATAGGTACCAGAAAGGTAACATAGAGAGGCATGCAGGGCATAAAAAAATGAGGAGAAAGTGGAAATGTAGAGAACTGAAAAGCACATCTATCTAAAGGGATTCATGTTCCATTAAAAAAATAAAAATATGTTCTATGAGGAAAAGTGCTGCCCAACGACTCTTCCTTTTCTGCTATCCTTGATATCAGAACTTCTAGAAATCCTTGTCTGGACTTTCAGTTCTAGTATTGCAGTGTATATGATGCCCTGAAAAAAATCTCCCACTACACAATACCTGTGAATACTGAATGTATTATAGCAAACATTATTTGTTTGGTTGATTGATTTGGTTCCTCTTTGGTTTTGGTTTACTTGTTTTAAGTCATTCCTTACTGCTCAAGAAAGTAAGAGAAATCTCAGCGGTCACAGATTAAAAAAAGGTAGCTAGAAATAAGAAGTAAGTCAATGTATATTTTAAGCTACTCTGGTGCCCATACAGACAGTGATAACTAAGAGAATATTTTAGTATTTGTTCAGGCAGCAGGAGACACGGATGTGTCCCCTGCAAAGAGGAGAATTGGGGTGCCCACCTAAGACTGGAACCCATTCAGTGAAATTTTCAGTGAAAGGTTGGGATGGAAAACTCACTGTATTGTCAAAGGGAGATAACATTCACTAACTGTCTTGAAATGCACTATGGGTTCAAACAGGTGCCATTGAGAATTAAGAATCATTTATCTGCCCTAGCATAGATTTGTTGTTTGCATTTATCTTCTTTATCTAGCCACTGATACCTCCAGGTAAATCTTAACTTGGAAAGTTCCGCAAAAGAAAAGTGATACTCAGCTAAACAAATGATCTGAAGTAATAGAATAAGAATGTTGGAAAAATACAAATGTTCATTTGTCTGACATTGCAGACCACTGTGGGAATTATGAACAGTTCAATATATGCTGCTGGGGTAATAACACAATATGACTGAATTCTTACCTTACACCATGTAGACAATTCAATTACGGGTGAATTAAATATTAGCTAAAACAATGAAATGATACTTTTTTAGAATAAAACTTGTAATAACATACTTATAACTTCTGGAAAGAAAAGGATTTCTTAACACAAAATAAATTATAATGAAAGTATTGATAAGTTGACTAATTTTTAAAAAAATGCATTTAATTACAGCTAGAAAAATTAAAAGACAACTATATTCTATGAAAAGATAATTATAAGATATTTAACCAACTTTTGCCAATATAAATTAGAACATATATTATACATGAATTAAAATTAAAAGTAATAATGTAAAGACAAAAAAATTTTAAGAAACGTACAAAAGAAAATAACGGACAATCAAAAAAGAAGATAACTGAATTGCCAGTAAATATTGGTAAAGATGATCACCTTCACTATTAAACAGAAAGTTGTGAAATAAGAAGCATAAAAAGGTATCTTTTCATATCCATCAATCCATCAGACATTTTTTTAAGTTATAAAAATAACAAGAATTGTCAAAAGTGTACTATGACACAACTGCTGTATTCTACTAGAGGAAATATAAAGTGGTACCATCACACTAGTTTACAATTGAGAAGAAATTACAAATGTGAAAATGTGTAGCAAACACTAGCAAATGTGAAAATTTGTATATCCCAGGACACTATAATCCAAATATATAGCCATACATGTGAGCAAACTGACATTTACAAAAACATCTTTCCCAATATTAAATAATAAGAAAAGCCAAAATTATCAATCAACAAAAAGAATTGATAAAAACTGTCATATGTTTATACAGTAACAACATTAATACACTATAGCCACACATGCCAGCTTTGGTGCATTTCATATACATTGTAATAGAATATATTTTAATGGAAAAAATTGACAAGAATTAATACAATATATTTACTTTGCACACAGTTTAAAAGTAGGCATAAAAGATTCTTTGTTTTTTTAAATTATATGTGTCAAAAAATTATAAGCCAAAGCACAGAAATAGTTAAGTCATGATAGGAATTTCACCTAGTACCCAAGGAAGGGGAAATACAAACAATGAAGGATATTAAGAAGTTCTATTTAAAATTTGAATGCTTATTAAATTGTTACTATATGGATATATATTGTATTATTTACACATATTTATAATCAATAAAATTATAATATATACATAGTTTAAAAGAATAAATAAAATCCTCCACCTTTTTATCCTAATCTGTTTAGTTCCTGTGTTTGTATTGAAATTATATTCAATGTGACAAGTGTTCTCTAAACTTCTAGATCAAAACCTAGCATAAGTCTTCATCTTAACTTCCTTGGTAGTTTTGTACATAATTCCTGTCTCCCTTCCTCCTTGTTGTATAAAAATGCATTTAAGAATGAAACACTGGACTTCCTAGGTGGTGCAGTGGCTAAGAATCCACCTACCAATGCAGGGGACATGGGTTCGATCCTTGCCCCAGGAAGATACCACATGCTGTGGAGAAACTAAGGCCCTGCACCACAACTATTGAGCCTGAACTCTAGAGCCCATGAGCCACAACTATTGAGCCCATGTGCTGCAACTACTGAATCCAATGCACCTAGAGCCTATGCTCTGCAACAAGAGAAGCCATGGCAGTGAGGAGTCTGCACACCACAATGAAGCATAGCCTCTGCTCACTGCAACTAGAGAAAGCCCATGTGCAGCAACAAAGACCCAATGCAGCCAATAAATAAATAAATAAATAGATAGATAAATAAATAAACAAATTTATTTAAAAAAATGAAACACCATAATTTGTGAAAAAGTATGTGTATATGTATGTGAATTTTTTCAATATGATTTTTTTTCCTTTCCATCTTCATTTTTTCCTACTGGAATTCTAAGTATAAGAATATTAGACCACTTGTTTTTTGTGAGTTTTTTTAAAATTAATTAATTAATTAATTAATTAATTGGCTGCTCATGGGCTTTCTCTAGTTGCAATGAGCTGGGGCTACTCTTAGTTGCTCCATGGCATGTGGAATCTTCCTGGAACAGGGATCAAACCTATGTCTCCTGAATTGGCAGGTAGACTCTTAATCACTGTGCTGCCTAGGAAGTCCCTAGACCACATATTGTTGATGTTCTGTTCCTTATTTCCCCCCATACCAACTTTTTTCTTCCTTTACTTTATCTTTGAATTTTTTCCCTGTGTCTTTGAGAGTACTAATCTTCATTTTTGTGTCAGAACTACAGATAAGTGTCAAATCTAGAGATAAGCCCATTCTGTGAATTGGCTTTATTTTAGTTTTTACATTGTTTTTAGGTCTAGATGCTCCTTTAGGTTTTTCTTAATGATTTCCATTTTAATTTTTTCTTTAAATCCTTGAATATATTTGTAATAGCTCTTTTAAGGTTTTTTTGTTTGTTTGTTTTTAAATTCCATCTAAGGCATGGCTATTCTGGAGATGCCACTGAATGTCACAGATGTTTAATGACATCTTTACACTCTGGTGACAACACAGTATGTGTATATCACACACATCAAACAAGCATCTTCCCTTTTAAGTTTCAAAATAAAATAACAAATGCTGTCAAAGATGTGCAGCAACACAACTGTTATATCTTCTCAGAGGAAATGTAAATTGGTGAGCTCTGAAAATTGGTCAGTTTACAGATCCCTAGTTCTTTCCCCAGTAATTGTTATTTGCCTGGCCCTGTGTTGTTGACCCTAAATATGTATACATTGGTATTTCGTTAAAGGCTCAAAAGGAATTCTAAGCAGATTTCCGAAGCCCTCATATTCTACCCTGTAAAATCTACCCACTTCAACTTCCCTCAGCTCTATTATCTGTCAACTTAACCCAGCAAGACCTCCATATTTGCTTCTTCTCTGTCTTGAAAGAAATTTCAGTCCCCAAACCAGTGTAATAATGGGGCTTACTTAATTTTCAGTCTTGTCTCAAGAACCACAGGCTATGCTGCCTGTTACACATTGTCTGAAAAAATTATTTCACATATTTTGAAGTTGGTTAGAGTAGAAGGACAATTCAAATATCATTTACTCCATCATGGTTGCTCATTGCTTTTTAAATAAATAGCCTAATATCATTAAACATGTGTTTAATAAAAAGAATGCGGTACAAAGTACACAGATATTTTAGAATTAATTTAGTATTTAATACAAGTTATATATCTATCCCTAATTGCATAGAAAACATAAAGCAGCAAAAGCTCCTCAAAGGAATTTGTTGGTAATTAGAAAGGATTAGATAATAATAAAGTACATTTTGTATACTATATAATCCCCAAATAAAGTTACATTAAATCATGTGTACATATGTTTGTTGACCTAGATTTTCTTAATTAAAAAAGGCTGCACTGTCTGATGTTTATGAATCAAACAAATGTGAAAACCTCTTGAGTAAGAGTTTCGGTTGATTTTCACGTATGTTGGATTCACATCTGCCGGAATCATAAAAAATTTCTGATCTTCATGAGATTCAGCTAAAAGAGTGTTGATAGCTTTGAGAAACCCCATGTGATTTTAATAATCAAAATATATATGAAGACTATATTTGAATTTACTTTAAACATTTCAAGAATGTTTACCTTTTGAATGGACATCTCCAAAATTTGATTAGGAATGCTGGCCTTTGATTCTAATTCTTTAATATTACTAATTTAACTGGATAAGACTCTCAGACTACTGATCTGCAAGAGAGAAGCATAGACTCAAAGCTTGAATCAAAGTACAAATGTAAATGTGCTTTACCATGATGACACAATCACAGCTAATGTTTATTAAGTGCTTAGATATACCAGGGACTCTTCTGAGTTATTTATGCATTTTTTAATCCTCACAATCTACTTTTGAGGTAACCCCTATTTCTATGCCTATTTTATGGATGAAATAAGAAAGACTCAGAAAAGTGAATATTTTTGTCCAAGAACTGTTTTGGACGAATAGTCTATTTTGACACAAGACTAGGCAAAATCAGAATTCATGCCCTGGCAGACTGATTCCAGATAACATCTTTTGAATAAACTAGACATCATCATTCAGTTTGCCATGAAGAAATGTCATTTCTTTAGTACGGTAGTAATGATTGCCATAGTGTCCTGTGCGCACAAACTCTATGAGAAAGTAACAACTGGAGTAAACAGGTCATTTAATCTTTTCAAAATAAATGCACAACTCTGGATCATTTTCTTGCCTCTTTCCCTTGATTTCAATGATAAAATCTTACTCTTCAACATGGATGTCTTTTTAGGAATTTATACCAACTCTCCAGTGTATGTGGGTTTTTTTTCCGCCATGTATCTTAGAAGAAAGAGACCCATTAAAATTTTTTCAGCTAAGATGATAGTATAGTTATTTGAGTATGTGTACTTTGCTTAGCAGATAATAATTTGGTTAATGCAGATTAAATTATTGACAAATATACTTAATTTTTCCACTTGTAAGCATGTTTAAAAGAGATCCTTTGGAAAGAAAATAAAATTGATAAAACAGATAAATAAATTTCAACAATGTTGTACCCATTGAAATGTGTGAAATAATCACTATCAATTAATTACAGTATTTATGTATTTGATAAATATTAGAGATAATTTAATATGCTAAAGCCTTCCATAATTACTTTGCCTATTAGTGGATGTTCTGTACAGCATCAAACACAAAATTTTTGAAGCTTAGTACTTTTATATTTGTATTTTAGTGGATTAGTGTTGGAGGAGGTCATCAAGAAGGTTTGACCCTCTATTGACTCATAGCAGGACTTGGGCAATCAGAGGCTCCCAAGCCCTTGCTCTGTCCTTGAAATGTACGGTCTGCCCACCTCCCTATGTGAAGCCATGGCCAAAGACAGCTTTGAGAGAGCAATGCGTTGTTGAGACTATCTAGATGGTATACATGACTGAACACAGTTATGGTCTCTATATAAATTCTAAGGGAGGTGTTGAATGTGGAAATCTACTCTTCGGGCAGCCACCCAAAACAAGCTTCATATATAAGTTCCCTTGTTTATCAAACCTGTCACCTACCAATCTAGAACATTCTGTCTCTTTCTTCCATCACTCCTTGCCCTCCATGCTCAGGGGCCTGTTTCAGATTTTACCTTGGGAAGCTCTCGGGTTTGCACACCAGCAATTAGTAATTTAGTATTTAGTATACTGGTATTTTTCTTCTCTATTTTTTTGAAAGAAATAAAGGAAGCCATGTGGGTCTAAAATTTTCTTTCTTGAAAATTCTTTAATCACAAATTATTTTATTTAATATATATATATACAATATTCAGGCTATTCATTTCTCATTGAGTGAACTTAGTTTGTTAATTCTCCAGGCATTTCTCCAGTTAAATTATCAAATTTATTATCATAAAGTTGTCCATCATATTCCCTTATCATCTCTCTCATCCCTTACATTAGTAATTTCTCTGAATCGTACACTCTTAATCTGATAAATCTTGCTAGAGTCTAACTGTTCTTCTGAAAGAAATTACATTTGACTGATTTGATTTTCTTTATTATTTAATGTTTTTATTTCATTAATTTATACACTTTATTTTTAATGTGTTCTGATCACTTTGTGTGTAATTTGCTCCGTTTTTAACATACAATCTTATATTAGATTTCTAAGGTGATATAGATACTTTTATTATGTAACAGTGCATAAATATGGACAGCAACCAGCTTCTCATATAGCCTAATAAACTGTAAGTTAGTGCAAACAGAACAAGGTGCAGTACAACCTCAGAATTTAAATAGTTTTGGTCATAAGAATGCAAAGGCAGTAAGAAAAAAAACACTAATATCAGAGGTAGAAAATTCTCAACAATCCCCAGGTCATACCTAGGGATATGTTTATACTAGAGTTAGATATATTTCATATTAATATGGATAAATGGTTATATAGAGCTTTCTAAGTTACAAAGTATATTTATATACATTGTGTCATTTTAATTTTGAACATGGTTTTAAATCACCCATTTTATAGTGGAGAAAAAAGGACATAAGTGATTAAATGATTAAGTATCTCACTCAGTAATGGTTATTAAGTTACAGGAACAGACAGCTATTGACCTCAGTCCTTATTCTAAATTTATTGCCTTATGCTACCTCCCTAAGAAATGGGTGAGAGGCACCTTAAAATCTTTTGTCCATATTTATGACAACAGGAGTAAACAAAGACAATTTAGAGTGATTTTCAACAATTAGGTCAAAAGCAAAAGGACTCAGTTCTGTCAATGAATATATAACAACAACAAACTCAGTTACACAGAGTGCTTGTTATATTCTGATGGAATACAATTCCATTTTATCTAGATAGTAGGTTAAGAGATCCCTCTTCCCGTATGTAATACTATTTTAGTAATTGCATCTATTTAGAGTTGAGGAACTGAAGCATAGTTTAACTTACTCAAAATATAGAAACAAGCCATGCATCTTCATGTGACCACCATGTTAAATAACATTTCTGATTGAAAACTTGATTGAATCAGTCATCTGTATTTTCTCTTTTAGGACGTATATTTGGAATAATAGATTCTTGAAGCCCTCAATTGATTGCACTGTTGGATAAAGGACTGTGGATATCCTGTAGGTTTTGGAGCTTAAATAGTGATCTTTTCTCTGACACTTAAAATAGAGACCTTTGCTTTCCTCCAATAACACTAGTATATATTTATCTTGTGAAAGGACAATGTATCCTCAATATAATATTAGTTTTGTATGCAACATAGTGATTTGACAATTATATACTTTACGAATTGATCAGCACTATAAGTCTAGTAACCATCTGTTGCTGTAAAATATTATTACAGTATTATTGATTACATTCCCTATGCTTATTACATCACCGTGACCTTTATTTTAAGAGTGTGAACATGTTCCATCAGTTCATTTGTAACTGCAGTGCAAGCAAAAATGGATGTCCCACTTATGATTCACACAAAGCAGCATGCAGTGATTCATTTTTTGTGGTCTGAAGGTGTGCACATCTGCACACTTCTGCCCACACTGTCGACACTCTGCAAAAACTTCACTTTGAAGTATTAAAGCATCCTCCCTATAGTCCTGATCTTGCTCCATTGGACTTTCACCTGTCTGGTCCTCTGAAAGTACCCCTATGAGGACAAAGATTCACAAAGATGAAGAAGTGAAGACTGTGGTGCATTCGTGGCTCACAACACAGCTTGTTGATAGATGGGCAAAGTGTATTAAAAATTGAGGAGATTATGTCAAAAATGATGTATTTGTCTTTTCTAAAAGTTAATTAAAATGAATTCTATAGCCAGAGTGTGGATAATTTTTGACTCACCTTCATATAACTGGAAGTTTGAAACTCTTAATCCCTTCATGTATTTTGTTCAACCCCATTCCTCCTTCACCAGTTTGTTCTCTATATATGTGAATATATTTCTGTTTTGTACTGCTTGTTCATTTATTTTGTAAATTAAATTCCCTGTATAAGTGAAATCATACGGTATTTGTCTTTCTCTGTCTGACTTATTTCACTTAGCATAATAGCATCTAGGTCCATCTATGATGCCTCAGAAAGCAAGATTTCATTCCTTGTCATGACCAATATTTTCTTATATGTCTATATATTACACCTTCTTAATCCATTCATCTCTTGGTCTTTTTCCTTGTGATTTGATAACTTTCTTTACTGTTATATTTGTATGTCTTCTCTTTATTTTTTGTGTATCTATTATTGGTTATCATTAAGTTTATATATTACAAACTGCATATATAGCAGTTCATTTTAAGTTGATGGTTGCTTAAGTTTGAATAAATTCTGAAAATGCTATATTTTTACTACCCCTTCCACATTTTATGCTTTGATGTCATATTTTACATATTTTCACTGTGTATCACTGCACTACTTATTTTATTGATGATTTTTTCTACTTTTGTCTTTTAATCTTCATACTATATTAATAGGTGGTTGACCTACCTTTACTATGTTTGCCTTTATCAGTTCAATTTTTTCTTTCATTTTGTTTTCAAATTATAGCCTTTCCTTTTCCAGTTAGATGAGTCCACTTAACATTTTTTGTAAAAGTACTATGCTGCATTTTATTTCTATCAATTTCATTTTTTCTCTGTTTCTTCTTTTTTTCCCACCTGTTGTATTAGTTGTGTATATTTTAGTAATTCTATTTGACTTTCTTATTTGATTTATTAGCCATGACTCTTTTCTTTAATGTTGATTCAGAGTTTATGGTGTACATGTATAACTTATTAGAGTCAACTTTCAGGTAATGATATACTACTTCATGTAAAATATAACAACCTCACATCAGTGCATTTCCACTTCCTCCTCCTAGCATTTGCTATATTATTGCCATGCACTTAATAAACTTTAAATTGCATCATTATTGTTTTTGCTTTAAACAATATCTTTAAAGAGATTTCAAAATTAGGATAAACACATGGCTTCTTATTTATCCATCTATTTAGCTTTTGGTGGCAGGGGGCATATGCTCATAATTCCTTTGATTAGATATAGATTTCCATATGACATTATTTTCATTCTGTGTGAAATAATTGCTTTAAAATTTCCATGGTACAATAATGATGGTAATGATTATTTTAGCTTCATTATATCTGAAAAAGGTTTTATTTTGCTTTTGAAACTATAACTATAAAATATATTTTTGCTAAGTTGACTTTTTTTCTGTACATACTTGAAAGATACTGCTTCACTGTCTCCTGACTCTTTTTTTTCCCAATTGAATTCTGTTGTCATTTTAATATTTGTTCTGCTACTTGTGAAATCTCTTTTGCTCTCTCTAGCTGATTCTAAAATATTTGCTTTTTCTCTAGTTTTAAGGAATTCAATATCATGTGACTTTTCTGTAATTTTCTTCTTCAAATATGAGCTTAGGATTCTTTGAACTTCCTGAATCTGTGTGTTTGTAGTGTTAATCAAATTTGGGAAATTTTTTATTCACTATTACTTTAAATGTTTTATCTGACCCACCTTCCCCTTCTCCACTTCAGTGACTCCTATTATACATATATTAGGGTTCTTTAGATTGTTCAGAATTGCATTGATGTCCCCTTCATCCTTTTAATGTCTTATTTTCTCAATGTGTTTTGTTTTGGTTAGTAGTAATGCTGTGGTTTCATGCTCACTAACTTTTTTGCTTTTCCTGCAATGTCTGATCTGCCATTCATATAGTCAATTGAATTTTTCATATCAGACACTGTGGTTTTAATATATAGAAATTCAATTTGAGCCTCATTTTATATTTCTTCTATGTCCCACTTAATATGCTTACTTTTTGTCTTTTACCCTCTTGAATATGGAATAGAGTTATAATTGCTTTAGTATCCTTATGTACTAATAATACAATCTGTGGATTCCTCTGTCATTTTGTAAAGATTTATCTCGTTAGAGATCACATTTCCCTGCCTCTTTTCAGGCTTGGTAATATTTGCTAAGGTGCCAAATATTGTGAATTTATCTTTTTCAGTCATTTTCATATTCTTATAAAATTATTAAGCTTTGTTTTGTGATGTAGTTACTTAGAAAAAACTTATTTTTTACAAAGATTTGTTTCTATCTCTATAGACTACTTTAATCTAGGGCTGACTTTGTCCTACTACTGGGGAACTTATCTTCTAATTATTACTCAATCCAAAGTCCAGCAGGTTATTTCCTTTATCTGGTAGGAACATGAAATGATCCCAATGCTATGTGACACCTGGGAATTGTTTTATCTGCTTCTTTTGAGAAGGTTTTTCCCAGACCTTGGGTAGTTTCTTAACATGCATGTGCTAATCAATGCTCAGCTTCAATATTAAGGGAAACATTGGCAAGTATCAAAAGCCCCATTCTTCCTTTATTGTTCCCTCTTCATTAACCTGCCCTATGGGCTCTGACTACTTTGATCCGTTGGGACTCCCAGATCTGTCTTCTCAACTTAAGGAGACTGACAGACTTCAACAGCTTTCACCTTCCTACACTACAGTCTAGAAACTCTCTCCAGTCAGTAATCAGGAGCAATCATATGGCCACCTCATTTGTTTCCTCTTTTTCAGTGTTCACTATCATTTACTGCTTGATGTTCATTCTCTGAAACCCATTCTTTCATATATTTTGATTTTTTGTTTTTATAATTTTTAGGGGCAGGAGAAAATTAAGTTCTGTTACTTTATGTTGGTTACAAGCAGATATTGTAACTGCAGTTTTGATTTCTCATGGAACATATTTCTTCATAATGTCCATTAGAGTATCTTTTATACTTTCTTTGGAAATGAGCAAGGTAATTTTTTTCTTACTTCCTTTTAGTGTGGGAGAGTAATTTTAGAGCCAAAACATATGACAGTTGCCTTAGTTCTATTTTTCCTTTTGTACTGGGGACAGGAAATCATTTCCTTATTCATTTGCAGAATATATCCGTTGCTCCAAATATCCAGATCCTCTGAGTGTATAAACCCTAATAACTTAGCACATCAGTTTACTTCTTTCACTTTGATTTCCTTCTTTATTTTAACACTAAGATATTTCCTTATCTTTGTTTGAAGTTTATCCATTAAAAAATTGAAATTGTCTTCTTTTATCCAGTATTATATAGGATTGTAGTTGTGGGAGAAGGAGAATACCAATTAGTACTGACTGTTATATTATATTTGAAATGTTTTGGAGGAGTCAAGATGGTGGAGGAGTAGGAGAACATGGAGTTCATCTCTCCCCACAAATGTATCAAGAATACATCTATAAAGGGAACAATTTTCACAGAGCACCAGCTGAACACTAGCAGAGGAACTTGGAACTTTTAGGACAAGAAAGATCCCCATGTAACCAAATAGGATGAAATAAAGAAGGGAAAAGGAAGAGGAGAGGAAATGAGAAAGGACCTGTGCCCCTGGGTGGGGGGAATCTGAAGGAGCAGAGTGTTTCCTGTATTTAGGGAAGCCTCACCAGTGGGGAGACCAGTTGGATCAGAAGGGGAGCCTTGGGGGCTATCAGAGGAGAGCAGAGCAAATAGTCTGTAGCAGACAGGATAGAGTGAGACCTACACAGATTGTCAGTGCCACAGCCCCACATGCCCCAGCCTGAGACATGTGTCTACTGGTGCAGATGGGAGCTGGGTGTTGGAACATGGGGTTTGGAGAGCAGACCCATGGAGAGGACTGCTATTGGCTGTAAGGAGTCTGAAGGAGCTGGAGTCAGGAAATCTAAAACTGGCAATGCTTGTGAATGAAACCTGGACCACCATAGAAATGAAGCATCATTGTTGAGTGACACATGACAGGTGCGGTGGCCATTGCAGCCTCTCTCCTCACACACTGGCTCCTGTCTCCCTGGGCACTAGGAAGGGCTTCCACCAGGGTCAGCTCTCTCATGCCAGCTCTCTTTTATAGAGGTCCCAGGAGATCAAGGAAAAGATCAAAGAAACTAAAATCTGGGTCTTTAAGAAGATAAAGAAAATTGATAAACTTTGAAGAAGACTCATCAAGATAAAAAAGGGAGAAGACTCAAATCAATAAAATTAAAAGTGCAAAAGGAACAGTTACAACTGACACCACAGAAATACAAAGGATCATAAGGGACTAGTACAAATAACTATATGCCAATAAAATGGAAAACCTAGAAGAAATGGACAAATTCTTAGAAAAGTACAGCCTTCCAAGACTTAACCAGGAAGAAATAGAAAATATGAACAGAACAATCACAGGTACTGTGATTAAAAATCTTCCAACAAACAAAAGTCCAGGACCAGATAGCTTCAGAGGTGAATTCTATCAAGCATTTAGAGAAGAGTTAACAGTTACCCTTTTGAAACTCTTCCCAAAAATCAGAGGAAGGAACACTCCCAAACTCATTCTATGAAGCCACCATCACCCTGACACCATAACCAGACAAAGATATCACAGAAAAAGAAAATTACAAGCCAATTTCACTGATGAGCACAGATGAAAAAGCCCTCAACAAAATATTAGCAAACTGAATCCAAAAAACATATTAATGGATCATACACCATGATTCAGTGGGATTTATCCCAGGAAAGCAAGGATTCTTCAACATATGTAAATCAATCAATGTGATACACTACATTAACAAACTGAAGAATAAAAATCATATGACCATCTCAATAGATGCAGAAAAATCTTTTGACAAAATTCAACACCCATTTATGATAAAAAACTTTCTAGATATGGGCATAGAGGGAAACTACCTCAATATAATAAAGGCCACATATGACAAACCTGTAGCAAACATCATTCTCAATGGTGAAAAACTGAAAGGATTTCCTCTTAACATCAAGAATAAGACAAAGATGTCCACTCTCTCCACTTTTATCCAACATAGTTTTGGAAGTCCTAGCCATGGTAGTCAGAGAAGAAAAAGAAATAAAACAAATACAAATTAGAAAAGAAGTAAAATTTTCATTGTTTGCAGATGGCATGATACTATAAATAAAAAATCTTAGAAATGCTACCAGTAAACTACTAGAGCTCATCAATGAATTTAGTAACTTTGCAGTATACAAAATTATTACACAGAGATCTCTTGCATTCCTATATACTAACAATGAAAGATCAGAAAAAGAAGTTAAAGAAATATTCCCATTTATCAGCTCCTCAAAAGAATAAAATACCTAGATAAAATACAAACAGATTTAGAGATATACCATGTTCTAGGATTGGAAGAATCAATGTCATCAAAATGACTATACTATCCAAAGTAGCCTACAAATTCAATGCAATCACTTTCAAATTACCAATAGCATTTTTCACTGAATTAGAACAAAAATTTTTACAATTTGTATGGAAACACAAAAGACTCCAAATGTTCAAAAAGAAAATTGGAGCTGGATGTATCAGGCTTCCAAACTTCAGAGCTATGGTAATCAAAACAATATGGTACTGGCACAAAAACAGAAATATAGATCAATAGAACAGGATAGAAAGCCCAGAGATAAACCCACACACCTATGGTCACCTAATCTATAGCAAAGGAGGCATGAGTATACAATGGAGAAAAGACAGTCTCTTCAATAAATGATGCTGGGAAACCTGGTTAGCTACATGTAAAAGAATAAAATTAAAGCATTCTCTAACACCATATGCAAAAATAAACCCAATATGTATTAAACACCTAAATGTAAGACCAGATATTGTAAATCTCTTAGAGGAAAACATAGGCAGAACACTCTCTGACATTAATCGCAGCAAGATCTTTTTTGATCCACCTCCAAGAGTATTGAAAATAAAAACAAAAATAAACAAATGGAACCTAATTAAGCTTAAAAGCTTTTGCACAGCAAAGAAACTATCAACAAAATGAAAAGAAAACCTACAGAATGGGAGAAAATATTTGCAAACAAAGTGATCAACAAGGATTAATCTCCAAAATATTTGATCAGCTCATGCAGCTCAATATTAAAAAGACAAACAACCCAGTCTGAAAATGGGCAGAAGATCTAAATAGACATTTCTCCAAAGTCACACAGATGGCCAAGAGCCACATGATAAAGTGTGCTCAACATCACTAAATATTAGAGAAATGCAAATCAAAACTACAATGGAGTATCATCTCACACTGATCAGAATGGACACCATCAAAAAATCTGCAAACAATAAATGCTGGAGAGGGTGTGGAGAAAAGGGAACCCTCCTGCACTTTTGGTGGGAATGTAAATTGGTACAGCCACTATGGAGAACAGTATGGAAGCTCCTTAAAAAACTAAAAATCAAGGAACCATACAATCCAGCAATCCCACTCCTGGGCACATGTATGGAGAAAACCATAATTCCAAAAGATACATGTACCCCAATGTTCATTGGAGCACTATTTACAATAGCCAGGACATGGAAGCAACCTACATGTCCATCAGTGGAGGAATGGATAAAGAAGATGTGGTACAATGCAATATTATTCGGCCATATAAAAATGAAATAATGCCATTTGTAGTGACATATATGGACCTAAGGATTGTCATACTGAGTGAAGTAAGTTAGGCCGAGTAAGACAAATATCACGATATCGCTTATATGTGGAATCTAAAAAGAAATAGTACAAATGAACCTACATACAAAACAGAAATGGAATCACAGATATAGAAAATAAACTTATGGTTACCAAGGGGGGAAGAGGGGGAGGGATAAATTGGGAGATTGGGATTGACATTTATGCACTACTATGCATAAAATAGATTATTGCTAAGAACCTATTATATTACACAGGAAACTACTCAGTACTCTGTAATGACTGCTGTGGGAATAGAATCTAAAAAACAGTGGATACACATATATGTATAACTGATTCACTTTGCTGTCCAAAGTGAAACTAACACAACATTGTAAATCAATTATACTCCAATAAAATTAATTTAAAAATAATTAAAAATGTTTCATGTATTTTATGGTATTACTTTTTATGTGGCGTTGCCTGTTTATATAGCATTTTATTTGAAGATAATATATGCAGATTGAGGGAAGTTTCTAACAATCTTGAACTTTAGGCTACATAAAAATACAAGACAACTCACTATTTAGAAATTGTCTGGGACTTTCCTGATGGCGCAACAGCTAAGAATCTGCCTGCCAATGCAGGAGACATGGGTTTGATCCCTGGTCTGGGAAGATCCCACATGCAGAGGTGCAAATAGGCCTGTGTGCTATAACTACTGAGCCTGTGCTATAGAGCCCTCAAACCACAACTACTGAGCCCATGCGCCACAACTACTGAAGCCCACACACCTGGAACCTATGCTCCACAACAGGAGAAGCCACTGCAATGAGGAGCCCACACATGGCAACAAAGAGTAGCCTCTGCTCACAGCAACTAGAGAAAGCCCACATGCAGCAATGCAGATCCAATGCAACCAGAATAAATAAATTAAAAAAAAATTGCCAGTATGCCTGATAATTTTCCATATACAGATTTCAAAAGTACAAAGAAAGAGCTGAGAATAGTTTCACAAATTACTTTAAGGAATATGGTTGTGTTGAAGAATGTAACATAAAAGAAAGGAAGTAGACACTAATCCAGGCACAGTGAAATCAACAAAGGAAACTTGTGGGAATAGGAATGGTAATAAATGTGTGACTAACAAAACTAGAGTTGTAGTAGAGTAACCTTATTAGGTAAAAGCAGTAGATGAAGCTTGACATGATTTGCTCCATTTTATGCGGATGTGGGCTAAAAGGCAGAAAACCAGAGACCATGAAATCAGATTATTCAGATTCCAACTTCATAAGGATCTGAAACTAGCTTAATTAGCACATTTTAAAGCAATAATAATGCTTTTATCCCAAATGGGAAACAAAACTTAATGATCTTATTATCTGCTTCTTTTTAGCAAGTTGGGTTTCAAATACTTCAAAATGTCTCTGAATCTAAGACAGTTTTTTTAACAAAAAGTCAGAGTAATTATAAAATAATTGGGCAAAGATAAATCTTCCAGAAAACATATTATTTGATGAAATAATTTATCAAAAAAGAAAAGAATAGAAACATAATTACTTGGAGCTTAACAAGAGCAAATAAAACCTGTAGTTGTGACATATTTCACATTCCACCTCCAAGTAAACACTGGGTTGATGTCTGATTTACTGTACAGGAACTTCAACATAATTATTTACACTCCTTCATAAACAGACTTGGAATTCTTATACAGTTAATGTTTTACGGGCACAGGTATAAATACATGCACGTATAAACACACAACACATAACAATAATTAAATGGTTGTGATTGTAAAAAAGACTACATATTCTGTTTACACTTTTGCCAGTCTAATAATTCTCATATTTATTTCCTCAACATGGTGTGATGTAAAAAAAAAGATAAGCTTTTTAACTCAAAACAGACACAGGTATGATTGATTCAAGCCTCCAGTAATTTAATCCTTTCAGCAATATCCTACCATTCCTCTACTAAAAAAGGACTATCTAAACTTCACCTTTCATATATTCTAATCATATTTTACTCATCTAACAAAATCTCCCCCAATGCCCAAACAAAGTCTTTCTCTTTTAAACCCATCTCTACTTATACCCTGAAGTTAATTTTTTCCTTGTTGGTTATTTATTTTAAATATAGCACTGTGTACATGTCTGGAAGTTATTTTTTTTTTCTCATTGCTTGTCTCCAACACTGCTCAACATAAAAATGGCATCTATCCTTAAACCAATTTAAATGATACCTCCTTCCCGGAAGACTCAAATGGTCCACATATTTCCCTCTTTTCTCAACTCCTACTACAGTCTTACACCACACAGTGAATCATTTAATTATTCTTTACTTTTCTCTATTATTCTCATGTTTTAAAAATGTTTAAATCCTCAAATAATTTATATACTTTTTGAACCACTCATCAAGCTTATTATTCTTCCCTACTTTCCAAAGTTCATAATGCAGGAATAACCAAAATGTAAGTATCCCAAATCTACTAGCTATTTGATTGATTGATTTTTGTTTGCAATATCATGCATGGTGTCAGCCCAGGAACATGACATTCCTGGACAGGTCTTTGCTAGATAATTACATCTCCATTTTTTCTGTTGAGAGTTTTGAGGGGACCCATGAGTCACATGCCTAATATCTTCAAAGAGTCCCCCATGTGACTGAATATTCTAAGCTTTTGATTCATCCAAGGCACTGGCAAAATTTATACTTGGCCCTTGGTTTTATCACCAGAGTATGCTTTGCTGACAGTGTATTTCTTAATTTCAGCATTTTTGCAGTTTGGCCTGGCTGATAATTTCCCAAATTACCAAGGCTTTATTCTTATTGCTTAATAGTTATTCCTTCAATTTATCCCATTTTACTGTAAGTAGGACACAGAAAGCAGGCTATGCCTTCAACTCTTAGCTTGGCAATATCTTTAGTTAAATATCCAAGCCCTTTGTTTACACTGTGTTTTCCACATAGCTGTAGGACACAATTTCACTAAGTTCCTGCCTTAAAATGATGAGTATATCTTTTCCTCCATTTTTCAGTAACATATTCTTAACTTCCTTCTGAATCCTCACAAAGTGCATTTAAGGTCCACATTTCTATGAACGGTCTCTTTGTCTCTTTGTGATGACTTAAGTATTCTCTAGGACAATATGGATTTTCTCTACTTTGCTCTTCACTCTTTGGAATCTTCACTAGTGGAGTCATTAACATTCATATTTCTGCTAACACTCTGTATAAGGCAAACAAAGCAGTTTCAATCATGCTCCTCAAAATTCTTTCAGCCTCTACCCATTACTGTATTCAGTGCCATTTTCACATATGTGTTACAGCAGCATTCCTCTTCTAGGTGTGAAAATGTGTATTAATTTCCTATCATGGTTCTAACAAATTGCCACAAAATTAGCAGCTTAGAACAACACAGATTTATTACAGATAGTTATGGAAGTCAGACGTCCTAAAAGAGTTGGGAAGTCTGGCTTGCTTCTGGAAGCTCTAGGAGAGAGTCCATTTCCTAGCTTTTCTCACCTTCTAGAGACTGTGAGCATTCTTTGACTTATGGTCCAATTTCACTTTAATTTCTGCTTCTAGCTTCATATTGTTTCTGCTGACTCTGACCCTGCTACCTCCTTATTGTAAGAACCTTCATGATTACATTGAAAGCACACAAAAAAATCTTAATGTAATCACATAAGCAAGGTCACTTTTACCATGTAAAGTAACATATTTATAGGTTCCAGGGATGGGAACATATATATCTCAGTGGAGAACTATGATTCAGCCTCACACAAAATTCTAGAAAATATTTATTATTGATATAATTGTTTCAAGAATTAAAATGAATTAAAATATCTGAAGCACTTAAAAAAATCCTGACCTGTCATATGTGTTCAAGAAATAAAACATGTTTGTATAAGCAAGCTGCTTACAGAAAAAAAATGAAATACCAATAAGTACAATGCAGGTTGTATTGTATATACACTCACATATCCACAGTATTGACTGGCATGTTGGGACATGAACAAGCTCACATATTGCATGTGGAATGATTCAAATTTTCTGGGGTGGGGTAGTGATATACCTAAATATAATACCTCAAATTATCTATTCTTTTCATGTAGCCATTTCATATTTAGGTGTTATCTTAAGAAAATGATGACTTGTCCCTGAAAACCTAATTAATGCTATGCTTTTAGTAAATAAGAAAAAAAGAAACCTACCTCAATTTCCAACTATGATGGGTTAGTAAATGAATAATGATAGTTTTATATGGGTAATTGCTCTGTACTCATTTGATATGGCCTTGAAAATTATTAATGATATAGGGAAATGCTCATGATATATTGGTAGGTGAAAAAAGCTAATAATCAAAGAAAGTATGCAAAATGATCTCAAGACTATAGAATCCCATATATTTTTCTTTGCATTTTTCCTAAATTTTTTTGAACATATATCTAATATTTGCTAATAGCAAGGAGTCACTAAAATTCCATGAACCATCCAGAAACACTTTTCTATTTGTTAAACAAGTGTAAATTGAAAAGTAAACATGAGTTCAGAATATATTCCAAAGATAGACAAGAAACATATGAGATATACAGTAATGACTAATAGTATGGATTTGGGATAAAAAACACAAATTAAATCTCAGCTCTGATAATGTCTGGAACTGGGTGAATTATTATGCCTCTTTTAAACATATTTTCCTGATCTTTAAAGCTGATGGAGTAGCATTAAGTGTCTCACAGATATTTTTGTGAATATTTGGTAAAACCATTCATGTAATTTAGCAAAGTTTGTCACATAATAAATTCTCAGGAAAGTTTAGTTATTAACATCACCATCATTACCAAATGAAACTTTTAGTTTCCTAATTCCAATTTTAGTAAATAAATTTGGTCTTTATATTATATAGGATTCACTCAACACATAAGGATCTCTAAGATAAATAGGAGAATTTGCTTCTTGCTACCTCCCATATGTCCCCCCCTCCTCCCCTCCTTTTGAACTCTGGATTCTCCCTTCCCTGATTCACTTTTTTTTTTCTTTTTCTTTTTTTGCTATGTGCATGGGAAATATTGCCTTTTAACATACTGAATAATTTAGTTATTTCATATGCTTAATGTTTATTATCTGTCATAAGATTCTCTAGGACAGGGTCCTTAGTTTGTTTTGTTCATGTCTATACCTTAGCTTCTAGAACAGTGGTAGGCACATGGTAGGCACTCAGTAAACATTTGCTGAGTGAATGATGAAGTGAATGGGTTTATTCTTGGTTTACCCTGCAAAATTCATGTATCTTAAGTTTCTGTACAACAAGGACCCTTCAAATTTAGACCTTACCAAGGACTGCTTCATATATTGGATATGTACTTAAGGATCAGATTTATATAAAGGTCACATATTTTGCATCATATTTTTTCAGACCTTAGTTATCTTTAATAATTCCAAAGTCCTTAAGAATTAATGTATTTATAATTTTAAATCACTGCCAGATTTTTCTTTCTCAGGATTGAGGCTGAGATTACCTAGACAGAGATACATTTGATGCATTCACTAGCTAGACACAGCAGTGGTCTGAGATACATTCTAAGTGGTTAAATGCAGAAATTGTGAGGGATTAAGTGGGCTAATAATTTAAACATTCCAAAAAAGGATGAAATATTAATTCTTACTTTTTTTACTTTTATTATACATATAGCACAGTTGTATCCTATTCTCACTCTTCATCCTCTTCAATCAAGAAAATATTATTGTCTTCAGTTTTGGATGAAATGTATTTGGATTCCAGCTGGTACTGAAAGAATCTTTCATTTCAGTTATTGAAAATATTTTTATAACTATTAGCATCCTCATTATCATTTCTTATATTTTTTCTTCATTTGTAAGTGTGGTTTATTTTGTTGGAAGAATATTTCAAATTTAAAGAGCACTAAAAAGAGTGAAGAGCCCTAAAGACAACTGAGGTTTTATGTTGAAAGCATTTCTCTGAACACCTGTGAACTGTTTAATTTAATTAGGCTACAGCTGGAACAGGCTGTGGAGAGGAAGGAGCAAGTTGGCATTTCCAAGCAAGCACACATTAAAATCACCCTGACTTTCCTCTAACAAGCTGGAGGGCAGAATGGTCATGAATGACTCAGTCTAGATTAGGAGGTGCACACTCTCTTCTCTATCCTTTTATCTACATCTGTTTTCAAGGTAGGGTCAGGGAAAAGTGTAAATGACTGGCAGTGTTTAATAGGTTAACTCTCCCAATGGTATTGCCATTTATAACTGACAGTGCCCTAAACTGAATTAATAAGAAAGAAATTGTGGAATTCCAGTAAGCAGGGTACAGGCGTCAGGGAGGTATGATAGGTACCTACTCAGTACAGATGCCTGGTGCATGTGAAATGCTCAGTAATTATGAAGTAGTGTTCTGTATGACAATCTACTATTTTTAGGAGAGACATACTTTTCCACTAATACCAGTAATATTGAAAAATTAATTCCACGTCATAACTGGATGAGGAGAAAGAATGAGAATAAATATCAAGAGCAATAGACAATAGCATGAAATTTACAGAAAATAAAATTCCAGAACACATCCAAGAATATGCATTGTAGTCATGAAAATATTTTTTTTGGGGGGGGGAAAGTAGTGAAAGAAGAAGAGTCATTATCTGAGAATCCTATACAAAGGGTTGCCAGTGGTAAAAAAAAAAATGCAGGATTTCCTTATTTTTATGGCTAATATTCCATTATGTATATGTGTATATATATATACCTACTTATATATACACACACACACCCCACATCTTACCCATTCATCTGCAGATGAACACATAGTTTTTCTCCGTATTTTGGCTACTGTAAATACATGCTTCAATGAATAAAGTGGTGCATATATATTTTCAAATTAGTTTTCATTTTCTTCAGATAAATATCCAGAAGTGCAATAGCTGGGTCATATGGTAGTTCTATTCTTAATTATTAAAGGAAACTCCATAATATTTTCGGTAATGCCTGCACCAATTTACAGTCTCACTAACAGAGTATAAGGATTCCCTTTTCTCTACATACTCTCCAACATTTGTTATTCCTTGTCTTTTTGACAAATAGCTATTCTAACAGGTGTTGATCTCATTGTAGGTTTGAATTTCATTTCTCTGATAATTAGTGATGTTGAACAATTTTTCATCTTTCTGTTGGCTATCAGTATGCCTTCTTTGGATAAAAGTCTGTTCAGATTCTTTGTCCATTATTTATTGTGTTGTTTGTTTCTTTTATTGTTGAGTGGTATAAGTGTTTTGTATATAATGGATATTAATCCCTTATCAGATATATTATTTGCAAATATCTTCTCCCATTAAGTACATTGCCTTTTCATTTGGATGATGATTTCCTTCAGTATGCAAATATTTTTAGTTTGACGTAGTCCCATTTATTTATTTTAGTTTTTATTTCCTTTGCCTTTGGACTTAAGATCCAGGAAAACATCACAAAGACTGAAGTCAAGGAGGTTACTGCCTGTGTTCTATTCTAGAAGTTTTATGGTTTCAGGTCTTACATTCGAGACTAATCTAATTTGGATATATATCCAGGGGTCAGATTGCTGGATCATATGGTAGTTCTATTTTTATTTTTTTAAGAAACCTTCATATGGTTCTCCATAATGTTGGTACCAGTTTACATTACCACCAACAGTGAAGGAGGGTTTCCTTTTCTCTGGAGAAAACCGTAATTTGAGAAGTTACATGCACCCCCAATGTTCATTTCAGCACTATTTACAATAGCCAGGACATGGAAGCAACCTAAATGTCCATTGATGGAGGAATTGATAAAGAAGATGTGGTACATATATACAATGGAATATTACTCAGCCATAAAAAAGAAGAAAATAATGCCATGTGCAGCAACATGGATGGACCTAGAGATTGTTGTACTGATTGAAGTAATTCAGACAAACACAAATATTATATGATATTGCTTATATATGGAATCTAAAAAAAAGGGTACAAAACTAATTAACAAAACAGAACTAGAGTCACAGATGTGAAAGCAAACATGGTTACCAGTGGGGAAGGGAGAGGGAGGGATAAACTGGGAGATTTGTGTTGATATATATACACTACTATATATAAAATAGATAATTAATAAGGACCTACTGTATAGCACAGGGAAGTTTACTTAATACCCTGTAATAACCTATATGGGAAAAGAATCTAAAAAATAGTGGATATATGTATATGTATTGTATAATGATTCACTTTGCCATACAGCAGAAACTAACACAACATTGTAAATTAACTATACTCCAATAATAATTTAACATTAAAAAACTGTTTTGTACACACATAAAAAGACGAATCCACTTTGAGTTTACTTTTGCATAAGATGTAAGAGAATGGTCTAGTTTCTTTTTTGTTGTTGTTGGTTTCTGCTTTTTGGGGGCTTTGTTTATTTGTTTGCTTTTTGTATATGGCTGTCCAGGTTTTCTAAAATCACTACTAAAGGGACTATCTTTTCTCCATTGTATATTCTTTGCTCCTTTCTCATAGACTAATTGAGCATTTAAGTGTAGGCTTATTTCTGGGATGTCTATTTTGCTTCATTGATCTATGTTTCTGTTTTTGTTCCAGTATTATACTATTTTTATTACTATAGATCTGAAAATAGATTCAAGTCTGGGAGCATGATACCTCCAGCTTTGTTTAGTTTTTTTTGGAAAAAATAAGTTTATTTATTTATTTATTTATTTATTTATTTATTTATTTATTTATTGGCTGTATTGGGGCTTCCTTGCTGCATGTGTGCTTTCTCCAGTTGCGGAGAGCAGAGGCTATTCTTCGTTGCGGTAAGTGGGCTTCCCAGTGTGATGGCTTCTCTTGTTGTGGACCATGGGCTCCAGGCATGTGGTCTTCATTAGTTGTGGCATGTAGGCTCAGTAGCTGTGGCTCATGGGCTATAGAACACAGGCTCAGTAGTCGTGGCACACCAGCTTAGTTGTTATGTCACATGTGGGATCTTCCTGCACCAGGGATCGAACCCATGTCTCCTGCATTGGTCTTAACTACTGCTCCTCTAGCTTTGTTTTTCTTTTTTTTCAATTAATTAATCTATTTATTTATTCATAATTGGCTGTGTTTGGTCTTCATTGCTGCACACGGGCTTTCTCTAGTTGCACCCAGCGGGGGCTACTCTTCATTGTGGTGCACGGTTCCTCATTGTAGTGGCTTCTCTTGTTGCGGAGCATGAGCTCTAGGTGCATGGGCTTCAGTAGTTGCAGCACATGAGCTCAATAGTTGTGGCTCACGGGCTTAGTTGCTCTGCAGCATGTGGTATCTTCCTGGGGCAGGGATCAAACCCATGTCCCCTGCATTGGCAGGTGGATTCTTAACCACTGTACCACCTAGGAAGTCCTGTTTTTCTTTCTTAAGGTTGACTTGGCTCTTCAGGGTCTTTTGTAGTTCCCTAAGATTTTAGAATTATTTCTTCTAGTTTTTTGAAGAATGTCATTGGTATTTTGATAGGGATGCCATTGAATCTGTAGATTACTTTGGGTAGTATAGATATTTATTAATGTTGCTCTTTCAATCCCTGAGCATGGTACATCTTTCCACTTATATTTGTCACCTCAGTTTCTTTCTTCAATGTCTTATAGTTTCCTGAGTACAGATCTCTCACTTCCTCAGTAAATTTATTCCTGGCACTTTATTACGTTTAATGTAATTGTTAAAGTGACTTTTATCTTCTAAGTATTTCTGATAGTTTGTTACAGTGTATATAGAAATGTAACATATTTCTGTAAGTTAATTTTGTATACTGCAACTTTCCTGAATCATGTATTCATTCTAAAAGTTCTTGATGGAGTCTTTAAGGTTTACTATATAGTGTATAATATCAACTGAAAGTAGTGATAGTTTTATTTCTCCCTTTCCAATTTAGATGCTGGGTCATAAGGTAGCTCTATTTTTATTTTTTTTTTTTAAGAAAACTGCATACTCTTTTCCTTAGTGGCTGTACCAATTTACATTCCTACCAACATTGTAGAAATTTCCCTTTTCTGCACACCCTCCCCAGCATTTATTGTCTGAAGATTTTTTGATGATGGCCATTCTGAATGGTGTGAGGTGATATCTTATTGTGGTTTTGCTTTGCATTTCTCTAGTGATTAGTGATGTTGAGCATCTTTTCATGTGCTTTGTGGCCATCTGTATGTCTTCTTTGAGAAATGTCTGTTTAGGTCTTCTGCCCATTTTTTTGATTGGGTTTTTGGTTTTTGATATTGAGCTGCATAAGCTTTTTGTAAATTTTGGAGTATAATCCCTTGTCCACTGCATTGTTTGCAAATATTTCCTCCCATTCTGTGGGTCGTCTTTTTGTCTTGTTTATGGTTTTCTTTGCTGTGCAAAAGCTTTTGAGTTTCATTAGGTCCCATTTGTTTATTTTTGTTTTTATTTGCATTACTCTGGGAAACAAATCAAAAAAGATACTGCTGTGATTTATGTCAAAGAGTATTCTGCCTATGTTTTCCTCTAAGAGATTTTATAGTATCTGGTTTATACCTTAGGTTTTATTACATTTACATTATATATGATGAATCATTTTTTTCTTGCTGCTTTTAAGATTCTCTATCTTTAGCATTTGCCATTTTAATTACAATGCCTTTCATTATAATCTGTCAGCCTCTTTGGGTCCATCTTGTTTCATATATATGTGCTTATTTGACCCAATTGTCTGTTTCCTCCATCAGGTTAGTAAAGTTTTCAGCCTCGTTTCTTTACATACATTTTCTACTTCTTTCTCCCTTCTCCTTTGATGACATTTATAATGTGATTGTTAGTATGTCTGTTGTTCTTCAAGAGGTCCCTTAAACTATCCTCATTTTTAAAAAATTACTTTCTTTTTGCTGCTCTGAGTGATTTCTACTGTTCTCTCTTACAGATTACTTATCTGTTCTTCTGTCTGCTCTAATCTGCTCTTGATTTCCTCTAGCGTATTTTTCACTCTGGTTATGATATTCTTCAGCTCTGATGGGTTCTTTCTTATTTTTTTCAAACTCTTTTTGGAAGTTATTACTGAGTTCACCATTCTTCTCCTGAGTTCAGTGAGCATTGCTTTAAGTTCTTTATCAGTTAAATCAATTATCTTAATTTTATTAGGGTTTTTTTCTGTTTTTGATTATTTGTTTTGTGTTTCTTCATTTGGAACATACTCCTCTGTCTCATTTTGTTTGACTTTCTGTTTTATTTTCTACTAATTAAGCAAAACAGCTACCTTTTCCAACCTTGAAGTAGTGGTGCTGTGTAGGTGCATCCTCTGTGTAGACTGTGTGTGCCAAGAGGCTGTGCCAGGAGGCTTTGACAGGCAGGCTGTAGCTGGAGCAAGCTGGAGTGTTTCTTGGGGCACTCTGCCCTGGTGCAGCTTTGGTAAACAGCTGGAGCTGGTGTGGGTGTAGGCTGTGGGAAGTCCCAAGGGGCATCTTGGCATAGCTGCCTAAGTGGGACAACAGGAGCAGAAGTGGGAACAGGCCTTCTGTTTCCTGAGGTGCTCCTCACCAGGGCCACCATAGTGGGATGGCTGGAACTGGAGTGGGCTCAGCAAGGAGGGGTCTCAAGGCAGGCTGTGCCAAGGCTACCTTGTTGGGACAATTGGAGCTAGAGCAGTCTTGGACCAGAGCCAGTCCTGGGGCACACTTTATGGAGACAACCTTGGCAGAACAGCTGTAGCCATAGTAAGTACATGCTGTGGGGAGTTCCTGGGGGACTCAAACAATGGTTCTTGCTGGCACCTTCATTCCCAGAGAGAGTTCCAACAGTTCTCCACTCATTTGGCAGATGTTCTGTGATTAGTAATTGGAGCTCTTTCTTGTAGAGTGTAGGTGCCCTTTAAACTATTGTTTTTTTGCAGAGTTCCAGGGTAGGTGAGTCTGTGCTCAAATCCCTCAGTAATATCCTTCCCTATTGCAGATCACCATGTTTGGGGTGGTGTTCCCATGCATACCATATCTCTGTATTTTCTACTGTTTTCCATGAACTTCAGAAGCTGTTCAGTCAGCCTTATGGTCTCCATCAGGAGAAACTGCTCTCTATATAGGTATGGATTCAGTGTGTCTGTGGTAAGAGGTAGGTTCAGGGTCTTCCTACACTACCACCTTGGATCTGTCCCTCAGTCATATTTCTTCAAATACTTTTTCTGGTTCTTCTTTCTTCTGCTTCTGGGGCAACTATAGTGCAAATATTAATACATTTGATGTTGTCCCAGAGGTTCCTTCAAGTAGCTTTTTGAAATTCTTTTTTCATTTTGTTGCTCTCTCTGGGTGAGTTCTGTTCCTTTGTCTTCCTGCTCACTGATTCACTCTTCTACCTCATCCATCTGCTGTTGAACACCTCTGGTGTATTCTTCAGTTCAATTATAACTTCTGTTTAGCACTTTCTTGTATTTTTGCTTACTTGAAAATCTCACAGTGTTTCTTTCATCATTCTCCTAAGTCCAGTGAGCAAATTTGTATCCATTACTCTTAAGACTTTATTAGGTTAAAAAAAAAGTGTTATCTTATCTCTGTTTCATTTTGTTCTTTTTCTGAGGTTTTGTCTTATTCTTTTGATTGAAACATATTCCTCTGTCTCCGCATTTTACCTTATCCACTGTATTTGTTTCTATGTATAAGGTAAATCAGCTACTTCTCCCAGTCTTGAAGGAGTGATTGACAGAGGAGACACCCTGGAGCTTAGAAGTGCAATGCTTCCTGGCCACCAGAGCCAGGAGCTTGGTTTCTCCTATGTGGGATGACTGTGCCCTCCTATTGTGGTAGGGCTAGGGCTACCCCTGGGATGAGAGCAAGTTCTTGCTGCAGCTGCTTCCAGGCACTGGTTGGTGGGGTCGGCCCCTAGAATGGTTCTGGGGCCAAGCCGCAGCTTCAGCCAGGTGCTGGCAGGCAAAGTTATTGCTCAGTTGGCTGTGAGGACCAGCTAAAGCACAGGATGTGCAGGGCTTTCAGCGGGTTGGGCCCACTGGAACTAAAGGGAGAATTCTAAAATGGCACTCACTATCACCAGTATCAGCAAGGTAGCCTGAGTTCACAAAACTGGCTCTTGCCAGTGTCTCAGTCCCTGAGGAACATCCCAGCAGGCTCCTGCCTCTCAGCCAGATACTTCAAGATTAGTAAACGGATGCCCTTTACTTACGGTCCATGCACTCTTCAATCTGGTGTTTTTGCACAGATTTTAGGCTTGAGTCAGTACACAAGCCTTTTACGAGGGGTTTTTCATTCCCTGTAGTTCTGTAGATTCTCTGGACATATTCCCTGTTTGTCTTCAAAGCCAGGTGTTTCGGGGACTGATCTCTCCTGTGCAGGATCTAAGCTTGAATCTCTCACTCTATAGTGAAAATAACCATAACTTTGTGATCCTTTCTGATTGTGGTTTGCTTAGGCTGGGGCATGTTGTTTTTTCCTTGGTGAGTTTGTATCTCTGTTTCTCCTACCTGTCTCAGTGCTGTTCTATTACCATTTGTTGTGGAGACTCTGCTTAGCCAGGTTTCAGGACCCTTTCAGAGAGAATTATTCCACATGTAGTTGTAGTAGATTTGTTTTGTCCATCAGAGGAGGTGAGTTCAGGATCTTCCAATGCCCCCACCGTCAACTCTCTTTCCTCTCCATTATTCCTGCTTGCATGAGTTCTTTACTCCAGCCTAATTAGTCTTTCTGCCTGCCTTTGCAAAATACTTTACTTCTTCCTTCTTTCTCATTTTACTCACACTATTTTCCTTTTCCTGAACTATCCATATTCTTCACCATATATTAAGCATGGATACCTAAATGAATGACTTATGTTGGTTTTCTTGAATATTATTTAATGCCTAATTTTCTAAGATGTGTTTGAATACTTACTACATTGTGCTATATATATGAATATTAATCTGGAGTAATTTAAGGTGCTAATTTTATGGTAATTTGTCAGAATGTTCCATAGTTAAGTAAACCAAATGTGCCAGCATAAGAAGTGGTATGCAAACAGGAAAGTAAGTCCTGAAATATCCCAAAAGATGATAGTCCACTAAGTGTTGACCCTTGTAGGCAGCATTCCCAGATATTCTGCTGAGGTAAGACCTCCACAAGAGCCATTCCAGGTGAGCTGCTTACTACTTAGGACAACATCCCTACTTCATTTAATGATACAGAAATGATCTCACCTGTAACTTAGATTCCTCTAAAAAGGGTAGGCTTTCTGTAGCAGAGTAATGAGTGACAGATGGGGTTATACCAGACCAGCAATGAATGTTTAGTGAGGAATACATGCGTGCATCGACCTCGTTCTTGGAGCCTACAGGCTTTCAGTTTGATCTGGCAGAAGTATGAAGCCTCATAACACAGGAGTCATTTTATTGAAAATATGCAATGGGTTCAGGAACCAACATTGCCCAAATTTTCACTAAATCATTGCTGAATGAAAAGGATCGACATTTTTATTAGATAATCACACCAAAAGATTAACACTTTGATACAGAGAGTGGTTAAAAACCGATATAAATATGTATGTACAATCGTGAGAAGTAGAATAGAATCATGAGGAGGACAAAAATCAAAGATGTGCAATTAATATAATATTACCAAAATTAAAAGAAATGTTCTTTAAATGAAATATGTTAAATATTTCAGTATCTTAAATTAACAACTAAAGTTTAATACATTATGGTAAATGAGATGTGTAATACATGTTACACAATAATAATCAAGTTAAAATTCTCTGAAATAAAGAGGGTAAGTAATCTCAATGTAGGAAGAATCTCAGATATAAATGATATCTAAATTACTAGTGATACATACTGTGGTTAAAATAGTTATCTGCAAAAAATGAGAGTATGTATTAAACAGTTGCATGAAAAGAAAGCAACCCATGAGTGATATGATTTCAGTTGACCTCAGACACTCTATGGCATTCAAACTGTATGATAGATATACAAAATAATCTCTTTTAGGGAAAAAGTTGCTCCTGTAAGCAATTTTAGAAATGAGTTTAGACGATGAGACTAATGGCAAAAGGTTTATACATAAGCACATTAGTTGATAAAGGTTTTTCCCACTAGAGTACTAAAATTTAAAACCACTCTACTATTATACAGAATTTTGCATTAAGTAGATGGTTGATGGACGGTGGGATCCAGGTTCTCATTATTAGAGTGAGAAGTTACAGATAAGCAGGGTAGGAGGGCTAGGATGACCCATGTGGTCCTGGATTAGAGTTGGAGACATCAATGTAAAGCTGGCTTCAACTTCAAACATGTACTGATGTACACTTCTAGAAATTTATAGAATGTGTAAACACACAGTTTGCTTTACACGGATGTGTTTTTTACTCTGTCACTTGAAGGGGTGAATAATCAGTGACCTCTCAGGAGCAATGAACACACATAGTTTCTAGATCTTGGTTTTTAATAGCAATCTCCAATGAAAGGAGCCATGACTCCTTAGAGAAATGGCTGATTCCAGAACTGGGTCAGAGAATATATCAATGAACCTATAATATCTTGCAGTGCCAGAAAGGGAGGGAGTGCCAAAAAAATAATAAAACACATATTGATGGGGGTATGTCAAAGAAATCAACTGAAAGAGCTCCAAAGAAATATTTAAGCAACAAAATAAATCTTGTTGCATATGGTGTTGTCTTCCAAAGGGGACAGTTTGGAAAAGGGAGGAAAAAGTAACTTTACAGGGGAGAAATCTAATCAACACTACTTCAATTGGTTAACCTGGAAACTGGCAACAGGCAAGTGATCAAGGTTTTTAAAAATGTCATATTGATGGCATCTATCTTTGGCAGGATATAATACATATGGCACTTGACCTCTGTAGTCTTCCTTCCAGAAACACATTACCCATTCTAACCATGAGGAAAATATCAGACAAATCCCAGTCTTCAAAATCAGCAGCATTGGAATAGGTTCCTCTCACACTGCCATCCCTCTCATTTTCTCTTTTGCCTCCTTTTTCCACTATTAAACATCCTATCAGTATTTTACATTCATCTGGGTGATTCCAAATAGTTTTCTTATTTTAAGGTTAATGATTAGCAAACAGCATTTCATCTATTACTTTAATACCTTTCTGCCAATAAGGTCACATAGTCACAGGTTCCAGGATTTAGGACATGGATACATTTGGGGGAACACTCTTTTACCTGCTGCACAAGGAGTCAATCAATTCTACTCAATTAAGACACGAATTCAATGTATTCTGTAATATTTTCTTAATTTTAGGAATATACTTTGAAATATAATATCCCTTAAGAAGAAGAAATTGTTATCTAAAGTTCCACAAATACTTCAGATGTTTCTCTATTTCTTCTATAAAACTAAAGTAAAATTGATTTAACATTTTAAACATTCTGTGTATGATACATTTTAAATTATTTCTATGGGTTATCATACATGTCATCTATCATCTATCTATCTATCTGTACCTTTCTATCTTTTCATATATAATGTGACACAACTGGCATGTTGTATATGACATGCGTGCAAAACTTGATTCACATGATGTAAAGCATATTTTACTTTTATTATTAATATTTTTAGTTTAGAGTTCATTCATTCAGTTAATAATTAATTTTATTGATTTAAATTGACTTACTTCTCAGTAGAATTTTAAAATTTAAAATTTTGAAAAACTCTTAAAAACAATATCCATACCTGGTCTTTACTCTTTAACCCTAAACAACTATTCTTTAAATTTACTGAACCCAGCACTGTCACTTATTGGAGGGCAATAGATATCTAGTAGAATATAGTCCATGGTTGATAAGACATGCTTATTAACTTAAATGTATAAAAGATAAGCTAGGGAATGTTTGATCAAGATTCTAATCATCCTAATCAAACAAAACCATAAAAATAATTAGATATCAAATAGAGAATTCTTAAATGCACATAATTTCTACACACATTTATTCACTTTTGAATTGCCAAATTATAATATTATTTAGTTTCATCTCTTGAGGGTAGGATGCAGGAAAGGGTGACATATACAGGGTTATTCTAACTATGAGCTGACCTAAAGCAAGGAAGAGATTTTACAGAATATGCACATATAAAGGGGTAAGAACTGGGACCAAGAACTTAACCCATAACATTTCGGCATTTTCCTGTACTTGGGCAGAACAATAACTTGATGGCATGACTGGCAAGGCATGAGAAATAGAGGGCAGTATAAACTGGTATCCATTTGAGAGATATGTCACCTTTCCTTTGTTTCTTCCCTGAAATTTCCTCTCTATTATTTTTCTATATTAAATATCAGGAAACTGATCCAAAAAGAGGAAGTAGTTGGTTAAAATTACCTAGCCTTCTTGTGATCAAGCTGGGAATAAAGTTAAGATTCTTGACTCAGTATTTTGCACAGTTTCCTCTATGCTTTTAGAGGTACCTTTAAGGTTATGCGTGATTCTCTGCCATAAATGTCTTTTCCCCCAAAATAGCCTTGAGAAAGCTAAAAAAGGCAGATATCTGACAAATAATGAAAGAATGAAAACAGAATAGAGAAACAAGTACTTTCAAAGAGAGGGCTTAATTCAATTTTGCTCAGAAATGCATTTGGGAGCAAGAAGGCTGCAAATAATTTCAGGAACTTTTAGAATTTTATCAACAGAATGAGATTACGTGTAAGGACTTTACTAGTTCGGGGTGGGCAACCTCTTGAGCCAAAGTAGTGTTGAATTTCCATTTGTCATAAAAGAAACATAAGCAGAGAAAGCACACACTCTCTTTGCACAGTCTTCCTGTGAAAGACATGGGAAAAAAATAGGGGGAAGAAAACAGGAAGGGAGGGAAAGAAAGAACACTCCATCCAGAGAAGAGAGGCTTTAAGAGAACTGAAAGATGTGTAGTTAATCCTCTGATTCCGAGAAGGCAGCCAACACACTGCCTGGTATGTAGGAGATACTTATTCTGATTTTAGAGACAAGATTAAAGAAAATCAGTACTTTTTTTTTTCTTTTAGATTCCATATATATGTGTTAGCATATGGTATTTGTTTTTCTCTTTCTGGCTTACTTCACTCTGTATGACAGACTCTAGGTCCATCCACCTCACTACAAATAACTCAATTTCATTCCTTTTTATAGCTGAGTAATATTCCATTGTATATATGTGCCACATCTTCTTTATCCGTTCATCTGTTGATGGGCAAAAAATGGTACTGATGAACCTATTAGCAGGACAAGAATAAAGGCATAGATTTAGAGAATGGCTTGAGGATGCAGCAGAGGGAGGGGGAAGCTGGGACAAAGTGAGAGAGTGGCATAGACATATATACACTACCAAATGTAAAATAGATAGCTAGTCGGAAGAAGCTGCATAACACAAGGAGATCAACTCGATGCTTGGTGGTGACCTAGAGGGGTGGGATAGGAAGGACAGAAGGGAGGCTCTGGAGGAAAGGGATATGAGGATATATGTGTAAGTAGAGCTGATTCACTTTGTTGTGCAGCGGAAACTGCACAACATTATAAAACAATTATACTCCAATAAAGATCTGAGAAAAAAAAAGATTAAAGAAAAGCAACTTAAAATTATAAATGAATATGGAAAGTGATTGCTATATAGATATCACCAAATCAAATCCACTCATTGTAGAAATCCATTAAATGTACAGTATGCAGATCTCTACAGGACAGAAGCCTAAGGCTAACAGTTAGAGACTAATGCCAAGGTCATGTAACAACTCAGGATGAGCTCTAAAATGGGAACCTGTACACTTACTCCTAGAGTGTGCCTCTTCTCATAAGCACTGCTGCAACCTAGTAGGCTTCAAATTAGTCCTGTATATTAGTTTTGTGCTATAATGCTTACAGCTGGTTATTACTAAATTGTTTAAGCATTTTCTATATGAAGTCACTGTTTAAAATATTTCACATGCTCAACTTTTTAGATTTCATATGTAAAGGAGATTATCACATATTTGTCTTTGTCTGGCTTACTTCACTTAGCATAATATCTTCCAGGTTAACCCATGTTCTTGGGAATGATGCTATCTTCCTCTTTTATAAGGCTGAATAATATTCCACTGTATATATGTACATCATATTTTCTTTCAGCCCTTAACAGACACTGAGGTAGTTTCTGCAGCTTGGCTACTGTGAATAATGCTTCTATCAACTTGATTGAAGGAGTGTAGATATCTCCTCGAGATACTGATTCCATTTCCTTTGGATATACTGTTGACCCTTAAACATCATGGGTTTCAACTGTACAGATCCACTTATATGCAGCTTTTTTTTCAATAGCCAATGCCACAGTACTACGCAATTTGAGGTGGGCTGAATCCATGGATGCAGAGCTGGTGGTACTAAGGAACCACATATAAGAAGGTTGACTATAAGATATACAGTGATTTTTGACTTTGCAGAGGGTCACTGTCCCAACCTATATGTTGTTAACAAGTCAACTGTATATCCAGAATTTGAACTGTTAGATTATGTAATAATTCTACTTTTAATTTTTTGAGGAACTCCCATACTATTTTCTAAAACGGCTGTACATTCCACATTCCCGTCAACAATGTGTAAGTGTTCCCTAAAAAAACCAAACTCGTAGAAGTAGAGAGTAGAATGGTGGTTGCCAGGGTCTGAAGGGAGGGAAATGGGGAGATGTATGTCAAAGGGTAGAAAGTTTCATTTATGCAGTATGAATAGCTTCTGGAGATCTAATGTGTAGCATGATGACTATAGTTAATAATACTCAATAGTATACTTGAAATTTGCTGAAAGAACAAATATTAAGTATTCTCACTACATAAACAATGTGAGTTGATGTATATGTTAATTAGCTTGACTGTGGTAATCAATTCACAATGCATATGTATATCAAAATTCCACATTTCATACTTTAAATATATGCAACTTTTATTTGTCAATTATACATAAATAAAACTGGATTAATTAATGAATTAACCAGTACAAACCAAATCACAGTTCTGATAAAATGAACAAAAAAATCACATGTATTAGCTTTTTTAAAACTTGCACAAACTGAACTAAATAGCAATATTATTATCTCAATTTTATAGAAGGGTAAATTGAAGCAGATACATCAAAAACATTGTACATGTTCCCACCATAGTGGAGGCAGAGCTGGGAGTTGAAGGTGTCTGACTACAAAACCCACATTACTAGAGTAGCCTAGTTACTGTCCTAGAACCTGAAACTGCTACAATACTGATTGCTTTGAGTTATGTTGAGGAAGGCCAATATTGACAAACCTATTTTTGCCTTAGAGGAGGTTTTAATTCTTCTACCATGCCGTGGATTCTGTACAGGTTCAGTTCAGGCACCTACTCTGAGCCATCCTGTGAGTGAGCAACTTTAGAGTAGACAACTTTGACAGCAGTAATGGCCTCACTATCAAGGAGTGTACAATCTTCACAGCAAATTTGTTAGTGATACCTGAGTGAATGGAATACAGATTGGGAGATTTAAATTGTCAGCAAAAAAAAAAATTGTCAGCAAGAGAGATGCTATCATTTAATAAAAGATCTGCAAAAAATGACAGCTAACTAGTTTCAGGGTACTTATAGAATCCTAGGCTTCCAATCTCTCAACTCTTAATACAGTTTGTTTTTCTCTAAAATTTTCATTAACTAGAAAATTTAGTTGTTATATATTTTGGATTACCTGCTTCTTTGGAATTTCATTATAAAACAAAACAAATTTTATTTCCCTCAACTGTAGACAAATACACAAAGTTCTACATATAATATAAGTATGTTTTCTAACCCCAAGTTAAGAACAAATATTTTAGAAACAGGTACGTCAAGATGAGCCACTAGTAATAAAGATACATGTGATAATTAAGAAAAATCTCTAAATGGATAATGATAACATATTCACTGCCTATTACATACAATTGGTCAACTTTTATTGAGTGCTTATTATACTCCCCAGAGTGCGGTTAAGACTGACAGAATATGTAAAAAGAAAAAATTCCCCCTTCAAGGACTTCAAAATAGATATATATATATATATATATATCACAGTCAAAAAGTATTTACTGTAAGATTGGGAATCTGCATTAATGAGAGGAATCATGCAATCACACATGTTTAGTTCTCTTTCATCTAAATTTCTCTGCCCTAAAAATAGTTTATACTGGAGTATCTCTAAGGTCACTCAAGCTCTAACATCATATAATTGTATCAACAGCAATGGTATCAGGACTCAGACACAGCATGCAGTATGGAACACGGCAGAAGAGATTACCTTCTGCCAAAAGCTCTAAGTTCACACACCTCTTTTTCTTTTCCTCTACCTTCTTCCCTTGAATCTACCAGCCTTAGATCACTCTTGCATAGCTCTAGAGCTGTGACAACTTATAGAATGTTCTTTTCTCCTGATGTCTAAAAATTTTATCTGAAGAACAAGGATACCGTTCCCTGTATTGTGAGTGCAGAGAATCACCAGCAACAAGAAGCATCTTTTGCCATGTTTACTGAGTAATCCTGATTTAAGCAAAAAAAGTGTTATAACATTATCCCTCTAGTTATGTAAGGACAGCTCTCAGGAAGAAGCAAATAGTGTGTGTGTATATGGGTGTGTGTCCAGAGAACATTATTTCCTTTATTATACCCCCCTTTGGAGAGAAAATGGCAGGGCTTTTCCTCCTCAACAACAGGGCAGGATCACTTGCAACATATAGTGATAAATCAAGGACTTTACAATGTTCTCCTCCAAAAGTCGTCAAACCTCTGGGTTCTCAGAGTTCCTGAGTCTCCTGAAGTGTTGAGACAGGGAAGAACTAAAAGGATATAGTGGGAAAAGTGCAATTAATACTTGACGTGGCTTCAATACAGATTTCCCTCGGAGTCCATTTGGCAGTATTGGAATAGCTGCACTTGAACCATTTTCCTTTAAATTACAAGAGAATTACTCATTGATTACTCATTGAATGAAAGAGACAAGCAAAAAGAAGAAAAAAAAAGGGATTGAGATGTGGGTTTTCTGTTCACCTCTCTGGATACACTTTTTACTCTTCTCTGGTCTTTGAGATGGCATACTGCATTATACAGTCTCTCTTGCCCTCTGGTATCCAGGTAGGTTCCTCCCACGAGAGGCATATGAGGGGCATAAGAAGGTGGGAAGAGAGAAAAGGAGGGTTATTTATTCCCCAGCACCATGCCTAGCATACCTGGTTTGGCAAGGATTGTGTTACTCCCCCGAAGTCACAGCTTGTGTTAGGTGACCTCTCCCAGTGCCTAAGGCCATAGCCCTGCCAGATGATTCCATCTGCACAAAGGCAGCTCTCACTGAACTTCAGCAACTGTTTCTTTATTTTGGTCTTCAGAACCAGAAGTGGTAACAGTTTCCAGATATTACTAATCCCTGGATGCATCACAATCCTATGTTGGTTCACTAAATCCAATGCACAACTCTGTAAACAATTTCTTAAACTCTTTTTTTTTTTTCCACTCCCTCTGAGTCTATCTATTCTATCTTGGAATCTGACTGATATAGGTTATAGTGTTGTGGATTAGATTTAGCTTTAAAGAGTCAACAAAGAAAAATGGAAGTAGGATAATAATGAACTAGATGTTTGAGGTCAGAAACTCGGAATCATAGTGCCCTCAAGACAATTCACAAGCACTCTGCTGACCACGCAATATGTTCAGCCAGTTCTTTTTAGACAGAGAAAGAAATGTGCCCATTCATTTAGACCTCTGTTTCACTCTCCTATCTCCTTGCCTAATAGCAGAGAGGATGCATAGAAGAAATTGTAGGTCAGGAAAGTGATGAAGAGATTACTTTACCCACTTCAATTCTATCTCAAGACTCCAAGCTGCTACAGCCACAGTTAGATGTTACTGACAGTACAGGGAAGGGAAAAAAGAACTTTAAGTGAAATTTTAAAATAAGTAGGAATAAATTTTGAAAGTGGAATGAGAGAGTTTGAATTAACTGCAGTGACTGGCATTACGGCATCTAGTCACAAATTATAAAGGGATCAATGGAAAGGGGGTTTATATACAATTACCGAGCAATTATTGGAAAAATAAAATAGTATCTCATTTAAACCTGTGAAGAGGTGCAACTCTTCAATAAATTGCTTGTGCCAAGTGTGGCCTGCTATGGTTAGCCTACTTTACACTTAGTTATATAGTAATAAACATGTAGCCATTATATATCACCAGTTCCACATATGACATAATCATTAATGAATACAATTTCCTTCTTTGCATTTAAATACAAACAGTGGAATTCAATTTTTCTTATTCCCTCTCTGAAAATTTGATCAGATGCTGTGTCATGATAGAAAAATATATATGTTTATTTCTACACCTGGATCTTGGCACAGAGCTCCTAAAACCCTGGTACTTACCTAAATGATAAGAGCTCTAGGAGCATCTTTTGCTTAATACTTGGTCTTTGACCCTAGCTGCTGACATGGAGCTATTAAAACTCCTTGGATTTCCTAGGTGATAGAAATCTCTTTTGTTCTAATGAGGTGACTCTTGAGGGGGGCTCCTGGGTAAGGCTGGTCACTAGAAAGACCAAGCCATGAGTGGAAGCTTCAATTTTTCAGTCCCATCCCCATCCTCTAGAAAGGGGAGAGGGGCTAGAAATAGAGTTAATGATCGATTATGCCTATGTGATGAACCCTCCACAAAAATCCCCAAAATATGGGTTTTGGAGGGCTTTCAGGTTGGCATACATGTGGAGGTTCTAGGAGTGTAATACATCCAGAAAGGGCATGGAAGCTCTGCACCCCTTCCCACATACCTTGTCCTATACTTCTTTTCCAACTGGATGTTCATGTATATCCTTTATAATATCCTTTGATAATAAACTAGGAGACAGAAAGCTTCGGCTCAGCAAAGGGTCAAGTGCTTAGCTTTTTACTTTTCTTGCCTAGCACTTCTATTCCTCCTTCCACATCTTGCTAACTCTGGCTATGACCTTTTCAAAGGAGCAGGAATATTCTTACTTAAGAAAGTTTTTAATAAATTGATTTTAGTAATCTAGCTTTGAAGCTCCCTCTGGGTTTTACAGACACTTAAATCGGCGCTCCCCCACACTATTTCCATCTGGTGCTTTTGCACATTCTTGAAAATGTGTCCTGCAAGTTATATTGCTGCAGTTTCCTCGAAATGGTCAAATGTATATACAATAGTTGCTTAAAACTCACTTTCCCTATGTTTCAAGTGAGGGGGGCAGGCTAATTCCTCTCCAATTTTTCAACTTTCAATCATTCATCTTGTACCCTTAACCTCATTATAGATAAGGGAATTGAGAGGCATACATTCTTAAATTTCCTTTTTAATATCATCCCAATTGTTTTTGAATCTCAGCAGAAACATACACTTTCCATATGTAACTGTGGTGTAGCAACGTAAAGATTGCCCTGTATTGTTGTAGATAGACCCTTGTGTTGTGGACTGAATGCTTGTGTCACCCCAAAATTAGGTGTTGAAGCCTTAAGCCCCAGTGTGATAGCATTTGGAGGTGGAGCCTTTGGGAAGAATTAGGTTTAGATGAGGTCATAAGCATGAGACCCCCACAATGGGATTTGTGTTTTTATAAGAAGAGGAAGAGACAAAAATCTCACTCACTCTCTCTCTCTCTGTGCTATGTGAGGATACTGTTAGAAGTTGGCCTTCTGGAAGTCTGGAGGAGGGCACTCATCATGATAGACCTGAATCTCCCAGCACTTTGATCTTGGATTTCCCTGCCTCCAGAGTTGTAGGAAACAAATGTCTGTTTTCTAAGCCACCCAGTTTATGGTATTTTGTTTCAGCAGCCCTAGAAGGCTAAGACATCCTAGAAGCTGATAGTCCCCCAAACCTCCACACCAACTAATTATGTCAAAGAGAGACTATGGTTTCTTTGCTCCTCCACATAGGTGGCTTTTCATTCTGCATTGAATATAGAATTTCATTTCTCCTTTGTGGGGAGTCAGAAAGACATTGTAAAGCAGCATACACTCTCTTTCTATACCTTTCTCAAGTACGTTTTGTGCTCTTTCTTGTCTCACAAATAGGAAGTGAAAGCCTGTTTGTAAACTTGGATCAGCCGTTTGTGGCATACCCAGCACACTGCAAATAAATTTAATCCAAATTTTATTTCAATGGGTAGTTCTCAAATAATATGGACTTAGTGTGATGAGCTTGAGATAGCTTGATCACCATCCATTATCTGCAGGATGGACAAGTGTCCTCACAGATCATACAAGCCACCCAGTACTGTGGAGAAAAGGTCAATTCATTTAAATAACCAATTTGTGTTTTACTTTCAATGAAATTGAATGGCTACTTGATAGATTATAAATAAGTGTGTCAGGTTCATTAACCTGTAGAATGATCAGATTAGTCCTGTGTATAGAGAGTTAGGAATTGGAGGCAGGGAGGAATGTCCAGGTTAGAAGACTCAATGAATTAAATTTTAAAAACAGAGTAAATATTCAGGTTTTGCCCAATTTTGCATTTTTATACTTACCTCTTAACACTTGCCCCGCCATATGCTAGCAATAAAATTTTTGAAATGCATTTTTCCCTCCTCCAAGGTGCTATAGAGTATGCCCAATATTTTTCATATCTGTGCCAAGAGTAGGCAGTAAGATCTGAGGGAAGGCACTGGATTTTTAAATTTTTGTCATCTTGGTTCCCACAACAGTATCCGCTATCTGGTATAACTCAATAAAGAATGTTTGTGTGGAAAGAAATTTGAATTGAATCTATTCATGTTAAGAGTGTCCCGAGTTTTAGAGGCCACCTGGTTTCATAGTAATTATGGAGTAAATTGGTTAATTTGAAGCTAATTGTATGCAAGGAGAAAAAGGCAACTTGCAAGGCTCTTACCTTCTTTTATGATCAGAGCTTTTTTGAAGTGGAGCATACGTATTAACATTGTCTTGTCTCCCCTCCTTCTACTCTCTCATCTCCAGCAGAGATAAAAGTTGAAGAAAACAGACTCAACAGTTCTTTAGGCACTAGGGCATAAGGTAGCAGTGTCATAGCCAACAGGCGATGGCTGTTTTATATTTGCCAAGGAGGTGAACATAAGATAAGGGTGCTTTGAAGATAAAATACATCATATGAAAGAAAAATAGCAGATGGTGGCAGTCACAGTTTAGGCATAAATCAGTTCATTCAAAGGGGAATTGAAGCAACCTATCAACAGAGATTACTGAAGAAAATATAAAGTGATGTTTCACAATTAGTTGTAATTTGCTATTTGAGAAAGATCTTTAGAAATACTAGCTTTGGTGATGAAACTGAAATCCATATCATTATACTAAAATTCCAAATTTGGACAGTCTTTTTAGGATTTGGGATGGTAAGTGACCCGAGACTTGCCCAAGAAAGCAGTGTAGGACAAACACACAAAGTAGGACAAACTGTCTCCTCATTCATCCTCACTTGCTTCACCTGTAAAATGGAGAAATCTGTGTTAAATATCTAGAACACTCTCTGGTCCCCAAATTGAAAGTATTTTTCCTTCTCCTGGTATGCAACAATACTTCCACCCATCTCAGAATCTCCTTCTTCTGCAGAAAACAGTGAACTCACACCAACTGATAAATAACTTTTTTTCAGTTCAAAATTACAGTCCACAGAAGGCAATACATATTACCAAGTTTAGGAATCAGTCATGATGTAATTCCACAGATTATGACAAGCACGTGGCACTTTTTTGTGGATAATTCTTTTCTGGTATTTCTCAAACTACACAATATAGACAACTGTCAACTCCAGATAAAATAAACTCCTTTTGCAAAAGAGTCACACTGGCTCCATGGAGAGTGGGATTAGTTTTCCTACAATGGAACTCTTAAACGATCTATTTACTGCAGACACTGAAGTTAAAGTAGTCATATATAAATATCTATAGCATTAGAAGTATATAAAATGTCTTTAGTAATGAAGATGAAGGAAAATAGATATCAATAAGGAATGGGGCCATCTCCATGTATTCAAACATTCAATGCATTTAAGTAATTTCCTTTTCTATGATCTATTGGGATTATAGAAATACTAGGCTTCACTATATGTTTTGTTTCAGTTTGTTTTACAAGAATGTAGGTCGAACCTAAGTGATGATTGTATAGGGTAAGGGAAGGTGCTATAAGAAAAAGTATAGATTTTAAAGACAGCAAGATTTCAAAGAATGTTGTAAGATCTATTGAGAAAGGTGAGAAAAAGATAGCAGAGATGAAAAGAATGTAAAGAGATGAGGGAAGAGAACAGGACTTTTTGTGGGGAGGGAGGTTAATACCTTCTAGACATTTTAGAGCATTTGTATATATGAATCTTGAGTCTAATTCCCAATTCCAGCTGAAGTACTTTATCAATACCTATCTGAGGCAAACATATTCAAGATTTCCAAGTATAAAATCTCTGAATTTTTGCAGCTGTATGATATTTACTCCTACTGCAGTGATAGCCCATCACTTTTCTGAATGTTCTGAATGGAGAGTCTGATCTTTCTCAGAAGAGGCCTTAGGTCACTCCCTGGGAGACAGTGACCCTCCAGGTCTGCATGGCCATCATGGTGACCCACCTTGGAGTTAAGGTATTGTGGCCTTCCTCCGCTAACTCAAATCAGTAGATTAGTTAGAGAAAGGTTATTTAAGATAGATGGGTCTGATATTGGACAACATTTTGTTGTAGTGAAAAAATCTGCAGTAAATAAGTGATTTTAAATGGCTATATCTGGTTGATTTCCACATCATTACATCAAAGTGAGTGGAGTCAGTGTAATACAATTTACTTTGGGTTTTAAACCACTGTAGCTTTGACATACAGGTACCAATATTTAAAAGAACTGAATCATGAGCTCCACTGCACTTGTCTACCATCTCATAATAAGTCCAAAGCAAGGACAAGAAAAAGGATACTCAAATTGAATTACTACCGGGCATGTGTATGTGTGTGTGTCTGTGTATGTGTGTGCATGGTGAAAAGAGAAATGTGGGGGTGATTTATTACACTGAGAGAAACTAGAAAATTAGCCCATTCTGTCTGCTGAAACTCCATCCATTGCTTTTAGTCAAAGACAGCTGCCCCCCCCAGAATATGCTAATGTTAATGTATTTCAATGATCCTGAAGGCTCACCTGTATACAAATACATTAAATAAATGATGTTTGTGATGTTTTAACTTATTTACCAAGAGCTTATGATTAGTGACACATGCTTTAAGCAGAAAAGTTATGCATGAGCTTTAGGTAAAATAGGTTAAAATAAAAAGTTTTAATTCTTTAGGCTATAGCACAAAGTATATAGTATATTTAATCCTCAGCAAGTTTGAACAGATGAGATACCAACTGTGTCTATGATACTTACTCTTATATAGTGCTACCTACACAGAGGCCGATACTCACCCAGAATCATTAGTGATTGTCTTAGTCGGTTTGGGCTGCTATGATAAAGTACCATACACTGGGTGACACAAATACAGAAATTTATTTCTCACAGTTCTTTGAGAAGTAGTCATTTACATGACATCCTAAATCCTTTAAAAATCAGCTACCACTAGATGGGAATCATGATTTACTTGAGTTGTGCCATTGTGCGATGTTTAATTAAGAATTCCCTAGAGTCAGTTATAATACTGAATATGTTACACATTTTATGAGCCCAAGACAGGGAGAATAGCACAGTAATTATGTAAAAATGCCAGGATTTAAATCACACATTCACTGCTTCCCAGCCTGTCAACTTCGGGGGTTACTTAAGAACACACTAAGCAGTTTCCTCATCTATAAATAGGATAGTGTATACTTTGTGGGACATCATAAATTATGGCAAATGTTAGCTATTACTATGTTTTGAGATTCTGTACTCAGATATTCTTAGCATTAAGAAGTCAACAAAGTGTATTATGGTGTGGGATTCAAATAAAAAATGAAAGGATTTTGGCTTTGCATGTTTTTGATGTGATCAGCCAGACTGATACTTGAGTTGATTTTCTAGACCAGCTCTGCCCAATGTGAGCCATATGTGTAGTTTTAAAAATTGTTAAAATATTTCACATGTTTTGGGTGTTATTTTGAAATCCAGTGAGTATTCTACTCATATAGCTCATTTTAATTCAGGGCAGCCATATTTCAAGTACCCAAGAGCCACATGTGCTTAAGAGCTTAGATTGCTACTTTTTTCACATAGTGTAGCGTTAGAACAGGTCACATATACCTGGGACATATGATACAACTCCCCCTCTTGTGCCTATGTAAGATATCACTCATTTCTTCTGTGCCTGTCCTCGACCTCAGTCTCCTCAACTCAACCCCAGGCAGCTACTACCCATTATTGAGATTTGGCATATAGATGACAGTTAATTGTAAAGCTGAGTATATATCAATGTCTATATAAACTTCTAGCTGATACAGAAAAATTTTCTTTGGTCACAGAATTTTCCTCTAACTATGGCAGTAGTGAATCATTAATCCTATGAACTGATTCTCAGATATCATTAGTTTTGGCAAAAAGAGCAGATAAGACTAAATAACTGGTTTACAGAGAAGCTGTCTCTAAAAAATAATTTCCTACATTTGTGTGTTGGGAGAGTATACTTGTAAACATTTATTAAATTACACTATTACTTAAGGCTAAATATAAGATGAATGTTTTCCAAACAAATATATTAAAACCCTTAGGTTAGCAAAGGCTTAAATTAGTAATTTGATATGGGGGTTATTCATTATTTCTTGCTTTCTTTTCATTATCTTCTACTTTCTCTTTTTATTTCTATCTTCCCTTCTCTCTTCTACTCTTTTTTTCTTCATATTTTCTCTCCCTTTCTCTCTGTTTTTCTCTCTCTCTATGTCTGTCTCTGTCTCTGTCTCTCTCACCATTTCTCCCAGTGATATATCAATAATTATTTCAGGACCCTCATACACACAAAACCTGAGGAATACCCACCTCCATCATACACTTGCTTCCTGTGGATCATAAATGAATTTATATCAGTTAGCAGCACCTGGCCACTTTTGAGGATGCTTTTGAATGACATATTCTTCATGACTGTCAGAGAAGTCTGCTTCTACAATGAATGGATCATCCTGGCTCAGGACTATGTTAATTTCTTTCTAAAGAGTGGTAAAATTGAAAACACCATGCAGTGGACACCCAGTTGCTAAACTGAACAAATCTACTTTTCTCACTCTTGTTCTGATACTGACTTTTTTATAGTATAGAAACTACACATTCTTGCGCTTTTCTCTGCTCTAGCAGTTTCTTGTAAGCTTTTTAATGGGATAAGGCATTGCCCTTGAGGAGAAAATCTTACTGAAACCACCGAGCAACTCATTAGCTGAGAAATTTGTAGGTGGGTGTGCTCCAGGGCACCAACAGATGGTTTAATTGGGTACAAAATTCCAGAAGGCTGTGTGCAGATTGACAACATTTTTGTCCAAAAATCAGGGTGACTCTTGCCTTATTGAGAGAAGAAAAGTGTTACCTGAATAGAATATGTGATTTCAGGGAAAGTGGTCAGGACTTCTATAGCCCTAAGTTTTCTTTGACTTACTCAACTGATGCCTCAACTTCTAACATAGATGTATCCCTGTGACCTAAGTCTTATCCCTTGCTGAAATGGAACTTTTCCTGGAGGTTTTAATGAGTATAAATGGCTATTTAGGTCCTTTCCACCTAATTAAAGTTGTAGCTGGTCCTCTACCAACCCCAGACTCAGATCTGACTGGTCCTCCAGTGACCCCAGACTCGGCACATTAATAATGCGCATGGGAAAATGACTAAGAGTAAAAACATATGCTGAAGTAAAATATTAGCTTTTTTGTAACCACTGGGTCAGGACAATTTCCTGTATTGCTTATGTATCTTTGGTAATGATGGCTTAGGTCTTCTGACCCAATATTTTCTCATTTATGACTATAAACAGGAGGTGGGGTGGAGGGACACCACACTGGCTGGGAGGAGAGTGCTCCTGATGTGAGCTCAGGAGAATTTACAGATGGGAATACTCACATGCAAACTGACCAAGGCACTATGTTCATATAGGGGAGTTTTGATCCTTTAAAAATGATTTATATACTATACCTTGGCATAAGTTATTCAGGGAATATCTAAGTGGATTCTGATTCTGACACCTTCAATTCAAGGTCTCGGGGCCAAACCATTGCTGAAGTATTATTTATCTCCTTAAAGTTTATTATTCTTAAGTACCTTCTAATGGATTTCATTGATTTATTCATTGTGGCTGTCACAAGGCAAGTCGGCCATTTGTCTAAGTATGTTGACATACACACTGGTTTTGAATAGCCTTTAATGTCTTTCTTCACATGGGCAGTGTCGATGATCATATTCTCAAATAAATATTTGAAAGGAGGGTCTTTTCTATTTATACACAGAGAATTTTATACACACACACACACACACACACACACACACACACAGTGTATAGAGACAGATGGCTGCAACTGGGGAGAGGACATCTTTTTTTTTTTTTTTTAGGTACTTTTATTAAGATACAGTTAACAGACAATAAACTGCATATACTTAGAGTGTATAATTTGGTATTTTTTTTCTTACTAGTAATGTATGTATGGCAATTCCAATCTCCCAATTCATTCCACCTCCCCGCCGAGAGGATATCTTAAGAAGTATGCTTAGGAGGGTCATTATAATAATTACATACCCTTCTACTATAGTGCTTGCTAGAATCTAGGCATACTTTTAAATGTTGTCATCCACCAACAGTGTACCAGGATTTCCTTTTCTCCACATGCTTATGATTGTCTGTTGTTTGTAGACTTTTGGATGATAGTCTTTCTGTCTGATGAGTGTGAAGGGATATATCATTGTGGTTTTGATTTGCATATCTCTGATGATTAGGAATGTTGAGCATCTTTTCTTGTGCCTGCTGGCCATCAGTATATCTTCTTTGGAAAAATGTCTTCAGGCCATTTTTTAATTGAGTCGTTTTTTGATAATGAGTTATATGAGCTGCTTATATATATTAACCCTTTATCAGTCATATCATTTGCAAATATTTTCTCCCACTCAGTAGCTTGTCTTTTGTTGATAGTTTCCTTTGCTATGCAAAAGCTTTTAATTTTAATTAAGTCCCATTTGTTTATTTTTGCTTTTATTTCCTTTGCTTTAGGAGGCAGATCAAAAAAAAATATTGCTATGATTTATTTCAGAGTATTCTGCCTATGTTTTCCTCTAAGAGTTTTACAGTTTCCAGTCTTACATTTCAGTCTTTAATCCATTTGAGTTTATTTTCAATACATTCTTTTACAGGTAGCTGTCCAGTGTTCCCAGCACCATTTATTGAAAAGACAATTATAAATGCTAAAAAATTAAAGAAAACTTAATTACACTTATATCTAACATACTCAGACACAGGAGTATCCAGCAGTTCAACGTGGTCCATGTATTATGTTTGCTTGCATATGTATGGATGCAACTAAGTTAGGATCCAACTGTCTGTGGTAGCTTCACCTAACTTTACCATGTGAGCATAGGTATCATGGTAACAGTTATAGTAATTGTGATTTAAAATGACTATATATTTTCGATCATATAGATATGCCATAATTTATTTTATATGATTACCTTTTTTCTCTGATAAGCATAGTTTTCATAAATCTTTTAAAATTGTCATGCTATATCTACACAATAAATTCTTATTACTACAATTATGTCATCAAAGAAGAAAATATCAAATATTCCTTCAGAAAGTTCTTACCAATACTCATGTTTCCCCAACAGTATGAATGTGCCTAAAAGCTAATTTTTATATCAGTAGTAATTGCATTTGTAGAGCATTTTGTAATTTGTAAATTATCACATATTGATCCTCTTAAGTATGCTAAAATGTAGGCATAAGAAGTCAGTATCCTAATTTCACAATGAAGAAACTGAAAACCAGGTTATTACATAGTTTGCACCCATACAAGCTATACATTAGCAATTTAGTTGTCAAAGCCTTCCAAATTTTAGTTTAAATATTTTCTGACATATTTCTGTTTCTTATGGCACACAAGTTCTGGATGCTTCAAAAATGGAAAAGATGGAACAGAGAGCTGGCTAGGTAAGGATGACACATTCAGCAACTCCAATGTCATTGAACTAAAATATGTAAAAGTGGTTGTCATATTTGATACAAGTTGCTCACTGATTACAAAGTAGTAAGGTTTCCAAATATTCTTTTAAAAAAGAATTAGAGGCTTTCCCTATAGTTACATTAACACTTATGAGTTCAAAATATTTTTTGAATTGGTGATAAAAAGAAGTAACCACTTTCATGACTCACAGAACATCTTACTTATGTTCCACATGGATTTACTAAACTGAGGTATGTCAACGTGGGATGACAGGGTGAGAGTGTGTTTAATAAATGCTGCTTTAGGATCATGGCCAATAATAGTGATTGTTAGTTGGTCAATTACTGTATAGTATTCTTTTCTTCCAATTTACAAGAACTCCATTTTATACTGAGAAGTACAACGTACATGTGGTGGGATGAATAATATCCCCACAAAATTTTCCAAGTTCTAATCCCTAGAGCCCATGAACGTGCTATCATGCATGGTAAAAGGAACTTTGTGAATGGGATTATGTTAACTACATAGAGATGTGGAGATTACCCTGGATTACCTGGGTATGGTAATTTAATGAGTCCCTATCAGAAGGAGGCAGGATGATCTGACTCAGAGAGAGAGGAGATGTAAAGAAGAAAGCAAAGGTCAGAGGAAGAGAAGATGCTACATTTTGGGCTTTGAAGATGGAGGAGGGGGACATTAGCCAAGGAATACAAGAGGCTTACAGAGTCTGGAAATGCCACGGAAACAGATACTTCAGAAGGAATGCAGGCCTCCACTAAGCCCTTTATTTTAGCCCAATGACACTGAGTTTGGGCTTAGGACATCTAGAACTATAAGTTAATGAATTCTTACTTTAAAGCAATAAGATCATGGTGATCTTCATATCAGCAATAGAAAACTAACACACGTTTTAATACAAATAAACATCATATTTTTCCAAATTCAATAAGAATATTGAACAATATTTACTTAGGCAAATTATTTTATACAAAAAGAATTAGACAATATAGAAAAAAATGAGATATTATTCAAATAACCACACATAAATACAGCGTTTACGAAAAAGTTCAAAGAAGCATGTAAAATACCTCTGTGGGGAAAAAAAATTAAATATAATGAAAGACAGAAAAGGTGGTTTGACTAAATTAAAAGATGTTATTGGACAACAAAAATATTTTTAAATGTCAAATTTCTACAAATTAATCTATAAATTCTACACACTACCAATACATTTTTTAGTTGGATTGTTTTGGGATTTAAATAGAATTTCCCTAAAATATATTTGAAATAATTATGGTTCAGAAAGACCTACCTTTGGAGAATAAAAGAGTGGATATTTCTCATATAGATATTAGTACATTTTAACACTAAATGAAAGTGGTATTAGTGTGAGAACAATTATATGGGCAATAAAAGAAACAGGAAACTCATCAAAGGATCCATATATATATATAAGGATTTAATACATGCTAGTGTTTGGAGAAAAATCCATCAGGAAATTGGTGTATAATGGAAGATTTACAAAAATGTGTTTATTATACTGTGTTCCCTTGTTATTCATGGGGGATTGGTTCCAGTATCTGCTGCAAATACCAAAATCTGTAGATGCTGAAATCTTATAGTCAGCCTTCCTTATCCTTGGGTTCCACTTCCAGGGATTCAGACAAACTTGAATGTGTACTGTATTTATGATCTATGGTTGGTTGAATTCGTGGATGCAGAACCCAAGGGTAAGGAGCACTGACTGTACGGAGGGAAATAAAATTGAATCTGACCTAAACAAAACACACTTAAATAAAGCTTAAAATAAAGCAAAAATGGATAAAAAATTTGAATGAGAAAAAGAATACTATAAATTAAATGGAAAAATGGGTGTTGTCTTTAAAAAATAAACATTCTTGAGATAAAATTTAGAAAAAAATAAAATTCATTTATTTTATATATAATATCATGTCATCTGCAAAGAGTGACAATTTTACTTCTTCTTTTCCAATTTGTATTCCTTTTATTTCTTTTTCTTCTCTGATTGCTGTGGCTAAAACTTCCAAAACTATGTTGAATAATAGTGGTGAGAGTGGACACCCTTGTCTTGTTCCTGTTCTTAGAGGGAATTCTTCCAGTTTTTCCCCATAGAAAACCCTAAAGACTCTACCAGAAAACTGCTAGCACTCATTGATGAGTTTAGTAAAGTAGCAGGATACAAAATTAATGCACAGAAATCTCTTGCATTCCTATACACTAACAACGGAAGAGCAGAAAGAGAAATTAAGGAAACTCTCCCATTCACCATTGCAACAAAAAGAATAAAATACCTAGGAATAAACCTGCCTAAGGAGGCAAAAGATCTGTATGCAGAAAACTTTAAGACGTTGATGAAAGAAATCAAAGACGACACAAACAGATGGAGGGATATACCATGTTCCTGGATTGGAAGAATCAACATTGTGAAAATGACTGTACTACCCAAATCAATTTACAGATTCAATGCAATCCCGATCAAATTACCAATGGCATTTTTCACAGAACTAGAGCAAGAAATCTTACGATTTGTATGGAAACGCAAAAGACCCCAAATAGCCAAAGCAAACTTGAGAAGGAAAAATGGAGTTGGTGGAATCAGGCTTCCTGACTTCAAACTATACTACTAGGCCATAGTGATCAAGACAGTATGGTACTGGCACAAAAATAGAAAGGACGATCAATGGAATAGAATAGAGAACTCAGAAGTAAGCCCAAACACATATGGGCACCTTATCTTTGACAAGGAGGCACGAGTATACAATGGAAAAAAGACAGCCTCTTCCATAAGTGGTGCTGGGAAAATTGGACAGCAACATGTAAAAGAATGAAATTAGAACACTTCCTAACACCATACACAAAAATAAACTCCAAATGGATTAAAGAGCTACAGGTAAGGCCAGACACTATAAAACTCCTGGAGGAAAACATAGGCAGAACACTCTATGACATACATCAAAGCAACATCCTTTTTGACCCACCTCCTAGAATCCTGGAAATAAAATCAAGAATAAACAAATGGGACCTCATGAAACTTAAAAGCTTTTGCACAGCAAAAGAAACCATAAACAAGACTAGAAGGCAACCCTCAGAATGGGAAAAAATAGTTGCCTATGAAACAATGGACAAAGGATTAACCTCCAAAATATACAAGCAGCTCATGCAGCTTCATACCAAAAAAGCAAATAACCCAATCCACAAATGGGCAGAAGACCTAAATAGACATTTCTCCAAAGGAGACATACAGATGGCCAACAAACACATGAAAAGATGCTCAACAGCACTAATCATCAGAGAAATGCAAGTCAAAGCCACAATGAGGTATCACCTCACACCGATCAGAATGGCCATCATCACAAAATCTGGAAACCACAAATGTTGGAGAGGGTGTGGAGAAAAGGGAACTCTCCTGCACTGTTGGTGGGACTGTAAGTTGGTACAGCCACTATGGAAAACAATTTGGAGGTTCCTTAAAAGACTACAAATAGAACTACCATATGATCCAGTCATCCCACTACTGGGCATATACCCAAAGAAAACCATAATCCCAAAAGAATCTTGTACCATAATGTTTATTGCAGCACTATTTACAATAGCCAGGACATGGAAGCAACCGAAATGCCCATCAACAAATGAATGGATAAAGAAGATGTGGCATATATACACAATGGAATATTACTCAGCTATAAAAAGGGATGAGATGCAGCTATATGTAATGAGGTGGATAGAACTACAATCTGTTATACAGAGTGAAGTAAGTCAGAAAGAGAAGGACAAATATTGTATGCTAACTCACATATACGGAATCTAAAAATGGTACTGATGAACTCAGTGACAAGAACAAGGACGCAGATACAGAGAATGGACTGGAGATCTCGAGGTATGGGAGGGGGCAGGGGGTGAAGGGGAAACTGAGACAAAGCGAGAGAGTAGCACAGACATATATACTACCAAGTGTAAAATAGGTAGTCAGTGGGAAGTTGTTGTATAACAAAGGGAGTCCAACTCGAGGATGGAAGATGCCTTAGAGGACTGGAGCGGGGAGGGTGGGGGGGACTCGAGGGGGGGAGTCAAGGAAGGGAGGCAATACGGGGATATGTGTATAAAAACAGATGATTGAACTTGGTGTACCCCCAAAAAAATAAAATAAAAAAAAATTCATTTATTTTACATTGATGAGTTTTAGCAAATTATACACCTTTATGCCTACTAACATGAAAAGTTATGTTGAACATTTCTCTCAGCCCCAAAATATCTGCCTTGTGGTCAATACTCTCCGCTCATGGCCCAAGTCAACATTCCATATGCTTTCTGTCACTATACGTTAGAATTGTCTTTTCTAATTTCACATAAACGGAAATATACAGTGTTTACACTTAATGCCTATCTTTGTTCCCTTAGAAAAATGGTTTTGAAATTCATCCATGTGCTTTGAGTATTGGGATATTCTTTTTTTTTTTGTTTGTTTTGTTTTGTTTTGTTTTGTTTTTTTGCTGAATACTATCCTATTGTAAAAATACACTAAAATTTGTTTATCCATTCACCTATTTTTCATTTGAGTTTTTTTAGTTTGTTAATTTAAAATAAATATTCTATGGGTATTAATGTCCAAATCTTTTTGTGACCAAATTGCTCTTCTATTTTCTTGTTTAAATACATAAGAATGGAATTGCTGAATCATGATGTTTAATAAGAGATGTTTAATTTTACAACAGAGGGTTAAAATATTTTCCAAAGTGATTGTACCTTCCGTAACAGCATTTGAAATTGTCAATCTTTCATTTTACCCATTCTAGTGGAATTGTGGCAGTAATACATTGTCGATTAATTTCCACTCTTGAAATAAAGTACATTTGGTCATGGTGTATTATTATTTCTTATATCTCTGGATTAAACTTCTTAACATTTTAAAATTTATTTAATATATATGTTCAGGGGGGCATTGTTGTGAATTTTGTTGGTTTGTTGTTTTATGGGCCTGCTTGATATTGTTTTCTTGTATTTTCTTTGTTTTTTGATTCAGGGAAATGCTGACCTCATAAAATGTGTTTGGAATTTTTCTTCCTCCTCTATTTTTTGAATGATTTAAGATAAGATTATTTTTTAATTAATTTTTAAACACTGGTAGAATTCACTACTGAAACTGCTTATTCTGAATTTTTCTTTGTGTGTTTTTGTTTTAAACTTCAAATATAATTGCTTTAATACATATAAAGATAGTCATCTACTTTTTCCTGAGAAAGCTTTGAAGTTGCACTTTTCAAGGAAGTTGTCTATTTGATACATGCTTATTAAATTTGAAGCATAAAATTATTATTAATATTCCTTTATTATGATTGTACTGTTTATAAGAATAATAGTGATGGCTCTTCTTTATTTTCTAATTTTGGTGATTTATGTCTTCTCTCTATTTTCTTCCTCAATTTGGCTAAGGCTTATAAATTTTATTGATATTTTTGAAGAACCAGCTTCTGAGCCATTGATTCTCTTTATAGTTTGTTTTCTCATTTAATTGATTTCTGATTTTAGGTTTATTATTCTTTTAATTAATTATACTTCCTTTGGTTTTAATTTCACTTTCTTTTTCTAGCTTCAGAAGATAGAAATATAAATCATTATATTTTTTATGTTTTTTTAATAAAGGTACTTAAAGCTGTAAATTATCCTCTAATCATTGCCTTAGCTTTAGTGTATTAAAATATTATATTTTGCTGTGTTTCAGTTTTATATATTTTTAAGTTTACTTGTAAAATTTTGTTTTATTTTGTTTATTTATAAAGATATAAAATTTCTTAATGAACTTTCTACCTGATCTTGATATTTTTGAGCAGATATTGTATAAATACCAATTAGGCTGAGTTGATGAATATTGTCATTCAAGTCTACTTTTCTTAATTAAGTTTAATTATCATTAAAATTAATAAGAAACTTTAAATTAATTTTAAATGTAAATTAACCATATGTCTAAATCATATTATTGATTTTAATATATTTAGTTGTAATATCAATTACTGAGAAGTAAATATTGAAATCTCCAAAGAAAATTGGTAATATGCTTCTTTCTAATCTCTGCTTGATTAGCATATATTCCATGTATTTGTTAATGGTCTGTGATTGGGTGCACATTCATTTGGACAATGTATTTTTCATGAATTCATTATCATTAAAAATATTTTTTCCTTGGTAATATTTCTTCTCCTGAAATCTACTGTATAATGTTAAAATACTAACCTATGTTTTCTTATGACTAGGCATTTTATGACTTACCTTTTTGCAATCTTTTACTATGTGGCAAGCTGAATAATGGTTCCCAGATGATATCCATGTCTTAATATCTGGACCCTATGCGTATGATACCTCACACTGTGATGGTACAGATTTGATTAATTAAGGATCTTGAAATTGAGAGATTATCTTAGATTATCCAAGTCAATCCAATGTAATCACAAAACCCTTTGTAAAATGGGCACAAGGGAATCTAGTTCAGAAAAAGAGATCTGTAAATGGAAACAGACATTGAATTGATGTGCTTTGTAGAAGGGAGAAGGTGCAATGAACAAGAAAGACAGGTAGACTCTAGAAGCTGAAAAAAGCAAAGTAGAGAAAGACGTCTCAAAAAAAAACACAAAATAAAATTTGTAAAACAAAATAAAAGGATGTGTTTGATGTTATTACCATTAGGTACTTTCATTCAATGGTTTGGTGGTGTTAAAATTAAATTAAATATTTTCATTCAATGAAATTAAAGTGTTACAAACAGTTCCAGGAGAATATACAGGCATATCTTGTTTTATTGTCCATCACTTTATTGCACTTTGGAGATACTACATGTTTTACAAATTGAAAGTTTGTGGTAACCCTGCTTCAAACAAATCTATCAGCCCCAATTGTCCAACAGCATTTTCTTACTTCATGTCTCTGTGTCACATTTTAGTAATTTCCATAATATTTCAATCTTTTCCATTATTACTGTAGTTGTTATGGTGATATGTAATCAGTGATTTTTGATGTTACTATTGTAATTATTTTGGGGTGCCAAAGCCCAGGTTCATATATGATGGCAAAGTTAATACATGTTGTGTGTTCTGACTGCTCCACTAACTTGCTCTTCCCCCATCTGACTCTCTCTCCTTGGGTCTGCCTGTTCCCTGAGGCACAGTAATATAAAAATTAGGTCAATTAATAACCCTTCAATAACCTCTATGTTTTCAAGTGGAAGGAAGTGTTGCATATCTTTCATTCATTTTAAATCAAAAGGTTAAGCTTAGTGAAGAAGGCCTGTCAAAAGCCAAGACAGGCTGAAAGCTAGGCCTCTTGTGCTAAACAGTTAGCCAGGTTGTGAATGCAAAGGAAAAGTTCTTGAAGGAAGTTAAAAGTGCTACTTCATTGTACACATGGATGATAAGGAAGCAAAACAGCCTTACTGCTGATATGGAGAAAGTTTTAGAGGCCTGGATATATCAAACCTGCTACAAAAATCCTTTAAGCTAACGCCTAATCCAGAGCAAGACACCAACTATCTTCAAGTCTATGAAAGCTGAGAGAGGTGAAGAAGTTGCAGAAAAAAAATTATAGCTATCAGAAGTTGGTTCATAAGATTTAAGGAAAGAAGCCATCCCCATAACATAAAAGTGCAAGGAGAAGCAGCAGGTGCTGATGTAGAAACTTTAGCAAGTTATCTAGAAGATCTGGCTAAGATATTTAATGAAAGTGATTACACTAAGACAACAGATGTTCAATGTAAATGAAACAGCCATCTGTTGAAAAGAGATGTCATCTAGGCTTTTCATAGCTAGAGAGGAGAAGTCAATGTCTGGCTTCAAAACTTCAAAGCACATGCTGACTCTCCTATTGGGGGCTAATGCAGCTGATGACCTTAAATTGAAGCCAATGCTCACTTAACATTCTGAAAATTCTAAGGCCCTTAAGAATTCTGTTAAATCTGTTCTGCTTCTGCTTTATAAATGGAACAATGAAACCTGGATGACAGAACAGCTGTTTACAACATGGTTTACTGACCATTTTAAGCCTACTGTTGAGACCTACTGCTCAGAAATAAAGATTCTTTTCAAAACATTATTGCTTATTGACAATGCATCCAAGAGCTCTGCTGAAAATGTACAAGATTAATGTTGTTTTCATGTCTGCTAACAAGACATCCATTTTGCAGCCCATGGATTAATAAGTAATTTAGGGACTTTCCTGGTGGTCCAGTGGTAAAGAATCTGCCTTCCAATGTAGGGGACATGGGTTTGATCTCTGGTCAAGGAACTAAGATCCCATATGCTGTGGGGCAACTAAGCCTGCGTGCCACAACTATTGAGCTTGTGCCCCTAAACAAGAGAGCCCTTGTGCTGCAACCTACATAGCCCACGTGCTCTGGAGCCCACACATCAGAACTAGAGAGAGAAAACCCACATGCTATAACTAGAGAGAAGCCTGTGCACCACAAAGAAAGATCCCACATGCCTCAATGAAGATCCCACTTGCTGCAACTAGGACATGATGCAGCCAAGAAGGGAAGAAAAAAAAGAAAGGAAGGGAGGAAGGGAGGAAGGGAGGAAGGAAGGAAGGAAGGAAGGAAGGAAGAAAGAAAGAAAGAAAGAAAGAAAGAAAGAAAGAAAGAAAGAAAGAAAGAAAGGAAGGAAGAAAGGAAGAAAGGAAGAAAGGAAGAAAGGAAGAAAGGAAGAAAGGAAGAAAGGAAGAAAGGAAGAAAGGAAGAAAGAAAGAAAGAAAGAAAGAAAGAAAGAAAGAAAGGAAGGAAGAAAGAAAGAAAGGGAAATAAACAAAGAAGAAAGAAAGAAGGAAGAAAATTAAAAAAGAAGTAATTTAAACTCTCAAATCTCATTATGAAAGAAATATATTTCATAAGGCTATAGGTGTCATAGATAGTGATTCCTCTGATGGATCTGTGCAAAGTCAATTGAAAATTTTCTGAAAAGGATTTACCATTCTAGATGCCATTAATAACATTTATGATCATGAGAAGGGTCAAAATATCAACATTAAAAAGAGGTTGGTAAAAATTGATTCCAATTCTCATGGATGGCTTGGCATGATTCAAGACTTCAGTGGAGGAAGTAACTGCAGATGTGGTGAAAATAGCAAGAAAATAGAATTGTAAGTGGAGCATTAACATTTGACTGAATTGCTACCGTCTCATGATACAAATTGAAGGATGACAAGTTGTTTCTTATGAACAAAGAAAGTGATTTCTTTTGATGGAGTTTATTATTGGTGAAGATGCTGGGAAGATTGTTGAAAAGACAACAAAGCATTTAGAATATTATACAAACTTAGTTGATAAAGCAGTGGCAGGTTTTGAGAAGCTTGACTTCAATTATGAAAGAAGTTCTGTGGGTGAAATGTTATCAAGCAGCATTTCATTTTATGAAAATGTCATTCATTAAAGGACTGATTTGGAAAACTTCATTGCTGTCTTACTTTAAGAAATTACCATAGCTGCCCCAACATTGAGCAACCACTACCCTGATCAGTCAGCAGCCATCAACTAGCAAAAAGATTAAGACTCACTGCAAGCTCAGATGATAGGGTTAACATCTTTTAGCAATGAAGTATTTTTTAGTTAAGGTATGTACATTTTTTAAATTAATTAATTAATTTATTTATTTTTTTGGCTCTGTTGGGTCTTTTTTTTTGCTGTGCGCAGGCTTTTTTTAGTTGCAGTGAGGGGGGCTACTCTTTGTTGTGGTGCATGGGCTCCTCCTCATTGCTGTGGCTTCTCTTGTTGTGGAGCACAGCCTTTAGGTGCGTCGGCTTCAGTAGTTGCAGCACATGGGCTCAATAGTTGTGGTGCATGGGCTTAGTTGCTCCGCGGCGTGTGGGATATTCCTGGAGCAGGGATTGAACCCGTGTCCCCTGCATTGGCAGGTGGATTCTTAACTGCTGCACCACATAGGAAGCCCTGTACATTGTTTTTTAAACACAATATTACTGCACACTTAGTAGGCTATTGTGTAGTGTAAACACAACTTTTATATGCACTGGTAAACCAAAAAAAAAAAAGAAAATATGTGACTCTCTTTGTGGCAAAATTAGCTTTTTTCAGTGGTCTAGAACTGAACATCTTTGAGGTAGGTCTGCACTTCCATTTCTAAACTTAACATGAGAAAAGCATCTGAAAATTTAAAGATCTCCAACAATCAAAAAGAAAAGGCAAAAATATCAATGAAAAGCAAAGGTCAACAAAAGTGGAAAACTGAAAATATGAGGAAAATAATGAAAAGTTTAAAGAGTTTGATGGTTAATTTTTTGTGTCAACTTGACTGCTCATGAAGTGCTCAGATTATATATTTTTATTTTCTGGGTGTCTCTGTGAGAATGTTTCTCAATGAGATTAACCTTTGGACTGGTGGACTCAGTAAGGTAGATCGCCTTCCCCAATGTGAGTGGTTATGATTCAATCTATCGGTGGCCTGAATGGAACAAAGGGAGAGGAAAAAGGAACTCATTACTTTTAGTTTCTGCCTGCCTGGTTGACTTGGGACTTAGACTAGTATTTACACCATTGGCTCTTCTGGTTCTCAGGACTTCAGACTCAGACTGAATTACATCCACTGGCTTTCCTGGATCTCCAGATTGTACACAGACAGAGAGAACAGGCTTATGTTTGCCAGAGGGGAAGCGCTTGGGTGAATGAGCAAAACAGAAGAAGGGAATTAACTGGTACAAACTACCAGTTATAAAATAAATAAGTAACAAGATGTACAGCATGGGGAATACAGTCAGCAACATTGTAATAATTTTGTGTGGTGACAGATGCTTGCTAGACTTATCCAATTGTGGTGATCATTTCATAACGTATAAAAATGTCGAATCACTATGTTGTACATGTGAAACTAATAATATGGTAAGTCAATTCGATTTCAATTGGAGGGAAGGGATATGGGGATATATGTATAAATGCAGTTGATTCACTTGGTTGTACAGCAGAAACTGGCACAACACTGTAAAGCAATTATACTCCAATAAAGAACTTAAAAAAATTTAAAAAGGAAGCATAGTAAACTATGACATATTTTGTGTTGTTTGGCATTCTCCTTCTCACTGGTTGGAGTGCAGATGAAATGCCTGGTGTTTTAGAGTGAATTTTTTGTTCATGAGAGAATGATAAAGAGAATTGCAGAGGCATTTGACATCTTTGTGAAAATGAATTAAACTGCCAACCTACAGAAATCTTGTTGGTTGTTAATTGTAGCAAATCTATTCATTTCTGAAACAACAAATTAAGGCAGAACGTGATACTGTTTGTAAATTCTAGCCCAGGATCAGTGGAAGAATTGGAGTTACTGAGCTCTGCTATTTTATCACACTAAAACAAAAGTGCAGCAGTGGAAAGAGTGTGTGTTTTGGAGACATAAACTGTGTGTTCAAGTCTCATTCTTTTCAGTTGCTGTCTAGGTAACCCCAAGAAAATCACATAAACCACTTCTGCCTCAGTATCTCCATCCATATTATTATAAAAATATTATATCCTTACATTTTTGAGATTTAATAGAGATAATGCACTTCAGATGTTTGGCATTTCTTTGTTATTTACTCTTTTTGAACAAAAAGCTTTGGTTATATCAAGGGAACAATTCAAAATGACTAAAAAAATTTGCCTCTGCACCTGGAAAGTGGCCCTAGGTTAGTTATCTAAGGTAGGATTCAGGCTGATAATGATGCAGTGACCCTTTTCAAATCATGTTGTAGACATTAAAACACCATATGTCATTACAGATGGTATGCTGGCAAGAGGGAGCTGTGATATTTCAGATGACAAAATAGAGCCAAAGCACTTTAGAGGGGTAACAAGAGGGTCTAAAATTCTTGAAATGAAATGTAACATTTATATATAAAATATTTTGACATGGATTTTAAAAAGAGACCACAGGATTGAAAATGGGGAAATTTATTTGAAAAGTTTTGATACAAAAGATCAACATTTTCTTAACTATGATATCAGTTTAAACTAATAAAATGATGCATGTAATACAGTGAGTTCAGGGTGGCTAATCAAAACAAGTCTGTTTCTCTTTGTCCTGAGGATCTTATAAAATGACAATTAAAAAAAAACACATGTAAAAGCAAATGAGAGAGAAGATAGACTATCTGTGAGTGAGAAATTTCTACCAATTCATGGATAAAGTAGATCCAGGAAGCCAGAGACCAGTACCTATAAATGACATTTGCAGTGGAGGGGAGTGCTTCCCTGGATGACCAGCAGAATCACAAAAGTGATAGCACAATGGGAGAAACTGAGAATGGAAGCTGTAACATGGGTTCGGTTGAAATGCTGAATATTGAATTAATCTACTAATCCAAATCCCTATATTCTTCTCTTACTTCCACCATTTCCTCACTTATTCCCAAGAGGAATAAAAGAGAACCACAGCATTATAACTCCATATATTATCCAAAACAGGCTAGTACTTAAAGAAAAAAAATCATAAAAAGAATTAGAACTGCTCAAATGAACTTTGGACTCCTAGAGAAAGGTACACCCATGCTAAAATTTGGTCACCTCCAGTCTAAAGATGTGGTCTCTAGTTTTGACTCGGAAATAGATATTTTTAACTTCAAACTTGACAGAAGTTCCAAGAAAATTCAATAAAATTTCCCTGTTATGGGAGTGTCTTGAAAGAATAAAACATAATTCCACCGACAGACTAGTATAGACACAAATAAGCGATTATTTTAAAAATTAAAAATAAAGTAAAATCAATGTCATTTCAAGAGTCTCTTTGTTTCCTTGCAGTTAAAAAGATCTATGTTTTATTATGAAATATAGAAATATTTATATGTATTAGAAACTATAATAATAAAAGGAAAAAGTTTATGAATCCAGTACTCATATTTAAATAAAAATTACCAATAACAGAGTTCTGCTTCAAGTAATGCTAGCTCATATTAAATTAATCCTTGTACAAATATAGGTGATAAATCTGAACAGAATATTAAAATTAACCACATGAAGGCACTGGAAAGTTGCCAAAATCAGGCAGAGGCTGGAAGGCAGTTGATGGCTGAATGAGGGGTAATGTAATGATTAGGAATTGTGTTTTGTGACTTTTCTTTAGAATATTCTCCCCAGACTGGGTGATCCAAGGTGGTGTGAGGTCATGTAGAACTGAACTGAAGAATAGAGTTGAAGCTTTCACAACACACGGAAAGTAAAGAAGTAAATCTCAGAAAGAAGGAAAATGCAGAAAAGTAACCCCCAAATCTTCCTTGACACTTCACTGAAAAACTTTGGCTAAGTTCTGAACTACACATGCGTGGGGAAGTTGCCAGAACTTCCTGGGGAATGCAAAAGATGAAAGTCTAGAAATACTGAACCACTGTTGCACAGTATAAGGGAGAAGTATTTCAAAGTTAAATCCAACCAAGTCCACATCTTGTAGAATAAAATAAGCACTTTACAGGAAGATAGTAGAATCCAAAATGTCAATGATTTATCATTCACAATATCATATACACAATAAAAAATTATTGGACATGAATTGAAACAAAAACAGGTGACAGATATTTATATGTATTAGAAATATAATAGACAAGGCAATTAATTGAAACTGAAATGACCCAGATGTTAGAATTAGTAGCCAAATACTTCAATGTTACTATCATAAATATGTTTGAACGTAAAGAAAATTTGTATAATGTATAAACAAGTAGAATACTTATGTAAAAATGGAAAATATATCTTAAAATAAGAGGCATTCTAGAATTAATACTTATAAAGTATGAAATTAAAATGTTACTGTAAGATTTTAACTACAGATTGAACTCAGAAGAAAGGGTGAGTTAAATTGAAAATAGACCAATAGAAATTATCCAGTCCTAATAATTGAGAAATACATATTTTTTAATACAAAGATTCTCAGTGAATTGTGGGATTATATAAACTCATTCCATGTATGTTCAAATGAAGTCAAGAGGGAGGAAGAGAGAAAATGAGGTAGAAAATAATATTTGAAGAAATAATGTTCCAAAACTTCTAAACTTGTTGAATGAAATGGACGTTTATGTCTGAGAAGGTGAAGAAATCCAATTAGTATAAATACAAAGAGAATGACACCTAGGCACATTAGAGCCAAGTTTTGAATATCTGAAGATAAAGAAAATATCATTAAAGCATCAATGAAGTAATACAGTACATACAGGGAGACAAATAATAAGAAAGGCAACTGTATTGTTTTTTCAGAAACAATATAAAAGAGAATAAAATTGAAAAAAATCTTTATAGAGCAGAGAAAATGACACACACACACAAAAAGAAACCCTTTAACTCAAAATTCTGAATCCAGCAAAACTAACTTTCATATGAAGGCAAAATAATGCATTCCTTCTGTAGTTAAACAAAATATGAGGAAATGTGCTGCTAGTGGAGCTCCACTACAAATAACAGTAAATAGATTACTTACAATAAAGAGAAATGAGACCAGACTAAATACATGGATATTGGAAGAAATGAAGAGCACCCAAATTGTGAATATAAAACAGTGTTTTATGGTTTGTAATGTAAGTAGAGGTATTATACATGAAAACAATACCACAAATATGGAAGTAGGTGGGTCTATCTGTGGCAAGGTTCTTACATTGTATATAATAGGTTAAGGAGACAGTTTTTTAATTTTTTTATTTTATATTGGAATATAGTTGATTAACAATGTTATGACAGTTTTAGGTGCACAGCAAAGTGATTTGGTTATACACATATATGTATCTATTCCTTTTCAAATTATTTTCCCATTTAGGTTGTTTTACAATATTGAACAGAGTTCCCTGTTCTATACAGTAGGTCCTTGTTGGTTATGCATTTTAAGTATAGCAGTGTATACATGTCAATCCCAAACTCCCTAAGTATCCCTTCCCCCCACCCCACCATGGTAACCATAAATGTGTTTTCTAAGTCTGTGAATCTGTTTTTGTTTTGTAAGTTCATTCACATCATTTCCTTTTAGATTGTGTTTTTAAGTGATATCATATGATATTTCTCTTTCTCTGACTGACTGACTTCACTCAGTATGACAATCTCTAGGTCCATCCATATTGCTGCAAATGACATTATTTCATTCTTTTTAATGGTTGAGTAATATTCCATACGTATGTATGTGTCACATCTTCTTTATTTATTCCTCTGTTGATGGACATTTGGTTTGCTTCTATCTCTTGGCTATTGTAAACAGTGCTGCATTAAACACTAGAGTGCATGAAGGATGCATTTTTTTAATTCCTAGAGAAATAACTAAAAAATGTTAGGAGGAATAGCTATAAATTCAATAGAAAAAACTACACTAGAATAGTAAAAACAAAATCAAACAAAACACTAGATTAACTCAAAGACAAGAAAGAAGGATGTTAGTGTGAGATTGGACTAATAGAAAACAAATAGTAAAATTGTAGACCTCAATCCAACAATTTATATTAAATTTTTAAAACTATCAATGTTATAAGGTCTCAAAGTAAGAGGCAGAATAGAATGGATAAAAATCTAGAGAATTGTATGCTGTCTGCACAGTCATATTTGGATTTGTAACACTGATAAGGTTAAAGCAAAATGATAGGAAATGAGATGTACTGTGCAATACTAGAGAACTCTATGATTATAAAAATAGCAAAAATATTACATATCTAGGCAAGTCATATTATCAGAGATGATAAAATTTTCAAATATTAAGAAAGTTATAAGCACCTAGTAAATTCACCTAATACTATAATTTCCAAAAACAGAAAACAAAACAAACAAAACTCAGAACTAAATGGAATTAGAGATAAATCCATAAGCATAGACAAAGGTTTCTAATAAACACTTTCCTGGAATCAATAAATAGACAAAATAGCAGTAAGAACATTTAAGTATTAAACAGCACTATCAGTCACGGTAACTCAATTGACTTTTATAAAATATTACACCCAATGATTTCAGAATATACATTATTTTCAATTGCACATGGAATATAAACCAAAACAGACCACATGCATGGGAATGTAATACATTTCAATAATATCAAAGATAGGAATATTACAAAGTGTATTTTCTGAAAACTGTGGTTTTAGTTTAATAATTATAATAAGGTATTTGAAAATCACCATATATCTGAAATGTTTAAAACACAATGGAAAATAATCTGTGTCAAATATAATCACATGATTCATCCTGAAATATTTGGAATCAAATCATAATAAAATTTCAAAATATACACATTTGTGGAATCCATTTAAAGCAATGATTAAAGAAAAATTTACAAGTATAAATACCTAGAAAATAAAAAAAAGTAAAAATCTTCTACCATAAGGAATAAAAAGCTGAGTAATTTAAATGCAACGTAATTAGAATGAAGTAAATAATAAAAATGAGAGCAGAAAAACATGAAAAAGAAAACATAATGGTAATTAAAAAGAAAAAAGTTTTTTTCTTTCAAAAGCCAAACTAGCAGGCAGGGCATATTGAAAGAAACAGAACGAGCAACAAAGTTACCAATTGCATAAAGAAATATCAATATTGAATATTCTACAGACAAGAAAAGGTATTGAAAATAATATCATAACTGACTCTATACTAAACTGACAACTCCTTGAAAAAATACAACTTAACACACCTGACACAAGAATAGTCCTATGAATTAAAGATTTTTTTTTTGGTCAGAAACATTACCTCAAAGAAAACTCAAGGCCCATGGAAGATAAAATATCACATGTATCATTTTTTTTCAGAAAATAGAAAATAAACTTCTCACCTCATTTTATGAAGCCAGCAAACCCTGATATGAAAGCCAGACTGACACAAGTAAAATAACATATCATAACCAAAGATTTAAAATTCCCAAAAGAATAGCCAAAAAACCAGCAATATATACAATGTAAAATAACTTACCACTAAGTGGTGTTTGTCCCAGTTATGTAAGATTGGTTTAACATTTCAAAATGCCTTAAAATAATTTAAAAATTGCATACAAAGAAAAATTTTAGGATCATCTCAATATATGCAGAAAACTCATTTGGCAAAGTTCAACATCCATCCACAATTTAAACATCTCAGTAGACTATGAATAGAAGGAAACTTCTGAATATGATTTAAGAAATCTATAAAACACCTATTGTTAATGCCATACTTTAAGGCAAAATATTAAATGATTCCCCTAAGTTCAGAAGCAAGGCTGGGTGTCCATTCTCACCATTTCTATGCAGCTCTTAATTAAGTATTCTAGCAGACAAAAAAATAAGTAAAATGCATGAAATTTGGAAAGAAAGCAGTGAAATTATTTTCACTCATGGAAAATATGATTGCTTATAAAGAAATCCTTAAGAAATTAATAAACAATGAGAACTAAGAAATTATTTTGTGGAGATTGCAGCATTCAAAGATAAAATCAAAATTCCTTTCTGTATAGTAGCAACAAACACTGGCAAATAACATAACTAAAACTAAAGTAAAAAACACTCAATGCATATGAAAATTAAAATATTAAAATTAAAATATATACATTATTAAAATTAAAATATAAAATTTCTACACTAAATACTACAAAACTCATTGAGACAAATTTTAAATCAAAACAAATAAATGGAGAGAGATAATAGCATATTCAAAATTGGAATACCTCAATATTATTGTCCATTCTCCACCACTTCATCTGCAGATCCAGTGTTCTCCAAATCATCATAATACCAATAAGCTAGTGTAGAATCTGACAAGCTGTTTGTAAAATGTATATGGAAATGTAGAAGATCTAAAAGAAATTAAAAACTCTGTGTGTGTGTGTATGTATTTACAAACAGAGAAAGAATATCAAAGCAACTTACATAAAATGCTAGCCATTGTTGAATCCAGGTAAAAGTTATACAGGAATTTTATGTGTTATTCTTGCTGCTTTTCTCTAAGTTTAAAATTGACCGAAACTAAAAATTACTGAAAAAGAAAATAAATTCTGTGATTCAAACTATGTCCTTTCCTTCCTATACACATCCTCTTCAAAATTGTTTTTAATATCCCTTGATTTTCTTTAAACTAATTTTATAATGTGTATACTTTAAACAATAAAACCAATAAATTATTTACTTTTGATTATTTCTAAAGCTTAATAAACATGGTTGCATATTGTACGTTTGTCACATAACATTATATTCTTAATAATGTTGACCTCCTGCCTTATTTTCCTCATATTTAAATGGGAAAATAATAAATTCATATTTATTCTTCTGTTAATCAACATTTGAAATATTCTTATTCTTTGCTAATAATAAGCAAAATTGTTAGGAACTTTTTTTTTTGTATATTTCACACCTCACTTGTGCAGGAAATTCTATAGATAATATACTTTAGAAGAACTTTTGTGTATACTAGAGTACAAATGTTATCAGTATTACAAAATAATGTAATATTAATTCCCAAAGTTGTGATTCCTATTTAGATTCCTATGAGAAGAGGTAACGAAAATGTAATTTCAAATTAGTGTGAAATGATGGGATATTCAATAAGTATTTCTAAGTATCAATAACCCATTTGAAAGTAAATGAAGATGAAGCCTTCTCATTCTTAGTATATAAAAATAACTTTCAAGTGTGTTAAACACAACATGAGTCTTATCCTTAAATTTTTGTAATTTATATATATATATATATATATATATATACACACAAACATATATACATATGTTTCTATAACTTTGGGAGATAAAAAGTTTATTAAAAAGACACAAAAACACTAAATTGAAGACAATATTTATGTGCCAATCTAGTTTCAAATTACAAATTTCTGTACCAATATAAAACATAAGACATAAAACTACAAAGACATGCTACAAGCCAAGATAAATTAACTTAATCCATTATAACTGAGAAAATACTTAGCCAGTCAATAATACATAAAGATAATCTGCAAATCAGTGGTTTAAATGAGGCAGAGGTTTACTGCTTATTACCTAAGATTTAGGGATAAATAGTAAGTCCAGGGCCACTAGAGAGTTTTGTTCCATTAGTCATTTAAGCACCCATGTCTTTTGTGGGTCCTGTCATTGCACTCTCATTACTTGTGTGTTTTCCTACATTGAATGATCAGTCCTGGCTGGTTCACTAGTACACATGGAAAAAAGCAAAGAGTAGAAGAGGAAAGTAAGCAATTCCCTTTTAAGAAAATGGTGTAGAAGTTGCACACATAATTTCCATTTAAAATTTCCTGACAAGAACTTGATTATATGGCCACACTATTTTTGACATGATATCTATCTTCCTTTCTAAATTTATATGATAATTCATTATTTAAAATAGAAAGGAAAAATGAATGCTGGTGGAAATTTATCAGTGTTTGTCATGATGGTGGGCTTTCAGCTATCATTAGGTTATTCCCTTTTAATGTAATACATAGCCTTGTCATCAGAGATCTGGGTTATATAACAAAATAATTTTAATTAAATGCTATATTTGCTTTATAATGATGTACAAAAGCAGTTATAAATCAACTCAAGTCTGGGAAGACTGTATTTTCCAATTGTTCAGGATGTCCTATATGTCCATTATATAAAGCTTATTACTTTTAATGTTAATGCATATATTTTCCTATTTTTTCATATTTTTGATTTATGAGTAAGATACATGTTTCTTATGATGAAAATAGCTTTATCATTTTCATTAATTTGTAACTATTTCTGACTTATTAATATGAAGGTTTTGTCATGAAATTGCAAGTTTAAAACTGACTAGGGTTTGAATGACAATCTTTAATCCTAATAATCCTTCTCAAGCTAAGTCTAATTTGAAAAGTACTGTAGCTACAGCAGTTTCATTCTGCTTTTATTGTTCTGGAAATATAGGTATATTTTTCCAGAAAATCTTTTTATCTATTATTTATTTTTATCATTTTCATTTATTAATTTTTATATGTTCCTTTTTTAACAGCTTAACTAATTTTTTATGTGAAATCTGAAAAGCTCTTCTGAACTGACATATTAAATGCACTTTGTCTTTTAAATAATGTTTATTTGATTTCATGCATTTTATTTCCCCGTTGTTTTTCTTTTTTTAATGCCTTCTCTTTTTTCTACAGATTTTATTTCTATTTCCATTATTTTAATGGCTACACTATTTTTTATTATATATTTGCAAGAAAGTCTAAGGTTAATCAGTATTTAACTCTCCTCTCAGCTAGAGAGAAGAAGCTGAATATTTGGTTGTATCTTTGAAGGTATTATTTTACTTTTCCCTAACTTCCATTGCTGCTGATGTGAAACCTGCTGCCAACACAATATTAATCCTCCCTTGGTGATCCATCTTTAAGCTTCTTAAAAATCTTCCCTTTGTCTTTTATACTTTAAGAGGTTCGATAGCAAGGAACTAAGGTAAGTCTCTGACCAACGTCCAGTGAGGAGCTGAGGCCCTTGGTCTAGCAACCTACAGTCCTGCCAACAAACAAGTGAGCTTGAAAGTGGATCTTTCTTGGTCAGATCTTGAGAGAGCTTTGTTGATATGTTGATGGTAGCCTGTAGAAGAAACTTATGACCCAGTTAAGTCTTGCTCAGAGCCCTTATCCACAGAAACTGTGAAATGATAAATGAGTGTTTTTTGTAGCTGGGAAAAGTTAAAGTTAATTTGTTATCTAGCAATAGAAAACTGATATAGCATAGATATTTTATCTTCTGTATATGTCCAGTGTTTTTTTTTTTTTTTGAGTCATGCCCCATATTTCTACTCCTCTATAAAAAAATTTGTAAAACTTTCAGTGCTATGTTCTTATTTGATAATTTTCTCTGCACCAGAGTTTAACAAGTATTTAAACCATTCCTGGAGTTTTAAAATTTCAATAGCTGAAATTTTTAGTTCTAAAGTTTCCACCAGTTTCTTTTACTTTGTTGGCTAATTTCAGTAATATTCTTTTCCTTACTGATATATATATATATATATATATATATATATATATATATTTAATAAACTTTAAAAAATAGTTTGTTCACAAAAAAAATGTGAAGAGAGTACAGAGGGTTCCCATATACCTGTGTCCAGTTTCCCCTGTTATTAACATCTTATATTGGTATGGTACACTTGTTGTAATTAATGAACCAATATCTAGATTCATTTAGTATTCATGTGTTCTCAGGTTCCTCATGGCTGTGACAATTTCTCAGTCTTTCCTAATCCTTTTGATGACTTGAAACATTAAGGAGTACTGGTCAAGTATTTGGTAGAATGTCCCTCAGCTGAGATTTGCCTGATATTGTTCTCAAGCTAGACTGAGAAAATGTGTTTTTAAGAGGAAAACTAAAGAAGTAAATACCATTTAGTTACTCTATATCAAGAATACATACCGTGAACATGACTTCTCACTGTCAATGTAAACTCTGACCACTTGGTTAAGGACGTGTTTGTCAGTTATCTACACAATAAAGTTACTTTTTTCTCCCTCTTTGTATACTATACCTTTGGGAAGAAAGTCACCATGCACAGCCCACACTTAAGGAAACTGAAGTTACACTGCACTTATTTGAGGGCAGAGTATATAAACTGTTGTGAATTCTTTTTTGAAATGGGAGATTTTTCTAATTTCCCTCATTTGTTGATTAATTCAATCATGAATTTATATCAGTATTGACTCATTTATTTTGCCACTTAGTTTCTAATTCAATAACATTTTATTTATTGTATAGGGCAAAGTCTTCCAGCTTTGGCTACTGGAATCTCTTTCAGTTGACTCCTGTGTCCTCTTGATAGAGATGTAACCATCTGCATGTGTAGCAAATGAAACATGAGTTCATACTGATGTCCTCAATGCTAATCTTTTACTGTATGCATCTCTCTAGCATCCTTCCCTTGCTTGTCTGTAACCTCCCATTTCCAAAGTAAGAAAACTAGCCCCCACCAACCACAATGCATTTACTTAATTGTGCAGTTCCAGTATAGCATTACCAGAAATACTTAACCCACACCCCTGTGAGAAACAATTTTATAAACTAGCATTTACTTGCTTATATGCAGCTCCTGCTGTCTTCAGTTTTACAATGAGTAGTCATTTTCAAAGTTACTTGTGTTAATTCTTTTTCCTTTGCTCTGTCAGTGAGGGTGTTTTTTTTTTTAATCAGATTGTAATAGAATTAGATTGTTTTGTCACATTTCATATTTTATCTTGGAATCTCTCAATGTCTTAAATGGTGTTTTTTTTTAATTTTCATAAATTATAGTTCACTTTCTGTACCTTGAAGTTCTATGGATTTTGAGAAATGAATAGTATCATACATTCACCCTTACAGTAGCATACAGACATTTTATTATCTTAAAATATCCCCAATACTTCATTTATTCAACATTTCTGTCCTTCCCCTGAACCTCTAACAGTGACAGACCTATAGTTTTGACTTTTCTAGAGTGTTTTACAATTGGAATCATATAGTTAGTAAACTTTTCAGAATGGCTTCTTTTACTTAGAAAATATGTTTTAGTTCCTCCATTGTTGTTGTTGTTATTGTTGTTGTTATTTTCATGGCTAGATAAATTTATTTTACCACTAAATAGAATTCTGTTATATGAATGTATCAAAATTTTTTTACCCATTCACCCATTAAAGAGCACTTCGGGAACTTCCCTGGTGGTGCAGTGGTTAAGAATCCACCTGCCAATGCAGGAGACATGGGTTTGAGCCCTGGGCCAGAAAGATCCCGCATGCCATGGAGCAACTAAGCCTGTGCACCACAACTACTGAGCCTGTGCTCTACAGCCCATGAGCCACAACTACTGAGCCCATATGCTGCAACTACTGAAGCACACATGCCTAGATCCCGTGCTCTGCAACAAGAGAAGCTCAAGCATTGCAACAGAGTAGCCCCCGCTTGCCACTGCTAGAGAAAGCCCATGCACAGCACTGAAGACCCAAGGCAGCCAATAAATAAATAAAATTAATTAATTAACTAAATTTAAAAAAAGAAAAAAAAAAGGGCCTGGTGGTTGCTTCCAGTTTGGAGAGATGATGAATAAAGCTTTATAAACATTTAAAAGTTTTAAGTGCAAGGTTTTTTCTTGACATGAGGTTTTAAGCCAGTTTAGTGAATTTCTAGGACCAAGATTGCTTGATTTATGGAAAGATTGTGTTTAGCTTTTAAGAAACTGCCGAATGTATTCTCACCATTTATAATTCCCTCCAGCAATAAATGAGATTTAATGTAGTTTCACATCTTCACCAGTAAGAAAGTGTCAGGTTTTTGGATTTTACACATATTAAAAGTTTGTAGGATAATCTCATTGTTTTTTAAATTTGCAGTTTTCTAATGATAAATGATATTGAACAACTTTTTATACACATTTTTTCTGCTTATCTCATGCCCATTTTTTTAGTGGACTGCTTATTTCCTAATCATTGAGTTTAAAGAGATTTTTTTAAATATATTTTAGATACAAGTCCTTCATCAGCTGTATGTTTTGCATTTTCTTCCAGTCTGTGGCCAGCCTTTTCACTCTCCAAACAGCATATTTCACAGAGTAGATTTTAATTTTAATGGTAAAGTTTAATTTATCAAATCTTTTCCTATATTGTGCTTTTTGTGTTTTTCTAGACTCTTCCACAAATTGATCATTATGAAATTTCTCTTTTATTTGAGAAATTTTATATTTTGCGTCTTACACGTATCACTCATTCTTAGTTAGTTTTTGTGACTGCTGTAGGATTTATGCCCAAGCTTTTGTTTTCTGTTTTGTTTTGTTTTATTTTTGACTGGATATCCAATTGTTCTAGCATCAGTTATCAAAGAGACTATCCTTTAACTTGCATGGGTTGTTTTGTCTAGGATTATTTAACTGTGTTAGAGTGCATCCATTTCTAGGCTCTCTATTCTGTTCCACTGATCTGTCTATTCTTTCACCAATACTGCACTGTCCTAATTACTGTACCCTTATGATAAGTCCTCAATTTGGATAGTGTCAGTCCTCTGACTTTGTTCTTTTCCTTCAATATTGTGCTGGCTATTCTGGATCTTTTGCCTTTCCAAACAAACTTTAGAATCAGTTTGTTGATAGCCACAAAATAACTTTCTGTGACTTTGTCTGGGATTGCATTGAATCTATAGGTGAATTTGGGGAAAAAATGATCTCAATATTATTGAATCTTCCTATTGATGAGCATGGGATATTTCTCCATTTACTTAGATTTTCTTTTATTTCAAAAAAGTTTTCCTTATAGATTTTGTACATATTTTCTTAGATTTATACCTAATTATTTCATTTTGGTGTTGATAATGTAAATAGCATTGTGCTTTCAATTTCAAGTTCTATTTTTTAAAATTGGTATATAGAAAAGAAATTGACTTTTGAATATTAACCTTGTATTCTAAAATCTTAATATAATCACATTAATTTCAGGAGCTTTTTGGTTGATTCTTTGGATGTTTCTACATAGACAATTAAGTAATCTACCTACAGCTTTATTTCTCTCTTTCCAGCCTGTATTTTATTTCCTTTTCTTGTTTTATAGCATTACCTATCACTTCCAGTATAGTGTGGAATTAGAGGTGAGATCTATACCTTGTTCCTGATCTTAGGTGTTCAGGCACCTAGATGTTTCCCACCATCAAGTATGATGTTAGCTAGGTTTTATAGATTTTCTGTATTGAGGAAGATCACCATAATCTTACATAATTATTTTTCTGAGGATTTTTTTAAAAGAACTATTCTTACATCTTGGAGCATGTTTTCTCTATATCAATGGATATAATCCTACAATTTTTTTCTCCTCTAACTGTTGATATGTTAAATTAAACTGAACTTAGAATGTATAACCAGTCTTACATATCTGGAATAAATACTCTTGGTATAGAATTATTGTTATAGTTTGTTATTTCAATTCATAATATTTTGTCGAGGATATCTGTATCAGTGTTCATGAAAGTTATTGAATTATAGTTTTCCTTCCTTATTATGTATTTATATTTTGGGGATATTAGAATAGTGCTGGCATCATAGAATAAGTTATGAAGTTTTCCTTCTGCTTCTATTTTCTTAAATATATTTTGGAGAATTGGTATCATTTCTTCCTCAATTGTTAAATATTTTAATTTATTCAAACAGTTTATAAATAGTTATTTGGTATTCTTTATTTCATAATTCTAATGTTTGGACCTAAAAACTGACAGTTTGTTTCCTCCTAACTCATTAATAGAATCTTTTAGACTTTTTAAATTATTGTGAGTCCTAATTTATTGAAATAAAATACATAGGAAAACTAAGAATCTAAATTGAGATTGCATGCCAATGCTTCCTCCTGTTAGCAACAGGGTGTTTCTTACAAGGGGTCTCTTTAACCCCTTTTATTGGTTCCATTGGCACTAGTTTGGTGTAAAATTTAATCTCATACCTGAGTAAGAGCAGCTTTAAGGCTACATTCTCAGAATTATGTACTATTACCAACAATTACAACAATGGTATTAATGCTATTACTTTTCACATCCAGACTAGTGTCTGAAACAAACAGATTTTCTTGTAAATGGATTCTAATTTTTAAAGTACCTTTTCAAAAATGGTAAAACAAACATGTTTTTTCACTGAAAGAAGCAGGTTCCTTGGTGATATGACGGAATCCAGTTGGGGACAGAAATGTATGAGATCAATGAGCAATGGCTTGCCATGTCAAACATCAAGGTAACTATTAAACTCTATCTACCTGAAAAGGCTTACACTGTAATCTCTGTAAGTATCACTACTTAATGTAAGATAGTTTAAATCTCAGCATGAATAATACTTGAAACTGACTTACTAGTTTTAAATATTTAAAATATAAAGAGACATAAACATATGCACAAACATATACACAGAATCCGTGGTCATTTTTGGACAATTATAGGGAAATAATACAAAACTTTGAAAACTGATAAATAAAAAGAAATTATCAAACATTTACTTTTATTACCAATTGTACTTCAAGGTAACTAAATAATAGATCAAGAGACTCAGAATTGAAGATGTACATCATCCAGTAAATAAATGAGGTATATAAAAATTTTAATAACACCCCTCTTTAATTATAATTGTGGAGAGGAGTTAAGCAATAATCATCAATGGTTGCTATTAATACTGCTTTAATTATTCATCATCCCAAATAAATGAGAAGACTCAAAATAGCCTACTATAATATTCCTTATAAATGCTTTAATAAAGACAAGGGATTTAAAACAGCTGGCAAAAGAAAACCCAGATACATTTCAGGTGCAGGTTTCAATGTCATTTCTCAGTTGCTCCAGATTTACTTCTTTAGGTTATGAACCACCAAGATATATGTGAGACATTTTGGTCTAAGGGAAACTAAGTCACACATTTACTGAGGAATCTTTTATGTCACTTTGATCATAGAGCTAAAACCAAGTTGTGTAACCAGGTAAACAAGCACAGATCATCAGTCTGCACACTACCAATTATCACTGTAGGTATACTGGCACATTGGTACAAAGCGACAGCCGATATGTATTGGGTCATTAAATGGTTTGACTATTTAGCTAGCGAAGGCATTTCAACTAGCTAGGGCACTTCTTTCTTATCTCAACCAATAGTCATTATTATGGCTCTAGACATCCCTGGAGATAAAGGTAGATTAGGGTTACTGCAGAGCAACTAAAGGTTAATCTTATACTTAATCACAAAATATACAACCAGATATGATGCACCTCCCATTGGACAATATATACAATATTCATGCAAATGAGAGGAAGAAAGAAAGAAAGAAAGAAAGAAAGAAAGAAAGAAAGGGAAAAAGAAAGAAAGAAAGAGAATAAAGGAAGGAAAGAAGGGAAGAAAGAAGCAAATGTAACAAAATTTAGATATGTGTTCTAGTTTATATGAATAAAGAAGGTATATAGATAGAATCAACAATATCCAGAATGTGGCAAACTCTAGAAAACAAATGATCCAATATCTCCAAATATAACTGTAAGAAAAAGGAGAGTAAAGAAGAGATTAAAATCATTTAAGGGGCATACAAATCATTTACAATGTAGAGAATCTATTTGGATCCTGAATCAAACAAACAAGCTGTGAAAATTTGAAACATTTGGAATAATTTGAATACTGTTTGTATATGTATTGATATCAAAGGGTTATTGTTATTTTTTGTTGTACTACTGGTATGGTTGTTATTTTAAATGCCCTCATGAAATAGTTGTAGATAGAATTATATAACATTTGAGATTTAAAAATAATAATCCTGTAAGTATTCCTAGAACACATGGAAGGTTAGCAGTGCTAGGGAGACTATATAATTTATTATCCAACTCAGAACACTTTTGAAAGGGAAAGGAGGAGCTTTTAAGCATTTTTCTGGGACAACATGCAAAAACCTATATTGCTCTAGCAAAACGGGAGGTGTGGTGGTCCTATCCACTGTATATTCATGTATATAGACTTAAATATAACATGTACCTTGTATTAATAGAAGAAATTCATATTGATTGATCTGGATTTTAGTAGAATATTTATGATAAGGACAAAAATAATATTAAAAAAAGTGAAAAAGATTCTGATAAATGCTGTACAGAAACCAAAAAATTGAGAGAAAAAAATGAAATATTATTTTTTACTGATTATTTGATCATTCTCCAATATATTCACCTGTGCGGAGAAATAAAAATTAAATACATAATTCTCTTGGAAAGCCATTATTGTCATAAGATCTCACTTATTAGTTTATTTAACATGTTGCTTACTGTGGTAATCTCCTCATATTTTTCACATTATTGTTGTGTAATCATCTTGGAATAAGAAATTCTGCATGGTTTCCTCTGGGGATTCCAGTACCAAACCAACAATAGTGTTCAGGAGATACACTCCAACAGAAATTATGCTGGACATTCCTGGTTCAACTCCTTGGCAAAAACTAAGGTCAGTTATGATATGAAATTCAAGACAGTAATTGGTGTTTGATGTAGAAATCTATCCATTTCCGTTATCCAAGTCATTGGATTGAAATATGTCTAAAGTCATATTGAGACTCTGTTATGATCATCTTTATATTGAATACAAATCCTTAAATATACCAATTTAAATTTAATCTAATAAAAATAACAAACATATTTAGGCTACTTTATAATTTACAAAGTATTTTCATGTGCTGGTGAGTATTCCTGTTATTATTATTCAGTAAAATGTTTAAATTTAACTTGTTTTATACGCAAAAATATTCGGTGCAAATATGTACAAACATTACTACTTTGTATTATAATGTAATATTTGTCTACTACACTTTTTGAGGTGTTGTTGCCATTTTTTTTTAACTGTGGCATTTCTCATTTTCTCTTGGTTTTTGAAGTTGATAATCAGAGGACGAGGTCATCCTGCCACAAAGAGAGTACATGATGCAGGCTACACAGTGATAGTTCTCCATCCCATGAAATAAGGTGTTTGTATACAAGGGTATTTAACCTGTGAAGAAGAAATCTCAGCAATTTTTCAGGGATGGTTTTGGACTCTGGGAGAGTGAGATTATTCTTTTAATTTTGATATTACAGGAACTGAGGAACATGCAAATAATCCTTGTTACCCTATGAAATGAGATTATCTAAAGATGAACTATAAAAGGTAAAGTAAATTGTTAAATGATAAACAAGATATTATGTCATAATACTGTCTTTTTTACAACTGAAACTGGTGGACTCAAACTATGTATCAACTTTATTAATTATGTCAATAAACTTTTGTGTCTAAGCCAGTTTGGGTTTAGCTTCTACAGTCTCTTAGTCCTGACTGATTTAATGGACAAGAAGAGGAAGTTGGGATCCTGTGAAGGACAGATTTCTAGGGCACCTAACCATGAACATAACCACCCTGATCTTGATTTATTACAGGTTTTTCTGATCATCAAAGTACTCAGTCATTCATTTGATATAGTTGTTATAGTACCAGTTTTTAAAATAGCAAAAACCATTGGACTTGCCTGGTATAGCAGGGTTTAAAATATTGTTCATCTCTCCAACCTCCAAATCTATCTTTTCAATCATTCAAGGCACATAATTACCCTTTCTTTCAGAGAAATCTTTATCCCATGGTGATTTCTGCAGCCTTGTCCTTCAGGGATGAACCGACTCTAAAATTACCCCCTCCTGACACACACTCCATGATCCCCACTTCCTGTTGTTAATTCCTTTATATAAAGCCCTCAACCTTGAGTGGGACCAGTAACTTGCTTCTAACTAATAGAATACATCAGAGGTGATGAGGTGTCACTCTTGTGATTACATTACTTCATAATAAGACTTTGTCTTGCTGGCACACTCATGTTACAAACTCCTTGCTGGCTAGTTGAAGTAAGGGCAAATGTTGGGAAAGTCTACATGGCATGGAACTTCAGGAGCCTCTAAGAGCTGAGGACAGCCTCAAATCTTATTCCCATGCTTGCAAGGAAATGAACACTGCCAACAACAAAGTGAGCTTGGAAGTAGATTTTTCCCAAATGGAACTACCAGTTGAGACTGTAGATCTGCAATTCTTTGATTGCAGCACACTAAGAAACTAAATGGAGGATCTAGTTAAGCCATGACCTTCAGAAATTGTGAGATAATAAATGTGTGTTGTTTTAAGCTTCTGAGTTTATTGCAATATTGTTACTCAGCAGTATATAGTTAATATACTTTCATTAGAATATAGTGTCATTTCAACTAAATTTTCAGTAAATAATATATCTATTGGCATTTATTAATACATTAAGCTTTCTCATGCAAATGCTTAATTCTGATCTATTAATTTCTCTGCTGCTAAAAAACAATGTAAATTTTCAACAAGAAGAATTGTATCTTCTACTTATTAACTGGTGATGAAGTCTAGAAGTGCTAGGTTGTTTCATATTATAATGAGGACTTGCATGATTCTGGAATAAATTGTCCTTTCTGGTAATAATAGCTAGTAAAGATGAAATAGTTTGATAATAAAAGAAAACTTTACTTTCTTTTAATTTTTAGTTTCAAAGTAAAATTTGAGGTATTTCAAGAGAAATTTTGTGATGAAAATTACAACTCCCTTGTACAATAGATATAGTAGCAGAATTCTCATTATAATTTTTTTTTAATTTTTTTAAATTTTTTTGGGGGGTACACCACGTTCAATCATCTGTTTTTATACACATATCCCCATCTTCCCTCCCTTCCTTGACTCCCCCCCCCTCAAGTCCCCCCCCACCCTCCCCACCCCAGTCCTCAAAGGCATCTTCCATCCTCGAGTTGGGCTCCCTTTGTTATACAACAACTTCTCACTGACTATTTTACAGTTGGTAATATATATATCTGTGCTACTCTCTCACTTCGTCTCAGTTTCCCCTTCACCCCCCGCCCCCTCCCATACCTCGAGTTCTCCAGTCCATTCTCTGTATCTGCATCCTTGTTCTTGTCACTGAGTTCATCAGTACCATTTTTAGATTCCGTATATGTGAGTTAGCATACAATACTTGTCCTTCTCTTTCTGACTTACTTCACTCTGTATGACAGATTGTAGTTCTATCCACCTCATTACATATAGCTCCATCTCATTCCTTTTTATAGCTGAGTAATATTCCATTGTATATATATGCCACATCTTCTGTATCAATTCATTTGTTGATGGGCATTTCGGTTGCTTCCATGTCCTGGCTATTGTAAAGAGTGCTGCAATAAACATTATGGTACAAGTTGCTTTTGGGATTATGGTTTTCTTTGGGTATATGCCCAGGAGTGGGATGAATGGATCATATGGTAGTACTATTTGTAGTTTTTTAAGGAACCTCCAAATTGTATTCCATAGTGGCTGTACCAACTTACAGTCCCACCAACAGTGCAGGAGAGTTCCCTTTTCTCCACACCCTCTCCAACATTTGTGGTTTCCAGACTTTGTGATGATGGCCATTCTGACTGGTGTGAGGTGATACCTCATTGTGGCTTTGACTTGCATTTCTCTGATGATGAGTGATGTTGAGCATCTTTTCATGTGTTTGTTGGCCATCTGTATGTCTTCTTTGGAGAAATGTCTATTTAGGTCTTCTGCCCATTTGCGGATTGGGTTATTTGCTTTTTTGGTATTAAGCTTCATGAGCTGCTTGTATATTTTGGAGGTTAATCCTTTGTCCGTTGTTTCATAGGCAATTATTTTTTCCCATTCTGAGGGTTGCCTTTTAGTCTTGTTTATGGTTTCTTTTGCTGTGCAAAATCTTTTAAGTTTCATGAGTTCCAATTTGTTTATTCTTGATTTTATTTCCAGGATTCTAGGAGGTGGGTCAAAAAGAATCTTGCTTTGATGTATGTCATAGAGTGTTCTGTCTATGTTCTCCTCTAGGAGTTTTATAGTGTCTGGCCTTATATGTAGGTCTTTCATCCATTTGGAGTTTATTTTTGTGTATGGTGTTAGGAAGTGTTCTCATTTCATTCTTTTGCATGTTGCTGTCCAGTTCTCCCAGCACCACTTATGGAAGAGGCTGTCTTTTTTCCATTGTATATTCTTGCCTCCTTTGTCAAAGATAAGGTGCCCATATGTGTTTGGGCTTACCTCTGAGTTCTTTATTCTATTCCATTGATCTTCCTTTCTATTTTTGTGCCAGTACCATACTGTCTTGATCACCATGGCCTTGTAGTATAGTTTGAAGTCAGGAAGCCTGATTCCACCAACTCCATTTTTCCTTCTCAAGATTGCTTTGGCTATTCGGGGTCTTTTGTGTTTCCATACAAATCGTACAATTTCTTGCTCTAGTTCTGTTAAAAATGCCATTGGTAATTTGATCGGGATTGCATTGAATCTGTAAATTGCTTTGGGTAGTACAGACATTTTCACGATGTTGATTCTTCCAATCCAGGAACATGGAATGTCTCTCCATCTGTTTGTGTCATCTTTGATTTCTTTCATCAGTGTCTTAAAGTTTTCTGCATACAGATCTTTTGCCTCCTTAGGCAGGTTTATTCCTAGGTATTTGATTCTTTTGGTTGCAATGGTGAATGGGAGAGTTTCCTTAATTTCTCTTTCTGCTTTTCCGTTGTTAGTGTATAGGAATGCAAGAGATTTCTGTGCATTAATTTTGTATCCTGCTACTTTACTAAACTCATCAATTAGTGCTAGCAGTTTTCTGGTAGAGTCTTTAGGGTTTTCTATATATAATATCATGTCATCTGCAAAGAGTGACAATTTGACTTCTTCTTTTCCAATTTGGATTCCTTTTATTTCTTTTTCTTCTCTGATTGCTGTGGCTAAAACTTCCAAAACTATGTTGAATAACAGTGGTGAGAGTGGACACCCTTGTCTTGTTCCTGTTTTTAGGGGGAATTCTTCCAGTTTTTCCCCATTGAGAACGATGTTGGCTTTTGGTTTTTCATATATGGCTTTTATTATGTTGAGGTAATTTCCTTCTATGCCCATTTTCTGGAGAGCTTTTATCATAAATGGATGTTGAACTTTGTCAAAAGCTTTTTCTGCATCTATTGAAATGATCATATGGTTTTTATCCTTCAAGTTGTTGATATGATGCATCACATTGATTGATTTGCGTATATTGAAGAATACTTGTATCCCAGGGATAAACCCCACTTGATCATGGTGTATGACTTTTTTAATGTGCTGTTGCAGTCTGTTAGCTAGTATTTTGTTGAGGATTTTTGCATCTATGTTCATCAGTGATATTGGTCTGTAGTTTTCTTTTTTTGTGACTTCTTTGCCTGGTTTTGGTATCAGGGTGATGGTAGCCTCGTAGAATGAGTTTGGGAGTGTTCCGCCTTCTGCAATATTTTGGAAGAGTTTGAGAAGGATAGGTGTTAACTCTTCTCGAAATGTTTGATAGAATTCACCCGTGAACCCATCTGGTCCTGGGCTTTTCTGTGTTGGGAGATTTTTAATCACTGCCTCAATTTCCGTACTTGTGATTGGTCTGTTCATGGTTTCTATTTCTTCCTGGTTCAGTCTTGGAAGATTGTATTTTTCTAAGAATGTATCCATTTCTTCCAGGTTATCCAATTGATTGGCATATAGTTGCTTGTAGTAGTCTCTCATGATGTTTTGTATTTCTGAGGTGTCCGTTGTGACTTCTCCTTTTTCATTTCTAATTCTGTTGATTTGCATCTTCTCCCTTTTATTCTTGATGAGTCTGGCTAATGGTTTATCAATTTTGTTAATCTTCTCAAAGAACCAGCTTTTAGTTTTATTTATTTTTCTTATGGTTTCTTTCCTTTCTTTTTCATTTATTTCTGCTCTGATATTTATGATTTCTTTCCTTCTGCTCACTTTAGGGTTTCTTTGTTCTTCTTTCTCTATTTGTTTTAGGTGTAAGGTTAGGTTGTTTATTCGATCATTTTCTTGTTTCTTAAGGTAGGACTGTATTGCTATAAACTTCCCTCTTAGAACTGCTTTTGCTGCATCTCATAGGTTTTGGGTTGTTGTGTTTTCATTGTCATTTGTTTCTAGCTATTTTTTGATTTCCTCTTTGATTTCTGTAGTGATTCCTTGGTTGTTTAAGAGTGAATTGTTTAGCCTCCATGTGTTTGTATTTTTTGCAGTTTTTTTCCTGTAATTGATATCTAGTCTCATGGCGTTGTGGTCTGAGAAGATGCTTGATATGATTTCAATTTTCTTGAATTTGCTGAGGTTTGATTTGTGACCCAAGATGTGATCTATCCTGGAAAATGTTCCGTGTACACTTGAGAAGAAAGTGTAGTGTGTCGTTTTTGGTTGGAATGTCCTATAAATATCAATGAAGTCGAGATGGTCTAATGTGTCATTTAAAGCTTGTGTGTCTTTATTTCTTTTCTGTTTGGATGATCTGTCCATTGATGTAAGTGGGGTGTTCAAGTCTCCCACTATTATTGTGTTACTGTCGATATCCCCTTTTATAGCTGTTAGCATTTGCCTTATGTATTGAGGTGCTCCTATATTGGGGGCATAGATATTTACCATTGTGATATGTTCTTCTTGAATGGATCCCTTGATCATTATGTAGTGTCCTTCATTGTCTCTTTTTATAGTCTTTACTTTCAAGTCTAATTTGTCTGATATGAGTATTGCTACTCCAGCTTTCTTTTGACTTCCATTTGCATGGAATATCTTTTTCCATCCTTTTACTTTCAGTCTATATGTATCCCTTGGTCTGAAGTGGGTTTCTTGTAGGCAGCATATAGAAGGGTCTTGTTTTTGTATCCATTCAGCCAGTCTGTGTCTTTTGGTTGGAGCATTTAATCCATTTACATTTAAAGTGATTATTGACATGTGTGTTCCAATGACCATTTTCTGAATTGTTTTGGGTTTGTATTTGTAGGTGTTTTCCTTTTCTTGTGTTTCCTACTTAGAGAAGTTCCTTTAGCACTTATTGTAAGGCTGGTTTGGTGGTGCTGAATTCTCTTAACTTTTGCTTGTCTGGAAAGCTTTGGATTTCTCCCTCAAATCTGAATGAGATTCTTGCTGGGTAGAGTATTCTTGGCTGTAGGTTTCTCTCTTTCAGGACTTTCAGTATATCCTGCCATTCCCTTCTGGCCTGCAGAGTTTCTGTAGAAAGGTCAGCTGTTATCCTGATGGGTGTTCCCTTATATGTTGTTTGTTGCTTTTCTCTTGCTGCTTTTAATAGTTTTTCTTTGTGTTTAATTGTTGTTAGTTTGATTAATATGTGCCTCGGTGTATTTCTCCTTGGGTTTCTTCTGTATGGGACTCTCTGTGCTTCTTGGACTTGGTGAATTATTTCCTTTCCCATGTTGGGGAAGTTTTCCACTATCACCTCTTCAAATATTTTCTCAGACCCTTTCTTGTGTTCTTCTTCTTCTGGGATGCCTATAATTCGAATGTTGGTATGCTTAATATTATCACTGAGGTCTCTTAGACTGTCTTCTAATCTTTTTATTCTTTTCTCTTTTTCCTGCTCTGTGGCATTTATTTCCCCTATTCTATCTTCCAACTCACTTATTCGTTCTTCTGCCTCAGTCATTCTGCTGGTTATAGCATCTAGAGTATTTTTTTTTTTTTTTTTTTTGCACACGGGCTTAGTTGCTCCGCAGCATGTGGGATCTTCCTGGAGCAGGGATCGAACTCATGTCCTCCGCATTGGCAGGCAGACTCCCAACCACTGTGCCACCTAGGAAGCCCTAGGGTATTTTTAATTTCAGTTATTTTGTTATCCATTGCTGTTTGTTTTTCTGAGTTCTTATGAACTGTTTCTTGTACTTTCTCTATTTTGTTATCGAGATTTTGTATCATTTTTACTATCATTACTCTAAATTCTTTTTCAGGCATTTTTCCTATTTCCTCCTCATTTATTTGGTCTTGTGGGTTTTTTTCCTGCTCCTTTGCCTGCATGGTGTTTCTTTGTTTCCTCATGGTTGTCCAGACTTTTGGGGCTGCTTGTCCTGGCAAAATTACAACTCCCTTGTACAATAGATATAGTAGCAGAATTCTAATATGAACCTGAATGACCACACTTGCATAATCCTTCCTAGTGAATTTAAAAGTGATATATGAATATGATGGGATATCACATTTGTGATTAGGTTATTTTATTTGGCACAATTAGCCTTTTTTAATAAATTTATTTATTTATTTATTTATTAGCCGTGTTGGGTATTCGTGCCTGTGCATGGGCTTTTTCTAGTTGTGGCAGGTGGTGGCTACTCTTTGTTGTGGTTCATGGGCTCCTCATCTTGGTGGCTTCTCTTGTTGCAGAGCATGGACTCTAAGTGCACAGGCTTCAGTAGTTGTAGCACGTGGGCTCAGTAGTTGTGGCTTGCAGGCTCTAGAGCACAGGCTCAGTAGCAGTGGTGCATGGGCTTAGTTGCTCTGTGGCATGTGGGATCTTCCCAGACCAGGGAGCAAACCCATGTCCCCTGCATTGGCAGGTGGATTCTTAACCACTGCTTCACCAGGTAAGTCCCCACAATTGGCCTTTTAAAAGGGGGATTATCCTAAGTGGAATAGCCTAAATAAATGATTCTTGTGAAAGGCAGAATTTTAAAGTGATCCCAATCTGCTTGGTAGGGCAGCAAGGAAGGGGGCAGGAGCAGGGGTTATTGTGCCAAGAGCAAGAGGGATCTCAGAGGATAGTGAAAGCAGGCCAAGTTTGAGCCCTGGCCACACTTCCTGGTGCACAAGCCCAATCCCATGGGAACTCAGAGCACTTGCAGAAACAGGGAGAGTCCTCAGATAAGTGAGCCACATCTAGAAGCCCCGCCTGCTGGAAGCCCCTTATCCCCCAAACTCAGATGGTTCTGGCAATAACAATTCTGGCTCAATCTACCTTTCAAGGATTCCCCAGTCAAAGGTTAGGTGGGGGCTACTTGAAGTAAGGGTAGCAGAAAGCTGAGGGCAAGATGTGTTGCCATGGGCTCTGGTCCAAAAAGTGATGGCTGGACTGGACTGGCCCAAGCTTGTTTCGACACACATAACTCAGGTAAGGCTCTCAAGAGATACGAGTGACCCTCAACCGATAGCCAGAAAGGAAACGGGTACTTTAACCTTCCAAGTTGCAAAGAGCTAAATTTTGCCAACAACCTAAAAGTAGATTCCTCCTCAGAGCATCCAGATAAGAACTCAATCCAGTCAACAACTTGATTCAGCATTAGAAGACAATGATATGACATCCCAGCCACTCAGCTCTGCTGTGCCCAAAATTCTGACCTATGGAACTGTGAAGAAATAAGAGAGTGTTATTGTAAGGCACTAACTTTGTGGTCTTTTGTTGCACAATAATACAGCAGAGAAATTGAAGAGATGTGTATTACCATACACATTAGCAAGAAGAGGGTAAACAGAGGAAAAGGGAAAGAGAAATGGAATCTGAAAATGTATACTAAGAAAAAATAACAATATTTGTCTGATAAAGCAAAGACATTGAGATAAAATGTGTCTGAACATCAAGGAAAAGTTCAGTCAGAAAGAAAAATTGATGCAGATCTATTATGAAGAGAGAAAAAAGGTTATTACTCTTGATGCATCATCTCACGCACAGTAGAAATTATACAAATTGAAGTGAAAGTGTTAAGAGTGTGCCTACAATTGTTTGAACCCTTCTTTAATTTTGACTTTTAATCATCCCTTTCCTCCCAACCCCACAAAGACTAAGTGTATCCTTGCTTTCCAGTGAGCCCTAACCCATCTTGTAATGAATTTGACTTTGGATATAAATGTTCCTTCACATCAAAGCCATCCCTGACTGTATTTTAACTGTAGATGTATCCAATAAGTGTCTGCACATCACTGTTAAAGACCAATAGCTAATAAACATACTAAATTCATTGGGAAAATTTTACATTTGCTATGGCAAAATGCCTTAAATCTCAAGTTATTAATCATGTCTTTTTAATCCTCCTAACAGTCTATGTGGGTAGGATTTTTTGTACTATATGATGCTGAGAGAAAATATTCCCTGAGTGTCTCATTTCTATAGAGCTTGAAAGCAGAGACCTTGATAACTTTTGCTCCCAGTTGCCTTTTCAAAAATGTTTACATAGTGAACAACTTTGGGAGATACAGTATCTCCTTCCTGAGTATAGAGGGTGAGGATTTTTGCTGTCTAATATGATAAATATAGTATCAGCCTCTGGGGAAAAGTTTTGGAAATTTTGCTTAAAGCCAGTTATAAAAGATTAGGGCCCCTGTTTTGCCAAAAGCCTTACTTTCAGTTTCAAGTTTCTTAGGATTCGCTGACAAAATAACCACTCTACACTCAAACAAGAATTTAGAGAGAGTTTATTGAATTAACAAAGATTATAGTATACTTAGAAAAGAATAGTATAACTAACTAAGAAAGAACAGTTAAGACTGAGGTTTATACATCACCGAATTGGGGAAGCACCTACATCCAGATCCAAGCAGCTCTGGGAGGTCCTAAGTGACAGCAATCTGGAGCCTCAATTGGGAAGGGTCTTGGGCAATGTGTCCACTTAATGGATGAGACGTCAGATTGGAGTTCTAGGGGTTTCTGCGTACAATTCCAGACCGCAAACTGATATCATCAACTTGTGTGCAAATGGAAACTCTGGATGCACTTTAACAACGTTGTTGGTTTCACCATGTGAGTCACAAGATTCTCCAGACCCCAAGAAACTAGTCAGGTCCTCAGGGCTCAAGAAATTCCAAGACCCACTCCCTTTCTTATCGTAAGTGCTACTTGATTTGCTAGCAGCAATGGTTAGGTGTGTAAGCAGGCACACAGTCCAGTCAGGGTCCCAGGTCAGTTAGAGGCCTGCTTCTATCTCTGAGGCCTGAAAAAGACTATTTTATTAATTTTCCCAACAGCCCCTTGACCTCTGGATTCCCTAGTTGTGAAGCAATGTCATCGAATTTCAAGCTTCTACCAGCACCACTGTGTCACCTACCTGGGACTTAGAAGCAGAAGGTATTAATGTAAACATGAAACACAGGATTCATTATGCTGTGAGTAGTACAGTCACTATGGAAAACAGTTTGGAGGTTCCTTAAAAAACTAAAAATGGAACTACCATATGACCCAGCAATACCGCTACTGGGCATATACCCAGAGAAAACTACAATCCAAAAGGAAACATATACCACAATGTTCATTGCAGCACTATTTACAATAGCCAGCACATGGAAGCAACCTAAATGCCCATCAACAGATGAATGGGTAAAGAAGATGTGGCACATATATACAATGGAATATTACTCAGCCATTAAAAGGAATGACATCGAGTTATTTGTAGTGAGGTGGATGGACCTAAACACTGTCATACGGAGTGAAGTAAGCCAGAAAGAGAAGAACAAATACTGTATGCTAACTCATATGTGTGGAATCTAAAAAGTGGTACTGAGGAACCCAGTGACAGGGCAAGAATAAAGATGCAGATGTAGAGAACAGACTTGAGGACACAGGGTGGAGGGGGCAAAGGGGAAGCTGGGACGAAATGAGAGAGTAGCATTAACTTACATACACTACCAAATATAAAATAGATAGCTAGTGGGAAGTTCCTGCATAACACAGGGAGATCAAGTCGATGATGGGTGACTTAGAAGGCCAGGATAGGGAAGGTAGGAGGGAGTCGTGGGAGGGAGGGGATGTGGAGATATATGTATAAATACAGCTGCTTCACTTTGGTGTACAGAAAAAAAAAAACTGGTACAACAGTGTAAAGCAATTATATTCCAATAAAGAGCTCTAAAAAAAAAAGAAAAAGCCTCCTTGTCTCTGACCCACAAGTCTCACGTCTTCTGCGAGCATCCATGAAACTGTGGAAAGCTAAATAGTTCTCTAGCATAAAGGGTAGGTTTTAAATCATTGATAATCTTTGACAGAATTAACTATTTAACTCTGAAATTACACAAGGTGAGAAACTCTGTGGCAGAGCATAGCAAAAATTTATAAAACAGAAAAAGTAATGTAGGCCCAAAGGGAAGGCTAAGTGATTTATCAACCACAATGACCAAGATGCCATATTAAGTAACAATGAGACAAATAATCTGTTTGAGGAACTAAACCCAAAGAAGCTGAATATATAAAAAATGTAATTACAACTACAAATTTACATGACTGTATCAATTATTTTCAGGGCCTATGCTGAATCCCACCATATTTTCTGAAAAGCTTATTTTTTTTCCTTTAGATAGCATTTCATTAATCCCTGAAGATAGGAAAAATTGTTATATTCCCATTGAGTGAGAAAATTAGCTTGGGTCTGTAGATTGCTTTAAACCCCTTATACTATTGCCATTCAAATAGACTGGAGAGAATTAATAAAAATAAAACAGATTACCCCCTAGCCCCACAAGTGTTTGATAGCAATTAGATCAATTTTGTAAATGAGAAAGCAAAAGGGAAAATGCACCCTAGATAATAATATATTGAAATGGCAAGTTGAGAAAAAAAATAATGATTCAATGATTCAAATGATTAACAATTCAGGAAAGGTAAAGCATACTTCAAACTAGAAGCCTTATAGTCCTAATTCCTCTAAAATTGATGTTCTAAGCTTTCTTCCTTAGACTCCATGCATACAACATTGAGCATATCTTAGAAATTCCCATGGCAAAGTCTTTGCTATTGTTTCACCCAATACTGGCAATGTAATCTCTCTTGCTCCATCACACTGTCTTCAAGTCTGTATGATCTTTGAGGTCCTTCTAAACCATGGAAATCTGGGATAGTTGGCAATCCCAGCTAGTGATGTGCTGGAGCTGGCTTGCATCGGCTCAGAAGAGCTGATTGAGCAACTCTTCCCAACATTGTTTTGTGACTTTATGTTGGTGGCTTATAATTGGCCATGGTGGGAGTTATTTTCACCATGGACATTGGCAGATACGATAAATATGAGGGCTTTCTTTCTCACAGAGAATTGGTTGTTAAATGTTCACCAGAATATTATTGATTCTAGCTTTGCTTTTAGAAATCCTTCTTTTAGGACCAAGCGTTGCAAACTCCTCTGCCTTTGGTTGTAAGGCAAACAAAGTAAATGAGTGAAATAAGTCAAGTGTTGTTAAAACTAACACCAAGTTTATGGTTCATAAAACATGATAGATTACAATATTAGTACTTCTGTTCATATGAAGAGACTCAGTTCTACTGGAAGCCAGATACTTATTCCACCCACAAATGTCGGCCATGTATAGCCACATTTTTAAAAAATATTTTTGTTTGTTTTTAAATTTATAACATTATGTTTTGATATAATTTCAAACAGAGAAAAATTTACAAAAATGTTTCAAGGAAGTCTTATAACTTTTTAGCCAAATTCATCAATTGTTTATATTTTGCTTTTACTTGTGAATCTGTCATATATGTATGTGTATTCATTTATTCTATGTGCATTCTCACTATCTGATTTATGACTATATATGTATGTATCTGAATATATATGAAATATATTATTCTATCATATATTGGTGGAATGATGGATGCTTTTTTTCTGAACCATGTGAGAGTAAATTGGAGACACCAATTTTCTTTACCTTTAAGTTTTTCACTTTTTTATTTCCTAGGAAAAACATTATTATTATATTACACACAGAATCAAAATGAAAAAAAAAACATGATTCAGTACTATTATCAAATCTTATATTTGTTCTTCAATTTCATTAATCAATATCATTATGATCCATATATTTTTGTTAATTTTTTTTCTTTAGTGTAAGATCTAGATTAATATTAGGCATAAAGTTTGGTTAATCTAGACTCCATTAATCTAGAAATAGTCATTAAATGTCTTGTCTTTTTCTGGACTTTGACAATCTTTAAGAATGTAGTCTTTTTATTTTTTAGAATGAACATAAACTTGTGTGTGTTTGATAGATTATGGCAGGAATATCACAGGGTGGTACTGTGTGTTATCAAGTCACTAGATTTGTTATTAATGTTTTTCTTGCCTTATATCATAGGCTAGGTTTTCCAATACAAGATATATATATATATATATATATATATATATATATATACACACATATATACATATATACATATATACATATACATATATTACATATATTTAGGGAAAAAGTATTTAATATTTTACTATTAGAAATTAGTTAAAAATTGTTGTTCTCTTTTGCTAAATCACATTGGTAACTTGAAATTGGTCATGGTGGGGATATTTACACCATGGACATTGGAAAATGCTACAAAATAAGCTTTTTTCCTCAAAGAACTCTTAATTGAATGTTCACCAGTACACCACTGATTCCAGCCATTATTTGTTTTCATGTTTTTTTCCTTAAAATGTGAGAATATTTTAACATTTTATCAAGCATTTTTTTACCCAATTCTTTCTCTTTTTCTTATTGGGAGGAATGACATGTATGATAGAAAATTTTATACTTCCCTTGGTTACTTGAGATTCTGTTCATCTTCCCAAACTTGTTTTTTGTTGTTTTTTTTCTTCAGATTATTGTTTCTATACTTTTGTTAAACTCATCCAATACATTTTTAGTTTTAACAATTTACTTTTTACTTCTAGAATTTCTATTTGAATTTCCATTATAGTTTCCATTTTTTTACATTCTTCATCTTATTATTTGTTAAAATCATATTTCTTTTGTCATTGATAATATGTATAATAGCTCTGTTAAATTTATTCTACACTAATTCCAACATCCTTTTATCTCAGGGTCAGTTATGGACAGCTTATTTGCCTGCTAATGGATTATATTTTCTAGTTTCATTATCTGTTTAGTAAATTTTAGTTCATATAGGATATTGTTTACGGTCTGCTATAATTAATTATGGTAGGAGGACAAGTCTTGTACATTACATTTACATGTGTAAGTAAGGAAGTTATAGAATCTAGACACTTGGATTTTTAAAGAAATTCTTTGGGTAGTTAAATGCTGACAATAGATTTTGAAATATTAAAATGCCATACCCAACCACCCTATGCAGTTACATAAAATATGCCTATGAGCCAGATGTGATGAGTTCTAATATGTGACCTCTCTTCTGAATACATTTTATGTCTCAACTCTTTTCTCATTTGACACAAAGGACATACCTATTATGTAGTGCACTGTACATATTCTATAGACCTTAGGTAAATTTCCATAGATGTTATGTAAATATATTATATTGTATTTCATGTACTTGTATCTGTGTCCATACCTGCAGTACTAACACCTCATCACAAAGTTTTAATGTTTTAACATAACCCAAAGAACAAATGTACCACTAGCTCCTTTCAAATGGTTCTTAAACTTCTTTATGATAATCTGACATATCAAATATTATGCCAGTAAGGCTAGAAGTGTTTAATAAATATTTGCTGGTAAAAGTTATAGATAATTTTTGTTCAGTTTTCTATTCTGACTTGGCAGTTCTTGAAGTATAATGGGTTTAGAACATTTTAAATATTGGATTTTTTATTATACTATCTTTGCAGCTCATTCTAGTCCTATAATATGAAACAGACAATGGATATTGTTTTGAAACTCATCAATTTACAATCTTACAAACACACATACCACCACATACCCAACAGGAAACACTCAAATGCTCTAATATAAGAGCATTATTCTGATAATTTGGCTCTAAGGGTGGGGATAGGTTTCCACTTAAATTATCTGAGGGATTACCATAATTACTTGCTTGTGTCAAGCTTCTCAAGGGTCATGTTAGGATCTTAGCTCTCTTCCCTAGTCTTTCTCTATCCAGGTAGCACACTGGTCATCAGCAGGAATTATGCCATTGTACAAATATAGACAGATTAATAGTTCAGGAAGATTCTGGAACCTATTTTTAGACAGGGTTTAGTTTAGAAATGGCCATATTATACATTTTTTAAAAAGAGCTTAAGTTTTAATGATTTATATGCCATTTGTTGGCTGGATTAATGTAAGCTCATCAACTATTTTCTTTAAGTATTATTTTCCTATTTATAAAGTGTGTGTAATGATCCATTCTCACCCTCCCCAGGCTTAAATTGATAGTGACACATAAAGATATTTAAATGCTATGACTACAATGAATGCCCTCCTTTACATAAATATCAAATCTGTTAAACATTCAAGAAATTAGGGAGGTGTGTGTGAAACTTACCTGGGAAATGAGGTTTAGTGAGTGATGTTGATACATAGGTATAAATGACAGCAGAAATTCTTCTGTGAGTTGCCCTTGTTAGTGGGGAGGTATAAATGGATCAGTTCAGTGGGCTGAATTTCATGTTTTGCTTTTATATTTGAGCTTTTACTGACTCATGGGCGGTGGCTGATGGTCTGGCCATACAGTAAACAGAAGGGCAATGAAAAAACAGGCCTATCAAAGGGATGCTCATATGGGGCACAGCCCCATGAAAATCACTTTGAAAATTTGAGGATTAAAGTAGGACATGCCAATGAGGAACCCCTCCAGGACTAGAAGATGATTTAAACTGGTGAGTGAATATTGTGTGCTCACTTGAGGTGGCTACCTGGGTCCATGAAATGAGGGCACATTGAGAGGATGCAACAGTGCAGACTGGCTGAAAGTAGACATATTCCTCTTCAACTATCTGAGACATAACATTCCAATAAGAATAGTTCTGTCAATCAGCAAGAGAGACTGAGGGTGCAGATAACTTTGAGATAGATAACCCTGAGGAAAAGGAAGGGCCCCGCACATAGCTGGATAGTTGAAATCATACTGGTAGCCCTAGGAGGTTACAAATGAGTTCTGATAGGAATAGATGCTTATTCAGGATGGAGTTTTGCTTACCCGGTGGTAGATGCTCAGAATGCCACCAAAGGACTGAAACAGAAGATATCTTACCAACTTGAGCAGCTGAGTCACATTTCCTCAGAGCAAGGAACACACTTTCATCCTTAGAGTAGTGGTTGGAGAGAAATGAATGAGCAATTAAAATATTTGTTGTCTAAAACCAAGGGAGATGAAGGCATGAAGGGCTGGTTTACACATCTTCACAAGTGTATACTGACACTTAACATGAGAGGGCACCAAGGATGCTTCCTATTAGATTCCTCCACTTCTCTGGGGGAACTGGGGATGAAGAGATAAGTTAGGGTGCTGGTTTGACTATACTGTTTTTCTGTTTTCCCAAGATTGCCTTAACTTTCCTTTTTCCTACCTGAGGCAGTAGTTCCAATTCCCAGGCTGTAACAGTGGGTGCCAGAAGTGTGAATAATTCTTATGCAAGAAACTGTAGCTATACCTTTAAATTTTTATGTCATAATTTCTAAGGGTCCAATAGAGTAAGTTTTGCCCTCATCCCATCTGTCAAAATTGTAGTATATAGTGAATGTGGCCACATTGTCTAGTGATTGACATAGCTCACTATGGAACTCTAAGTAACTATACCTTATATGTAATCCTAACCTATGTGAATGAGAGTGGACTGAAGACAAAGTATTTGCTAGGCTAGTATTGATCCCGGCAATCTGGACCAGCACAATGGCTGAACCTGATGTACCTTCCAAAGGTACAAAATTGTGGATACAAATGGAGAGAAAGGAAGTGTAGCTTAGAGTACAGGAACAAATAAATGGGTTATACAGTGAGAGCAATCAAATTTTACAGTGATTCCCTAAAAGAGGTTCAGAGCAAGAGAAAATATTTTCTTTTAGCTCAATTATACTAGATTCCTGAAAGGGTAAAATCGTATGTTGCTGAGACCACTTCTGCTTTTGGGACCTGACAAAATAAAATGGAAGTCAGCAAATTTGAGCAACACCACTCTGGGTGTTATTTTAGTCATACAATATAATGAAGGACTAGACTAATTATTAGTGACTGAGTGGGATTCAAACATGTTCGTGTCTTTGACTCCTGCTTTTCAGGTTGTTTCTACTGCCATACTGACATTGGTCTAATACTGGCATTGTTGGTAAGATTATAATACTGATTTTATGGTCAAATGTATTGGAAAATTGAGTGAAGATTCCTGAGGATGAAATACTGATGGAAAATGACTGGCCTAAAGTTTTAGCTAAACATCAACTGGCTTCTATGCTAAATAATTCTGTACAAGTTTATTATAAGGTACAAATTGTGGTAGATCAAGGAACAAAAATTTGAAAATGTATGTAGTATCTTTATAGTACAGATTACTTGTTGCTTTAAATTCATTCCTGTCTCACATGGTCTCATCCAAACATTAGGAATATCCACTATACTACAGCTGTGTTTGTCATACAAATTCTATATTGAGTGCATATGCCCAAATATTATTGCTTTGCTTTAAGAGAGACTAGATCAAATCCCAGAAGGTAGCTTGTGTAGTAAAAGATTTAACCTTGGACAAAAAGAGATCTAGTGTTTATTCTCAGTTCCCAGGAGCTAATCTTTGCTTCAGGTCCTTGGCCTAGCCAGATAGTAAGAATATGATCTAGAGTGGGGGGAGGCTATACCAAAAAGACCAAGAATGTGATTTATGCTTGGGGCACTGGGTCTTGTGGTATCAGTCAACATGGAGACTGAGATCAGTCATATGAAAAATGAACCATGTCTACATAATGAAGTCTCAGTAAAAATTCTGAAGATCAAGGCTCAGGTGAGCTTCCCTGGTTGGTGATATTCTATGCATATTGTCATACGTGAGTGGTGGAAGTGGACAATAGAAACACTGCATTTGGTTGTTCTCCTGGACTCTAGTTATGTTCTTCTCCCCTTGCCTGATTTTAATCTGTGGACTTACCCTGTCATAAATCATAGCTATGCATATAATAGTCTTCAGTGAATTCTGTGGGCCCTTCTAGCAAATGATCAAAACTGAGGGTGATTTGGTCTACTTCTTCCCCCTTCCCCCAAACTTGCAGTTGGTGTCAAAATGGAATGTGATTTGGAGCATGGTGCCCTTTAATTTTGCAGTTTGCCTAAGTGCATGTGAATATGCCAGTGAAGAATACTTCAGAATCAGTTGATGAATTTCTAAAACAGGATTAAACAATCTATGACTCCAAGAAAGTGTGAATATAACCCAGTTAGCATGCATGGTAAAAGAGCACATAAAAATTGCTCAAGTGTGTCCATAAAAGCAGAGCCACTATTACTGAAAAGGACATTAGTGCAGCTCAGTAGATTCATGGAAACAATACCCAGACATGATTGAACAGGGAACACAGAAGATGATAGCTATCAAACAATGAGGCATGGTATTCTGTGAAATAATAGTCACAATGTCAAATTCAGGAGAAGTAATGGGTCGTTGCCAGGGATCTGTTAAAAAAAACTCAAATAGATTTAGTAAAAATTAAAATGGATAAAGGGAATCTGCTTAAATGCAAAATAGTCAAAATCTTAAAAAAAGAAACAAAAAAGTAAGGCATGTATATTAAAAAGTGAAGATATAATCCATTGTCTTCACTAGGGGTTGTTTGTGTCAGTGTACTATATATAGCCTCAAATTTATCTCTGCATGTATTAAAGTTGTCAATATCTGGGAATTATAAGTGAAATGTAGGTAAATGATAATAATGTAGGTAAAAAGTATTGAATCAAGAGAAAAAACACAAAAATAGTAACGTGAACAAAGTTTGTTTTTTTTTTAATGTACATGAAAATTTCAGCCAATATGTGGCCCCAAATAATTTTGCATAGTTTTAAAAGTCAGAAAATTATAAGGACATTGAATATTAATGCTTTTACTAGAAACTGATATATAAAAATATAATTTGAGATTTTAAAGTGAAACAAAGTAAACATACTAGAGATATAACAAAATTGAATCTTTCCTCATTATAATAATTCACATCACCAGCTACCCTGATAAATAACTGAAACTCATGATCTCAAATTCCCTCAAAGACTTAGAACATAATTAACCTGTTTTGATATAACAATTATGGTCATTATTAGAAGGAAAAGGCACATATTTTAATTTACTTTTATATTTGAAGGGCTATTTTTCTAATCTTTTCTTTCTAAAGTCCAACTTAATTTTACATATAAGTTAGCAGAGTTCTTGAAGTACCAGGGCACATTTGTGACCTTGACACTTAATTACTTAGTGAGTTATTTTATTGTTTTTGTATTTATTTATTTCTAATCCTGACAAATCTGTAGCACCCTCCCCAAAACCTTTTTCGCTCTCCTCAAGGAATAATTATCTTTTCTATAAGACCATTTTTTTCCAAGAAGTTCTCTAACTTTTCCAATCTAAGAGATTAGAACTAGAATTTTGAAACACAATCTGTCAGTTGAAATTATCCAATTAAAATAACAAAGACACTTCTAGGTTTGACTCATTTTGACTTCAGGGAAATACAGTTGAACAAGGGAAATGAAATAAAGCTTGAAAATGAATTTGGTTCTTGAAAGCACAATTTCCCAGCCAAATTGAGAGAATCTAGCTTGACATCAAGGTCAGATCAAACTCTAAACTTGATTTCATTCAAAATGATTTGATTTGGACCTAAAAGTTCAGCTGAGTTCTACCTGATAGAGACTTTCACATTAATGACATTTAGCCCAATATACTGCATGGAATTGAATGGGGAAGCTATCATGTATTCATTTAAGAAATACACTAAAATGGGAAATATTCCATTGTACAGAATAAAATACAATGACCTGAGAGTCTTCCCATCAATATTATTGCCTGGTCTGAAACTAAATCACAAAATGTAAAATCTGCTTTGTCTGCCTTAGCCACAGGATCATAACACAGAAAACACACACACACACATACGCACACACAGAGGGATGGGAAGGAGATGGGAGAGAGAGAGAGAGAGTCCAAGAAGAGAAGGAGAGGTGGGGGAGGGGGGTGGAAGAGAGGGAGAAAGAGAGAAAGGGAATATTTGAAGATCAATATTTATCAGATAGATTTTAGACACAAACAGATCACCTCCAAGTCCAAAGCCTAAAAACTCAAGTGGCATAGAGGCAGCATTCTGTGATCCTTGTTAGTAAGTTAGTCATCCTTACCCGGGATCCAAGTGACAAATAAATAGAGACTTTCTGATGTCCCCAAAGATGTCTAAATGGAAATTTTCATTCTTGATGGTAAAGGACAAGCTCCCAAAGTAGGGTCTGGCTTAGATCTCAGGGAGGCAACTGACTAATATTAAAAACTTTTATTTCCTCCCAGGGTAAATAGCAATGATCCAGTGTCAATGGCCAATATGCTTACATATTGAGACTTTGCTTGCTGGTGAAGAGTTACAGACACTAAAAAGGAACTAGTCCAGAATAATTGGGCCAAGGTAGTGTTTTTTTTAACTTGCCTGAAAATATGAATCACCTGTAAACATATGGTAAAGCACAACAAGCATAGTCCTTCTTCTGGAGGTTCTGATTCAGTAATCATCAAAGGCAAGAGCTGGCACTGGCATCATTTATTCCAGGTAATGCTAATCATCAGGGAGTGTGGAAAACTAAGGAGGAAGGGATTTTATTTTATAAGATTTGGAATGAGGCTCACAAACTCTTGTTGTTTTCTGGTTGTTAAAGTAGTGGGCTCTGGAATCAGACTAGTTTTGAATCCCAACATTGCTCACTTATCAGTTATTTGAATTTGGGGCTAATTTAAAGAGATTTTACTTAAAGCTTTAAAAATAATACCTGGGATAAAGAAAGGCCTCAGTAAATATTAACAGCATATTTTGTGGAATCTAAACCAGAAACACAACTACATCTCAATTTAAGAAATGTTAAAAAGGAAAAGTGTATCTTAGAATAAATGAAATATGCAACTAGGGAAGCCAGTGTGTTTAATATAAGTATTATGTATACTCATAATAAAAATGAGTTAAATAGCATGGGTAAGAAGTATTAGATGACAGAATTTCTGTTGAAGTCCACTCTTTCCTGAAATAACCACTGAAGTGAATGCTTCAGCAGAAGGAGAAGTAAATGAGGATGAATGAATGGTGAACAAAGAGACTGGGAAACTGTGTGATTCAAATCAAATGACTTCAATATATTTTTTGAAATACACACATTCATACATAACCATAAATAAGTAATGCTTTACAAATAGTTGATTTAGTATTCTAGAGAATATTTACAAGGATGAAGGGCTAAGAGTATTGTGAGATTGATAATAAAAACTTACTAAGAACTTTCCACTACATTACAAAGAGTTATATGTGTTTAATTCAATTCAATGTAACAAAAAGTATATAAAATAATTTATAGCTTTCAAACCAATAAAGAATAAAAAAGAAATATTGACACAGATGTCAAGATTTCCTTTTTTTATGGTTGAATAATATTTCATCACATTGTGTACCTTAAACTTATACAATGTTATATGTCAATTATATCACAATAAAGCTGTGCAAAAGAAATGTTGAAAAATATTTGTCAACTTTACAATATGTATGAAATTATGGGAAGGAAAAGCACTTTGTTAAAAAAAAACACAAAATAAGATCACAGTTATAACTTATAAATATATTCCTATAAAAATATGTTAAACAATTGAATTTACTAAGCTCACACCAAAAATTTAAATTGGGTTTAAATAAAAACACTTTTTTGGTCTTAAAAGTGCTATACCAAAAATAAAATAACAGAAAATTTGAAATGAATAAAAAACAGTATATTTAAAAATATTAAGAAATAAATAATTTAAGGTAGAAAGGACACATCATGAAAATAAAAGGAATAAACCATCATAAAGACATAAATATTATAAATTTTTATGCATTTAACAATATGGTTTCTAAATATAAATGTATACTATATACATAAAATTGATAAAGTAATAAAAATCAGTTGACACCTAATATCAGGTATTTTATGTTTTCCATAAATTTACAGGTCAATCAGATTAAAAATAAATAATTTTGTATAAAATCTTTCCATTAGGGAAAGGTGAAAGGAATGCTTTGTTCCAGAAATGTCAATGAAGTGCTATTTTCCTCTCTATTTGTAGAACTTTTAGAATCATTTTCTGATTTAAACCTTTAGACTCAATCAGAGAATATTTTTGCTTAAACCTAAATTTAGCAAACAAGTTCTATATAATTTTGGAAGAGATTTATTCAAATTTAGAGTATAAAGATGTGTCAGTATAGACTTTTTTTTGTCTTGAAGACAAAAGTTAACATAAAGAAAACTTAAATAACAAAAACAAAGAGCCAGAAATTTATGTCTACCTATTAATTATATGCCTTGTAGAGAAGAGTCAGAGAAAGATCCCAAAAGCCCATGTAATATAGAATGTGAACATCAATAAAAAGATGCACCAAGTTTGTATGCAGGTAACACACGTGATGTTCAGAGGGAGACATGGAAGCTGAATGGAGGGCCTAATAATAGGGAAATAAAGGAAAAAGAGTTTGGTGGGTGTGATCTTATATAACACAGGGGTTATAATTAATGCTACCTCTTAGAGACTAATGTGTACCAAAGACAAAGTAAAGTATATACATTTAAATACTCAAAAAAAAAAAAAAGGGAAAAACTAATCAGTTATTAGTTTTACAAAACTAAAAAATCTAAACTATGAATAGAGGTTCAGTCACTATTGTCACATTAAACAACATGAAATCAAAGTCATAAATATATCAAGGGCATGAATTTTCCCTTTTCCCAGTGTTTAATAAGTTTTCTGTGGACAGAGTGAGTATTTTAGTCAGATAAATATATTCTGTGAAGACTCTCAGAGTGGTTTGGGAACTCATTGATATTCTATTTATTGACCCACAGTAGTGAATGCAAATTATATAAAGTTGGGGGCAAAATCTGTTTCTTGTATATTCTTGAAAATGCTACTAAATTATAAAGCACAACAGATTAGACAAGCCTGGATTAGGGAAATACAGAAACCTGGGTTCAAATTCTAACTACCATTTATTAGTTTATTGACCCTGACAACTCATTGAACATCTCTAAGCTTCAGCTTTCCCATATGTAGTAATAAAAATGAAATTAGATTAAATCTAAAACATTCTTAGCCTAAGTACTTTATTTCAGGTCTTTTTCTCCCCCCAGTTATTTAGAAACAGCCATTTCCTGTTTAACATTTTACAAAACACTTTCATGTGAGTCTATTATTGTTCCCATTTTAGAGATAAACTCAAGAGACTGTTATACATCATTTGTTTAATTATAAACAAAGAATCAGTGGAGCCAAAATTTTCCTGTGGATATTATGACTCCAAATCCCATAATTTATAAAGGTGATCATTGGAGTTTTAGGCTTTACCGCACTGTACCATGGCAACAATTGAGTGAAAAATGAAGAGGGATTTAGTCCATCTGATCTTTCTGTATATTTTAATTTTCTCCTTTCCTTTCTCCTTCTGCCAACAAATATTACATTTTTTTCTTTCTTTTTTTTTTTTTTGCAGTTGGTTTCTCTACAACTTTCTCTTAAAGAGTCAGTCATTTATGCTCTAGTATATTTTAGTACTGACAGTGAAGGGATTTTTTTTTTTTTGGCTCTCTTTTTTTGTTGTTGTTTATCCCACATTTTGACTATTTTTAGGTTCCCTTGATAAGTTTAAAAACATTCAGGTTCTGGTTCCTAAAACCAGGCTAACTGTATGAAAAGAAGAGTGTTGTCTATGTAGTTTGTTTACTTAAAAATCTCCCGAGAGAATATGATGATCAGTTGGTTCAAAAACCACTGATAATCTCAATCATTCTAATTAAAATACATGTTCTAAAATGGACCTAGATGATCGCTAAGATTCTTTTCAAATCAACAATTCGGAAATATCAAACGTTAGAACTAAAGACTCACGTTTATCAGGGAACTTGTATTCTGTGGCAGTGACTTAGAGCTCACCATTATATGTGGTCTTGAGGCTAAGTGGCCAAGGTTGTAAATTTCTTGACTGGAACAATTCAACTTTTATATTTTCATACATTAAAAATTCTATAAAATATATTGGTCAGGTTATAATGTAACCAAAGTCTTCTGTGGCCTTTATTCCCCAACTCCAACCTTTTTCTTTCCTAAAACACTATGTCAGGAATTATTGAGAAGATGATGGTCTACCTAAAATCTTTGAAAATATGCCATATAGAAGTTTATTTGGTTATTTGTGGTTTGTCTGAGGTCTTTGAGTCTCTGATTCTTTCTTTTTTTGAAGCCATGTTATGATTTTGAGAAGCGAACTTGTAAAGGCAGATTTCTTTTTCCCTAGAGAGCTGAACAAAATATCATTGAAAGATTGGCCAGAGGTCAAAAGTCAATCATCTTATAAGAGCTTGTTATGGGCCTGAATTAAATGAATCTGAGGTCCCTCATGGCAAATGATAACTGAGAGTCAGCCTCAAAGACATGGAGGTGTGACTATAACACTCAAACAAATGTCCTTTGTGAATTTTGCATTGCTATAGAGGGACTTGTAAAGATGTCCCTGTCACTCTATGCCTCTTAGAATTTGCAACCAACTTTTTAGTTATCATTGCCTAGAAATAAGAAGAATAGTTTCCTATCACACCATCACAAATCATTTCAGTTGTACACATAAAGTTTCCAAGATGTGTACAGAAATTTTCAAGTATCCACACATCCTAGTATAGGAATTGTTAGTGTATTTCATTCTGTGGGCTAATTCTTACTAACTAATGCAGCCTGCAGCAATGCATACCTTATCAAATTATTAATATTTTCTATAAGTCTGGTGAAGGGGTTAAATGTATCCTGTTCAGTTTGTCACTATGAGAAGCAGCTTGCAAGTATTATTTAATCTTCATAACAAGCTTAATAACAGTTATTATGATGGTTAGGTGTGTCATCACAACCATCACCACCCTGTTTTCCAGGGGAGAACAGTGAAGCATACAAAAGTTGACGAGCCCACAGTCCTATAGCTACTAATTTGTAAAGACGGGACTTAAACACGATGCTTGTACCCATAACCACTTCCCAATGTTAACCCATGATAGTCTTCCATCCAAACTTTCACTACAGCATTTTCTTGTTTAATAAATAAAGGATAAATAATGATCCAAGACTTCTAGTTAACCTAATCATTTTATCTGGCTACTAAAGCAATTTACAAGCTTAGTTAGAGATGGACATCATGAAAAATAGTTACTAAGAAGGAAATAAAAACTTTAAGTTAGGTCCTTACCCATTTTGTGTGGTGTATGATAGGATGCACCCAGAAGATAATTAATTTCTGTGACCTCTCATGTTTATAAGTCTGATATATACTGAATCTCTATCTGTGGATTCAGAAAACTCAAACTATATTTTTTAAAACTGTCTCCTCGAACTGAACCACTTACTTATTATTTTATTTTAATTAAAATAATTTTGCTTATACTAACAGAAGACTAAAAAACAGTGAGATCCTACTAGCCTGGATGGTGAACAAGAGCCAAGCCTCCATTAGAGCAACAAATCTGCCCTGCTGCAATTGTTTCCAGGTGGAAATAGCTTAGGTATAGATTTTTTTTTGGTCCTGGTGGCTTGAGTTACAAGTGTATGTTTTGAATAGTCATTGATATAGAGATATTTTTCTCCACTAACCTTCCCAAATTGGTTGGGAAGTTTCCAGAATTGAGTAGCATATTCTAGTAATCATCAGTAATTAAACTCCGGAAATTTATGGGAGCTTTACTTGAATTTTTTTGTGCCACTCTAAAAGAGCAATATTGATTTTGCTATATCACCTTTTAAGACTTCATTTTTTTGTTGTTTTATGCTGGATTTAAATTTTAACCTGATTTATACAATGTAATCTATTTTAATGGTTTAAAGGCATTAATTTAAGATAATTTGCTTCCTTTTTACTGAATATTTTTTCACTCATTTTAAATTTCTGAATCATTTAACTGAATATATATTATTCAGTTCCTAGCAAAATATTTGTACATTTCAGTGATTTATTTACTTTTGGAATTGCTAGAAAGCTGTTTTCTTATTTCATACACACAGACACACACATACTGTATTATAGTATCTATAAGTTAATCTATCAGTGTGCATTCAAATATTAAGGACATATTACTGAAGTAATGGTTGTTATTAATTTTATTAATTTTGCAAGAAAGGAACAAGAAAACATTTTTAATGAAAAATTTAGAGTGTAGAATGACATGTTATTTACCTCTATTAAAACACATCAGGATATGAAATGGCTATGCAAAGTTGTGAAGTAGGTAAATTTTAGTCACTGAACCTCATCTCTTTGCAAAATCGAACATGATAAGTAATTATCAGTTCTCATTTTCACTTCACATGTAACCAATGATTCCTATTTTTCTTCGTATTTTATTTCACATATTAATTCATTATTCTAGCATAAGTAATATATTAATAATTAATAATAAAATTAATTTCCATAGGAGGCACTTACTTCACAGAAAACTTTCTTTGACTTTTAAAGTGAAATCATGCAGATGGTCTGGAATTGATGGTCTTAGTTGTTAGTTTCAAGATCTTGGACAAGTTATTTTAGTTCTTCAGGGCTCAGTTTTCTTGTTAATAAAATATAGCATATAGTTACACTATTTCATACACACACACATACTTTCATATATTTAATTATCTGATAAGAGTTAATGATGGAAAAAATATTTTCCTGGCCCATATTTGCAGGTAATTTTATTGGTCATTAGATTTTTGGCAGTACTGAGAGTGCAATCTGGACCCCGCATCAAACCAATTTTAGAGACAGAAACCTTTGCAGTGATTTTTTTAAATATCAGCTTTCACAAGATAAAATTCACAAGTAAGGTTCATCTTTTTAAAATATACAATCCAGTGGTTTTTATACTATTTATGAAGTTGTGCACTGATCATTACTATCTAATTCCAGAACATTTAATTCCCCCACAAATAAACCTCATACCAATGTCTCACACCAGCAGCCAACATTCTCCTCATCCCCAAACCCTGGCAATCACTAATTGGTTTTCTGTCTCCATGGATGTGCCTATTCTTGACATTTCATGTAAATGGAATCATACCATAAGTGGCTTTTTATGACTGTTTTGTTTAGTACTTTTTCAAGTTCATCCAGGTTGTAGCATATATCAGTACTTCATTCCTTCTTTCATTTTGTTTTTTCACTTGTTTTCCTTTTAGAAAGATTTTTATTTTTTAGAAAAGTTTTAGATTTACTGAAAATATGAAAGGAGAGTTATGTACCTCACAGCCAATTTCCCCTATCATTAGCATCTTAATATATTTGCTACAACTAATTAGTAATTTTTTTTAAATTTATTTATTTATTGGCTGCATTGGGTTTCCATTGCTGTGCACAGGCTTTCTTTAGTTGTGGCGAGCAGGAGCTACTCTTTGTTACAGTGCATGAGCTTCTCAGTGTGGTGGCTTCTCTTATTGTGGAGCATGGACTTTAGGTGCTCGGGCTTCAGTAGTTGCAGCACACAGGCTCAGTGGTTGTGGCTTGCAGGCTTAGTTGCTCCGCAGCATGTGGAATCTTCCTGGACTAGGGATCAAACCCGTGTCCTCTACATTGGCAGGAAGATTCTTAATCACTGCACCACCAGGGAAGTCCCTGAATAATATTAATAACAGTATTAAAGAATATCCATATTTTATATACATTTTCTTTGATTTCATCTAATGTCCTTTTTCTGTTACAACATCCCATCTAGAATACATTTATGTCTAGAATGCATTTGGTCCTTGTGTTATCTTTGGCTCCTCTTGGCTGTGGCAGTTTTTCAGGCTTTCATAACTTTGATGGCTTTGGCAGGTTTGAGAACAACTGGTCAGGTGTTTTGTAGGATGTCTCATACTGGAATCTGTCTGACTTTTTTCTCATGGTAAGACTGGTGTTATGGGTTATTGAGAAGAAGATCACAGAAGTGTAACTTCATCAAGTGTAGGTACTACTATGACTATTGCTATCGGTCTTGATCACCTGGTTGAGATATTTCCAAGGTAAAGTTAACCCCCCATCCCCCAATTCCATATTGTGCACTTTGTAAGGGAATCATTATGTGCAGCCCATACATAAGGTATGAAGATATATGTTCCCTCTTCTTGAGGATGGAGTATCTCCCTAGATTATTTGTCTCTTCCCTATTTATTTATTTATCAAATCATTTATATAAGTACAGACTCAAGCATATTTATATTACATTTTGGATTGTAATTCAACACTATTTTATTTTATTGGTCATATTTTTAAAGAGTTGGCCATGGGGAGCTCTTACACTTGGCACTGATGTACCTCTGACATACCCTCATCAAATTGGGGCTTTGGTTTTGTGAACACGTCCTTATGTGCTGGTGCTACCACATGCTCCAGGCTCAGCTTATATATTTCCTACCCCAGTTCTGGAACTAGCCATTTCTCCAAGGAATGCTTGTTCTTGTTATTGAAGGATAGTATTAGAAATCAATATCTGGACACTGGTCATGCTCATTGCTACAGAGGGGTCATTCATTAAAGGCTTTTTCAGGTAACCAAAAATATATATGCATATATAGGCATATGCAACCCTATATGTAGCAACCTGTATCTATAATAAATTAAACATAAGATCTTAGTGATTTGTCCAACTCTCATCTATTTCCACCGATCATTCAGGTTTCCTTCTCCTACTTATCCTTAAATGTTAACTGCAAAAGTGTGAAACCTAACTTCTACCTTCTGCAGTAGGTTTACTTAGTTACTCTGTTTCAGTACTCATGATTAGCAGTATCAGAATTGGTAATCCATACCTCCCTGGGAAGCCACTTTATCAATTAGAGCACAGTTTTGTTTTGTTTTTTCATTCACTTCCTTTTGCCTTTTATCTTACAGAGTTTGCTCATTTCCAATACTACTTAGGTCAGCACCCTTTCGCCACTTCAGTAAGATTGTTTCATACATTTGCAATAATAGTTAGATGCTTTGCTAACAGCCTGCATTTCTTCCTGGGATTTCTAAACTCCTAAATATATGTTTTTTTTAAAAATTTGCATACAGTAAGTTTCATTCATTGTGCTATAAAATTCTATGGGTTTTGACTAGTGCACAGTGACATATATTCTTCCTTAAATTCTTGATAGAATTTGACAGTGAAATCACTTGAGTTTAATAGTACCTTTATTGGAAGGTTATTAATTACTGATTCAATATCTTTAATAGATAAAGTTATATTCAGAGGAATTATTTCTCCTTGTATGAGTTTTAGGAGTTTGTGTCTTTCAAGGAATTGGTCCATTTCAACTCATCAATCAAATTTTTGGACAAAAAGTTGTTCATACTACTTTTATTATAATTTTAAGGACCATGGGATCTCATTTCTAATAGTAATAATTTTTATCTTTTTTTCTTTGTTTAGCCTGGATATAGATTGGCCAATTATTGTTACCTTTTCAAAAAATAAACTTTGCTTGATTTTCTTCATTGGTTTCCTATTTTCAATTTTATTGACTTATGCTCTAATTTTTATTACACCCTTTCTTCTCCTAGCTTTAAGTTTAGATGCTCACTTTTTCTATTTTCTTAATGTGAAAGCTTAGACTGATGATTTAGAAATTTCTTCTTTTTAGTTAATGCATTTAATGCTCTAAACCTCCCTAAAGCACTGTTTTTGCTGCCTCTTATAAATTTTTATTTAAAATTTCATTTATTTGTAAATATTTTAATTTCCTCTTGAGACTTCTCCTTTGACCCATGTATTATTATTTTTCCAGATCTTTATTGGAGTATAATTTCCTTACACTGTTGTGCTAGTTTTTGCTGTACAACAAAGTGAATCAGTTGTATTTATACATATATCCCCATATCCCCTCCCTCTTCAGCCTCCCTCCCACCCTCCCTATTCCACCGTTCTAGGTCATCACCAGTTGTCTAGTTGACCTCCCAGTTTCTTCCCACTAGTCATCTTTTACATTTGGTAATGTATAAATGTCAATGCTACTCTCTCACTTTGTCCCAGCTTCTCCTTCCCTGGCCACCCAGTGTCCTCAAGTCTGTTCTCTACATCTGGGTCTTTATTCTTCCCCTGCCACTGAGTACATCAGTACCAATTTTTTAGATTCCATATATATGTGTTAGCATACAGTATTTGTTTTCCTCTTTCTGACATACTTCGCTCTGTATGACAGTCTCTAGGTCCATTCACCTCACTACAAATGACTCAATTTCATTCCCTTTTATTGCTGAGTAATATTCCATTGTATATATGTGCCATATCTTCCTTATCCATTCATCTGTTGATGGGCATTTAGGTTTCTTCCATGTCCTTGCTATTGTAAATAGTGCTCCAGTGAACACTGGGGCACATGTATCTTTTTGAACTATGGTTTTCTCAGAGTATATGCCCAGCAGTGGGATTGCTGGGTCATATGATAGGTTTATTTTTTAGTTTTTTAAGGAATCTCCATACTGTTTTCTATAGTGGCTCTATCACTTTACATTCCCACCAACAGTACAGGAGGGTTCCCTTTTCTCCACAGCCCCTCCAGCATTTATTGTTCCTAGATTTTTTGATGATGGTTATTCTTACCCATGTGAGGTAATACCTTATTGTGGTTTTGATTCGCATTTCACTAATGATTAGTGATGTTGAGCATCTTTTCATGTGTTTGTTGGCCATCTGTATGTCTTCTTTGGAGAAATGCCTATTTAGGTATTCTTCACATTTTTGGATGGGGTTGTTTGTTTTTTTTTTGATATTGTGCTGCATGAGCTACTTGCCTATTTTGCAGATTAATCCTTTGTTAGTTGCTTCATTTGCAAATATTTTTTCCCATTCCAAAGGCTGTCTTTTCATCATATTCATGGTTTCCTTTGCTGTGCAAAAACTTTTAAGTTTTATTAGGTCCCATTTTTTTAATTTTTGTTTTTATTTCCTTTATTCCAGGAGGTGTGACCCATGTATTATTTAGTGGAATGTTTTTTAATCTGCAAATATTTTGCATTTACCACCTAATTTTTAATCTTTTTCTTTATTAAAATATATTTGATGTGCAATATTATATGTTACAGGTGTATAATTTAGTGAACAGAATAGAGAGCACAAAAATAAACCCATGTACATATGATCATTTAACTTATGACAAAGGAGGCAAGAACATACAATGGAAAAAAGACAGTCTCCTCAGTAAGGGATGCTGGATAGCTACATGTAAAAAGATGAAATTAGAACATTCTCTAACACCATATACAAAAATAAACTCAAAGTGGATTTAAGACCTAAATGTAAGACTGGAAACCATAAAATTCTGAGAAGAAAACAGTGGCAGAACACTTTTTGATATAAATCATAATAATAGTTTTGGAAATATGTCTCCTAAAGCATAGGAAATAAAATTATAAAATAGAAAAACAAATGGGAACTAAACTTAAAAGCTTTTGCATAGCAAAGGAAACCATCAACAAAACAAAAAGACAACCATCTGTCTTTTTTTTATTAATTTCTTGTATAATACCATATTATTAGGAACATATTTTTGCATAATTTATATGCTTTTGAATGTATTTAGGTATGTTTTATGGCCCAGAATATGCTCTATCTTGGTCAATGTTCTATATAGACTTGAGAATAATGTGTATCCTGAAGTCATTGCATTAGATATTCTATAAATATCAAATAGAATAAGTTTTTTGATGATACTGTACAAGGCAACTCTCTCCTTACTGATTTTCTCACTCCTTCATCTGCCAATTGTTGAAATCTCCATCTGTAAATGTAGATTTATCTGTTTTCCTTTGCATTGCTATGAGATTTTAGCTCACATATGTTGGTGCTCTCTTTTTAGGAGCATACCTATTAAGGATTGTTATCTGTTGTTGTAGAGTTGACTCTTTGTTATTATATAATGCTCTCATTTATACTTAATATTTCCCTTCTTTTGAAATCTCCTTTTTCTGATGTTAATGTACTACTCCAGCTTTATTTTGATGTGTGTTATGATGGTATATATTTCTCTTATTTGTTTACTTTCAACATACCTATATCTTTATTTTGGAGTGGTTTTCTTATAAACAACATGTATGTGGGTCTTTAAAAAGAAATCCACTTTGACAATCTCTGTATTTTAGTTGGTGTGTTTATACCATTCACATTTAAGTAACTTTGATGTAGTTGGCTTAATATCTACCATTTTGTAACCATTTTCTATCCATCATAGTAATTTCTTTTTGTTTATCTTTTTTTATGCCTTCTCTGGTTTTAATTATGCATTTTATATGATTTAATTTCTCCCCTCTCTTAGCATATCAGTTACACTTCTTTTAAAAAATTTTAGTAGTTGCCCTAGAGTTTGCAATATAAATAATACAATAATTTATAACTATACAATATGCATTTACAATATATATAAATAAAATGTATATTTAATGTCTGTCAATGTATACTTATGTAAAAACATACAATTATATATAACATAATGTATACAAATATAGTATACATTTACCAAATATATTACATCTATAGTATACATATAAAGTCTATTAATACAATATATATTTACATCATATATAATACACATTACAATTATTCTAAGTCCATTCTCAAGTAGTAGTATACCACTTCATGAGTAGTGAATGTACTTTCCAACAGTGTGTTTCTAATTCATCCTTCCTTTCCCTTATAATATTGCTGTCATTCATTTTACTTATTTTTACACTATGTTCATTCAATATATTTTTACCTATATTTCTTTGAAAAATATTTATGATCAATTAGATCAATTAGGCATTAGAAAAATAAGATACTTTATTCACCTTTATTTGTTCATTTTCTAACATTCTTCTTTATGTAGATCCAAGTTTGTGGCCTATATCACTGTTATTCTCTCTGAAGAACTTTTAACGTTTCTTGTTCTTCTCTGCTGTATCTGAATCTAGTTCTGATTCTTGCTTTGTCTTTCTAGACTATGTTTTTTTCTTGCCTTTTATTATACTTTGTAAGTTTTTGTTGAAAGCTGGTATGATGTATCAGATGATAGAAACTGCTTCAAATAGATCTTTCCTATGAACTTTTATCTTATTTTGGCTAAGAATTCAGCTATTTTTAAAATTTGTCATCACTGTATGTGTCAGAGACTTTAATACCCTGTAAAGTCCTTACTTTTGTCTCCTCATTTTTCTTTGGGTTTCTCTAAAAACTTTCTTATTTAGTCAAAAACTTGTAATTATTTTGACTATTATCAGCTGTTATTATATTGGTAATTTGATGATGTAGTGGTAAGTTGTGGAGGAAGTGGAAACATTCAATAATCTTGATTAAATCTCAGTCATTTAATGGGAATGTGTTCCTGGGCTGTGACATTCACAAGTGATCCTCATCTTGCCCCCTCCCCTTTAGGTGAGAAACAATGTGTTGATAAATATATTTCATCGAATTTGGTAAGTTTGGGGCCATTATTTCCTTAAACAATCTTTCTGCCTCTTTCTCTCCTCTCCTTCTGGACTCCTATTATGGGTACTTTGGTAAGTTTGATGTTACACAGGTATCTGAGTTCTTGTTAATTTTTCTTTCTTTTTTTTTTTTCTCTCAGACTAGGTAATCTCCATTGACCTACATTCAAGTTCACAGATTGTTTCTTTTTCCCTGTTCAAACCTTCTTTTGAGTGTTCCTAGTAATTTTTTGTTCATTTTATTATACCTTTCAACTGCAGAATTTACGTTTAAGGCTTTTTAAATAATGTTTCTCCCTTTATTGATATTTCTTTTTTTGCTGAGAGATTGTTCTCATACTTTAATTCTTTAGACACATTTTACTTTAGTTCTTGGAACATATGTACATAGTAGCTGATTTAGTCTTTGTTTAGTAAGTCCAATGTTTGAAATTCCTCTGGAATAGTTTCTATTGACTGCTTTGTTTTTGTTCTGTGTATGGGTCATACTGCTTTATTTCTTTGCAAGTCTTATATTTTTTGGTTGTTCAAACCAGGCATTGCAATAACATAACGTGATGATTTTGGAAATCAGATCCTCCTCCAGAATTCGTTATCGTTGTTTGCTGTTTTTTGTTTTGTTTGTTGGTGACTTTCTTGGACTGATTCTATACAGTTTGTGTTCTTTGTCATGTGTAACCACTGAAGTTTGTTTGTTTAGTATAATGATTGAATAAAAAATTAAATGTCTTAGAGCAATGTCTCTCAGGCTTTCTCAAAGGGCTTGGTCTGTGAGCTGTGAGCATCCAGTATTGATACCATAACAAGGAGTTTTAGATTTTGCTGCAGCTTTTACTTAGCTTGTGCAGAGCCCTAATGTATCCACCCAAATGATAGCTCAGGGCCCTCCCTTGTCATTTTGGATTGGCACACAACCCTGAGTATGAACACAGCCCTGTGCATGATGACTTTCTAGGTTCTCAGGAATATGTCAGAACTTTTTAAAGTCCCTTATGGACAACTCATTCTCCATTTTTTGTTTTCTTTAATTTTTGGTCAGACTTTTATAGCTGTAATTAATAATGCTGTCTCAAGTTGCTGAACAGTTGCCACTGATTATTTTCAACAAATGCCCTGTGGGGAGTGCTGTTTGTACAGAGTAAGATCTGAGGCAGATCAAATAAAGTCAACTTCTGAGAACAGAGCCTCAAATAAACTTCCAGAAAATCAAAAATCATGTGTAGCTTTATGAGAGCTACTCTACTTGTTAAACCTAATTTTCCATCTTTTCCTAATATAGGTCTAATCAGTTAGTAAGCTGGGGCAAGACACATTTCTGTATTCTTTCCTTGGTCAGTTTGGAACCTAGCCATTTTCAATATCTAGCTGAAGTTCTTCTGTGACCCCTTTCCCATCTGCTCCTCCAATTTTAAATCATCTATTGGAATTTAAAATAAGATGTTATCAAAACTTCCTTGGAGAGTCATGATGTGTAATATGGTTTCATATATAGTAAGTATGGTGAGTGAAGTAAATCAGTTAGAGAAAGACAAATATCATATGATATTGCTTATATGTGGAATCTAAAAATGCTACAAATGAACTTATTTACAAAACAGAAATAGAGTCACAGGTACAAATAAACAAACTTTTGGTTACCAGGGTTGGAAAGGGAGGCAATAAGTTGGGAGATTGGGATTGACATATACATACTATTATAGATAAAATAGATAACTAGTAAGGACCTACTGTATAGTACAGGGAACTCTACTCAATAGTCTGTAATGACCTATATGGAAAAATAATCTAAAAAGGAGTGGATATATGTGTAAGAATAACTGATTTACTTTGCTGTACAGCAGAAACTAATACAACAGTGTAAATCAACTATATACCAATGAGATTTTTTTTTAAAATTCAGATTTTCCACTAAATAAAGAAATAAATAAATAGTAAATAAGGTATAATGGATAAGATTATAGGCTCAGGAGCCTGACTAGACTCAGATATCTCTTATTGCATATTAGCCTGTGATAGTAATTAAGCTACTTCAATGCACTGATTTTCATTTTTCCCATATATAGAAAGGGATGATAAGAATATGTATGTCATAGGGTAGTTGTGAGAATCAAATAAATTAATACAAGAAAGTTAGTTAGAAAAATTATTGACACTGAAAATGCTTGGAATTATTATATTGTATAACCTTGGGTGACAATTTGCCTTATATAGTTATATATTTATTATATATATTAATTATAGCCTCATAATAATGAGGATACTTAATCTCAGTTCCTAAAGCCTTGAGTCCACTGCTTCACATTACTGCAATTCTGCCACATCTCAGGAAATTGCATTCTGAGGTGCAGTTAAATAAATGCACACATCTAATGCAGTCATATTTTACATTGTTTTCCCCAACCAAAATTGAAAAGACCTCATCTCACGGACCTTGATGGAAAAATTTTAGAGGGGGAAGAAAAGAATAGAGCCAAACAGTAACTTAAAACATTTCCATGTCTCAATTTTGACAAGAGAAAGCTGTCAGAACAAACCTTTGACATGGTTCACAGTTCTCAATTTGTTTTCTGAAACTAAGTTCTCTCTACCTCCTCCCAATCAATGTTAGCTACTTCTTCCCTTAGATTTACCTATGAACTCAGATCTATCAAAAATCTATGTCAGTCTTTTCCCCTTGTAACAAGTAATAAATAAGTGACTAAGACACAACCAATCTCAATTCTTAGAATGCTGTCTCTGCCTGAATTTTTCATGGTTCAGGCCCTTGCCACTGAGATATTGACATTACAGATCCATCCATTTTGAAATGGTGACTATCTTCAAAAAACTGCTGATGAACTGATCTATGTGACATATGTCTCACTTCTCGTTTCTGTCCTTTCAGAGCTTCCCTCTTGACATTCTAGTTTCTTGACTCCTGAATTTCTTTGTATCTCCAGCAACCACAGCCTCTTCATCTCTCTCTTTACGGGCTTCATGTCTCAGTCACTTTTCCTATGTTCTACCTTATGACACAATGCCATTACCACTCATGAAGGCCCAGAGGATAATCAAGACACCTAATGGAATTAAATGCACTCAAATATTTTAAAAACACTAACAATGTGAATTTAATTTATAAGGTATAAACATGTTTCAGTTCATTATGGATTCCCCTCTGCACCCAATCAGAAATGCATGAATACAGGCAATGCTGAATCTAATAGAATAATATCATGCACACAAGTACTCTAGACTCTAGTTTATCCTAATCTACTCTTTTATTACTGCTCAGTAACTCAATTCTGCATTACTCCATCTCAAGTTGAGAAGGTCTACGTAAATCCATTCATATTTGTTTAGCTGGCTACAATCTGTGGCTACACAGGCTAGGACAATACAGACATACATTATAGAATGTAATGGTTTTCTGCATTCTGAATTTCAATCCTAAAACACAGCCTTTTATATCTTTTAAAATATGCTGCATGTTAAGAAGTAAGCTGTAGAAAAGAAGTTCACATGGTATGATTTGCCTCAGTAAATTTTTTTTTTCTCTGTCTCTCTTCCTTATGTGATTAGGCATCTGCTGAGGTCTAGGACCATATAGACATTCATTTTCATATTTATGCAACATTCCACTGTAATAACACTTGTCAGCTTTTTCCCTTTTTACACTTATTGATAGGAAGGAGGACTGAGTGCCATTACCTAGGTAAAGTGTTGTTTTCTGGTTGCCTTGAGTAGTCCTATCTGGAGAGGAACTTTTACCCACACAAAGCATTAAACTTTATGTGTGAAATGTCACCTACAGAATTATTACTAATAGAGGAAACTGGCATATTTTTTAGGTATATAAAATGTTGAAAACACTAATGGCAGTAGAGAATATTTTCAGAATGGTACACTTTCTCTGACTTGAGACTGGATAATACACACAAGAAAACCACAGGTACGTAACTGTATTCATAAATCTGCCCACTTCCTGGTCCTAGCCAAAGGACCAGAAACTCACTATAAGATTAATAATGCTGAAAAGAATAAAATCTGCAAAGTTGCAGTGATGGTATCAAGTAAGTAATTGTGATCTTTCTATATATTGAGAAACCATTAGAAACCGTTGAAATGAGAAGTAGTGATTGTTGACGTTCAAAGCCTGGTTAGAGGAATCTGTCAAATAGGACAAATTCATGTTAGATCCTTTCCTTGGTACCTTTTCAAAGTGTCTTTCCTTGGCACTGCTTTGATTTTATCTTCTTATGCCCAGAATCTGTTCACAATTCACAGTCTGAGGGTCTCTTAATGGGCACCATTTCTGTGAAGATCAAAGGAGAAAGGTATACAACCAATTTTGTATGCTTTGAAAAGAAATACCAGATTGAAGATTAGAGCGATGATTACTCTAGGATTAAAATGATGATGATGATAATGGTTATGATTTATAGAGGAAAAAGCATATGTTTTATTTGTTCTTTTGCTTGTTTATAAGGAGACTCCAGCTACCTGGATATCTGATAGAATCTCATTACACAAAAATGAATATCTATTTGTTGGCATATAATTAATACATTTTATTGGAACACAGGAGAATTATGAATAAAAGAAGAACTAAAAATTACCAAGAAATCATCTCAATGGCAAGCTGTGAAAATGTGTAATTAAACGAAATGATTTTAAGGCCTCTTATACAGGCTAGATTTCAATCTACTTACTAGGAGAATGTTTTAGCTTTCTTTTCACAAGGATATTTCTAAAGTGCTACCCTCCCCAGCTGCTTTCTCTGTCAGTGAAGGAAAGGCCATGGTGGAATTTATCCTGAAGAGTGCTTTTCAAATCATGTTAGATGCCTTTTTGGAGCTTAATTCTTTTAATTTGTCTGCTTAGGTCCTTGGCATCATTTTTGAGTAGTTGAACTTTTTTATTGCATTATCATTGTTTTAATTGTGTTAGATTTAAGTTTCTACTGTTCTTATAGAGTATATTGGGAGGATTTCATTTTTTGCTATTAAAACTACTTTCCACTTCTTTCTCTCTTTAAAACTTAAATAGAATTCAAGTGTGATTTCATGTGATTTTAATATCTTTTATTTGGTATATTTTAACTGCCTTGTCAATATATTATACAATGAGAGAATACTAAGTAAACTAATGACAACAGATCTGAGAACATAGAGGAAATTAATCTTCTGTTGATAAGTTTTCAATTTTCATGGTTTCATTTTTTTCAGGATATATACCAAGGAATGAAATTGATAGATCATATGGTAGTTCTCTTTTTAGTTTTTTGAGGAAACTCCACACTGTTTTTCATAGTAGCTGCACCATTAATAGTGTTCTAGGATTCCCTTTTCTCCACATCCTCACCAACATTTGTTATTTGTAGACTTTTGATGACAGTCATTCTCACAGATGTGAGGTGACATCTCATTGTTTTGATTTGCATTTCTTTAATAATTAGTGGTGTTTTTAGCATTTTTTCATGTGTCTGTTAGCCATCTGTATGTCTTCTTTGGAAAAATGTCTATTTAGGTTTTCTGCCCATTTTTGGCATGGGTTATTTTTTTCTTAATATTGAGTTGTATGAGCTATTTATATACTTTAGATATTAATCATTTTTCATTCGTATCATTTGCAAATATTTCTTCCATTCCATAGGCTTTTTTGCTTTGTCAATGGTTTCCTTTGCTACACAAAGTTTAGCTTAATTAGGTCCTATTAGTTTATTTTTATTTCTTTTGACTTAAGGGACAGATCCAGAAAAAAAATATTGCAATAATTTACATCAGAGAGGGTTCTGCTTATGTTCTCTTCTAGGAGTTTTACAATTTCTGGTCCTACATGTAGGTCTATAATCCACTTTCAGTTTATTTTTATGTATGACATGAGGAAAAGTTCTAATCTCATCCTTTCACACGTAGCTGTCCAGTTTTCCCAGCATCATTTATTGAAGAGACTGTCTTTTCTCCATTGTACAGCCTTGCTTCCTTTGTCATAGATTATCTGACCATAGGTGTGTGGGTTTATTACTGGGCTCTCTATTCTGTTCCATTGATCTATGTGTATGTTTTCGTGCCATTACCATGTTTTGGTTATTCTAGTTTTATATTATAGTCTGAGTCTGGGAGCATGATACCTCCGGCTTTGTTCTTTTTTGTCAAGATTGCTTTGACAATTTGGGGCTTTTTGTGGTTCCATATAAATTTTAGGATTATTTTTTATTGTTCTGTGAAAAATGTCATGGATATTTTTATAAGGATTACATTAAATCTAGATTGCTTTGGGTGGTATGGCCATTTTAACACTAATTCTTCCATTCATTCTAAGAGTTTTTGCTTTTTGTATTATATGCTCTCAGAGTGAGCATATATCGTTTCCCTTATTAATTCTCTTTGATTATAGCCAGTACAGAATAGCACTAGGTTCGTATATTGATTTTGTGCCCAAGACTATGCTGAAAGATTGTAGTTTATCTGTAGATTTTATTGGATTTTCCACTTAACTGAATATATCATCTGCAAACAATGACAGCATTTGTGCTCTTCTTTTTTAACCCTACAATTTTATTTTTTTTCTCTAAATGTATTTTCCAGGTTCTCCACCTATGTTTTCTTTATTTACTTACTCTGTCTTAAACAGAATGTATTTATAGTTTTTTTTAACTATTTATGATTTTGCTTGAGACTTTTGTTAGTCGCCCTTCAGCTATGTCTAATCTGGTGTTAAACTAGCTCATTGAGTTCCTAAATTTGGGTCATTTTATTCTTTTCTTTGTTATTTTTATTTTTTCCAAATCATTTAAGTGATTTTCCAAAAATAATTTTTTGTTTTTGCTGATGGTTTAAGCTTGGCTTGTATCTCCATGCACATTTGTAGTAAATATAAATTTTGTCTGTTTTTGAAATATGTCTGACCAAATACATCTAGCCTGTGAACCTGTTTTCATCTTCTTTCTGTTGATACTTAATAATATTTTTTCTTCACATATCTGATTATTTTTATTTTATTTTAGTCACTACATAGAAAAGATAATTTGAATAAATATTTTGAGTATTAAATGATCTTACCTTCCTTTGTTTTTCTAGATTCCAGAGGACTTACATGATGAAAGATCATTTTACCCTTTCAAGTCTTAAAGTTTTTACTGGTTGTGCAAATGACATGAAATTTATCAGAAAATCATGTAGCATCTGGCTTACTTCCAGCTCCTTCAAGTTTGAACAGCTCTTTGAGGTCTGAAACCAAGAAAGGATCTTGCCAGTTTCCCACATTTGTCAGGCCCTGTGCTCTGGTTTTTGTCCCTTTAAGTCCCAGTTGGCTATCAAAAACACAAATCATCCTCTCAGTTTTATTTTCTCCATTGTCAGTCATGAGGAAACTTAGCCCCATGTGTTGGCATCCTGTTGAAATCGGGGTCTCTTCTCAGTAATTTGTCACTACTCTCTTAAATATGTCAGAGATTTTAAAAATAGTATTTCTTCAATTATTTTTTGTCTTCAGCTGGAAAGAGCACATCTGATGATGATGACACTGATGATGATTGCTGCAAAATTATCACCACCATCACAAAGATCAGAACTGTTTTATTCATGTTGCCATCTCTTTCCTCTAGAACTTTACTTTTCTGAATACCACAGGATCTGAGGGTACATCTTTTCATTTTTTCTGGCTTAAAGGTGCTTTGGGTACATTGTCATTGTCCTTTGTGCCTTCATTGGTGCCACAGCTCTAATAGCTGCAGTTCCTGCACCAGACAATCCTGACAAAGGTATAAATACTTTGATCTCTGCCATTGTCAGCAGCTACATTATCACTTGGCAAGTGGTCAGATCATTGTCAAAGCAGAAGAAAGCACTCTCTTGGGATAGTGAACAACAAAGCACCTGAGAGGTTTTGAACTTTTGCCCGTCACCCTGAAAGCAATGTTGATGTATTATTGGAAGACTATAGAATTTGAAAAAACAAACACCGTGATCAACAATTAAGGGACACATTTAAAAATTACAGATATAGATACAGATAGTTATAGATATATTTGTAAGACTTCAGTGTGGAGAAACTCTTCTCTCAGTTTTGTTTTTTTTTTGCTACTGAATGACTGTTCTTACTGCTAAAGTCAGATATCTTGTCTCCTCCATTGGTTATTCCCTACTGAAGACAAGTCTTTTACAGTCCTCACTTTCCCTCAAAAATCATTGCCTGAATGTTTTTCCCTAGTGATATTTTCATGAAGTTTTTTTGGGGGATTAATCATTAGTATTCCAAACTTACATGTACATGACCTCCTATAGAGTGCTTGCAAAATTGACTACCACAAGAAATTAGTGAAACTTTTCCTTAAAAATACATCATGTTCCATGCAATAAGAAGCATCTTGAAAGGGCACAATTCTCTAACAAAAGTGATATATTATTCTTGTTATTAGTTATTAATGCAATTTTGCTTACAAGATACTTTGCAAGATGTCCCATATCATCTATAATTCCTGACACATTAGTTCTGTAACTTAGGCAAGTTACTTAACCACTTAGGGCTTCTAATACCTGATCCATAAACTAGGAATAAAAACTGTACCTACCTCATAAGATATTTATGAGGGTTAAATGAATTAAATACATCTGAACATTTAGAAGAGTGCCTGGAAATCAGTAATTGCTATTACCTAGGTGTTGATATTAGAGACTGGATAATAAATAGATCACTAAGAATTAAATTCATTTTCTTTTGAACAATGGAGATGATTATCTTAAAATTATGACTAGAACTTGGAAACTCAGAAATCTCTCAGACCCCACACCACCTAATCCACGGCAAGGTAAGTAATTGCTAGGCCAGAGAAAGGTGGTCTCTTTTAAATCTCAACTTTGAACTTCCTCATTCGCAACTAGTCCTTCATTTTTTTTTAACATTTTGACATCATGAGACAGCAAACAGATAGCAGCAGATTGCAACTGACCAACAAAACCAAGATCTCACTGTCCTGATCTGCTTTACTTAGGTATTTTTCATAGTACTTGCTCATGCCTTTTAATGTGTTGTAAAACTAACTTAGTAGATCACAATCATCACTTAAAAACAAATCAATTTATAAATAAATAGAATAGATATGATAATATATAAAATAAAGTATAATTTCATTAAATTCTAATTTCTGTATGTGTTAATTTTTTCTATTTTACAGAGTGAAAGAGTATTTCATTGTGGCTTATGATCAAGCAATTGAAAAGCACTGCTTTGTTTCATTTCTAGCTTAACATAAAGAATAAATAAATTCATTTGTTCATGAATAAAGGAATAAATGAGAGAAAAGAATTATTCATAGTTTAATTCTGGCTTAGACAATTACTTAAATGGAAGTACTAAAAGTGTGTATTTTATAAACTCATTATAAATAGTGATGCAAGAGCAAGGCTTGCTGAAAGGTAATTATTATGCATTTCAGACCCAGCAAAACACTTTGAAGTACCCCTGACACACATACACCAGCCTTGCAGGTAGGAACTTCTTGAACTAATGGAAACTATCCTGTAAGGAACTGTGTATTCCACTGCCTTATGTTGTCATATTATTTACATCAACATCATTAGGATAATAAATGCTAAGTTTGGCAAAATTCTTTGAAAATCTAATACAGTGATGCAGTACATATGCTGATGGAGGAGGACTTTTCCAGCCAATCCATCCATGGCCTATTTGAAAACTTAAAAAGAACTGCTCAATGAAAGAAATCTAATGAGATTAATCCCTGTAGGTCACATGGTTTGCAAATATTTCCTCCCATTCTGTGGGTTGTCTTTTCATTTTGTTTATGGTTTCCTTTGCAAGCTTTTAAGTTTAATTAGGCCCCATTTGTTTATTTTTGGTTTTATTTCCATTAATCTAGGAGACAGATCACAAAAGATATTGCCAAGATTTATTCAAAGAGCATTCTGCCTATGTTTTCCTCAAAGAGTTGCATAGTATCTGATCTTATATTTAGGTCTTTAATCCATTTTGAGTTTATTTTTGTGTATGGCATTAAAGAATGTTCTAATTTCATTTTTTAACATGTAGCTGTCCAGTTTTCCCAGCACAATTTATTGAAGAGGCTATCTTTTCTCCACTGTATAGTCTTGCCTCCTTTCTCATAGATTAGATGGCTATAGATATGTGGGTTTATCTCTGGGCTTTCTATCCTGTTCCATTGATCCATATTTCTGTTTTTGTGCCAGTAACATACTGTTTTGATGACTGTAGTTTTGTAGTATAATCTGAAGTCAGGGAGACTGCTCCTCTAGCTCTGTTTATCATTCTCAAGATTGCTTTGGCTATTGGGGTGTTTTATGTCTCTATGGAAATTTTAAGATTTTCTGTTCTAATTCTGTGAAAAATGCCATTGGTAATTTGACAAGAATTACTAACAAAAAGCTCATGCAGCTCAATATCCAAAAAAAAAAAAAAAAAAAACCACACAACAACAACAACAACAAAACCCCAAAACAAAAACCTCAATCAAAAAATGGGCAGAAGACCTAAATAGAGATTTCTCCAAAGGAGACATATAGATGGCCAAGATGCACATTAAAAGATTCCTAACATCACTAATTATTAGAGAAATGCAAATCAAAACTACAATGAGATATCACACCACTCAGAATGGCCATCAGCAAGTCTACTAACAATAAAGGCTAGAGAGCGTGTGGAGAAAAGGGAACCCTCCTACACTGTTAGTTGGAATGTAAGTTGGTGCAACCAATATAGAAAATGGTATAGAAGGTTCCTCAGAATACTAAAAATAGAATTAGCATATGATCCAGCAATCCCACTCCTGGGTAATATATGGAGAAAAACATGGTTCACAAAGGTACATGCAGCCCAATGTTCAGCGTAGCACTGTTGACAATAGCCAAGACATGGAAGAAATCTAAATGTCCATCTATAAATGAATGGATAAAGGAGGTGTGGAAAATATATACAATGTAATATTTCTCAGCCATTAAAAAAAAGAATGAAATAATGCCATTTGTAGCAACATGGATGGGCCTGGAGACTATCATACTAAGTGAAGTAAGTCAGGCAGAGAAAGACAAGTATTATATCACTTACATACTGAATCTAAAAGAAATGATACAAACGAACTTATTTACAAAACAGAAACAGATTTACAAACTTAGAGGATGAATTCATGGTCACCAGGGGGAAAGGGTTGGGGGAGGGATAGATTGGCAGTTTGAGATTGACATATATACAGTGATATATTTAAAATAGATAACAAACAAAGACTTACTGCATAGCACAGGAAACTCTGCTCAATTTTCTGTAATAACCTAAATAAGAATATAATTTGAAAAAAAATGGATATATGTAAATGTATAGTTGAGTCACCTTGCTGTACACCTGAAACTAACACAACATTTTTAACCAACTACAATTCAATATAAAATAATTTTTTTTTAAAATTCTGATAACTTAGAAGGAACGGTATCATATTAACTTGACGTTAACAAAAGAAGAAAAATAGATGATCTGTTACACACATATTTGTAATATAGACTTAAACCAGGTATAAAAATAAAAGAATGATTACACAGTAGAATAAATTTAATCTTCAATATATAAAAGTAGAGGGATGACATAGGTTTAATTGGAAAAGATACTGACATTGGTGCTTTCTATGCACTTATGCACTCCAGTTTGTTAGGCTAATGCATCTCTAAGCCAACATACAGTATAAATTGCAGACATTATTAAATCCAAATTCAGATTTGTTAACTCCAATTCCAATTCTTATGCTTTTCTACTCCACCATAAAATTTATTTTAAAAAGTTATTGACCAGAGAAAAGAAATTGAGAACAAACCCACCATTCAGAGGAAATCTCTAAATGTGTAAAGGAGGCAAATAACAGTGACAGAGAGAAAAACTCCTCTGTTATCCCACAGAGATATTACAAGAAGACTGTGGCATCAAACAGTGGTTTTGAATGGCTCCAAGTCTCTAGGCCAAAGAGATTTCAACACTAACTTTAATATTTTGAACTCTGATTCATTATTGGAAACTGATGGGTAGAAAGTGAACAAAGCTGAAAGTAAATAGCACATGTGCCAATGACAGTCTTATTTGAAAAAGGGAATTCATATAACTTTAAACCTGATGGAGATGTATTAGGCTGAAAAGAAATGATGAGGTCATAACATGAAAAGCTTAAATATTATTGTAAAGAATGTAAGCTCATGCTATATACAATGGAGAGAATGTAGATCATCTTTGCCCAGCAGAAATAATTGATTAAAAAGGCATTTTAGGACAAACATTTCAATGCTGGTAAGGAAGTTGGATTATATAAAGGTTTAAGGTCCACTTTTCCCCAAAAGGTTGAGAGATTTGGATAAGGAATAAAAATAATATATATTCAGTGCTCATAACATATCAGACATACTATATGTATTACCCTTTTTTAAAATTGAAGTGTAGTTGATTTACAATATTGTGTTCATTTCAGGTGCACAGCAAAGTGATTCAGCTACACATTTTTTTCAGATTATTTTCTATTATAAGTTATTACATGTTACTGAATATAGTTCCCTGTGCTATACAGTAATTCCTTGTTGCTTATCTATTTTATGTACAGTAGTTTGAATCTGTTAATCTCATACTCCTTATTTGACCCTCCTCACCTCCCTTTCCCCTTTGGTAACCATTAAGTTTGTTTTTGATGTGAGCCTGTTCCTATTTTATATATATATATATTCATTTGTATTATTTTTTAATTTCACATATAAGTAATATCATGTAATATTTGTCTTTTCCACCTGACGTTTTTCACTTAGTATGATATTTTCTAGGTCCATCCATGTTTCTGCAAATGGCAGTATTCCATTATTTTTATGGCTCTGTGATATACACTTATATTATCAAATCTTCTTAAGTCAACCATCTGTTGATGGGAACTTGACTTGTTTCAATGTCCTGGTTGTTGTAAATAGTGCTGCTAATGAGATTGGGGTGCATGAATGTTTTCAAATTAGAATTTTCATCTTTTCTGGAAATATGCCCAGGAATAGGATTGCTGGGTCATGTGGTAGCTCTATGTTGAGTTTTTTAAGGAAACTTTTGCACAGCAAAGGAAACCATCAACAAAACAAAAAGGTAACCTACAGAATGGGAGAAAATGTTTGCAAACAATGCAACCAACAAAAGGTTAATACCCAAAATATGCAAATAGCTCATACAACTCAATATCAGAAAAACAAACAACTCAATCAAAAATGGATATAAGACCTAAATAGACATTTCTCTGAAGACATAGAGATAGCCAACAGGCACATGAAAAAATGCTCAATATTGCTAATTATTCGAGAAATGTAAATCAAAACCACAATGAGGTATCACCTCACACCAGTAAGAATGCCATCACCAAAAAATCTGCAAACAATAAATGCTGGAGAGGGTGTGGAGAAAAGGGAACCCAGCTACACTGTTGGTGGGAATGTAAATTGGTGCATCCTCTATAGAGAACAGTGTAGAGGTTCTTTAAAAAACTAAAAACAGAGCTACCATAGGATCCAACAATCCCACTCCTGGATATATATATGGGAAAGAAGAAAGCTACATGTATTATCTTGAATTTCATTACAACCGCGTCATATGGAAATTCTTTATTCCATTTCATATATGAGAAAACCAACCTTTTACAAGTCTAAACTGGACAAACTTTTTTTATATAAATTTATTTATTTATTTATTATTTTATTGGCTGTGTTGGGTCTTTTTTTGCTGTGTGTGGGCTTTCTTTTTAGTTGCAGTGAGTAGGGGCTACTCTTCACTGCGGTGTGCGGGCTCCTCATTGCTGTGGCTTCTCTTGTTGTGGAGCATGGGCTCTAGGCATGTGGGCTTCAGTAGTTGCAGCACGTGGGCTCAATAGTTGTGGCTCACAGGCTCTAAAGCACAGGCTCAACAGCTGTGGTGCACGGGCTTAGTTGCTCCACAGCATGTGGGATCTTCCTGGAGCAGGGATCAAAGCCATGTCCTCTGCATTGGCAGGCAGATTCTCAACCACTGCGCCACCTAGGAAGCCCCTGGACAAACTCTTAAAGCCACTAAGTGGCAGAATCAGGATCTGAAGCTAGTTTGGCTCTTTATTCTCCTACTTGCACCTCATTTCCATGAACAGGTTACTTGACATTTCCAATAACTAGAATAATTAAATAGCAGTAGGACTTTAGAGAAGTTAATGAAAGTTGTTTTTATGTTGATCTAATGCATTTTGCCCAGTGTCATCAGCAAGATGCCTATAAACTGAGGCATAAAATCAACTATTTATTTCTAACACGGAAAGACTGCTCTCCTGTACTCAATTTGAATTATAATGAAGGTAACAGGATTTCCATACCCTGGAACTTATCCATTTATGGTTATTTATCAACATAGTAATGAGATTATTAGCAAATTGCTTTTCTTTCTTTCTTTCTTTCTCTTACCAACTTGATCCATTTGACTTCTTCCATTTGCTTGAATTGTAAGGAAAATAATGCAATACATGTTAATGAATTCTAAATTTACATAAATCATTTCCCTATGTGATTTATAATTCTGAATTAAATATATCTCAGAATACCCACATGCAAAGAAAGTCTATTATATGTGTAGGCATAATTCTAATAATCATGCAATTTATAAGCAAAAAAAGGAAAAGATTAGATGACCTCCAGCCACTCAGAAATGAGCCTTTTCTCTTACTTTTCACCTTTTTATCAGTTTGTCAATTAGAGAAATTAAGTTTGTTCACATCTGGTATTACTTTTGGCAATGTGTTAATGTTGGATGAGTAATTAAATTCTTTCAAAAATTGGTTTGATATTTTATACTAAGAAAAGCACACATAAATAAGAATTCACTAATTTATTTATTTATATTCTACAGTATATTTTATGAGAGCTTAATAAATTCCAAGCACTATTTTAAGGGCTGGAAGTAAGACAGTGAAACAGAAAGAAAGTATACATACACACACACACACACACACACACACACACTTGCTCTTACAGGATAAACAACCAAAGAATTTAACACACAAGGTAATTTTGGTTGTATTAAGGGGAAAAAGTCACGTGATAGAAAGACTTGGGGCTGGGTGTTTTGTTCTTGTTTTTGTTTTTAATGGTGTGATTAGAAAAGTAGTCTTTGAAGCAGCGGTATTTAAGTTACAAGGAGGAGCCAGCCCTTCAAAAATGTGAGCAAGGAGTTCCTGGCACAGCAAAGTTAAGTACAAGGGAAATGAGGGAGGCTCAGCTCATCAAAGAAAGACCAAGGACAGTGCCACTGATTTGGGTGAATAAATAGTAGATGCAGGCAAAGCTCATATCACTTCAGACCTTACAGACCATGGTAAGGAGTTTGGACCTCATTCTGGGTAGGATGGGAAGCCAAAGCAGGCATTAAACAAATGGATGACATAAACTACCTACTTTAAGCTTCATAAGAGCAAGGATCTGCTTTATTTGCTGATTTTTCCCAAGCCTTTCAAATGCTGTCTGATATGGAATATGTTCTCAATTAATGTGTATGAACTGAAAAAACACATAAACATCTGTCTGCCAGTTCACTTGGGTAGGGCAAAAGTTGAGACAATGTTTTCTGAGTGCATGAATAAATAAATCATCTGATTCTTCCTGCCAGTAATTCTTATTATTAACAGTAATGGTAATCTTGGTAAAAATCATATAATTTCATTTGCTATTGAATTCTTATAGATTCTTGGTTTGTTTGTTCTCTCTCAGATCTGAATTCCAAAAATCTACCAAAAAAAATAAACTCTCATCATGGGAGGGTAGATATAATTCATTAGATTTGTTTGTATCCATCTTATGATAAAAATGTTAACAATTATCTCATGGCTGTAGTAAACACTTGGTCAATTCAGAAAAGAAATGCATTATGTAACAGTCAGTTCATTCAAGGTCATTGAATTCATAAAATATGTAAAAGCACCCAATTGAGAAGCCTGAGGTAGGTACTTTGTGTGAAGTAATAATCACTGCACTTTCTGTGGAATAGGGTCTACTGAGGTCAACGATTCTTTGTCCACATACTGTCATGGAAAACAAATGGGCTACCGCTGATTGACTGTATTTTCTTGCTACTTGTTACAACCCACTGCACTATTCATTGTGAAGACGGATGAAGTGAGTGAATTCAGTGAGGTACATCCACATAATCGTAGATTGGCTATAACAGAGAGTTATTGCTCATCGACTAGGAACATACTCTTTCTTAGTCCCTGTGTTATTAATAGTGCTAAGTGTTCAATATTCTGTCTCTTGCTTTCTTCACATATCTGTTATGAAAAATGCATTCCCTAGGCAGCTTCTGATGATTGCATAAATGAGTAGTTTATTCAATATTGATTAGGAAGTGGTTTCTTAATATCTTTACCAGTGGTAGAATAAGAATGGAACAGTGACTTGAACTGTTAAATAACAAAAACAAAGAGGCAGTGGATAAAATAACTGGGGAATTAAGGGTCTTGGAACTCAGTTAAGGGTAAGTCATTGTGTTACCCTGGAAACTTTCCTTTACCCTCTTAGGTCTCAGTTTCTCCAACTATAAAGTAAGAGGTCTGAGCTTAATTAACATTAAGGCCCCATTACAATCGGGGTCATTTAAATCCAAAGGTTAGAAACCCATTCAAACTTGCTTTAATTAGTAAAGGGGAATTTATTTGAAAAATGCAGGTTTCTCATGAGAGACTGAAAGTGGGAAGTGAAAATTCACCTATAGCTTCTCTTGTCTTTTTCTTCACCTATCCTTTCTCCTTGTGTATTCCTGCACATTTCTGCTATGCTTCTATCAAGTATGTCTGGTTCCAGTTCTGTATAATCTTCCATTTGAAGTATCTACAGAGACCACCTAGAATCTTTGTATTCTAAGTACAGATTCCCAGGAGAGAAATCAGCTTTGACTCAGTTCCAACTTAGATGTTCAGCCTTGATCCAATCAACTGTGACTTGGTCAATCAATCCAAGATCCAGGGGTTATGTGAGCTGAAACACACAGAGAAGAATAAACCAAGTGAATAACAGGTTCACCACATTCTCTTATAGCTCTGTGACTATGAATAAACTGCTATTTTTCTTGAATTGTATAAATTTGTACTTTGTGTCAGGGAAAAGTCCTAAAATAGCCAAGGTTTCTTAGGCAACTAAGTAACAAGAATTTGGACTGAAAACATACATGAAGACAGTCTGGTGAGTAGAAATTCTCAGCAGAAATTCTTTTTTCCCTCCACTGCCTGCAAGGGTCAAGAGAAGCCTGCCTTCTTAGAAAAGGGATGTATTCTTTGGGTTCCTAGGTTTTTGTTTTTGTTTTTTTTTTTTTTTTCCTAGAGTTTTCCTTTGTGTTTCCACTTTGACAAACTCTGGAAGGTATCTCTTGTTCCTCATGCCTTATACCATTGAGAAAGCATAAACTCAAGTTATACAGAGAAACTCACAGGCTGAGAGATGACTGCCCTTCACTTACCTCTGAGAATTTCTACTTTCACCAAGTTTAGGAGCTCTATATTTTCCTTACTTGTCTAGTTGTGTTCACTTAGAAGTTTGCTCAGGGTCTTCAACCTAGCAGAAAAAGAAATTTCAGACCATGGATTTAACCCTAAACTAGAAACCATTCAATGTAATTTTTAAAAAAGCATCTCATGTTCTGATAGTAGCTTCATAGGAAGTACATGGCATTTTCATTTATTCTTCTAGATACTGTAAGCTTGGCATTACTTTTGACGTTTCAGATAAAAAGATCATTTAGTCTTGTAAAGTCTTTCCAAAAATGAGGTCTAATTCCTAACACATGGTCTTCTTTCTTGGTTCTCTCCAGGGAGAAGCATAGTTATACTGTAGTGTTGGTTGTTTATTTGCTTGCCATCAGAAAGTAAAAAAGGAAGCATTTAGATGTGGTAAACATGCTGTTTCTATTTACTTTATGTCATCAGGTTTGGCACCCATGTTTGCTTTTATAGCTCCTTCTGCTTGTCTGTTTTAAGCATGTCATTTGGCTTCTGAAAACATGACTAATGATAGCTGTACATGCAATTTTCAGTCTCTAAAATGGCTAATGTGCACATACTTCATCAGACCTCTTTGTAATATTTGGATTAAAGTCATGAAAATGAAAGAGAAGGCAATGGTGAGAGAAATTTGCAGCCTGTAAAATCTGAACTAGCAAATGCTAATCAGCTGTATAAGTTAATTGGATTTTGAAAAGAACCAAAATGAGAATGTCAAAAGTAGATTAAATTCAGACTTAATCAGGCTAATATCAATTCCGATCAATTTACCTAATAATTTAGCCCCTCTTTTCCTTGAGAAATGGCATCCTGCTTATATCTGGAAGATCTTCAGAATGGTAGCATACAGTGTAGGAATTTGTAGGTTCCAGCTGTAAATTAGAGCTGCCACTTTGTGGTTTGGGCAAGACCACAGTTTAAATAACTATTTTTGGAGCTCTGACATAATGGTAAGCAGTGCAGTGGCTGAACTTGAACGTACAAGGTCCTAAGCACAGGGCCAACTCTCCTCATAACTGAGAACTCACAATGTTTAAATATGGTCTTTCTACAGCTTTTGTCAGATTTCCCAACCCCCTATACTCACAGCTACCTCCAGGAGCCCTTTGGCTTGACAGGCTCTTCTCTCCACCCTAGTCCATGCACATCCAACCCTAGACACACTCATTCTTTACACTTTCTCCTTCCACCTAACATCAGATCTTTCTCTCCTGTGTTCCATGATCTTGGAATTTCACCCCTTGAGCTAAATAACTGGATGACTGAAAAGCTCCAAAGTGTTTTTTTCTTAAATAATTAGGCCACTATTAAAACTCTTGCATTATTTTTTTTTTTACTCTGGACATTAAACCAAATTATATCATAAAGGGGTTTCATGACTTAAAGAAGCCAGTAGATTTGCTCACCATGAATTCTATTTTGAATAATCATCAACTCATAATCATCAAATGGAATCTATATATAAAGTCATAGCATTTCCCTTGAAATTGAAAAGAACAGCTTAATTATGTGCATTTAATTTTATACACAAAATATGATATATTTCATAAAAATTATTAAAATGGTAGAATTTGGACACTTGAGAGAACATGCCAATAAAATAGGAAAATAACTTATGTGTGAGATTCATCCTTCAGTGATGATACATATTTAGAGACCACCATGTATCCATAGGAGAGGATGTGAGTAGAAGGTAGAGACAGAGACCTTAGCGTTATAGTTAAAAAGAGAAAAAAAAAAGTTGTATTTTCCTGTTCTCATGGTTGGGGTCAAGTCCTCATGCATGAGTCTGTCAGTGGAATAATATATCCAGGGTTAATGTTTGGTTTCATTCCTGATTAATTAACCCAGGTTGTCTTCCTGTTAAAGATTATTCAGTCTATCTGTTTAATTTTGAAATTAAAAATAGAGTGAATAGTTTCATCTGAAAAATTAAATTTAAAAGAATATTGAAATCTGCTGAGATTCCTGGTGTCCTGTAATTTCTGGGTGTGAGATAATGTAAACTTGAGTTACAAAATGACCCACAAAATAATTTTATATATGTTGTATGTGATTGCTTCCTACCAGGGAATATTAACCCTGAGTCTTCCATCATTATAATTCTTTATGATTAAAATTATGAGATGGCTTAACTTTGGACAAGTGGTATGTAAAGGGGAATTTTGCATTGAGAAATTTCTCTAGTTATTTAATGTTTTAAATAATCATTTTTTTCAACTTTAGCTTACTCCAGAGTTATTTAATCAAAAGTCAATTTATTAAGCTCTGAGTTAGTGCCAAAGTGTGAAAGAAATAATCTAAAACTAGTAACATGCAGATTAGAAGAGTCAATAATGTAGAGCTGAATGGTGTACTTGATACGGTAAGTATCACAGGAGGTCAGAATGCAAAAATACAAAAGCTAGAAAGGACAAAAAAGCTTTATTCATGGAGTAGGATTGTAATTAACCATAATTTAGGTTGTTTTAAGAGGGAGAAAAGATATTTCAGGTAAGAGAGCTATTTCTCAACAGAAGTGAATTGGGTGTGATTACAACTAGACAGCTTACCAAAATCTGAGGTTGCAAAGCTAGCATTATAATTTAGAGGCCTTCAGTCAAATGTCCTATCTCCTTGTGGCCAAGAGCACAGATTCAAATTTACATAGAAATTATAGCTCTATCAATTTGTGGTTGTGTTAACCAGGGGTTTTCTTAATTTCCCTATCCCATAGCTTCCTAGTCTGAAAATTGAAGAAAATCAGTATTTTCCACATGGGAGGCTAAAAAGAGATAAAGAGACAATCTAAAAACAAATCCAAAAAAACAAATGAAGCAACAAAAATAAAAACAAAAACAGACAGAAAATATTTGCACTCTTCTTGGTATGTAGTAAACCTTTTCTTCCACCACTCTTGTTTCAGAAGTTTGCTGATGATCTTAATTACAGGCAGAGGATATATGTTCCTATAGCATATCTATTCTGCTATCATAAATTCTACCATTAAAAATGTATCACCATGGGTTATGACCAGACCACTCTTTATAATGTGTATAATGGCAAATCATATAATGGACTATACCATTCCCTTCCTTATATGTTTTATCAATTCATTTCTTAATCAAACGTATTCAACTCCTCCATGGCACCTTTTACATGGTTAGTGAGTATAAAATGGTTGAACCATAAGATAGCTTTGCTGCTGTTGTTGGGGAGCATGCTTGGTAGCATTACCCAAGAGGTGCAATCACATCTGTATTGTAACCATATATACCACATTTGCCTGTTTTTTGAAAACCATACAGCAATTTCCCACTGTAGATGTCACTTAGCAATATGCTTTTCAATGAACTCATGAACTTATTCCTGCCTGATGCCCACAGTCTTCTCCAAGTTTTATTGGGAACTCCATCCAGTTGCTCAGATGACTAAACCCTGGGATCATTTTTAACTATTCTCCTTTATATACATCTGAATTTGAACTGTCAAAAGAAAAAAAAATCTAGCTGATTGTGCCTTTAATACAGCTACAGAATCCACTCATTTTTCCCCCATCACCACTGCAGTCACCACAGTCCTGGCCATTACTGTCTCCCATCTGGATTAGTACAATAGGCTCAGAACACATTGCCCTGTTCCTGTCCCTGACTTCCGATGGTCCATTCCAGTGGTGACAAAAGGGATCCATTTAAACACAAGGCTACATAGATGTTTTTTTAAACTCCACCAATAGCCCCTATTTCCACTCAGTAAAAGAAGTACTTTAAGACCTTACTTGATCTTGTCCTGCATTACAACTTATTCCTATTGTAAATCACATTTATATATGCTGTGTATGGTTTACTCCTTTCCAGCCCTGAAGGCTTCCTTACTGTCCTTTAAGCATAGTAATCATGTTCACACCTTATAGCAAGTTTTCAAATTTTCTTCTTTACCTGATGGCTCTTTTTATATATACATATGTGATATCTTCACCTCCTTTAAGCTAAATTCTCACTTTTTAAATGAGGGCTAACTTTAAAACCCCTTGCCACTTTATTTAACTCTACAACCTGTGTCCAAGTCACTTTATCCAACTCAACATTACTGATATAAAACTTGCTATACTTTTACTTTTTCATCTCAACACACTTATTATATACGTATAGTATATAATTATATGCACATGTATAATTTATAATGTTGTTGTCCTCTTTTCATAGATTAGGGGAACCATCTAGAATAGTTTCTGGTACATAAAAAGCACTCAAAAAATATTCCATGAGTGAGTGACAGAATGAATTGCAATTATGATTATGTGGTAATTGCTGCCAAGTGAAAGTATAAAATGCTCTAGCAGTGTCTAATAGAAAAATCTCACGAAGTTTATCAAGTCAGGAAAGGCTTACTAAGAGAAATAGCATTTGATCAGAAGCCTGAAGGAAGAGTAAGAATTAACTGCATGTGGAGGCTGAGTGCACAAAACGATGGAAACAGAGGACAAGTTTCTTGGTCCTAAGGCAGGAAGAAGCATGACTTGTTTGAGGACTTTAAGGAAGAGCATAATGGCAGATGCTAATAGAGTATAGAGTAATTGGTGATGTTCCCAGAAAATTTAACTCAGTACTTCTCCAAGGATTCTCCTATTTTGAGCAGGTGCACCTTTTATTTGACTTTATCCGTTAAAAGAGACTAGGAATCAGCCAACACTGATGTCCTGGAGGCTTCTAGACAGTCCTGCGTTACTGAACAATTTGGTGCAGGCATCAGCGTCTCTGAACCTGTGTTGCCTACAGAGGGTGTGAAGCATGAAGAACTGCAATGAGATAGTTCAGTGATTCATGTGAAACAAGAGGATGACCTGGACAAAGGTAGGGTTTCTGGGGATAGAGAGAAAGGAGTAGATGATAAATATTTGCAGATAGAAACTACAGGATTTAGAGACTGATTGGATTGTAACCAGTTGGTCTCATTTATGGAATGTTCAGTGTTAGAGATTCCACTTCCATAATGTTTTCCTCAGCATCACTCAGGGATTAGTTTGCTGTTGTGTCCTCCTAGGAAAGATACAGCTTAAATTATGGGAGATTGTATTGCGTGGAGTTTAAATGTATGGGTTTTGGTAAAGCTGGACCCTAGTGCTGAATTTGCCACTCACAGATGGCCTTGGTAAGGTTTTTTCTCCTGTATAAGTTTCTGCTTCATCATCAGTGAAATGAAGATGATAACTCCCACTTGGGATTGCTGTGACTATTAATTTAGATGATGTATATTAATTACATAACTTCACATTAGCCACTTAGTAAATGCAGAAGACATATGCACTTTTGCTGTTATTTAGAATTTACACAGTTTCCTCAACATTGTCATAAATAAATTTCCAGGATGCATAAGGCCTTATTTATTTAAACCTAGCATGATATCACAACATTACCTTGCCTATAAGGGGCTTAAATTTGCCTGGAGCTGAACTAAGTATAAATGAATGAACATGAGTAATCATGAGCAGAATTATGCAGGAAGTCTCAGCTTACTACCGGCCACTCTCTTCTTAGCTCACAACACTTTCTGACCTCAGGAACCGTTCCATCAGTGACCAGTAATTTTCTTTATGGCTATTTTCTATGCATGGCCCCTCAAGTATATTTAATACAGGTCTCTCTTCAGAATACTCATGCCAAGTTACTAATAGCTAACAATGTTCATTTGAAATTTATTGGGGAGTTAATTTAAGTAAATATGCTTTTAGTAAGGTGTCTGCCTTGTGTTAGATATTTTGGGGAATGATCTTTTTGCAATTGGGCTCAGATGAAATGTGGAGGTAGCAATCTCTCCCTGACTCCTAAGGATCCCTTTTGTTAACTGACTCATCATTCTAATATAAACTCAGATATGAGTATTGGAAAGGATTTCAAGCGAGTTCCCTGCTTTCAGGAAGATAGGATAAATTGTCCTCCTTTTTGAAAATTTTAAGTAACTTGAGTCCCAACAATATTAAGCAACCTGGTTAACCTGGCCATAGTCAAACCAGTGGTAAGGGACTGGATAATTTGTACCATGTCTTCTGCCTTCTGTTTACAGTACCACACAGAGCTCTGTACCTGATGCTGAGGCCCAACAAACCCAAGAATGGACCCCTCTACAGATTTAGGAAAGTGAATAGTACCCATAGCCAATCTAATAATGAAAGTTATTAAGCAGAGGGGCTTGCCCATTGATGTGGATCTCTTTGAATAAAAAGCCTGACATGGATTTCTCATAGGTGCCAATGCAGTCTCAAAATACATTTGGCTTTTTTTTTTCTTTTTAATGTCTGATTATAAAACTTTGAAATATAAAGCTTTAGCATGAAAACCCTAACATAGTCTTAACTACTGTAAAACTAGCAGGCAAAACTATAATAAGTTCAGCTTTATAATATAATCTGAAATTGAATTACTCTCATTTCATGGTAAAGTCAATACTTCTAATGGATCAGAAACATGGATAATAAAAGTATTGTTGAGTTCATATTTGGGGAATCACATAAAAAAATGCCTCTTGTGGTATATGGCACTTGAAACTTGGCACTGATCTGAAAAGAAACTGCATGGTGTGGGCCACTTTAGTGAGTAAATGCTTCAAGGTAATGATCAATGAGTCTAAAAGTTGGTCTGATAAAGCAGTTGCAAATCCTTTCCAGCATTTCCCATTCTGTCACTAAACTACCATTGGAACACTGGGGCCCGACTATGAAAGGCCTAATCTACCAAAGCGACAGTCATGGCAAAAGGCTATCCATGAAACAGAAATTTTGTGATTTCCACAATCATGTTCTAGGAATCTGTCAGTTGGACAATGAATTGAGAATCCTGGATAAGAGATTAATCTAAATCACTTTCCAGCTCTGTAACTTTGGGCAACTCATCCTCTCTCTGGGTTTACTTTATCTACAAAATAAGGGGCTGGTCTACAAAAGTGTGACTATTTTATGTCTCTTTGATTCTACAATATCCAGTAGATGCACCATGTTCCTCTCATTAAAAATGTCCCAAATTGCAGATGTTGATTATTAGCTTGTTGAGGCCTGATTTAATATTGAATATAGCCTCTGCTCTAAAGACAAGAGTTCTACATTTTCCCCTGTCAAAACCATGAATACTTTAAAGATTAAAACTGAATATCTGAGGTTAGAGGTTCCCTATATCTGCAATTAACTAGAGATTAGTGTTGAATATTTTGTATAGGAAACCACTTCTAGTTATATCTTACCTAAATCTATCTTTTAAAAGCGTGGTTTAAACCTTCTATCTGACACATCTAATTTTTAATACTTTCACACTGATCAAAAAATCTCAGACTATAAGTGGGGGACCCTCTGCACAGCATTAACTTCTATTTTTAAAGAAATCCTTGTTATTCTTTTTAAACATTGCTCTACACAGAACACTGCCCCTTAGCATGAAGTTTAAATTAGCTAGTCCATGATAATCATTCTCTTTCTTCACCAAGATTAGAACAAAGAACTCTGAAAGATTTAAATGAACTATGACTTTATTAATGTGTATTTATCTGCATACTGCATGTATGAATGAAAATTTGGAATAAAAAATCAAATGAGAATTTGAAAGAAAAAAAAAATCTCAGACTATAAATAAGCCATCCGTAGCATCTATAGTTTGTGGTAAGAGTCTTGTATTAGGAGTCAGAAGAATCTTCTGTTCAGTTCCTACTTGTAAGTGTCTTCTGTGCCACATTTCATCTCTCGATATAAATGTTTTCCATCTTTCAAAACTTGTATAAAGTGTCTCCTGCCATAATGTGATAATCTTGCCCAAAATGTATAACTTGAATATAATGGTGATGAAACACTCCTAGTCACACAAACACACAGGGATGGGCACACACATGCAAGTCTGTACTCTTAAAAAATTATAATCTATTTAAAACCAAAAAAAAAAAAAATTGAGAATTGTTCTGAATTAAAAGAGACATTAAAGACATAAAAGCTGAATGAAATGCATGGCCCTTGATTGGGTCCTTAATTTAATCCTATTTATTTAAGACAGAATGGGAACAATTTGTGAAGGTTGAAAACAAACTGTATATTAGATAATAGTATTATGTTAATACTACATTTTTTGAATTTAATATTTGTACTGTGTTCATGTAGGAGAATGTCTTGTTTTTAGTAGATTGGGGCTCAAGTTCTTAAGCTGAAGGGTTATAATGACTACAACTTACTCTCGATAGTTCAGCAAAGTGATAAGAATTGTAAGAAGAAAAAATATGTCAAAATATTAACACATGGTTAATGTAGGTGAAATATATTCAGGAGATGATTATACTGCTTTGAAAAATGCAGATAAGAGATTTTTTTCTAAATAAAATATTTTAAAACACCCAGTTTACAATTGTTTTTTCTTAATCTCTCTCAGAATATGAATGTATCTTTCTTCAAAAGCTATGGCCTTTTTAAGGTATTGCACCTTCACATTTGCACTCACATAAAATACATTCATGTTCAGGTTATGTGCTCACTAGTAGAATGTAGGGGACTTAAGGAGAAAGCCAGTACTTTCCTCATTGTTGTGACCTTTTCAGTATCGGATAGCGTATTGCATATAACATGTACTCAACTCAATAATAAATTGGTCAAATACTTCATGCATTTCAAATATATCAAAGTGTACCATCTACTAGACACAGACCTAATTTGGGGGATTACATCAACGTCCTGCATAAACTTTGCAAAGATTTCCATGGCACTCTAAAAGTGCTTCAAACATCTTTGTTATACCTTTCTCCCCATCACTCACTATACCTCAGTTACATGTATCATATATCTATTTATAAACAAATACATTCTTGCACACATTATTCTCCCAAACCTTTAAGTAGTTTGAGGACGAGTCCAGGCAGCACATCCAGACATACCTGAGAGTCAGAAAGAGGGTGGGTATTGATTAGAGAAGGCATTCTTGAGAAGCCAGTACCAAAAGTTGTCCTTCAAAAACAGTGAGAGTATGCACTAAATCAAGGGCATATTGTTTACAGGGGCTTAAACTAGTCAAATGTGACATAAACACACAGCAAGCATGGAAACAAGAGAGAAGACATAGCTGTGATAAACACATATCAGTTCATGAAGAAGGTTACACATCATACTAAAGGATTTTTATTTTGTCTTGAATGTTATGAGGATAGTTTGAAAGAATTTAAGCAGGGGAGTGACCCAATGAGAATTGAACTTTAAGACAAACATTCTGATAAATACAAGCATTCTTAAAATAAAGGAAGCAACAAAAATCGACAGGGTTATCATTTACAAGGTCATATTTTTAATACAGTTGATAAGTTAAGGGTAGCTAGCCAGTGGCCATGAGGATGACATGGCATGGGGAGCAGAGCAGGGGATGGAATTCAAAGATACCAAAGTAATGAACGTAAAAGAATTTATTGATTGGAAAAATAAAGTACAGGACAAAGCAAATGTAAACATGATTCCTAATTATTCTGGTTTGGGGAAATGAGGTCAGCACTGTGTTGTTTATTGAGAGAGATAATAAAGAGGAAGGAGACTCTGCTCCTGTTGGTTTGAAATGGCTAGTTATTTTGAACCAATCCACCTGCTAAGAATAACTGGAAAATCTAATATTTAAAGGTATCACAAAGTCATCAAGGAAACTAGGATTTGCAGTGTTAAGACCAGAAACAGTAGAAAATTCTGAGGAATGAGGTTAATTGTTTGGTGTTGATTTGCTCCTGGCTTACTAGAAAGCAGTGGTTGAACTATGAAGAAGATGGGTGAAGAAAAGCTAGAGCTGAGAATCACAGAAATGAATTTGAACTCTCAGTGGACTTATGGATCTTGATGAATAAGAAATGAATTCAGGACCTACCAGAGAAGTTCTCTGATGAAAACCTCAGGCATTCATCAAATACCCCAAAAAGCTGCAGCCTAGGAATAAATATAAACTGAAAAACAGACCACACAAGGGCTAAAGCCCAGCTTTGAATCATTTCAACCCTAATTATATAAAGGAGATTCATCTTTAATCAAGAAGAAAAGAAACAGAATTATATCATCCTCTCAATCATCCAGAGCCTTCACTAATCTCTACTTTTTTCTATAATATTCACCGATCATTTAATAATAACCAAGATTAAGAATGGATAAGAAATGACCAAAATGAGAACGAAAGGATAGAAGACTCACAAGGGTCGGGCATCAAATTTTTAAAAAGCTGAGTGAAATATTAAAGAAATGAAAGAATGCAAAACCATTGGAAAGACCTGTATATGATACAAATCTTCAAAAAAATCTAGTACTACAAGAGAACTAAGTGACTGAAATGAAGTTAATAGATGTTTCACAGCAGATTAAAAATAAAGATAATTAGTGGATCGAATGACAGAAAAAGTGCTGACCGAAGTATAACGATAAAAAATAATGGAATATGCAGAAAAGAGTATAAAAATATAAATATATATATATATATATATATATATATATATATATATATAATCCCAGAAGAATAGGAGAATGAGCACAAGGTAGATAATAGAATAAATAATGAAAGAGAATTTCCCCAAACAGAGAAAATATATCAAGTCACAGATTCAGGCAGTGAAATGCACTAAAACATAATGTATATAAGAAGACCCCAAAATCTTAACAGTAGCTGAAGTAAGGAAAATTATGACCTTCAAAAGAACACAATGATTCAGTGCTACATTTTCAACACAGATACGGAAATCAGAAAATGTTTTATTCTGAAAAAAAAAAGCATTTTAATATGAGGATTACGTACAAAGTTTTTCAGATAAATAATCCTATGAAATTTTAATGATGAGGTGTACACACACACACACATGCACACCTACCTACCTAAAATGAACTTGAAGCAGAAGGAAGATGACTCCTGATAGTAAAATTAAAGATGCAAGATGGAAACAAGAGTGGAGAAAGGGCTATGCATATGGGTGTACTGAATATAATAGTCATAATATAAAACAATAACAAGTATTTATTATGGGATCCTAAACATATAGGGAATCAAAATGCATGGTGATAATGGAACACAGAACAGAAGGGGAATAAACAACTTAAAATCTCAGCATTTATATTTTTGAAAAGTGGATAAAATACTGATTTATGTTAACCTTGAATAAAGTATAGATTGTGTAATAGCTAGGGCAAACGCTTCAAAAAAAATATGAGGATGTATAAATAATAAAATAATTGAGAGAGAAAATGGAACAATACATTAATAATTAATTTACCCAAGACAAGTTAAGAAAAGAGAAATTTGTGAATATAGAACATGAGACAATATAAAAACAGTGTTAGTAATAGATCTAATAGATTATCAAGTAATAGATTGATAGTAAGATAGTAGATTTAAACCTGAATATATTGGGAATTAGATTAAAGGCAAATTAAGGGATTTCAGCTATAAATTTGGTCTTCTTAAAGCAGCACCACCTTAAGTAGATAGGTAACTAGATAAATACATAGATAAATCATAGAGGAACCTATCAAAACAGCTACAGTGATTGATACGTTCCCCTTTTTTATTCTAATGCAAAGCCCTGTGATGATTAAATTAACACATTATTAGCATTTTACAAATACAGCACATTTAATGTAACTAACAGGTAGATTTTTAGTGGCTATTAGTGTCACCATAACCCTGCTACTACAAGTGCTCAACTTATGCCAACAGGTATGCCAATCATACCAGGGTTCTATTCAGAGTTTGTGAAACCAGTTAACCCATGACATACTGTCATCCTTGTTATTGCTCAAATTCAAGTTTAGAGTTATGTCTTTTCTGGACTCTCAATCCTAGACTGTCCTGAGTTTCCTTTCTGCATGTCCCAAGTGTCTGCTGCTCCTCTTGCTGTCTGGACCTCTATTGTACAACATACAAATTTCCATATATTTTCAAACTGTTTATTGTCCCTTTATCTTTCAATTGCAATCATTTTCATAAAATATTGTCCATTCCTCCGGTACCACTGGATCAGAATATGAGTTAGCATGTTTCTTACTTTCAAAATGCTAGAAAAGTATATATGCTGGAAATTAATTTTTCCATTCAACTGTATCACTGACTATGACCACTCATCATTTCAACATTACCATCTATCAACCTTCTGGTCTCTCCCAGATATTTGTTGAATATATTGACAACAAACTCACAATTTTGTAAAATGTCTAGTACCATTCTGGTCCTACAAAGGTTTCAATACTTTTGGAGGTAAACTATCCAAAATTCTAGTCTTTCAGTTCTTTTTCACGTGCAATTTTTTTGACTATTCTATAAACAATGCCCTGGATTTGTTATCATCTGGAATCACTGTGCCTCTGTAATAGCTAATTACTGTATCACATTCTGACTATAGTCTTTCAAGCATAAACTTTCTTATTCTTAGCTTCCCACAATAACACATTTTCTGACTGTATGCTTTTATTTTCTTATTTTCTTTATCCTATGTTATTAATTGCTTTACTTACCGTGTCTAACTTCTTTCTTTTCTTTGTTTTCAGTCTAGCAATCTTTTCTTAATATCTTTCTTTATTCCATATAGAATTCTTAGTCCATAATTTTAAATTCACATTTACAAGTAACTTTAATCTCCTTGCCAACATAGAATTCAATCGCCCTTCCTGCACTTGGTCCAATATAAATATTTGGACTCATATTAATATTTGCCTTGTTATATTCTTTACTTGGGAAACTAAGAAAATGTCACCCAACCATACCCTCTGCAACTCTCAAGTCCCCTCATGGAGCTTTTGCCTGTTTTTCTTGCCACAGGGAAAATAAAGCCATTCAATAAGGACTTTCTAAACTACCTACCCTTTATGTAAACTTAACTGTAAATATATCTTTATCCCCATTTCTTCTTTATGTAGTATAACAGTTTTTTCATTCTGTCTAGATTTACCCCCTTACATGATTCTCTGGATTCCATAAAACTGTGCCTTTTTAGGGACAAAATTCCATTATCATCCTTCTGTCTATCCTGTTAGTCAACTTTTTGCACTTTACTCTGCCTCTTCAGTACAGTATAATCAGGCTTCTTTACATGTGATTGCATTACTGAAACTTTACCCAAAAGCTTTATTAAAGACTACTTTGTGGCTAAATTTTAAAATATATTTGTATTCCATATATCTGCAGCATTAGGTAAGTGTCACACTTTAAGTTCCTTGGGAAATAGATTCTGAGATGCAGATTAGTTTGCAGAAGGTTCTTGGGGATCTGTTGGGAGAAGGAAGCAGGGTTAGGCAGAAGGGAAATTTGAGCTGTAATGCAGTCTCATCTCAGGCCTAAGCCAGCCCTATGGGCACTTGTGAAGCTGAGATGATGCTTCAGATTGTCCTGAGTTAGGACGTGAAGACTGGAGGTTTATACTAATCAGTTAGAGTATGCAGATGTTTAGAAGGTGATGTGAACTTGGCTGAGACAGTTCTCTTTAACTAGGGAAACCTTTGTAGAGGGGTAAACCTCAAGGCTATCTTCCCATAACACTGCCAACTACTAAAGAAGAAAGTCCTTCACTTTTGAAGGGGATCTAGGTAATGTCTCACAGCACCCAACAGAGCAATGTTTACCTAACTTAGCTTCTTAAGAAATTCTCTTCACATATGCTCTACAAGTACATTACAAGACTTGTCAACAAGAGTTAATCAGTGAGGTGCATGCATCTTTTTGAATTATGGTTTTCTCCACATATATTGCCAGGAGTGGACATGGAAGGAACCTAAATGTCCATCAACAGATGAATGGATAAAGAAGATGTGGTACATATATACAATGGAATACTACTTAGCCATAAAAAAGAATGAAATAATGCCATTTGCAGCAACATGGATGGACCTAGAGATGATCATACTAAGTGAAGTAAATCAGACAGAGAAAACAAACATATGATATTTCTTATGTGTGGGATCAAAAAAATGATGCAAATAAACCTATTTACAAAACAGAAACAAACTCACAGACATAGGAAAAAAACTTATGGTGACCAAAGGGGAAAGGTGGGGGGAAGGGATAAATCAGGAATTTGGTATTAACATATTCACATTACTATATATAAAATAGATAAACAACAAGGACCTACTGTATAATGCAGGGAAATATACTCCATATTCTGTAATAACTTAAATGGAAAAAGAATTTGAAAAAGAATAGATACATGTGTATGCATAACTGAATCTGCTGTACATCTGAAACTAAAACAATATTGTAAATCAAATATACTTCAATTAAAAAAAAGAGTCAAGCATTGAAAATTGATGTTAAGACATTACTCTCAACTGGCTGAAGCTTGCATCTGACTACTCATCTTGCCTTCTCATGATGCTAAGAGATGCACAGAAGATAGTTCCAAACAAAACTCTCTATTTTGCTAATTGCACATCTGATTGCTTTCCAAGGCTTTGTTCTGGCCATGCTTCCTAGTCATAAATTCTTAACCATTTTATCAGTTCTAATGGAACTTTATCTTGATAACTCTAAAAATCTTAATCTCTATACCAGTATATTTCCCTGAGCTACAAGGATATGTATCTAATTATTTACTCAGCTTTTTTAGGATGGGCATTTCAACTTCAGCATTTTTAAAACTGAACTCATCATCTTTCACCTTAAAAAAATGTGTATTTTTCTATATCCTCTTTGACATTCTAATTTAGATATTAAATTCATTAATAGAGAAAAGTACACAAATAAAGATTGTGCAGATAAATTATCATTAAGTGAAGACACCCATTAAGTGCCACCTATGTCAAGAAATAAGGCATTATCAGGACTATGAAAACCGTTTTCATGTCCCCTTCTTTTTCTCCAAAGTTTACCATTATCATGATTTCAGGCTTTTCTTTCTTTCCTTGTGATACCTTAGTTGATATTTTTCCAGCTTTATTAAGGGATAATTGGCATATAAGATTATGTAAGTTAAAGGTGTACAATGTGTTGATTTGTTATAGATATGTATTGTGAAATGATCACTACAATAAGGTGAGTTAACATTATATGTCACCTCACATAATTCCCATTTGGGTTTTTTTGGTTAGGAACATTGGAAATTTACTCTCTTAACAACTTTCAAATATATAATATGGTATTGTTAACTATAGTCATCGCTCTGTCTATTAGATGCCCAGAACTTGCTCATTTTATAACTGAAAGTTTGTACACTTAGACCAACATCTCCTTTTATTTCTGCCACCTCTCAGTCCCTGGCAGCCATCATTCTTCTCTCTGTTTCTATGAGTTCAGTTTTTTGTTTGTTTGTTTTTTAGATTCTACTTACAAGTGAGATCACAGAGGATTTGTATTTCTCTGTCTGATATTTCACTTAGCATGATGCCTTCAAGTTCTATCCATGTTGTTGCAATAGCAAGGTTTCCTTCTTTTTTATGGCTAATATGTGATTATATGTATATCACATTTTCTTTATCCATTCATCTATTGATGGACTTAGGTTTTATTTCTTTAATTCTATTTATGGCATCAAAATTAACCCTTATAAACAAAATAAGCATATAATCCCCTTGTCTGATGATTCTTTCATCTATACTTAATGAAAACAAATGAATATTAACTCATGTTTTAAAGTTTGTTGTTTGGGTGGAGGAATATTAAACAATCCCTGACTGGAGAGTTTGCTCAACACATAAGGCAATGACAGGCATTAATGCCAGACTCATAGCATTCTTGAAGAATCATGTTAAAAATATTGTCTTAACTTGTATGTTTTGATATTCACTGCCTCAGTATAAACAGCTATCCCATACAACTGGGATCATTAGTCATCTCCCACATTCCTCTTTTAAATTTCCTCCTCATCATTTGGATATTAATATAAAAGGACATCAATTCATTATTCTTTCAACAAATAATTTTGAGACTCCTATGGCATAAAAGGAACTGGGTAAGATATCACGTCTATAAAGAAAACATTACTGGGCTTCCTAGGTGGCTCAGTGGTTAAGAATCCACCTGCCAATGCAAGGGACATGGGTTCGATCCCTGCTCCAGGAAGATCCCACATGCCGCGGAGCAACAAAGCCCGTGTGCCACAACTACTGAGCCTGTGCATTAGAGCCCATGGGCCACAACTATTGAGCCCATGTGCTGCAACTACTGACACTCATGTGCCTAGAGCCCATGCTCCATAACAAGAGAAGCCATGGCAATGAGGAGCCTGTGCACCACAACAAAGAGTAGCCCCCACTCACGGCAACTGAAGAAAGCCCACGCACAGCAAAAAACACTCAACATAGACAATAAAATAAGTAAATTTAAAAAAAAAGAAAACATTACTGTTATTGCAAAGTTCACAGATGAGCAGTAGTGAAGAAGTAGAATGCATTCTCATAAAAGTGATTAAATTGATTTAATTAAATTGAAAATTTAAATGGACTTAGATATGTGGTAAAGATATCAAGATTACCTGGGGAGCATTAAAAATCCCAGTACTGGTCACTAATCAGTTTTCAATACAAATTTGTTGAATTGTATAACATGTTTTGCATTTTGTGTAGTGTTTTTTTTACTATAAAAGGTTATAGTCAAGGGAAAGATAAATGTATAATCTTGCATCTCAATAATGGAAGACATTTTGAAATATTACACTGATGTACACATGATTGATTAGAATAGTTCAAATTACTCCTTCTTTGTAGAAGTGAAAATAAAATAATAGGAAAATTTCCCTATTGCAATAGAAATATTTGTCATTAGAATTAATGTTAAATGATTATTCATGCCTGTCCTCTCCATTTTAAACTTTGGTAGAATTTTAATAATGTAGATGCTAATATGCATTATGTTGATAAGATTCTAACAGTAGGTTGTATAGGTGGTGAATTTATGCCCTTTAATTTGAAATGTAAATTTAGGAAAAGAAAATCTAACTAATTGGATAGATTGTCTGACTTGTAAGATTTATTATTTCATTTTGAATTGATTACTTCTATCAAAAGGCATGAATTTACTTGATATAATTAAACAACCCAGGCTATTTGCTGTTATTTGATAACCCTGGCATATTTTCAGGGTGCAATGGATGAATTGATCTACCAAACACAATTACACCTGTTCATTGGGCTTATAAAAGAGTGTTAAGGAATTCCAATAAGTAATTTCAATCTATTTTAATAAATGGAAACTAAATCTGAAAAGCTGTTGTATCTCAAACAGGAAAAGAAAGGACCAAACAATTTATTTTGTTTTGCAAGTTTGTCATTTGATAGTTCCTACATTTATCTAGTGAAAATAACAAAGCACACGTCAGTCTGGCTGAAAGAGAATAGAATGTGGATAATTTCTTGCACATTGTAGAATAGTATTTTTCAGATAGGGGCAGAGTTTTCAGATGTTGAGCAATTTTGATCTCCATGCTTTCAACATAGTGAAAAAATGTAAAGCAAGGCTATTTTAAAACAAGTAAGACTACACTGTGAGGTAAGGACAGACTTCTTGAATTTCAGTGATGTGGTCAGGGTTGTCTAGTCCAAAGTATCCTGTAATGCCAATACGGACTCAAGTTACTTGTCTGGGTCAACACTGGGGTGAAGACAGCTGTCAGGAACCCAGGAGCAAGTGAATAATGGGAAAAATATGTATTTATTGTGTTATATAGTAACATATAGCATATGTTTAAAATTAGCTTGAAATGCTTTCAGTTACAAAATAAAAAACAAAACAAACAAAAACAGCTGTCATTTAACTAATAGTTTTTTGTTTGTTTGTTTTTGCACTCAGTAAGAAGTCTGGAAGAAGGCAGTCCACATACATGGCTGCTACTGAAGCTCGATAATGTTTTTGGAAGCAGGGCTACTAAAAGCAATAAATCTTCATCCTCATGCTTACCACTTTTATTGCTTAGAATAAACTAAAAAAAAGGTGCTGTGATCTTTACAAATGCCTATACCGCAGGGGTTCAACACAAAGTGTATTTTGCTCACGCAAAGCCGGCTGTGTATCCAAGGGAAACTTCCTGGCAGGTCTCCTTCAGGCAATGACAAAACAATTCAAGCCACTTGACCTGTTGGTTCAGCCCTCTTAGCACGATGCTTCCACGGTCCCCAACCATGGGGGACCAAGTGAATGAAGAGACAGAAGAGTGGCACAGAAGTTTTTCATTGCCTCAGTCTGCAAGCAGTGCACCTCATTTCCAACCATATTTGACCACAGGGGACAATGAGTATAGTTTTGCATGTACCTATGACACAGGGGGAGTTGAACATTGAGAGTGATAATAATGTGTATATCATCACTGTATGGTTATAAGATGGCAGTTGTACCTTGAGGCACCACACATGCTTTTCAAAGATAAAAAAGAGAGAGAGAAATATGAAATTATAAAGGAAGGAAACAAAAATACTTTTACCTAGTTATACTTACTTTTTATTTGGAGAAACACACTACTAAGACAGGCTTTACATAACAGAAAAGTTGAGATGTGCTATTTTGCACAAATATTTTGGAAGAATATTTTGCCTCAGAGAACATTATAGAGTATTGTCCAGATGGTAGTGAATGGGCTATTTAAATTGCAAGCACTAAGGATGAATTTTCATTTATTATCCAGCTTTGGGAAGAAGTAGTCCCTATCATACCATCACACTGAGGTAGCATGTATTAATGTTGGCAACATTAGGCTCTTATTTAATGTGATTTGCAAAGCTTGGAAGTAAGTCTTCTTCCCATGTATCACCGCAGGCCAAAGTTACAGAATCCACATAGATGTCAGCAATGACATATTAGAGGTCAAAGAATCATGTAAACCTAGAGGATTTACAGTTTGGAATAAAGCCAAAGAAACTGACAACAGTGTAGCTTAAAAGGTAAATGCTGCAGAGACTGGGCAGCCCAAAGAAGATCATGTGATAATTCATCTGAAGGGTGCGTAAGAGCCTCTACCGACTTTTAAGCTGGAACACTTTGGCTTTGCTTCTAGAATGCCCAGGTTCTGATGGAACAGTGTGTTTGTGGCTAACCCATGAGTGTACCAGAAAATGCCTCCACAGAATCAGATAATGTATATTGTGGGAGAGAAAGCACTGGTGGAAAGACAAAAACTTTGGAAAACTTACTGGAATAAGAAATTCCCATTCCTCCCCATCAATGTTTCAAAATGTCAAAGCTGAGGAAAGAGCAATAGTCACAAGTTATGATAGTGACTTTTCATAACTTTTCTAAATCCAAGGCCTCAAAATGATAATAATGTAAAATAGTTTTCAGTTTGCATCATGGAGAGCAAACACCCCTGTTATGGAGGTATTAAAAATTAGGAATTTTTTTATCATAACTGGAAGTTTGTAACTTTTGACCACCTTCATCTAATTGTCCCTCCCCCACCTCCACTTTTGGTATGAGTTTTTGTTTGTTTGTGGGTTTTTGAAGTGTAATTGACCTACAACCATATGATAGCTCCTGGTGCACAGTGTAGTGATTTGATATTTCCAAACATTACAAACTGACCACCACAATAACTCTGGTTACCATCTGTCACCACACAAAGATTTTATATCATTATTGACTTTATTCTCCACTCTGTATATTACATCCCTGTGACTTAATTATTTTGTAACTGGAAGTTTACACCTCTTAGTCTCTCTCACCTGTTTCACTTAGCCCCCAACCCTCTGCTATGGCAATCCCCTGTCTGTGTTCTGTATCTACGACTCTCTTCCCGTTTTGTACTAGGGATGTAATGTGCAGCATGATTAATGTGATTAACACTGCTCTATGTTACATAGGAAAGCTGTGAAGAGAGGAACTCCTAAGAATTCTCATCACAGGGAATTTTTTTTTTCTTTTACTTTATATCAGTATCACATGATGCATGTTCACTAACATATTGTGGTCATCATTTCATGATGCATGTACATCAAATTATTATGCTGTATACCTTAAACTTACGCAGTGCCATTCCAAATATATCTTAATAAAACCAGGACATTAAAATACTAAAAAGTAAAAAGCAGGGATTTTCAAACAGAGGTATACCATACCATACTGTACCATACCATACATAGCATACCATACTGTACCATGTTTCATATAAATGTCTCCCCAGTTCTGCTTTCACTTTTTTTTCTATTTAACATTTACTCAAATGATACAGTCCTTTACTGATATCCATTAGCTCACAGGGTGGTTGTACGTAAATGTTCTGTAACCACATTTCCTGGGTCTGATTACTCATTCTGCTAGTTTGTGGTCTCTTGTAACTTAATTATATTCTCTGATTTTGGGGTTTCTTCTCATGGAATATGATAACAATAGTACTTATATAATTGAGTTACTGTGAGGTTAAAATAAAAATGCCTTTAAAACTCTTTATTATATTGTTATTATTATTATTACTATTACTATTATGTTGACCTCAGAAATAATTTAACTATAAAGGGGACTTCCAGTACCAATAGCAATTCTTGCCCACGAATTATTGCTTATGACACTAGAAAATTTAAAAATAAACAAAAGAGTACAAGAGGTGGATTTTCTGCTGTTCTTTACAATAGTAGGTCTGATAGAAACATTAGTTCAAGACAGACATATTATTAAAATCCATATATAAATTACTTCTAATCAAACTTTTAAAAATGTAGCAATTCTTTGAAAGCAGTTGAATTCATTCCTGAGCTTTGAATTTTTCCAAAATGTCTTAGGGTTAAAAGAAACTGAGAAGGCTGTATTTACCCCTGCTTTAAATGCTACTTTGATTTTGTTTATTTTTGTTGTTGTTGTATTGTTTTCTTAAGCTCATTATTAGAATATAATTGCTTTACACTGTTGTGCCAGTTTTTGCTGTACACCAAAGTGAATCAGCTGTACTTATACATATATCCCCATGTCCCCTCCTTCCTGCGACTCCCTCCTACACTCCCTATCCCAGCCCTTTAAGTCATCACCCATCATTCAGTTGATCTCCCTATGTTACACAGCAGCTTCCCACAAGCTATCTATTTTGCATTTTGTAGTGTATATATGTCAATGCTACTCTCTCACTTCATCCGAGCTTCCCCTTCATTCCCCCCACCCTCATGTCCTCAACTCCGTTCTCTACATCTGCATCTTTATTTTTGCCCTGTCACTGGGTTCATCAGTACCATTTTTTTAGATTCCATATATATGAGTTAGCATACAGTATTTGTTTTTCTCTTTCTGACTTACTTCACTCTGTGTGACAGACTCTAGGCCCATCCACCTCACTACAAATAACTCAATTCCATTCCTTTTTATGGCTGAGTAATATTCCATTGTATATATGTGCCACATCTTTATCCATTCAGCTGTTGATGGGCATTTTGGTTGCTTCCATGTGCTGGCTATTGTAACTAGTGCTGCAATGAACATTGTGGTTCATGTATCTTTTTGAATTTTGGTTTTCTCCAGGTATATGCCCAGCAATAGGATTGCTGGGTCATATGGTAGTTCCAATTTTAGTTTTTTAAGGAATCTCCATATTGTTTTCCATAGTGGCTGTACCAATTTACATTCCCACCAACAGTGCTGAAGCATTCCCTTTTCTCTGTACCCTCTGCAGCATTTATTGTTTCTATATTTTTTGATGATGGCCATTCTCATTGGTGTGAGGTGATACCTCATTGGGGCAAGGTGATACTTCATTGCAGCTTTCACTCACATTTCTCTAATGATTAGTGATGTTGAGCATCTTTTCATGTATTTGTTACCATCTTCCTGTCTTCTTTGGAGAAATGTCTATTTAAGTCTTCAACCCAATTTTAGATTGGATTGTTTTTTTTTTTTTTTTTTTTGGTATTAAACTGCATGAGCTGCTTGTATATTTTGGAGATTAATCCTTTGTCTGTTGCTTCCTTGGCAAATATTTTCTCCCATTCTTCAGGCTGCCTTCTTCTCTTGTTTATGGTTTCCTTTGATATGCAAAAATATTACAGTTTCATTAGGTCCCATTTCTTTATTTTTATTTTATTTTTGCATGTCAACCAAAAATTTATTTTGTAGTCTCCATGGAAATCCCACAGTTCTTAATAATTTTAAAAAGATAAAAGTTATAGCCAGCTTACTAGGTCAAATGTCTTAGTAGGTCTTTTCTTCTTTAATTGCTTTAATACTTAAATTGAATTTTATTTTATTTTTTATTTTTAAGGAATTTTATTGAGATACAGTTAACATACAATAAACTGCATATATTTAGAGTGTATAATTTGGTATCCCAATCTCCCTATTCATTCCCCTCCAACCCTCCCCGCTTTCCCCACTCGGTGTCCATATGTTTGTTCTCTACATCTGTGTCTCTATTTCTGCCTTGAAAACCAATTGATTTGTACCATTTTTCTATATTCTGCACATATGTATTAATATACTATATTTCTTTCTCTCTTTCTGACTCACTTCACTCTGTACGACAGTCTCTAGGTCCATCCATGTCTCTACAAATGTCCCACTTTCATTCCATTCTACAGCTGAGTAATATTCATTGTAGATGTGTACCACATCTTCTTTATCCATTCACCTGTCGATGGACATTTAGGTTGCTTCCATGTCCTGGCTATTGTAAATACTTCAGCAATGAACGTTGGAGTGCATGTGTCTTTTCAAATGATAGTGTTCTCTGGGTATATGCCCAGCAGTGGGATTACTGGGTCATATGGTAACTCTATTTTTAGTTTTGCAAGGAACCTCCATACTGTTCTCCATAGTGGCTGTATCAATTTCCATTCTCACCAACAGTACAAGAAGGTTTCCTTTTCTCCACACCCACTCCAGCATTTACTGTTTGTAGATTTTTCTGGTGATGCCTATTCTCACATTTGTGAGGTGAGAACTCACTGTAGTATTGATTTGCATTTCTGTAATGATTAGTGATGTTGAGAATCTTTCCATGTGCCTCTTGGCCATCTGTATGTCTTCTTTGGAGAAATGCCTTTTTAGGTCTTCTTCCCATTTTTTGATTGGGTTGCTTGTTTTTCTGATGTTGAGCTGGATGAATTGTTTATATATTTTGGAGATTACTCATTTGTCTGTTGATTTGTTTGCAAACATTTTCTCCCATTCTAAGGGTTGTCTTTTCATCTTGCTTATAGTTTCCTTTGCTGTGAAGAAGCTTTGAAGTTTCATTAGGTCCCACTTATTTATTTCTGTTTTTCATTCCACTACTCTAGGGGGTAGATCAAAAAAGATCTCGCTGTGATTTATGTCAAGGAATGGTCTTCCTATGTTTTCCTCTAGGAGTTTTGTAGTGTCTGGCCTTACATTTAGGTCTTTTATCCACTTTGAGTTTATTTTTGTGTATGGTGTTAGGGAGTGTTCTAATTTCATTCTTTTACATGTAGCTGTCCAGTTTTCTCAGCACCACTTATTGAAGAGGCTGCCTTTTCTCCATTGTATATCCTTGCCTCCTTTGTCATAGATTAGTTGACCATAGTTTATCTCTGGGCTTTCTATCCTGTTCCCTGTTTGTTTATTTTTTATTTTATTTTCACTATTCTAGGAGGTGGGCCAAAAAGGATCTTGCTTTGATTTATGTCATAGACTGTTCTGCCTATGTTTTTGTTTAAGAGTTTTATAGTGTCTGGTCTTTCATTTAGGTCTTTCATCCATTTTGAGTTTATTTTTGTTTATGGTGTTAGGAAGTGTTCTAAATTCATTATTTCACATGTAGCTGTCCACTTTTCCCAGCACCACTTATTGAAGAGGCTGTCTTTTTTCCATTGTATATTCTTGCCTCCTTTGTCAAAAATAAGCTGCCCATATGTGCTTGGGTTTATCTCTGAGTTCTCTGTTCTGTTCCATTGATCTACTTTTCTATTTATGTGCCAGCACCATACTGTCTTGACCACTGTAGCCTTGTAGGATAATTTGAAGTCAGGGAGCTTGATTCCAACAGCTCCGACCTTCCTTCTCAATATTGCTTTGGCTATTCGGGGTCTTTTGTGTTTCCATATGGATCATAGAATTTCTTGTTCTAGTTCTGTGAAAAATGACATTGGTAATTTGATAGGGATTGCTTTGGATCTTTAAACTGCTTCGGGAAGTATAGTCATTTTCACAATGTTGATTCTTTTGAATAAAAGAACATGGTATGTCTCTCCATCTGTTTGTATCATCTTTGATTTCTTTCATCCAGCTCTTATAGTTTACTGCATACAGGTCTTTGGCCCCTTAGACAGGTTTATTCCTAGGTATTTTATTCTTTTAGTTGCAATGCTAAATGGAAGAGTTTCCTTAATTTCTCTTTCTGCTCTTTTGTTGTTAGTGTATAGGAATGCAACAGATATCTGTGCATTAATTTTGTATCCTGCTACTTTACTAAATTCATCGATTAGTGCTAGCAGTTTTCTGGTAGAGTCTTTAGGGTTTTCTCTGTATAATATCTTGTCATCTGCAAAGAGTGACAATTTTTCTCCTTCTTTTCCAATTTGGATTCCTTTTATTTCATTTTATTCTCATTGCTTTGGCTAAAACTGCCAAAACTATACTGAATAAGAATAGTGAGAGTGGACACCCTTGTCTTGTTCCTGTTCTTAGAGTGAATGCTTTCAGTTTTTCACCATTTAGAACGATGTTGGCTTTCAGTTTCTCATATATGGCTTTTATTATGCTGAGGTAATTTCCTTCTATGCCCATTTTCTGGAGAGTTTTTAATCATAAATTGATGTTGAATTTTGTCAAAAGCTTTTTCTGCATCTATTGAGATGATCATATGGTTTTTATCCTTCAATTTGTTGATATGATGTATAACGTTGATTGATTTGCATATACTGAAGAAACCTTGCATCCCAAGGATAAATGCCACTGGATCATGGCGTATGATTTTTTTAATGTGCTGTTGGATTCTGTTTGCTAGTATTTTGTTGAAGATTTTTGCATCTATATTCATCAGTGATATGGCCTGTAATTTTCATTTTTTTGTGGCATCTTTGCCTGGTTTTGGTATTAGGGTGATGGTGACCTTGTGGAATGAGTTCGGGAGTGTTCCTCCTTCTGCTGTATTTTGGAAGAGTTTGAGAAGGATAGGTGTTAGCTCTTCTCTAAATGTTTGATAGAATTCCCCTGTGAAGCCATCTGGCCCTGGACTTTTGTTTGTTGGGAGATTTTTAATCGCAGTCTCAATTTCAGTGCTTGATTGGTCTGTTCATATTTTCTATTTCTTCCTTGTTCATTCTTGGAAGATTGTACTTTTCTAAGAATGTATCCATTTCTTCCAGGTTATCCACTTTATTGGCATATAGTTGCTTGTAGTAGTCTCTCATGATCTTTTGCATTTCTGCGATGTTGGTTGTTATGTCTCCTTTTTCATTTCTAATTCTGTTGATTTGCATCTTCTCCCTTTTTTTCCTCATGAGTCTGCCTTATGGTTTATCAATTTTGTTTATCATCTCAAGAAGCAGCTTTTAGTCTCATTGATGTTTGCTGTTGTTTCCTTTCTTTTTTTTTCATGCATTTCTGATCTGATCTTTATGATTCCTTTCCTCCTGTTCACCTTGGGGTATTTTTGCTCTTTTTTCTCTAATTGTTTTACATATAAGTTTAGGGTGTTTATTTGAGATTTTTATTGTTTCTTGAGGTAGGATTGTATTGCTATAAGCTTCCCTCTTAGAACTGCTTTTGCTGCATCCCGTAGGTTTGGGTCATTTTATTTTCATTGTCATTTCTTTCTAGGTATTTTTTGGCTCCCTCTTTGATTTCTCCATGACTTCTTAGTTGTTTAATAATGTATTGTTTAGTCTCCAAGTGTTTGTATTTTTTATAATTTTTATCCTGAAATTAATATCTAATCTCATGGCATTGTGGTCAGAGAGGATGCTTGATACAATTTCAATTTTCTTGAATTTACGAAGGCTTGATGTGTGACCCTACATGTGATTTATCCTGGAGAATGTTCCATGTGCACTGGAGAAGAAAGTGTATTCTGCAGTTTTTGGATGGAATGTCCTATAAATATCAATTAAGTTGAGATGGTCTAATGTGTCATTTAAAGCTGTGTCTCCTTATTTATTTTCTGCTTAGATGAACTCTCCATTGGTGTAAGTGGGATGTTAAAGTCTCCTGCTATTAATGTGTTACTGTCAATTTCCCCTTTTATGGATCTTAGTATTTGCCATATGTTTTGAGGTGCTCCTATGTTAGGTGCATAGAGATTTATGATTGTTATACCTTCTTCTTGGATTGCTCTCTTGATCATTATGTAGTGTCCTTCCTTGTCTCTTGTAATAGTCTTTACTTTAAAATCTAATTTCTCTGATATGAGTATTGTTACTCTGGATTTCTTTTGACTTCCATTTGCATGGAATATCCTTTTCCGTCCCCTTATGTTCAACCTGTATGTGTCCCTAGGTCTGAAGTGGGTTTCTTGTAGGCAGCATATATAAGGGTCTTGTTTTTGTATTCATTCAGCAAGTCTGTCTTTTGGTTTGCTCATTTAATCCATTTACATTTAAGTTAATTATTGACATGTATATTCCTATTACTATTTTCTTAATTGTTTTGGGGTTTCTTTTGAGGTCTTTTACTTCTCTGGTGTTTCCTGCCTAGAAAATTTCCTTTAGCAATTGTTGTAAGGCTCGTCTGGTGGTGTTGAATTCTCTTAACTTTTGCTTGTCTGTAAAACTTTTGATTTATCTGTCAAATCTGAATGAAATTCTTGCTAGGTAGAGAATTCTTGGCTGTGGGTTTTTCTCTTTCAAGACTTTAAGTATATCCTGCCACTCCCTGCTGGCCTGCAGAGTTTCTGCAGAAAGATCAGCTGTTATCCTTATGGGTTTTCCCTTATATGTTATTGCTTTTCTCTTGCTACTTTTAATATTTTTTCTTTGTGTTTAATTTTCATTAGTTAGATTAATATGTGCCTCATTGTGTTTCCCCTTGGGTTTACTATGTATGGGACTCTCTGTGCTTCCTTTACTTGATTAACTATTTCCTTTCCCATGTTGGGGAAGTTTTCCACTGTAACCTCTTCAAATATTTTCTCAGATCCTTTATTTTTTTCTTCTTCTGGGACATCTATGATGTGAATGTTGGTGCACTTAATGCTGTCATCAAGGTCTCTGAGATGGTCTTTCATTCTTTTTATTCTTTTTTTTTTCCGCACTCTGTGGCAGTTATTTCCACCATTCTGTCTCCCAACTGACTTACTTGTTCTTCTGCCTCAGTTATTCTGCTGTTTATACTATCTATACAATATTTTCAATTTTAGTTATTGTGTTGTCCATTACTGTTTGTTTGCTCTTTAGTTCTTCTAGGTCCTTATTAAATGTTTCTTGTATTTTCTCTATTTTATTTTCAAGATTTTGGATCACTTTACTATAATTTCTCTGAATTATGTTTCAGGCAATTTGCCTATTTCCTCTTCATTTACTTGGTCTTGTGGGTTTTCATCTTGCTCCTTTGCCTGTAAGGTGTTTCTTTGTTTTCTCATTTTGTCTAATTTATAGTGTTTGCTGTCTCCTTTCCCTATGCTGCCTTGTAATAATTCCTCTTGTTTCTGTTCTCTGCCCCCTGTGGTGGGATTGGTCCAGTGTCTTGAGTAGGCTTCCTCATGGGAGGTTCTGATGTCTGATTTCTGGTGTGTGGATATGAGTCCTTTCCCTCTGATGAGCTGGGCTGTGTCAGGTGGTGTGTTTTAGGGTGTCTGTGAGCTTAATATGGCTTTAGGCAGTTTGTGTACTGATGCGTGGATTTCTATTCCTGTCTTGTTTGTAGTTTGCTGTGAGGTACCCAGCACTGGCAGTTGCAGTCAATCAGTTGAAGCTGGGTCTTAGACTCTGATAGAGGCCTCTGTGAGAATTCTCTGCAGTTATTTTTCCCTGTGGCTTAGGACTCTCTAGTGGTCTAGCATCCTGGACTCTGTGCTCCCTCCCCAGAGCCTCCGACTTGACTTCTGGTCAAGGAATCCAGACTCCAGTGGGCACTCATCCTGGCAATAAAGGGGATTAAAAGAGCCATCCAGGCCCCAGACTAATGGCAAAAGTTTAAGTCAAACAAATATTGAATTAAGGAAACTCATACATGTATAAGAAACACAAAAACTGAACCCAATATAACATAAAGCACTAGAACAATCTGAAAGAAGAACCCCAGGATGCAATCAGACAATGAAAGGGAAAACCAACAAAATTTCAAAACCAAAAACAAACAAACAAAAAACACAAAAGCACAAAACCAGGGAAATTGTGAGAATGAAGACTAAATATGACATAGAGCAAGTAAACAACCAGATAAACTGAAGATCTCCAAAATGAAATCAAACAATTATAATTAGAACTAAGTTAAAGACAAAACCAATAACAAAAACCAAAGCAGTGTGTCATCTGAAGAATAAACCAAGGAAACAGAGCAGAGCAATAATATTGATTAAAAGTATAATAAGATAAAATAAAATAAAAAGAGATAGAACACAGAGCACAGAAGAGCATAGTATGACTGGAAATATAAAAAGAAAAAGAAAATATAGATATGTATTGAAGATGAAGAAAAGAAATAAGGGGGGTAAACTCAGCACTAAAAAAAAGCTAGCTAGAAATAGAAATATATAAAAAGGCTAAAAATAAACATAGAAGTAAAATAAAACTTGAAGATCCCTTAGGACTAAGATTGTAATTAGAAAAAAAAAAAAAAAAAAAAAAGCTAGAACTGACCACAGAATGGAACAGATCATTAGAATTAATAATAATAATTCTGTTCCCGTAGGGTCTCAGCTGTAAGTGTCCTTGTACCCAGCTTGAGCCTCAGGCCACATTCACTTCCCCAAGAAGCCCTTTTCAGCCTCTGGGTTGGACTCTGTACATGCTGTGGGTCCTAGGGGGTCCACTTAGGCTCTGATGTGGCCCACTTCCTCTGTGTGCTTGCTCCCATAGTCCACAGCTGCCAGAGTGAGACTTTTTTTCTTTTGTGGGAACATTCATTGTTTACACAGATATTCCAAAGACATGGGGTCTACCTAGCTGATCATGGGGATTTAGTCTGCATCATGTATATCTGATGCAACTATTTTAGAACCTCTTCCTTAGTCCCCCTGTCCCTGATGTTCAGCTTTGGGTTTGTCCCTGCTTCTGCATGGGTCCATCCACCAGAGTCTGGTCCTGAGGCTGCCTTGACACTTTTTGGGTCAGCCCCAGGGAGGGTTTCCTATATTTTTCATCTGTAGTTGCAGGTGTGTGGGGAGAGAGAGGCTTTGGTAGTGGCTCCTCTCCCTGCATATGACTCAACTGTAGTGCCCTGCTTGGATTGCAGGAGCCTGAGGGGTGATGCCAAATGTGCAGAGATGCTGGGGTACAGATATAGGAAATCTGGCCTTAGTGTGGTTCTTTACTGGTGCCCAGTGCAAGGTGCCTGAGGGACAGCCCTCAGGGGCTTTTTGTATTACCCTGGGACCAGCTGAGTTTCCTTTACTGTTCATCTGTAGGCACCTGTGTGTGGGGAGAGAGAGAGTAAAAGGTGGCTCCTTCCCTTGCTGTGAGTCAGCAGTAGCACCCTGCCTGGGTCATGGGAGCCCTGCTGGCAGCAGTGGTGCCTATTGCAAAGGGAAGCCAGTGGTCTTGGGTGTAAGCAGAATGTCTCCAAAGCTGGGTCACTCTGTGGACTTCTTCTGGCTCTAGGCAGGCACACCAGGCCAACCCCTTCAGGGGGCTTTTTCTATCCCTTCTCGACTGTGACAGCCAAGCCCAGAGTGGGCCTCCCTTTGTTCGTCGCAGGAACTGAAAGAGAGGCTGCAACAGTGGCTCCTCCCCACTGCTTGTGAGTCAGCAGTAGAGCACCACCACCATGGCCCCCCAGGTTTTTGTGGTAGGCATTTTCCACTGTGGATTCCTTCCCTCCTGTCCCCTCCGTCCATCTCCCCACAGCCAACAATATTTCTCTCCCTGAACCAGTTCTCTGGTGCTCATGTTCCAACTCCCAGAACCCCTGTGCAGTTGTGACCCTATGTCTCAGTCCAGGACATGCAGAGCCATTGTACAGACCCTCTGTGTGTTTCTCATTCTTTCCTGTCTGCCACAGATTGGCCACTTCACCCTCTTGGGACAGTCCCAAATGCCTCCCTTCTGAACCAAATTCTCCATTGGAGAGGGGATTTCCCCATCAGACAAGGGAGGTTTCCCCAAATTCAGCAATCTCTCCTCTGTTTTAGCTCCCTCTGTCCCAGGGTGTAGGACCAGTCCCTTTCCTTTCTTCTCCTCCTCTTTCTCCTTTTTTTTTCTCCCCTCTGTGCTACCCAGTTATGTTGGGATCTTTGTAGTCCTTTTAGTGTCCAAAGTCTTCTGCTAGTTTTCAGCCAGTTTTCTGTGGGAATTATTGCATCTTTTGATCTATTCCTGATGCATCTGTGGAGAGAGATGCATTCCACATCCTTCTAGTTCACCACCATCCCCCCCCCCTTAAATGCTACTTTGAGAATGGAATTATTATAATAAAGATTTACTTTCTTTACTTGCAATATTGAGGTTGCTATGATCTTCTACTCAGTTCATCAAACTCAAATATCAATCTATGCTGCATTTCAGTGGATTGGGTCCAGAACATCAATGATATATGTATGGACACCTACTGACCACCTGGGAAAATAAAAGGTCCCATCATTAAAGATATTGTGTATACCCAGGGAAATAATATTCACTTTAAACATTTTATTTACTATGACACTCAAGTTATTTTTTAACTTGTACTATGCTTCTTACAGAGACCCTGATACAGTAGAAAATGTTTTTGAAATCTATTAAAAATTACACAAAGCTTTGCTATTATCATTAATTGAAGTCAATATAGCTCCTCCTGGTCAAGCGCTATGTCAGGTTCATCACTAAAGCCCTGCATGTACTATCATGTTTAAATTTCATATCTACTCTATGAGGTCAGTATCATCTCCAATTTCTATAGAAGTTGAGGGATTCTCAAATCATATCTCTCAACTCCACTACCTATACTCCTAGCACTTGTGCTGTTTGAAACCATCTCTCTCTCTAATCCAATGCCTACTAGGTATATAATGATGTCTTGTTTTGAATTAGGAAAAGGAGCTAACACACAGAATGATTAGAGTTTTATTATGAAAGTATATCATACAGAAATAAATGTAAGATTTATACAATCAACAGTACATTAGGTGTATGCAATTTTAGAAAAGTCAATTAAAAAACAGATCATCTAGGCTACAGACTGAAAATGAATGAATCTTAACATAATGCAAATGAACAAAACAGTGGCCATTTTTTCATTTAGTTGTGAATGTTAGTAAGTAGTGACATGCCACTAAAAATGTCTTCCATAAACTAGAATAATGTATTTCAACACTTTCTACACCATTTTCATTTTGATAAACAAGAAGAAAATCAATTGTCCCCTGTAATGTTGCTTACAATTTCAAGTTAAATTATTATCAACAAATGGAGCTAGAAAAATTGGATATCTGTATACAGAAAAAAGAACGTTGACTCTTCCTTTTTCCCATGTACAAAAACAAACTTAAAATGGATTATAGACACAAATGCTACACTTAGAAGCTATACATTTATAGAAGAAAATATAAAGAAAAACTTCATAAACTTAGGTTAGACAAAGATGTCTTAGGTAGACACAAAATACATGAATTCTAAAAGAACACCTTGATAAGTTGGACTTAAACTTTAAAACATCTACTCTTGGAAAGATATTGCCAAGAGAATGAAAATGCAAACCATAGACTGAGAGAAATCATTTGAAAATCACAAGGGTAAGGAATTTGAATCTAGCATATATAAAGGAGTCTAAAATGTAATAATAAGAAATAAGTAACTCAATAAAACACTGGACAAAGTATTTAAATAGACACTTCAACAAAGAAGATATTTGGATGACAAACACATGATTTTTCCATCGAATCTGAACACTCTTGCACTGTTGGTGGGAATGTAAGTTGATACGGCCACTATAGAGAACAGTATGGAGGTTCCTTGCAAAACTAAAAATAGAATTACCATATGACCCAGCAATCCCACTACTGAGCATATACCTGGAGAAAACCATAATTCAAAAAGACACATGCACCCCAATATTCATTACAGCACTACTTACAATAGCCAGGTCATGGCAGCAACCTAAATGTCCATTGACAGATGAATGGATAAAGAAGATGTGGTACATATATACAATGGAATATTACTCAGCCATAAAAAGGAACAAAATTGGGTCATTTGTAGAGATGTGGGTGGACTTAGAGACTGTCATACAGAGTGAAGTAAGTCAGAAAGAGAAAAATATTTTATATTAACACATATATGTAGAACCTAGAAAAATGGTACAGATGAACTGGTTTGCAAGACAGAAATAGAGACACAGATGTAAAGAACAAATATACAGTCACCAAGGTGGGGGAAGAGGGAGATGGGATGATTTGGGGAGATTGGGATTGACATATATGCACTAATATGTATAAAATAGGTAACTAATGAGAACCTGCTGTATAGCACAGGGAACTCCACTTCACTGAACAGTAGAAACTGATAGAAACTAACACAACAATGTAAAACAACTATACCCCTATTAAAATAAATAAATAAATAAATAAATAAATAATAAACACATGAAAAGAGTGCTCATTATTACTAATTATCAGGGAAATAAAACCACTATAAGGTATAACTATATGACCATTAGAATGACTAAAATTTAAAAAAATGACTCTAATAAGTGTTAGTGAGGAGGTAGAACTCTTACATACTCTTCTTGAGGAATGTAAAATCGTTCAACCCTTTGGCAAACACTTTGTCAGTGTCTTAAAATATTAAACATGTACCTACCGTGTGATCTGGTCTTTCCACTCTGCTCTTTCTTTTACCTACGAGAAAAGAAAGTATATGTCCCCAGAAAATTTGTATATATAGAGCAGCTTTATTTGTAATAACCAAACTATAGAACAACTCAAATTCTCCATCAACAGATAAATGATATAAACAAATTGTGGGAGAGGCAGGATCAAGATGGCAGAATAGGAGGATGCTGAGCTCACCTCCCTTCACAAACACATCAGAACTACAACAAAACATAGACCATATCTTGCTGAAATTGACCTGAAGACTAACAGGGCAGCTCTTCTACCACCAAGACTGTAAAGAAAGATCACACAGAGTCTTGTAAGAAGTGAGAAGTGACCAAGTCAGGACCCACACCCATAGTGGAGGACACATGAGAAGAGAGGGATATCACAGGCTCAGGGATACTCCCTGGGGAGTAAGGGATTTGAGCCACATATTTGCCATCCCAGCTCTGGGTTAATACTAGTAAGAGGTCTGTTCAGATTGTCTATTTCTTCTTGATTCTGTCTTAGAAGATTGTATGTTTCTAAGAGGGAGTTTATAGCCATACAGGCCTATCTCAAGAAACAAGAAAAATCTCACATAAACAATCTAACCAAACATCTAAACGAATTAGAAAAAGAAGAAAAAAATAAAGCCCAAAGTTAGCAACAGGAATAATAAAAATCAGAGAGGAAATAAATAAAATAGAAAACAAAATGTCAATAGAAAAGATCAACGAAATGAAGAGCTAGTTTTTTTTAAAAAAGATAAACAAAATTGGTAAGCCTTTAGTAAGGCTCAGTAAGAAAAAATGAGAGGGTACCCAAATAAACAAAATGAGAAATGTAAGAGGAGAAATTACAGCTGATATCACAGAGACACAAAAAAATTACAAGAGAAGACTGGAAACCATAAAACTCCTAGAAGAATAGGTGATATACTCTTTGACATAAGCTTAGCAACATTTTTTTTTTTTGATATTTCTGCTCAGGCAAGGGAAACAAACAAACAAAAATGAACAAATGGAACCTAATCAAACTTAAAAGCTTTTACACACCAAAGGAAAACATCAACAAAACAAAAAAGATAATATACTGAATGAGATACTTGCAAATGATATGTTTGATAAAGGGTTACTATCCAAAATATAGAGAGAGCTCATAAACTCAATATCAAAAAAAAAAAAAAAAAAACTACAACCCAATTTAAAAAATGGACAGAAGACATGAATAGACATTTTTCAAAGACATACAGATGGCCAACAAGCATATGAAAAGATGCTCAGCATCACTAATTGTTAGTGAAAAGCAAATCAAAACAAAATGAAGTATCACCCCACAGCTGTCAGAATGTCTCTTGTCAAAAAGACAACAAATAATAAATGTTGTGATGATATGGATAAAAAGGAACTCTAGTATACCGTTGGTGGGAATGTAAGTTTGTATAGCCACTATGGAAAACAGTATGGATGTTCCTCAAAAAAATTAAAAATAGAATTACCATAGAGTCCAGCAATTTGACTCCTAGGTGTGTATCCAAAGGAAATGAAGAAGCTAATTAGAAAAGATATATGCACCCTAATGTTCATAGTAGCACTATTTACAATAGTCAGGATATGGAAGGAACAGATGAATTGCAATCTACATACCATATCTGCTTTATCAATTTAATTATTTTATGTCTGAGTAATAAATGAAATATTTGCCACAAAATAATTAAATTAAATTTTCCCATTTGCAACAGCATGGATGGACCTAGAGGGCATTTTTCTTAGTGAAGTAAGTCAGACAGAGAAAAGCAAATACTATATTTTTTTACTTATATGTGGAATCAAAAAAAAATAAAACCAATGATTATAGCAAAACAGAAACAGATGAACAGGTACAGAGAACAAACTAGTGGTTATCAGTGAAGAGAGGACTGGGAGGATGGGCAAGATAGGGGAGAAGGATTAAGAGGTACAAGCTACTAGATATAAAATAAATAAAACACAAAGATGAAATGCACAGTGCAGAGAACATAGCTCATATTTTATAATAATGTCAAATGGAGTGTAGTCTGTAAGAATATTGAATCAGTATATTGTACACCTGAAAATAATATAATATTGTAAATCAGTTATACCTAAATTAAAAAAAGAAAGAAGGGCTTCCTAGGTGGCGCAGTGGTTAAGAATCCGCCTGCCAATGCAGAGGTCACGGGTTCGATGCCAGCTCCAGGAAGATCCCACATGCCGTGGAGCAACTAAGCCCGTGTGCCAAAAAAAAAAAAAAAAATCTTAAAAAAAAAAAGAAAGAAGGCAATGTATTTCCCTTCCTTGGGGGGAAAGTTGTGATATAGTCATACAATGGACTACTACTCAGCAGTATAAAATAAATGAACTATTAATACATATAACAACACAAATAATTATCAAAATAATTATGCTGAGAAAAATACATGCAACAAGATGAGGCCATACTGAATGGCTTCATCTATATAAAATCTGGAAAATGCAGACTAATATCTATTAAAAGAAAACACATCAGTTGTTGTCTGGGGACAAAGGGAGAGAAATGAAGGAAGTGATTATAAGGAGGCACCAGGAAACGTTTAGAAGTAGTAAAAGTGCTCTTTATCTTACTTGTGGTGATGATTTTGTGGGTATGTAAAAACTCAATAAAATTGTACATTTTAAATACATGGGGTTATTATATGTCAAATTTACCTCAATGATGCTGGTTGTAAGAGCTCATCAAACTCTAAAAAGGATTCTATTTACTGAAATTGGAATTTCTCTAAAATAATAAAAAAACATTATAAATGATATAAATAAATAATAACATGAAACAGACTCTCTCAAACTGCACATTCTTTGTTTTCTTTAAAAATCATTCCTCAGATTTATAAAGATCTTTATAGTCAAAAAGCTCCAAGAAGCTCATGCATACATGTGCACAACAAGAGGGTCAGCTTTCTGAATAATGGCCCACTTATACAGGGCACTGTATTGTCAAAGGACTTCTATGTACATGATCACCTTTGATCTTCATAAATACCCTCATTCAGTCTCTAAGTACCTCCTCACAGAAAACTGACTCCTCAGCATTTTGGCATGTGCTCCAGTGCAACCACCGTCTTAATCTGTGTGGCTTCTTAGCAGGGCCAGAGTGCTCACCCAGCTCAGTCTGGGGTGTGTGACAAGGTGTTCACGGGCAACCTGGCAACTGCTACAGCAGACCTCTACCCTGACTTGGAGGCTGGCCACTGGACATACACCCCTCAAGAGTGCAGTCCAGGCTTCCCGCAGCCATTCTAGTTGTCCCAGCCGTCCTCCAAGCAGCCAAGGGGACTCCCCCACCTAGGACCCAGGACTTGGGTATCCAGTCTGTGGCTTGTACTACTCACTCCCCAGGGCCGGTGTTTGCCCTGGTAATCTCCCTTTTCCTTTGAGTCCCCTCCCAGGGGCACAAGTCCCAACATAATCACTTTTCTTCCCTTTCTACCTAATGATGTGTGTATCTTTCTTACAGCCTTGGTTATACAGGAGTCCTGCCAGTTTCAGGTTAGTTTTCAGTGAGAACTCTTCCACATGTAGATGTATTTTTGGTGTGTATGTGGGGGGAGGTGTGCTCCAAGACCTCTTACTCTGCCATCTTGATCCCTCCTCTCACATATTATTTTAAGCTAAGTTATTGCACCATGTTGTGAAATCAGGTAAACACATTTGAAATGTGTCAGAGTCACACACATAAACAACATAGTATGTGCATTATAACACACATACCAAATATGTTTCCAACTTTCTTATAATTAAGATCATATATCTGGCAGCCTCAAAAAAAAAAAAAGGTTGCAAAATGCTTTCCAACCATAATATATCTCTTTGCTTTCATTTTACTCACAGTTCTAGCAAATATAAGTATATGCTCTTGCAGGACAGAATTTTTGAAGCATAAAATTGGAAACACTGAGGGGAGATATTAGCTAGAGACTGAACTGAAGATGTACAAATAGCAAAAGGGTTTTAGGAATAGATGTCAGCCAAAAATCATTAGCAAAAGCAGAATCAAGATTAGAGGAAATCCAATCTCATAATTACCACTAAATCTGAACAACAGTTTTATTTAAAAAATATCTTGATATAATTTCAAACTTGCAGAAACATCACAAATATAGCACAAAAATTTGTGGAATCTTTTATCCAGAATCCTCCAATTGTTTTTATTTCACTATTCATTCCCCCTTATCTTTCTCATATTTTTTTCTTCTGAACCATTTAAGATTGTTACAGACAAATTAATGCAAGATGCAAGTTTACTCCTAAATAATTCAGTGTGTATTCCCTGTGTATTTTGTATGTCCCTTAAAATAAAAATTATCTCAATTAATCACAGAACAATCATCAAAATCAAGAAATTATCATCAGTACACCTGCAAGGGCTATTCTTATTTCATCATTTATCCTAATAATTTCTTTTATGGTCATGTCTCCTTTGTCTGCTTTACTCTAGAACTGTTCCTGAGTCCATCTTTGTCTTTCATAACTGACATCTTGGAACAGACAGGACAGTTCTTTGGTAGAATATCTCAATTTTGCCTTGTCTGATATTTTCTCATGGATAGATTCAGGTTATGCACATTTGGCTGTGAAAACACAACATGAGGCTGTTTTTCTCAGTGCTTCACATCAGGAGGCACATGCTGCTAATTGTCAGAGCTGGCAGTGTTTACTTTGTTCACTTGGTTAAAGTGGTACCTGCCAGTCTTCTCCGCTGTAGAGTTAGTACTTTGGTCTTTGTAATTACTACATAATTGTGATGAGATAGTTTGAGACTATGTAATTATCATGTTAGTCCCTAAACTTTCACTCACTATTTACAGTATCCATTGATGACTCTTGCTTGAAATAATTATTACTATGATGCTTGTGTTGATTTTCTAATTTCATCATTTTTTCTACATTTATTTTTGATTTTATGGTAAAGAACAGCTTTTTCTTCTCTCTCTCTCTCTCTCTCTCTCTCTCTCTCTCTATATATATATATATATATATACACACAAACACATATTCACATAAACACATGTGTAAATATTCTCAGGTGTGTGAAGATATCTTAGAATATATATACATATGTATATACATAAATATTCACACACACACACACACACTATTTATACATTTTAGTGTACGCCCGTAATTCTTTGAGCATATTTCTGAACCAATGCTCTAGCCCTACAATCAGTTATTTCTCTGAAGAGCTCTGGTTCTTCTTACTTGTTATTGGTTTGAAAACCAAGATCAGGGTTTTAGGTGTGCTCACTGCACATGGGTATTTCATTTCATTCATTCTAGATGTTTTAGTACAGAGAACTTGGAGATACACAAACACACACACAGACATTTTTATCTGTTTTTATATCTAGCTCTCCATACGTAGTGAAGTTCATGAATTCACATCGATGTCTCTTAATTCCATTCCAACACCTCTAAAAAATATTTCTATTACTCAATGAAATTAGACAATAGCTAAAAATCAAAGGTATACAAATTGGGGGAAAATAATTTAAACTTGTTTCTATTGGCAGATTATATAGTCATGTGCTTGAAAAACACAAGAGAATAAATGATAAACCTAACTCAAGTCATATAGGAACTCAATAAAGTATCAAATTGTAAAAGCTAACATATTTAAATCAATAACCTTCATATATACAAATAATAATCTGCTAGAGGATATAATAGACTTTCCCTACTCCATTTAAAATAGCAAAAAAATAAAGAGTTTAAGAAATCTTTAAAACTCCCTATTATTTAAGCATCAATTTTCTCTTCCAGCCAAGAATTAACAGAAACTTATTAAATTTCTAGTTTGAATGGATTAGTAATGTCTCATTGTACTGCACTGTGACCTAAGAATGTGTTTTTAATATCTTTACCTCATAAATCTTTGATGTTTTCTTCGTGACATGATGTATGATCAATTTTGTGGCTGTTCCATGCACACTTGAGAAGAGGTATATTCTCTATAATCAGTGTGTAAAGTTCAATCCATCATCATATAACTTTATTCAATCTGACTTGTACTGAGAGTAAGTGTTAAAGTTTTCTATTATTAGTGTGTTTCTGTATGTCTCCTTCAGTGTCTGGTAAGTTTTGCTTTATAACAGTGGTTGCTGTGTTATTTTCTGTATAGATATGCATATTCACTTTTCTCCATTGTGAAATGTAAATTTTATCATTAAAAAGGTTCATTTTTATAACATTTAATGCTTTGTGGTTTAAATTCTGCTTTAATATCACTATCACTGTGTGTGGTTTCTTATTCCAATACAACTAGTCTAACTTTACTCATCCATTTATTTTTAGCTTTTTAAGTTATTGATATAGGTGAGTCCCATACACACCACACAGCTGTCTTTTTTTAAAATCCAAATGGAAAATCTTTTCACTTCTTAATACATGAATTAAGCTCATTCACATTTGTGATAAGAATAATATTACTTATTTCCATTCTGCCTATTTTTTATTTTATTTTTATTTTATTTTTATTAATTTTTATTGGAGTATAGTTGCTGTACTAATTTATATGAGAATTACTTTGTTTTTTTAATTTTTGAAATTTATTTTGATAATTAAGAAGGTTTGTCTTTTTTTCTACCTCTTCAATGTTCTTATTTAACTTTTTCATCTCTAGTTTATAACTTTAATAGAACTTTTTTTGTTGTTTGTTTAGTTTAATGAAGTCAATTTCTCCTGAGAATTAAGCTAATATTATTGCTTTCATTTTTCAGTACCCTCAAGGGGTGGAATTATTTCTCAGACCTTGATTATAAAGAAAAATACCCTGAAAACAAAGGCAATCAGTGTCTTCAGAAAGTATGACTTCAGCCATGAATAAGAGATCAGTGTAAGGACTTTTAGCTATTATCAGTAAATGGCTTATTCCATGTTTCTCTGCCAGGAAGTCTTGTCCACATCTCTCCTTGGGGCTGCATAGTGCAGAAACTAGGCACAGCCAAAGCAGTATGTAATTATTCTTCCCCTCTGGAGCTAAAGGTATTTTTATCCTTTTGTTCAGTAGATGCTTACTTTTTTTAATGTAAATATAATAAAAAATGTTGATGCAAAAGCTGATCAGGCTAGTAGGGGTCTCTGGCCATGTCCTTATGTCAGACTCACAATAGATAGAGTCACACCTAATAAACATAATGGTTTAAGTACAGTATTAAAGTGAACCTGTACCAAAATTTGCATTGTCCAAGATAACTGAGAAGCCTTCAGTGAATAGGTAAAATAGCATAGGCTATGCACATTGGGATACATTTTATTAACAGAAAAAGAAATACAAATGACGTCAGCCGATAAGCTGATCTCCCCTATTTCCCCTCATTATTTTTTAAGAACTTTTATTGAGAGATAATTGACATACAATAAACTACAAACACTTAAAGTGTACAATTTGATGGGGTTTTTTTCTTATTAGTAACGTGTATATGGCAATACCAATCTCCCAATTCATCCCACCTCAATTCCCTCATTATTATAGGTCTGCTTACACAGTGTAGCATATCTGCCAACCTGCCTTCTGGGGATCCTGCCCATTTTATTTAATGAAGAGAACCACTCTAGTAGGAAAATCTTCTCTCCCAAAATGTACATTTTTCTCTCTCTCAACATGGATTATTAATAGTTCAAAGGCTCTACATTTTACTCTCTCCAGGTGATAAACATGCTTTCTAGAGGAAAACCTAGAATCTCAGGGGCTCTGGGATCTCCAGCTGATGAAATAAGTTATATCCCTTACATGACTGATGTGGCAAATATTATGCAGAACAAATTCTCTCCAGAGAAGGATCCCAGAATCTAGACTTGTGGAATTAACAGGAGGTTCCATATCAGCCTCATCACATTATTAAAATCCCTGTTTACCTATCTATCTATCTATCTGCGTATCTATCTATCTATCCTTCACATCTCTAAGACATTTAATTTGCCTCAGTTAATTTTTTTTTCAATTTACCATACTCATATATAGAATTAAGATGGAAAGTGGTGAAATTTGACACCCCATCAAAAAATACTCCTGTAATTATAACATCCATAACCTTGAAAATCATTGAATATAAACTGAGTTAATGGATTAAAGTATTTTTCTTTAGATATCTTCATATGCTTACTCAAATTTTTAAGAAAATCTTTATAAAATTCTGCTTATTTTTTCGACCAGATCATCTCTTGTCCCCAGAGCAGAAATATCATGATTCCCACCTGGATATCCAGTCTCAGTGTATGTAAATCTATCCACAGTCAAGATACATTGAGTTAATTTTACCCATCAGACTAATATATATCTCACTAATACCTTGATGATGGAATTTGCATCTCTGAATAGTTCGCACGAATTTAAGCCCTTACTCTGTACTAGACACTGTGCCATCTCATTGAAACCATAGTGCATGAATGTTTGGGATTCTCTCTTTTTCTCTGAGAAATCAGAACAATGTGATAGTCATTGTCTTCTAGTGTAACATCTGAATCCTAAAGTTATTAAATGCAATTGGAGGAGGATTGTGATTGGCAAAACAAAGTCCCAGTCTTGACAATGTGAAATCTGGGGTGTTGCTCTGACAGTTGAAGGCTCAGAGACTGGCAGAAAGAGTTCCATATAGTTCATTGGAAAATATTCATCCTGATATTTTTTAAAAATATGGACGGAAGAGAGGAAAAAACAAGAGAGAGAGAGAAATTTGGTCAAATTCCCTATGATACAAGATTGCTTAAATCCCAGGACTCAGAAAAAGCACACACATAGTTAAACATATAACACAATAAAACATATGCAAATTAATTTTTTAAAAAAGATTGTACTATAATCTCCTATTGCTGAACCCAAGCTATATAGTGTTTTAGCTATGATAGCTGTACTTAGCCTGAAGATGGGATGAGCTTTCCTATTAATACAATTTCTTGTCAGGATTAAAAAGTATTTTGAGGAAGCAGAATCAGTTATTTTTTCTGATGGTCCTGCAGAATTTTATTTTTATTTCCTTGATTCCTAGGGATAAAATTATTGGACTCTACCTGATATTGTGTGCCTGTAAGTTTGGAATAAATCTGGGTTTGGCCAGGTAGTTGTATGTACAGAGCTCTTTGTGGCAATAAGATGGACCATTCTTCAAAAATAAAGGGGCTGATATGTTAATTCCCATTGTTTCCCAGACATAATAACCTTCCTCAAATGCATAAATTATTTCTTTGGTTTACTATTCATTTATTAATTTTTGCATTCACCAAGCAAAATTCAAATATTCACAAATATTATATGCAATGACAGAATCAAAACACATTGATGGATAATGCATGACCCTTGGAAAAGTGACAGTTATTAAATTTCAAGTTTAAAAGCATGAAAGTTTAGAGCATTTCATAGCCATTGTATGTTTCCATGTGGCCAAGACATGGCAATGACTGCCATATTTGCAATCCCCTTTTGTGGGAAAAAAAGATGATTGTGTTTTCTTAAGTAGAGTAGGGACAGGGCTTGACTTGAATGAGGCTCTTTTGGTTTCCCAGAAGTTCAGAAAACAGACTTTTTTTCAGGGACAATCTGTAATGGACAATGTGCAACCAATCAGAAGCTCTTTCCGGGAGTGTCTGGATATTTGGGGACACGCAAACCCAGGTAAGTAGCAGTGTAAGAGTAAGCAGAGGCAGAGATCATCGGGTCTGGTAGAAGAAATCAAGAGTAGGAACAATCAAAACTGGACGCTGGAAGGATGCTGAGTTCATTGGGTCCCCAGACCTGCACAACATCCTGAGTCACATTGCATTCCTCCCAGATTTGGAGGCTGCTAAGACATTTGTTGGTAATTCACATGTATTCTTAAAATAAGTTCCCATTAACTGAGGTGAAATAAATCTTACAAAATTCTTGTCTCAAAAGAGTGCTTAATCCTTGTTCATGTAATAAGATTTCTACATACTCTATGATTTTTAACAATTATTTTTAATAATTACCTTTACAAAATATTAAAAATGACAAATGTATTTATTAAATATTTACAAGAAATAAAAGGAATCATTTCAATAAAACATATTTATCAAAAACATCATTTAAAAAATACATTTTTTATGTTTAGTGTGTGCTTCCTTCTATAATACTGTCCATTCCATCCTCCAGAAGGATATATATATACATATCCTTAAATAATATATTACAGTTTTAAAATTCTTGTATAAATGGAATTCTATTCTCCTATAATTTGCATTTTTGGTAAATATTGTATTCCTGAGATTTATTAATAATATTACATGTAGCTTTATTTAATGCATTTTCAGTGTCAAATGGGATTCTATTTTATAAATGCTATTTATCTATTATATAAATGCCATTATACAACTTTATTATAAAAATCCATTACCCATTTATATTTTACTGCAGAATTGTTCCAAACTGGACATGAACACCAAAAATGGTTAAATGGTTTTGGAATGGCCATGTCATTGTGCTAATTCACACTAAGCTTACTGTTCCTAAAAATATGTAAGATTTTTATATATGTCTCTGGTAAGTTATATCTGCTCTAGTCTTTTTTTTTTTTTTTTAATTGGCTGTGTTGGGTCTTCGTTGCTGCACATGGGCTTTCTCTAGTTGTGGAGAGCGGGGGCTACTCTTTGTTGTGGTGCGTGCGCTTCTCATTGCAGTGGCCTTTCTTGTTGCAGAGCATGGGCTCTAGGCACGTGGGCTTCAGTAGTTGAGGCACACGGACTCAATAGTTGTGGCTCACTGGCTCTAGAGCACAGGCTCAATAGTTGTGGCGCACGGGCTTAGTTGCTCTGCGGCATGTGGTATCTTCCTGGGGCAGGGCTCGAACCCATGTCCCCCACATTGGCAGGTGAATTCTTACCCACTGCACCACCTAGGAAGTCCCTCTGCTCTAGTCTTATAGTAGTTGGCTTTAACAGATCAAATGAATTTATTTTTGTTAAATTACATATTATTGTAATTATCTCTCCATCCTGTCTTTCAGGGACTTTGGGGATCCTCATTCTGCCATCTAACGTATTTGTCTTTTCTTTGGACACAATTCTATATTGTTATCTAAATCACTGATGTGGACAGGACTGGGTGGAGGTCATAGGTCTGAGACAAATGTTCATAAACTTTACTCAGATTGACAGTGCTCTGATAACCAGTATCATATGAGTGATTATTTGACTGGATTCTATTCCACCTAAACACCCTTCAGTCCCTATAATAGACTAGACTATCACAAAGGACCATGGCAGTCGCCTCACTGGAATTCAGCTCTGTCTACTGAATTTTGATTACAGTAGTATGTTAAGTCTGTCAGAGAAGAAACTGAGGTTGGTTAAAAATGACTTCTTTGTGATCCCTGCTAGGTTCAGTTTCAATTGTATCATTTCTAACTAACGTGCACCACTGGCAGATGTAATGGGGCAGTTGGGCATGTATTTTGGAACTGATAATTCTTCTCTTGCAGCTTATTTAAATCATATCAAGCATACTGAATATTATTCTGTTTATTTGCAGGACCTCACCCAAGCTCATATGTGCCTCAACCCATTCCTCTGTGAACTAGTAATCATCCATTAGCCATAAGGGGATTATTGGAGCAGGACAAGGCTGTATAGATTGCTTAAGTCAGTGGTTTGGGTTTTCAAACTGTGTTCCTCATAGATCAGTGAGTCTCTGGGGCTACCAGAATGCAAATGAGAAAGTTGATACACAGAGTTTCAAGGATGTCTATCAGCACTTAGATTAAGATGTCTCAAATTTTTTTGTTTTATAGTCTAGATTTCTACTGAGAATTTTTTTAAAGTTTCTATTACAAAAAATATTTCTAAATTCCACCAATTTAGTCTCCTGCCCTTTTTGTCCCACCATGTTTTTATTTATTTGTATTTATTTTTTTTTATTTTAGATCTTTATTGGAGTATAATCACTTTATACCTTTGTGCCAGTTTCTGCTGTACAAGAAAGTGAATCAGCTGTATTTAAACGTATATCCCCATATCCCCTCCCTCCTGTGACGCCTTCCCACCCTTCCTATCCCACCCCTCTAGGTCATCACCAATCACAGAATTGATCTCCCTGAGTTATGCAGCAGCTTCCCACTAGCTATCTATTTTACCTTTGATAGTATGTATATGTCAATGCTACTCTCTCACATGGTCCCAACTTCCCTTATCTTTCTAATATGGTGCTACTAGTTTCTCAAGCAGATTGCTAGCATTTGGGGGAATGCTTAATCCCATATGGAAATTTATAGCTTACCTTTGTCTTTTTTGAGTAGGATATAGTGTATATAATAGAGGTAGTCAGCAGGATGATGGAGTAAAAAAGCAGAGAGATTGGTATGTGCATATATATATATGAATACAAAGTTTAGCTGGACAGAAATTGTATTTTAAAATAAATAGGTAAAGTTAAACAATAGATTGTTATTTATACCATTCCAATGAACACTGAAGATTTTGAAAATGTCTCAAAGATTGCTGAGGAAGCTAGAGTCTCCTAGAAGGTAAATCCCCAGCTTCCTTCATTTCTTGCTGGTTTCTTGTCACCCTGTTATTTCTTCTCTTAACCTCTGCTTCTTGTTTTTTAAAATTCCTCCCACTGATTTTCATTCTTATGTTGCTGGCTGTCAAGGAATTACTTCTGTTGTAAACATAAAATCTCTTTTCATTTGGAAGGATGTAAGCTAATAATTACTGCAAACAAAGAAATAAAGCAATGTGCTCGAGATCCTATTGGTATATAACAATCAATAGCAAACAAAAAAAGTGTAAAACAATCACTTTATGACAGTCACAAAATCTATGGGTCAAAAACTGGGAGAGCAAGAACAGTATAGATGGCCTGCTCCTCTTTCAGTGTCTGAGACATCATCTGGGAAATTTCAAAGGCTGGTTGGTGACTCAGCCGTTGTTGGAATCATCTGTAGCTATCTTCACTCATAGACTGGCAGTTGAGGCTAGATGTTATCTGAGGTCTCAGCTGAGTTGTTGGCCAGACTTCTATATTTGGCTTCTCACTGTTCTTTGGAAATGAACATTTTTCCAATGGGTTATTTAGGCTTCTTTATAGGATGGTAGCTAGTTTTCAAGAGTAAGCCTCCCCAAAACAAAAGGCAAACATTTATGGTATATTTATAATCTAGTCTCAGAATTCATGTATCCTCACTTCTTCCATATTGTGCGGGTTGTAAGAGTCAAAAATATCCACCAAGGACATGGATGACCATCTTGGGAAAATTCAGTCTGCCACAGTCCACCCTTTAGCAACAATTCATGTCTCTTCTATGTACAAACCATATTCATCTCTACATCAGGATTCTCAAGTCTCATGCCATTATGGTATCAGCTCCAATTCTAGGGTCTAGTTATCTAAATCAGCTTCAGGTTCCTCTCAATCTGAAGATATAATGAAACAAATTATTTTCTCCATAAATGCAACATACAGTTGAAAAAGGGCTAGGGTAATTGCTATGGACACTCTCACTCAAAATTGTAGACAGCAAGAGAAAGAACAATCACCATTTTATAACAATTCTGAAATCCACATGGCTCCTGTTTCCAGTGACTTGATTAGAGCACAGTTGTCCTCCCAAGAAGTTGTTCCCCATGGCTATGGGCTCCATCTTCTGGGATTTCAGTTGTAAGACAATCTTCCTTTTCCACAAAAAGTGACCCACACTTATAACTGAGTAGTTTTCCATTCTGCTTCCTACCTGTATAAGTTTAGGATCAAAAGGTATTTTTGCATTTTGCACAATTTCTGTACTTTAAGCCCATTTGATATAATTTTATAAAATACATTCTAATATGGTAATTTATAATCCAATCCATTACACAAATGCCACACCCACAAATATCTTCAAGATAAGCCCTTCTCTTTCTGGCACTCTCTGTGTGAATGCCCTGGAACAATATCATTAAAAGTCTTAGAAATGCTATTGTTTCATCAAGAAATTCTGTAAGGCATGCCCTAAATCTCCTTACAGGGCATTTTTTTTATTTGAACAATCCTATGAGGCAACACCATAGATCATTCCAAGGCTGTAAAACATGGAATAGAACATTCTCACCAAGGATGTGCTTTTCACATGAGGCCCTTTCTTAATCTCAGAATAATATTCTATCAGGAAAGGCTAGGAATGAGAACTAATTTATTTTCAAATCCAGGAGGTCTTGATTTAGATGTTTAGCAGAGTATCCTTTGGGTTTTTCTGTCCTCTTTTGCTATTGGCAGTACAAGTAGCAAAAAGAAGCCAGATGATACTTTCGATACTCTGACTTAAAATCTTTTTAGCTTAATCATCTGATCTGAAGGACAGATTTTTCATTTTTTACATTATTTCAGGAAACAGTGTTGGCAAACTTTTCATGACTATATAACAAGTGTCTCTCTTATTCTAGCTTCAAAAATCATTTTCCTTACTTTTTCTTAAGCCCTCATTGACATACCCCTCTAGGACTAACAATGTCCACTAAGCCCTTCCAGCTCCCTCCCTGCCTTGTCTGGAAGATAATTCTATGTGTCTTGGCTTTTTTTTTTTTTTTTCCACAGAAATGCCTTTCTTCCAGATATCAAAATATCTTGGTTGTCTACTGTTTTGTAACAGACAATCCCAAAACGAGGCGTCTTAAAATAACAATAGTAATTACCTACATATGATCAATTGAACCAGGACTCTACAAAAAATAGACTTTGCTATTTAACTGGGGCCTGGAGATCCACTTTTGAGATGTCTGCCTCACTTGATGTGCATGTTTGTGCTGGCTGTCAGCTGGAAGCTCAGCCAAGGCTGTGGGCGAGATCACCAGTTCCTCTTTATGTGGGTCTCTCCATGGGCTGCTTGGGCTTTTTTAAGCATGGTGGCTGGATTCCAAGAGTGAACATCCCAAAAGAACAAAGCAGAAATTCCTGGTACTTATATTCCCTAGTTTCCCAAATCACTTACCACCACTTGCACTGTTAAAAATTAAGAGTGTATACCTGGAATAAACATTCACCATGAAGAGCATGGTGACTATATTTATAGGTGTATATGTGTTTAATTTTAAAACTACCTACAAGAGCAACACAAATTTCTTGACAGAAAAGTAAACCACCCATAACAATCACATGCAATAAAACAAAACATGCAAACAAACAAAAACATTACTTCAGCAAAACCTAAAACCTTTCAAAGTAGTTATTACATCTATCATCATGTTCTTTAGGATTTAGGATGACTGTGCATCTCACATCAACTTTAATGTCCTCACAATATTGTGTTATGTGAATATGCAATATGTAACAGAATTTAGGGACTGCTCAGAAGCTTTTAATTCTGTGTGTACTTCTGAAAATAGCCTAATTTTTTTCCCTAATTTAGTAATTTAATATAACAATACATTGAGATGCAGGAGAAGCTTCTTGGTTAAAGGCTAGATTGAGAGCCCTAAAGTCTTTCTTTTGAGGTTCAACTCTATTACATTTAAAGGACTAGAGTGGAAAAAAAGAAAAGGAGATGGCAGAGGAATGAAACAAGGAGATTACCCTCCTCCCCACAAATACATCAAGAATACATCTTCATGTGGAACAGCTCATACAGAACACCTAACAAATGCTGGCATGGGACCTAAGACTTGCAAAAAGGCAAGAAAATCTCCACATAAGTGGGTAGAGCAAATAAAAAAAAAAGAAAGAGACAAAGGAAGTGGGATGACACCTGACCCTCTGGGAGGGAGCTGTGAAGGAGGAAAAGTTTCCACACACTAGGAAACCCCCTCACTGGTGAGAACAGAGGTGGAAGGAACTTTGGAGCCTGTGAGGAAAGGGCAGAAACAGAGGTACAGAGGGCAGAGTGGGAAGATTCCCACATGGTACTGACCAGCACTTCCCAGCCTGAGATGCTTGTCTGTTCATCTGCTGGGGCAGTTGGGGTCTGGGCGTTGAGGCTTGGGATTGGAGGTCAGACCCTAGGGAGAGGACTGGGGTTGGCTGTGTGAGGACAGCCTGGGGAGGCTAGTGTACCACAGCTAGCTGGGAGGGAGTTTGGGGAAAAGCCTGGGCCTGACAGAGAGGCAGGAGACCTTTGTTGCTTCCTGATCCAGATGCTTACAGATGGCAGGGTAATGCCTATGTGAGCTCAAATCATGGTTGTATCTCAGACCGCAGAGGCTGTCACTGCTGCCACCAAGGGTCTTGGATACAAGGCTCAGGAGAATGCACAGCACACCTCAGGCTCTTGCAACTTCACACCATCCTCTGCTGTCATAGGCTCTTCACACACATTTCACTTGTGACTGCCATATCCCTCCCTCCCCCTAGCCTGAGTGAGCAAGTGAGCCCTAATCAGCCACTGCTTTTACCCCCTCTTGCCTGAAAGGGGAAGAGACACCTGAGGCAGCCCACATGCAGAGGCAGGGCCAAAACCAAAACTGAGCCCTGAGGGCTGTTCGACCAAAGAAGAGAGATAGGAACTTATTGGTGCTGCCTCAGGAACAGCAGGGTTAAATCTCTGCAATCGGTTTGGTAAGACTCTTATCTGTGGATTATTTGAATAGACAATGAGTGTTCCTACAATTGAGGCTGTGGACTCTGGGGGCAACTGTGGACTTTGGGGGCAAGTACATGCAGCAGTAAGGCCAGATCAGAGTCTGAATTGGCACCACAGTGCCCACAGCAGGTCCAGAGACTTACCTAGAAGTACTGGAGGAATTCCTGATTTGCTTTCTGCATTTGATTTCTTTCCAGTTCCATGTTTTTGTCAGTTTAGTTTTCAGTGTTTGTTTATTGGTTTGGACACTCAATTCTTTGTTCTCTCTCTCTTTTTTTCTTTTTGTGAGTGCATGTGTGTATGTGTCTTTTTGTTATTTTGTATGTTTAGCTTTCATTTTACCATTTGTCTTTTTTTTTTCCTTCCTTTTCTTTTCTTCTGTGCTTTGCAACTTTCAGGGTCTTGGTGCCCTGGTTGGGGGTAGGACCTTAGCCTCCAAAGTGGGAGAGCCGAGTGAAGGATGTTTGACCACCAGAGAATTCCCAGCCCCATGGAATACAAATTGGCGAGAACTCTTTCAGAAGTCTCCATCTCAACACTAAGATCCAGCTCCACCCAACAGCCAGCAAGCTCCAGAGCTGGACGCCTCATGTCATACAACTAGCAAGATAGGAACACAACCCCATCCATTAGCAGAAAGTCTGCCTAAAGTTATACTAAGTTCACAGACACTCCAAAACACACTGCCACATGTGGCCTTGCCCATTAGAAGGACAAGATCCAGCTCAACTCATCAGACACCAGTCACCCCCATCAGGAAACCTACACAAGCCACAGAACCAACATCAGCCATTGGGAACAGACAACAGAAGTAAAAGGAACTATGACCCTGCAGCCTCAGGAAAGGAGACCCCAAGCACAGTAAATCAAGAAAAGAGAAGACACAGAAATATGCAGCAGATGAAGGAACAAGATAAAAACACATGAGACCTAAAAAATGAAGAAGAGATAGGCATTCTACCTAAAAAACAATTTAGAGTAATGATATTAAAGACAATCCAAGATCTCAGAAACAGAATGGAGGCACAGATGGAGAAAATACAAGATAAGTTTAACAAGGACCTAGAAAAACTAAAAAGCAAACAGAATGATGAACAACACAATAACTGAAATTAAAAAAATAAACTCTAAAAAAGAACCCTCTAGAAGGAATCAATAGCAGAATAACCAAGGCAGAAGAACAGAGAAGTGAGCTGGAAGAGAGATTGGTGGAAATAACTGCAGTGGAGCAGAGTAAAGAAAAAAAAAAATGAAAAGAATTGAGGAGAGTCTCTGAGACCTGGGGGACAGCATCAAATGCACCAACATTTGAATTATAGGAGTCCCAGAAGAAGAAGAGAAAAAGAAAGTGTCTGAGAAACTACTGGAAGAGATAATAGGTGAAAACTTCCCTAACATGGGAAAATAAATAGTCAATAAAGTCCAGGAAGTGCAGAGAATTCCATATAGAATAAAACCAAGGAGGAACACAATGAGACACATCTTAATCAAACTATCAAAAATTAAATACAAAGAGAAAATATTAAAAGCAACAAGGGAAAAGCAACAATTAACATTCAAGGGAATTTGCATAAGGTTAACAGCTGATCTTTCAACAGAAACTCTGCAGGCCAGAAGGGAGTGGCAGGATATATTTAAAGTGATGAAAGGGGAAAACTCACAAACAAGATTACTCTATGCAGCAAGGATCTCATTCATATTTGATGGATAAATCAAAAGCTTCACAGACAAGTAAAAGTTAAGGGAATTCAGCACCACCAGACCAGTTTTACAACAAATGCTAAAGGAAGTTTTCTAGGCTGGAAACACAAAAGAAGGAAAAGACCTAGCAAAACAAACCCAGAACAATTAAGAGAATGGTAGTAGGAACATATATATCAATAATTATCTTAAATGTCAATGGATTAAATTCGCCAACCAAAAGACACAGACTGGCTGAATGGATACAAAACTAAGACCCATATATATGCTGTCTAGGAGAGACCCACTTCAGAACTAGGGACACATACAGACTGAAAGTGAGGGGATGGAAAAAGATATTCCATGCAAATTGAAATCAAAAGAAAGCTGAGGTAATAATTCTCATATCAGACAAAATAGACTTTAAAATTAAGACTATTATAAGAGACAAGGAAGGATACTACATAATGATCAAGGGATGATTCCAAAAAAATGTAACAATTATAAATATTTATACACCCAACATAGGAGCATCTCAATACATAAAGCAAATGTTAGCCATAAAAGGGGAAATCGACAGTAACACAATAATAATGGGGGACTTTAATACCCCACTTACACCAATGGACAGGTCATCCAAACAGAAAATAAATAAGGAACACAGTTCTAAATGATACATTAGAACATCTTGACTTAATTGATATTTATATGACATTGCACTCAAAAACTATAGAATACACTTTCTTCTCAAGTGCACACAGAACTTTCTCCAGGATAGATCACATCTTGGGTCACAAATCAGTAAATTTAAGAAAATTGAAATTGTATCAAGCATCTTTTATGATCACAATGCTAGGAGACTAGATGTCAATTACAGGAAAAAAAACTGCAAAATGTACAAACACATGGAGGCTAAACAACACACTAACTAAATAACTAAGAGATCACTGAATACATCAAAGGGGAAATCAAAAAATACCTGGAAACAAATGTTAATGAAAACACAATGACCCAAAACCTATGGGATGCAGAAAAAGCAGTTCTAAGAGGGAAGTTTATAGCAATGCAATCCTACCTCAAGAAACAAACAAAACTCAAATAAACAGCTTAGCTTTACACCTAAAGCAATTGGAGGAAAAAGAACAAAAAAAAAACCCTAAAGTTAGTAAAAGGAAAGAAATTATAAAGATCAGATCAGAAATAAATGAAAATGAAATGAAGGAAACAATAACTAAGATCAATAAAACTAAAAGCTGGTTCTTTGAGAAGATAAACAAAATTGATAAACCATTAGCCAGACTCATTAGGAAAAAAAGGAAGAAGACTAAAATCAACAAAATCAGAAATAAATAATGAGGAGTAACAACTGACACTGTAGAAATACAAAGGATCATGGGAGACTATTACAAGCATCCATATGCCAATAAAATGGACAACCTGGAAGAAATGCACAAATTCTTAGAAAAGTACAACCTTCCAAGACTGAACCAGGAAGAAATAAAACATATGAACAGACCAATAACAAGCATGAAATAGAAGCTCTGATTAAAAATCTTCCAACAAACAAAAGCCCAGGGCCAAATGGATTCACAGGTGAATTCTATCAAACATTTAGAGAAGAACTAAAAGCTATCCTTCTCAAACATTCCAAAATATAGGAGAGGGAGGAACACTCCTTCTATGAGGCCACCATCACCCTGATGCCAAAACCAGACAAAGATGTCACAAAAAAAGAGAATTACAGGCCAATATCACTGATGAATATAGTTGAAAAAATCATCAACAAAATACTAGCAAACAGAATCCAACAGCACATTAAAAGGTTCATACACTATGATCAAGTGGAGTTTACACTGGGAATACAAGGATTGTTCAATATATGCAAATCAATCAATGTGATACATCATATCAAGAAATTGAAGGAAAAAAATATCATCCCAATAGATGCAGAAAAGGCTTTTGACAAAATTCAACATCCATTTACAACAAAAACTCTCCAGAAAGCAGGCACAGAGGGAGCCTACCTTAACATAATAAAGTCCATATATGGTAAACCCACAGGCAACGTCATTCTCAATAGTGAAAAAATTGGAACTATTTTCTTTAAGATCAAGAACAAGACAAGAGACCCCACTCTCACAACTATTATTCAACATAGTGTTGGAAGTTTTAGCCACAGCAATCAGAGAATAAAAGGAAATAAAAGGAATCCAAATTGGAAAAGAAGAAGTAAAACAGTCACTGCTTGCAGATGACATGATACTATACATAGAAAATCCTAAAGATGCCACCAGAAAATGACTAGAATTAACCAATGAATTTGGTAAAGTAGCAGGATACAAAATTAATGCATAGACATCTCTTGCATTTCTATACACTAAAAATGAAAAATCAGAAACAGAAATTACAGAAACACTCCCATTTACTTTTGCAACAAAAAGAATAAAATACTTATGAATAAATGTACCTAAGGAGGAAAAGACCTGTATGCAGAAAACTATAAGACACTGATGAAAGAAATCAAAGACATACAAATTGAGGGATATACCATGTTCTTTGATTGGAAGAATCAACAATGTAAAAATGACTATATTATGCAAAGTAATCTACATATTCAATAATTTCTCTATCAAATTACCAATGGTATTATTCACAGAAATAGAAGAAAAAATTATACAATTGATATGGAAACACAAAAGACCCCCAATAGCCAAAGCAATCTTGAGAAAGAAAAATAGAGCTGGAGGAATCAGGCTCCCTGTCTTCAAACTATACTACAAAGCTATAGTAATCAAGACAGTATGGTACTGGCATAAAAATAGAAATACAGATCAATGGAACAGGATAGAAAGCCCAGAAATAAATCCACACCCATATGGTCACCTTATCTTTGGCAAAGGAGGCAAGAATATAAAATGCAGAAAAGATAGCCTCTTAAATAAGTGGTGCTAGGAAAGGTAGACAGCTACATATAAAAGAATGAAATTAGAACACTTCCTAACACCATACACAAAAATAAACTCAAAATTGATTAAAGACCTAAATGTAAGGCCAGACACTATAAAACTCTTAAATGAAAACATGGGCAGAACACTCTATGACATAAATCAAAGCAAGATCCTTGTTGACCCACCTCCAAGAATAATGGAAATAAAATAAAAAATAAACAAATGGGACATAATCAAACAAACGTTTTTGCATATCAAAGGTAACCATAAACAAGACAAAAAGATAACCCTCAGAATGGGAGAAAATACTTGCAAACAAAGAAACTGACAAAGAATTAATCTTCAAAATATACAAGCAGCTCATGCAGTTCAATATCAAAAAAGCAAAAAACCCAATCCAAAAATGGATGGAAGACCTAAAGAGACATTTCTCAAAAGAAGACATAGAGATGGCCAAGAGGCACATGAAAAGATGCTCAATGTCACTAATTATTAGAGAAATGCATATCAAAACCATAATGATGTATCATCTCACAACAGTCAGAATGGCCATCATTAAAAAATCTAAAAACAATAAATGCTGGAAAGGGTATGGAGAAAAGAGATGCCTCCTGCACTGTTAGTGAGAATATAAATTGAAACACAATTTATATACAGTATGGAGATTCCTTAAAAAACTAAAAATAGAACTACCATATGACCCAGCATTTCCACTACTGAGTGTATACCCTAAGAAAACCATAATTCAGAAACATACATATACCTCAGTGTTCATTGAAGCACTATTTACAATAGCCAGGACATGGAAGCAACCTAAATGTCCATCAACAGATGAATGGATAAAGAAGATGTGGCATGTATATACAATGGAATACTACTCAGCCATAAAAAAGCAACTGAATTGAGTTATTTGTAATGAGATGGATGGACCTAGAGACTGTTAAACAGTGTGAAGTAAGTCAGGTAGAGAAAAACAAATACCATATGCTAATGCATATATATGGAATCTAGAAAAATCCTACTGATGAACCTGGTGACAGGGCAGAAATAAAGACGCAGAAGTAGAGAATGAACTTGAGGACATGGAACATAGTGAGATGTAGCATTGATATATACAGGCTACCAATTGTGAAATAGAAGTTTAGTGGGATGTTACTGCATCACACAGGGAGATCAGCTTTTTGCTTTGTGATCACCTAAAGGGATGGGATAGGGAGGGCGGGGGAGAGGCTCAAGAGGGAGGAAATATGAGAAGATATGTATACATACAGCTGATTCACTTTGTTGTACAGCAGAAACTAACACAACACTGTAAAGCAATTATACTCCAATAAATATAAAAAAAAGAAAGAAAGAAAAAGAAGAGAGGATTACAACAAAAATGTAAACCTCTTAATCCTGAATGGTGAGCTATGTGTGTCTCAAATTATTTTCACCTCAAGTTTGCATGTTTGAAATATTTTGTCAAAATGATTAAAAACAAAGGTTTAATATTATGGCACAATAGACTCTAAGAATCAAAAGCAAACTCAGAAGTCAATTAATCTAGCTCCACCATTTCCCAAGAGTTCTCCAGTTTCAAGTTACATGCCCTGGTGTTGGGTAGCTCACTACCTCCAGACAGCCCACTTTAGTTCTGGACAGGTTTGCCTGTTAAATTGTATTCTTCATATTGATCAAAAATCTGCCTCCTTGCACTTCCCCTGACTCCAGGACCAGGGTCATAGCTTTTCCCTCACATATTCAACCCTTAAGCCCTAGCCTTAGTTCTGTCATGACCTCCTGGCTATGACTTCCCAGGCACTTGCTATCACCTCTCTATATAACAATTGCATGATTTGAATGATCGCTCTAGACTCTGAAATCTAAGAATTCTGTAACATAAATGTAATTCTGGAACTTTGGCTCAGCAGAAACACTGGTAAAACATAACTATTGTATTTATTAAAATTCACCTCTTTCAAAAAAAAAAATAAGGAACTAGAGTGATCCTGACAGAGGTTATTTAACAGAAAGAATAATAAGGGCTTCTTGCAAATTGGTATTGCACTGCTCATCTTAACTCTTTGGAGAAAAGACTACAACTGTGAAAGCAGAAAGGACTGAACTATTAAGGTTTGTAACTGTTTCAGCCAAGGAAATTTTTTTGCACTATAAGCAACATGAAACTGATAATAAATAAAGTAAAATTTTCTGCAATATCTCACAGAAGATTGCAGGTGAATCCGCAGAAACCTGAAAAGGTGGTCATGGAAGTAGTGAGGACAACACCAAAAGTAGTAAAGCATAGACTTCAGTGGCCACATACTACAAAGTCTATAGACTTTAAATAATTAGCTCAGAATAGTCACTAAACAAACAAATAAAAACAATTATTAACAACAACAATTAAGCCACAGGTGAGGGGGGATAATCTGAATTTCAGAGTTGCCATATTATATTATTTAAAATGTCCAGTTTTCAACAACAAAAACATACTATGAGACATTTGAAGATCCACTGATGTATGCCCCCAAAACAAATCAATACAAAGTGACCCTTCAGAAGCCAAGATATTGGGTTTACTGGACAAAAATGAAAATAAAATAGCTATTTTAAGTATGTTAAAAGAGAGAAAGAATACTATGCATAAAGATTAAAGAAAATTATGATAATTATGTCTCATAAAATAGGAAATGTAAAGAATGAAATAGAAATTATACAGAAGAATCTAATAGAAATTCTAAAGTTGAGAAATATAATGACTGAAATTTTAAAAAATGTATTAGGAGCCTGGACAACACATCTAAGCCAGAAGATGAAAGAATGAGCAAAGTTAGAGAAGAGTCAATTGAAACTATCCCATCTGAGGAGGCAAAAACAAAAAGGATGGGGAAAAAAAGGAACAGAGTTTCAGAGACCTGTAGGACACAATCAAACATACTAACATACTCATAATGGGACCTCCAGAGGGAAATGAGAGAGATAAAGGGACAGAAAGAACATTTGAAGAAATACTGACTGAAAACTTCCCAAATTTGCTGCTAAATTGTGACCTACATATCCTAGAACCTCAATGATTTACAAATAGTATAAATTCTAAGTGATCAATATATATCATCATAATCTAAATTTTGAAAGACAAAGAGAAAATATTGAGAGAAAAACAAGAATTGCAAAATACCCAATAAACAAAACATGAGAGAATTTGTTGCTAAGAGACATGCCATACAAGAAATACCCAAGGGAATCCTTCAGGCTGAAGTAAAAGGACATTAGAGAGTAACTCAAATCCATGTGAGGAAATAAAGAGCACAAGTAAAGCTAAATACTTAAGTAAATATAAAACATAGCATAAATTTATTTTCAATTTATAAATCCTTATTTTTCTTCTCTGATTTAAAAGATATCTGTAAAATACAATAAATCTAATGTTAAGTTGATGGGTACACAATGTATGTAGATGCAATTTGTATGACAATAACAGCAAAGGGAGGGTAGAGGTAAGGAGCTATAAAGGAGTAGAATTTTTTAATATAATCTTGAAAATAAGTATTACTCTCAACTAGGTCATTAATAATTAACATATTAATAGTAATCAGAGTAGCCATTAAGAAAATAACATATGTATGTATATATACATATACATAACATATATGTATATATACACACTATATATATATAGTAAAAAAGTGGAGGAAAGAGAACGCTGGTATAAATTTAAATTGGTACAGTCACTATGGAAAACAGTGTGGCGGTTCCTAAAAAAACTAAAAATAGTACTACCATATGATTCAACAATTCCATTCCTCAGTATACATTTGAAAGAAACAAAAACACTAAATCAAAAACATGCACTCCGATGTTCATAGCAACATTACTTACAATAGCCAAGACATGGAAGTAACACATGTCTATCAACAGATGAATTGGACATAGAAGTGAGGTGTGTGTGTGTGTGTGTAGACACACATACATACACAATGGCATGTTAGTCATAAAAAATAAAATTTTGCCATTTGCATCAACAGAGATGGACCTGGAGGGTATTATGTTTGGTAAAATATATCAGACAAAGATAGATACTGTATTCTATCACTTATAAGTGAAGTCTAAAAAATAAAAGAAATGCATGAATATAGCAAAATAGAAACAGACACACAGATTTAGGGAACAAACCAGCGGTTACCACTGGGGAGAGGAAATGAAAGAGGGGCAAGGTTAGGAAAGGAGATTAAGAGGTATAAATTACTATGTATAAAATGCGTAAGCTACAAAGATATATTTTACAGCACAGGGAATATAGCCAATATTTTATAATAACTTTAAATGGAGTATGATTTATAAAAATTTGAATCACTATATTGTACACCTGAAAATAATGTGATACTGTAAATTAAATATACCTCAATAAAATTTAGTTAATTAAATTTAAAATAATATTTAAATGTATATAGTAAAATAAATTACAAGGGAATTAAAAATGGAACACCAGAAATATATTTTAACACAAAACCATAGAGTAATTGATGAACAAAAAATACATAAGACATATAGAAAACAAATAACATACGGCAGATGTAAGCCCAACCTTCGCAGTAATCATATTAAATTTCAATGGATTAGATTACACATATAAGCAATATCATAGGATATTTGTCTTTCTCTGATTTACTTCACTCAGTATGACAATCTCTAGGTCCATCCATGTCACTGTAAATGGCATTATTTCATTCTTTTTATGGCTGAGTAATATTCCATTGCATATATGTGCCACATCTTCTATTTATGAAGCAGAAATAGAGTCAATAGAGAGAAAAGATGGTGGCGAAGTAGAGAGAGGTGGAGTGCATCCCTCTCCACAGATGCATTGGGAATGCACGGAAGGACGCAGTCATTCCCACAGAGAGCCAGCTGAACACCAGCAGACGGCGTCGGACACCAGAAAGGGCTGCGGGGAGCCCGACATAGCCAGTAGGGAGGCATCTATGAGGGCTCAAAGAGGGTGAAGCGGCGGAGCTGTGGCAGACGGGAGGGAGTGAGAAACATACGGAGGGCCTGCAGCGCAGCTCAGCGTTCCCGGACCGAGACATCGATCCGCGGCTGAACGGAGGGTCCGGGAGCGGGAGCGTGGGAACCGGAGAGCTGGTTCAGGGTGAGAAACATTGTTGCAGGTAGGGTGACAGAACGAGAGGACAGGAGGGAGGAGGTCCGCGGAGAGGAGTGCCCGTCCCTGAGAGCCGCCCGGCCATGATGGCGGCTGGAGGCTGCAGGCTCACGGGCTGGGGGGAGGAGCCGCGCGTGTAGCCTCTCTCTCTCTTTAGGTGCCTCTGCAGCAGGCAGTGGAGAGACGCCCATGGGCCACCTAAGGCACTCAGGGATAACAAGCACCCTCAGGCACTCGGACGGGGCTAGGTTAAAAGCCCTTGCAACGCCAGCAGCAGGGAGGCTGCCGAGAGGAAAACAAAAAAACAAAAAAAAACAGCATCAAAAAGAAAAAAACCACGAGAGAGGCCCAACTCTAAGACTTTCTGTTTACGCCTGAGCCACCAGAGCCCTCTGCAACAGGCACCTCCAAGCCTGACTGAAGCAACAGTGCGCCACTGCTCACTCACTCCCAGGAGAAGGAGCCACTATTGTACCCTCTCCCTCCCCACACACTGACGCTTACAGACGAACAATAAAGGAACCTCTGCTGGTCACAGAATAACGCAAAAAAAAACCCAAGGCAAGAAGGACACTTACAGCTGAGACGCTAAGGAAACAGAAATAGTAGTATCAATACCTATTGAACTGGTCCATTCTGGGATCAGTTCTGGATTTTTTTTTTCTCACTCTCTCTCTCTTTTTTTTTTTCTTTATTAAATATGATCTTAGCCCTAAGGGATCTACAAGTTTTATAACATAATTTTTTAATGATATTTTTATTCTTTTTTTTTTTTTTGCCTTTTTATATACTTCTATATCTAGCTAAGTTTTTGGTAGTACGGACAATATATTTCTCATACTTTCCTTTCATCCCTAACTTTTATACATTTCTATTCCTTTCTTTTTATTTGCATATTTCCAACCACATTACGCTCTTCTGTTCCCCTTTCTTCCAGCCATTTTAAGTGTATTTTATCTTAACATACTTATAAGCAACACTGTCGGTCTGCTCAGACTCATTGTTCTATTCTCCAGATGACGCACTGCCTTGATATTTAATATTAAGCTTGTCTTTATTTTAGTTCTTAGTACAGTTGTCTAATTACATTCTGAGAATCTCCATTCTCTCTGGTGGTACTCTGGCTCTTTTCTATATTTGATCCTAGCTTACAAAATCTCCCTGGATTAATGTTTGTACGTGTAAGGTGTTATTTGTTTGTTTGTTTGCTTTTCTTTTGTCTCTGATTTGTTCTGTTTCAGTTGTCAATTTCTGTTGGGTTTCTCTTTGAATATCTGATAGCACACTGGGGTTCTGTCAGGTCTTTCTAGAGCCTTATGTCCTAATGGATTCAGTAATTGTGTGTCTTATACATGTATGTGTTTCCTAGACTTAATATTCGTTTAATCTAATACTTGGACATTAGTCTGAGGCTTGGACAGTCTTCTATAAACACCTCTATCACCAGGACAAGCAACCCCAAAAGTTTGGACAACCATGAGGAAACAAAGAAACCCCATGCAGGCAAAGGAGCAGGAAAAAAACCCACAAGACCAAATAAATGAGGAGGAAAGAGGAAAAATGCCTGAAAAAGAATTTAGAGTAATGATAGTAAAAATGATACAAAATCTCGATAACAAAATAGAGAAAGCACAAGAAACAGTTCATAAGAACTCAGAAAAACAAACAGCAATGGATAACAAAATAACTGAAATTAAAAATACTCTAGACGCTATAACCAGCAGAATGACTGAGGCAGAAGAATGAATAAGTGAGTTGGAAGATAGAATGGGGGAAATAAACGCCACAGAGCAGGAAAAAGAAAAAAGAATAAAAAGATTAGAAGATAGTCGCAGAGACCTCAGTGATAACATGAAGCATACCAACATTCGAATTATAGGCATCCCAGAAGAAGAAGAAAACAAGAAAGGGTCTGAGAAAATATTTGAAGAGGTTATAGTGGAAAACTTCCCCAACATGGGAAAGGAAATAATTCACCAAGTCCAAGAAGCACAGAGAGTCCCATACAGAATAAACCCAAGGAGAAATACACCAAGACACATATTAATCAAACTAATGACAATTAAACACAAAGAAAAAATATTAAAAGCAGCAAGAGAAAAGCAGCAAACAACATATAAGGGAAAACCCATCAGGATAACAGCTGACCTTTCTACAGAAACTCTGCAGGCCAGAAGGGAATGGAGGATATACTGAAAGTCCTGAAAGAGAGAAAGCTACAGCCAAGAATACTCTACCCAGCAAGAATCTCATTCAGATTCGAAAGAGAAATCAAAAGCTTTCCAGACAAGCAAAAGTTCAGAGAATTCAGCACCACCAAACCAGCCTTACAACAAGTGCTAAAGGAACTTCTCTAAGTAGGACACACAAGAAAAGGAAAACACCTACAAATACAAACTCAAAACAATTAAGAAAATGGTCATTGGAACACACATGTCAATAATCACTTTAACTGTAAATGGATTACATGCTTCAACCAAAAGACACAGACTGGCTGAATGGATACAAAAATAAGACCCTTCTATATACTGCCTACAAGAAACCCACTTCAGACCAAGGGTACATACAGACTGAAAGTAAAGGGATGGAAAAAGATATTCCATGCAAATGGAAGTCCAAAGAAAGCTGGAGTAGCAATACTCATATCAGACAAAGTAGACTTGCAAGTAAAGACTATTAAAAGAGACAAGGAAGGACACTACATAATGATCAAGGGATCCATTCAAGAAGAACATATCACAATGGTAAATATCTATACCCCCAATATAGGAGCACCTCAATACATAAGGCAAATGCTCACAGCCCTAAAAGGGGACATCGACAGTAACACAATAATAGTGGGAGACTTGAACACCCCACTTACATCAATGGACAGATCATCCAAACAGAAAATAAAGAAAGACACACAAGCTTTAAATGACACATTAGACCATCTCGACTTCATTGATATTTATAGGACATTCCATCCAAAAACAACGGACTACAAGTTCTTCTCAAGTGCACACAGAATATTTTCCAGGATAGATCACATCTTGGGTCACAAATCAAACCTCGGCAAATTCAAGAAAATTGAAATCATATCAAGCATCTTCTCAGACCACAACGCCATGAGACTAGATATCAATTACAGGAAAAAAACTGCAAAAAATACAAACACATGGAGGCTAAACAATTCACTCTTAAACAACCAAGGAATCACTAAAGAAATCAAAGAGGAATTCAAAAAATATCTAGAAACAAATGACAATGAAAACACAACAACCCAAAACCTAAGGGACGCAGCAAAAGCAGTTCTAAGAGGCAAGTTTATAGCAATACAGTCCTACCTTAAGAAACAAGAAAAGTATCAAAAAAACAACCTAACCTTACACCTAAAACAAATAGAGAAAGAAGAACAAAGAAACCCCATATTGAGCAGAAGGAAAGAAATCATAAAGATCAGATCAGAAATAAATGAAAAAGAAAGGAAGGAAACCATAGCAAAAATAAATAAAACTAAAAGCTGGTTCTTTGAGAAGATTAACAAAATTGATAAACCATTAGCCAGACTCATCAAGAAAAAAAGGGAGAAGATGCAAATCAACAGAATTAGAAATGAAAAAGGAGAAGTGACAACAGACACCTCAGAAATACAAAACATCATGAGAGACTACTTCAAGCAACTATATGCCAATCAATTAGATAACCTGGAAGAAATGGATACATTCTTAGAAAAATACAATCTTCCAAGACTGAACCAGGAAGAAATAGAAACCATGAGCAGACCAATCACAAGTACGGAAATTGAGGCAGTGATTAAAAATCTCCCAACTCACAAAAGCCCAGGACCAGATGGGTTCACAGGCGAATTCTATCAAACATTTCGAGAAGAGCTAACACCTATCCTTCTCAAACTCTTCCAAAATATTGCAGCAGGAGGAACACTCCCAAACTCATTCTATGAGGCTACCATCACCCTGATACCAAAACCAGGCAAAGATGTCACAAAAAAAGAAAACTACAGACCAATATCACTGATGAATATAGATGCAAAAATCCTCAACAAAATACTAGCTAACAGACTGCAACAGCACATTAAAAAAATCAAACACCATGATCAAGTGGGGTTTATCCCTGGGATGCAAGGATTCTTCAATATATGCAAATCAATCAACGTGATACATCATATCAACAATCTGAAGGATAAAAACCATATGATCATCTCAATAGATGCAGAAAAAGCTTTTGACAAAGTTCAACATCCATTTATGATAAAAGCTCTCCAGAAAATGGGCATAGAAGGAATTTACCTCAACATAATAAAAGCCATATATGAAAAACCAAAAGCCAGCATCGTTCTCAATGGGGAAAAACTGGAAGAATTCCCTCTAAGAACAGGAACAAGACAAGGGTGTCCACTCTCACCATTATTATTCAACATAGTTTTGGAAGTTTTAGCCACAGCAATCAGAGAAGAAAAAGAAATAAAAGGAATCCAAATTGGAAAAGAAGAAGTAAAATTGTCACTCTTTGCAGATGACATGATATTATATATCGAAAACCCTAAAGACTCTACCAGAAAACTGTTAGCACTAATTGATGAGTTTAGTAAAGTCTCAGGATACAAAATGAATGCACAGAAATCTCTTGCATTCCTATACACTAACAACGGAAGAGCAGAAAGAGAAATTAAGGAAACTCTCCCATTCACCATTGCACCAAAAAGAATAAAATACCTAGGAATAAACCTGCCTAAGGAGGCAAAAGGTCTGTATGAAGAAAACTTTAAGACATTGATGAAAGAAATCAAAGATGACAAAAACAGATGGAGGGACATACCATGTTCCTGGATTGGAAGAATCAACATCGTGAAAATGTCTGTACTACCCAAAGCAATTTACAGATTCAATGCAATCCCAATCAAATTACCAATGGCATTTTTCACAGAACTAGAGCAAGAAATCTTACGATTTGTATGGAAACACAAAAGACCCCGAATAGCCAAAGCAATCTTGAGAAGGAAAGATGGAGTTGGTGGAATCAGGCTTCCTGACTTCAAACTATACTACAAGGCCATAGTGATCAAGACAGTATGGTACTGGCACAAAAATAGAAAGGAAGATCAATGGAATAGAATAGAGAACTCAGAAGTAAGCCCAAACACATATGGGCACCTTATCTTTGACAAAGGAGGCACGAGTATACAATGGAAAAAAGACAGCCTCTTCAATAAGTGGTGCTGGGAAAATTGGACAGCAACATGGAAAAGAATGAAATTAGAACACTTCCTAACACCATACACAAAAATAAACTCCAAATGGATTAAAGACATACATGTAAGGCCAGACACTATAAAACTCCTAGAGGAAAACATAGGCAGAACACTCTATGACATCCATCAAAGCAAGATCCTTTTTGACCCACCTCCTAGAATCATGGAAATAAAATCAAGAATAAACAAATGGGACCTCATGAAACTTAAAAGCTTTTGCACAGCGAAAGAAACCATAAACAAGACTAAAAGGCAACCCTCAGAATGGGAAAAAATAATTGCCTATGAAACAATGGACAAAGGATTAACCTCCAAAATATACAAGCAGCTCATGCAGCTTAATATCAAACAAGCAAATAACCCAATCCACAAATGGGCGGAAGACCTAAATAGACATTTCTCCAAAGAGGACATACAGATGGCCAACACACACATGAAAAGATGCTCAACATCACTCATCATCAGAGAAATGCAAGTCAAAGCTACAATGAGGTATCACCTCACACCGATCAGAATGGCCATCATCACAAAGTCTGGAAACCACAAATGTTGGAGAGGGTGTGGAGAAAAGGGAACTCTCCTGCACTGTTGGTGGGACTGTAAGTTGGTACAGCCACTATGGAAAACAATTTGGAGGTTCCTTAAAAAACTACAAATAGAACTACCATATGATCCAGTCATCCCACTCCTGGGCATATACCCAAAGAAAACCATAATCCCAAAAGAAACTTGTACCATCATGTTTATTGCAGCACTATTTACAATAGCCAGGACATGGAAGCAACCTAAATGCCCATCAACAAATGAATGGATAAAGAAGATATGGCATATATATACAATGGAATATTACTCAGCTATAAAAAGGGATGAGATGGAGCTATATGTCATGAGGTGGATAGAACTACAATCTGTCATACAGAGTGAAGTAAGTCAGAAAGAGAAGGACAAATATTGTATGCTAACTCACATATACAGAATCTAAAAATGGTACTGATGAACTCAGTGACAAGTACAAGGATGCAGATACAGAGAATGGACTGGAGAACTCGAGGTATGGGAGGGGGCAGGGGGTGAAGGGGAAACTGAGACAAAGCGAGAGAGTAGCACAGACATATATATACTACCAACAGTACAATAGTCAGTGGGAAGTTGTTGTATAACAAAGGGAGTCCAACTAGAGGATGGAAGATGCCTTAGAAGACTGGGGCCGGGAGGGTGGGGGGGACTCGAGGTGGGAGAGTCAAGGAAGGGAGGGAATACGGGGATATGTGTATACAAACAGATGATTGAACCTGGTGTACCCCCCCCCAAAAAATAATAAAAAAATAAAAATAAAAATTATAAATAGAGTGAATAGAGTCTATTTACAGAACAGAAATAGATTCGTTGTACGTATGCACCATATCTTCTATTTACAAAACAGAAATAGGAAACAAACTTGCAGTTTTCAAGGGGGTAAGGGGGAGGAATAAACTGGGAGACTGGAATTGACATATATACACTACAATATATAAAATAGATAACTAATAAGAACTTACTACATAGCACAGGGAATTCTACTCAATACTCTGTAATGACCTATATGGGAATAGGATCTAAAAAAGAGTGGTTATATGTTTATGTGTAACTGATTTACTTTGCTATAGAGCAGAAACTAACATAACATTGTAAATCAACTATACTCCAATAAAAATTAATTTAAAAAATGTCAATGCATTAAACTCCTTTTATAAGACAGAGATGGGCAGAATCAATTTTTTTAAAATGATTCCACTAAATGATTGTATACATGCAACACACTTTTTACGTGAAGTTGCAAATAGGTTGAAGATAAGGTTGGAAAAAGGTACAACACATAAATAATAACTAGAAGAAAACTATAGTAGCTATACTTATATCAGACAATTTAAGACATAAATTGTTACCAGCAACAAAGAAGGATATTGAATGATAATAAATTGGTCTATCTATCAGGAAAATGAAAAAAGTATAAATGCATATACTACCCTTAACACCAGAACCCCAAAATACATGAAGCAAAACTGACAGAATTGAATAAAAAAATAGGCATTTATCAATAATAGTTAGAGACTTTAATACTCCACATTTAATATTGGATAGAACAACCAAACAGAAGTTCCACAAGGAAATGGAAGACTTGAAAAATACTATCAATGGAGTAGACCTAACAGACATCTATAAAACAGTCCACCCAATAACATTAGGGCAAACATACCCCTCAGGTTCACATGGAGCATGCTCCAAGATAGACTATATGTTAAGGCATAAAACAAGTCTAAATAAATTAAAGAGCATTGAAATAACACAATATGTTCTCTGACAATAGAATTACATAAGAATTCAATATTATAAAAAATTGAAAATTAAACATGGAAATTAAACTACATACTTCTGAGTTTTATAGTTTTAGTTCTTTCCTTGAGGTGTTTGTTCAATTTTGAATTAATCTTTATATACTATTAAATAGAAGTCCAATTTCATTATGAGTGTCTATATTATCCTGAAACAAAGTAGACAACAATGAAGAATGTTACCAGAGTTGACAAGGAATACTTTGCAATGATAAAGGAGCAATTGATTTAGATGATATAACTATCCTAAAAGTCTATGCAATTGTCAACAGAGCACAGAAATACTGATATAACAGGAGAAAGTGAATAAACCACAAGTACAGTTTAAAATTTTAATGCTGCTCTTTTTTTTGTAATTGATCAAGTAGACAGGATATCAGTAAGAATCAAGAAGACTTGAGCAACACCAACACACAACTTGACTTAATTGCCATTTAAAGATAATCACATCACAGTGCACATTATTTTGTAGGGCACATGGAAGGACATAGTCTAGGTCATAAGATCATTTCAATAATTTTAAAAGTATTTTAAAAAGCATATCCCTTTACTACAATGGAATTATATTAGAAATAGACAAGTAGAAAGATACCTGTAAAATCCCCAATATTTAAAAATTAACAACAAACTTTTACATAATTTATGAGTTAAAGACAAATTCATGATGAAATTCAGAAAATAACTTGAAGTTAAAAAATGAAATGAGAACACAATATATGAAAATTATAGAATAAAATTAAAGTGATGCTTAGAAGAAAATTTATAAATTTTGGATATACCTAAAATGGTTACATAAAAAAAGAATAAAAGTCTAAAATCAATTATCCAAGATTTTAACTTTAGAAACTAGAAAAATAAAAATAAATTCAACCAAAATGAAGCAGAAAGAATATATTGAAGATTAAAAGTAGAAATCAATTAAATAGAGAACAGAATAACAATGTGGAATAACTATAAAGTCAATGGCCATTATTTGAAAAGATCAATGAAAGTATAAAAATCTCTAGGCAAGTTAAACTTTTTTTGAAAAAAGAAGAAACAAATTGTTGATATTGGAAATGAAATAGAAGACTTTACTACAAAGCTTACTGGAACAAAGCAAGATGTTTTCTTCTCACTATTTCTATTCAAGATTGTATAGGAGTTTTAGTCAGTGTATGAGGCCAAAAAAAAAGAAGGAAAATGAGAGGAATACAGAGGAGGAAGGGAAAAAGAACAAAAATAGTACAAAGTAAATAGGAAGTAAAACCATTTTTATTTTAGAAAAATAAATAGAAAATTCTAAAGCATTTATAACAAAGCTACCAGACTAATAAGAACTTAGTGTACTTTTAAGATTCAAGATCAATATGTAGTAATAATGTTTATATTAGCAAGGAAATTGTAAACTAAAATTTCAGAGTATCTTTTACATTTGCACCAAATCCATGAAATACATTGACATAAATTACAAAAAAAAAATAAAAAAAGAAAAAAAAACCTTTGCTGAGAAAAATTAGAACCTAATCTATACATTGAAATGGCAATTCTCCTGAAATTGATTATAAATTATGACATAATCTTGAGTTCCAGTAGCCTTTTTAAGAAACTGAGAAGCAGAATATCAACTATATATGAAAATGCAAATTCCAAAAATAGCCACATCAATTTTGAAAAAGAAGAACAAATTTTGTCTCCCTGATTTCAAGATTTACTATAAAACTACAATAATCAATATAGAGGGGCATCAACATAAGGATAGATCAATGAAACAGAAATATACCCACGCTTGTGTGAACAACTGATTTTAAACAAAGTACCAAGGTAACTCAAGAAATAAAAGATATACTTTTCAACAAATGTTGTTGGAATAATTGAATATGTATATTACGGGGAAAATGAACCTCAAGTGTTACCTCACATAGTATACAAAAATTAACCTAACATGATCCATAGACTTAAACATGAGGGATAACAATAAAACTTTTAGAAGAAAATATACGAAAAAAATAGTGACATCAGATTTGCCAAAGATTTCTTAGAATGCACACAAAAAGTATTTCACTGTTTGAAAGACAGTTTAACTGCTACAAAAATCTAAAGTCAAGCCATAGGACAAAATAGTTGCAAAATATACATTATTCAAAGAATTAATATCTAAATGTATTTTTAGAAAAAATTTTTACAACTATAATTACACAAACAACCCAATTTTTTTAAAGGGCAAACAGTTGAAAAGATTTTTACCAAGGAATACATACCAGTTGTAAATGCACACATGAAAAGAAGTTTTTCTTTGAGCAACTTGAACAACTGCCCAAGTTAGTGAAAATTATCTCACTATACTTAGCATGCCATCTGTACTAAGTAAACCAGCAAATACCATGGTGGCACAATTGCTTAGAATGGATTCAAATTAACTGTCGCTTTTGAAGATTTTAGGAAATTGTAGGATCAACAACCTCTACTTCATCCCTTCAGCAGTACCCTACTGTTGCACTTGCCCCAAATCCCCACATAAGATTTTTTTTAAGAACTTTTATTGAGATACAGTTGACATACAATAAACTGCATATATTTAAAGTGTACAATTTATTTTTTTATTAGTAATGTATATATGGCAATCCCAAAATCCCAGTTCATCCCACTCAAACCCCCCCACCCCCCCAACCCCCTGCTTTCCCCACTTGGTGGCTATATGTTTGTTCTCTACATCTGTGTCTCTATTTCTGCTTTGCAAACTGGTTGATTTGTACCATTTTTCTCTATTCTGCATATATGCGTTAATATACGATATTTGTTTTTCTCTTTCTGACTCACTTCACTCTGTATGACTGTCTCTAGGTCTATCCATATCTCTACAAATGTCCCAATTTCATTCCTTTCTACAGCTGAGTAATATTCTATTATGTGCAACATCTTCTTTACCTATTCATCTGTTGGTGGACATTTAAGTTGCTTCCATGTCCTGGCTATTTTAAATAGTGCTGCAATGAACATTGGAGTGCATGTGTCTTTTTGAATTATGGTGTTCTCTGGGTATATGCCCAGCAGTGGGATTGCTGGTTCATATGTAATTCTGTTTTTAGTTTTTCAAGGAACCTCCATACTGTTCTCTATAATGGCTGTATCAATTGATATTCCCACCAACAGTGCAAGAGTGTTCCCTGTTCTCCACACCCTCTCCAGTATTTACTGTTTGTAGATTTTCTGATGATGCCCATTCTAACTGGTGTGAGATGATACCTCATTGTAGTTTTGATTTGCATTTCTCTAATAATTAGTGATGTTGAACAGCTTTTCATGTGTCTCTTGGCCATCCATACCCACATAAGATGTTGATAGCTATCTTCTATTGGATTTGCTTATATTTGTTTCTTGATTTATTTATTTGTTTTTCCCTCACATTTATTCACTAATTGGTCATTTCTCTTCTCAAACTAGCTTTGCCTCCAATATATCTGTTGCCCAGATTTCTAGTTATGGAACCCACTTACCTTGGTTTCAAAGTTGTTATAGCATTTACTTATTTACCTATGGAAGTTAGTAAAATTTAAGGAATAAATGTGTGGGTTCAAAGCACCAGATTCAGAAGAGATTTTGAGAATTTTAGTTTTTTAATTTTATTTATTTATTTATTTATTTATTTATTTATTTGGCTATGTTGGGTCTTCCCTTGCTGAACGCAGGCTTTCCCTAGCTGCCGTGAATTTGGGCTACTCTTTCTTGCAGCATGCAGGCTTCTCAGTGCTGGGCTTCTCTTGTTGCAAAGCACAGGCCCTAGGCACACAGGCTTCAATAGTTGCTGCACGTGGGCTCAGTAGCTGTGGAACACGGGCTTTCCACAGCATGTGGGATCTTCCCAACCCACGGATCTAACCCATGTCCACTGCATTGGCAGGTGGATTCTAACCACTGCGCCATCAGGAAAGTTTGAGAATTTTAAAGAGAAATTGAAATAATGAAAGTAACACTGTTTTTCTCACTCCACCAAGTCTGAGATCCCAGGAGTATACAATTTTTAAAAATTATCTCTCATTCAAACATTTTTTAAATATTTTTTTGTTGTGGACTATTTTTTTAAAGCCTTTATTGAATTTGTTACAATATTGCTTCTGTTTTATGTTTTGGGTTTTTTTGGCTGCAAGGCATGTGGGGTCTTAATTCCCCAACCAGGAAGTAAATCCACACCCCCTACACTGGAAGGCAAAGTCTTAACCACTGGATTACCAGGAAAGTCCCCAAATATTTTGTAATCAGGAAATGATGGCAATTATGCATTTGATATGTTTCAATTGTTTTGATAGAAATGAAATTAGTCAAACTCTTTATTAACTTGAATATACAGTTCCATCAAAAATTAAAACCAGTTGTACATAAGGACAAAATTTATATCCTGCTGGTCCAAAACATGGAACTACATAGATTCTTCAAACTGTGTACTAACATGAGAACTGATAGAACTTATTAAAATAACTTATTTCTGGATTTTAGCACTTACTATTTTTCCTTGATTGTTACCATTAGGATGCATCATAAGGAGGATTGGTAAAATCTTTAGTTTTATAGACATTTAAGTCAAAGACTCATGATTATACTGCTACAGTTGGTGTGAAGCTCTGTGCAAAAGAGGAGGAGTTGAACTACAAATTCTTCATAATTTCTACTAAAAGGACACAAACATTCTTTTTTATTCCATATTCCCTTAACTGCCAAGAGGTAAGAGTCTTTTGTTTTATTTTTTGTTTTTATTTTCTTTTATTTCCAAAACACCTATTTTGGAGCTATTTCAATTTGAAGGATGGGTGGAAAATGATTAAATTGTTTATAGCCAAGTTGTTGCTGTGAACAAATACGCATGCCGCAAAATGTAATTACACAAGATAAGTGCTTGCAAGTAACTATTTCTTAAATGAGAGGGCATGGACACAACTATTGCTTGACTTGTAATTTTACAACATAAGAAGGCTTAAACATGTGATGAGAGAAAAGAGAAAACAGTATACATTTGGGGAGAAAATAATTTTTATGTTAATGGTTGAACACATTTGGAAAGAATCCACAGTAGTAACATGAAAGGGGTTGACAAGTACAGCCCAACTGAGAAGCACATATGACATCATGAACAGAAAAAAGAAGAATGTAATGTTTAGTTCACCAACAGAGAATGAATTTACAATTTAAAAAATACGAAGAAACTTGCAAACTCTAAGAAACAGGCTGAAATTTTTCTCTAGGCTGAAAAACATTTGCAAATAGTTAGTAAATCCTCATTTATTATTTACTAAAACATCACAGTTTGAAACTAGGATACTTCTCAGACCCTTAAACATTCATGGGTATTCTTTCAAGGTAAGTAAAGCCCAAAGTAGAACCATTCATTCTTCTAAAGAGAGGTCAAATACACCAGAATCACAGAGTTCGTGTTAGCAGATACAGGTATGTGATTCAGAAATTGAAAGCAAACTTAGGTCATCAGGTCAAAGGCAACAGGCTAGAGTTGATGTAAACATTCTCTTTTCTCTTCTCCTTGTGATTTAACCAAACAATTGCCCGCATTTCTGGGTCAGAAACAGCCTTGAAAAGTTAGTGATGAATAACAAATTTTGTCTCTTATGCTTATGCATTAATTTTATTGGTATCCCTAGTTTCCTTCCAGGGATCTGTTTCCTAAACTCCAATTTTATGAGGACTTGCTCCAAGATACCTGTTAACCAATAAAGCTTTTGTACATCAGAACATTACTGATGTAAGACTCTCAGGCCACACCTTGTAGTCAGATTCTTGGTTCTCTGTCAATGAGATCAACTTAGACAATTGACATTAGAGTCCAGTTTCAGTAACTGCAGTTGTATGATCATAGTGGTATGAGTATGAAAAATATAATGATGAGACCTACCTGGTCAAATAGAGCCTGATCCAAGAAAATACCCAAGGTCTGGATTTTCACTGTTCCTCTTCATCAGCTGATTTGGCTCCAAACACTATGGGCCCAGGACCTCTAAAATTATTAACAACTGATTTCTTAGACAAGATCTTATACATTCAGAACTTACCACTTCATTAAGCTTCTTGAAGGCAGAAACATGCCTTAGCTACCATGACCCTAAAAGATAATATGTGCTATATACATATTTGAAATATACTTTGTATATTTTCTAGGTGACCATTTCTCAAGGATATTAATGGTCAGTATAGGTGTGTTAATTCTGTTAATAACTATTTACATTGAAACAAAAGACCCTAGAGAAATTATGATCTGCATGTTTGAGCAATAATAATTATTATCACTATTCATCAGGTGAGTCAACTAAAGCTCAGTAAGATTAGGCATCGTGCACAAAGTTCACACTGTTAAGAGATGATGAAACACTATAGAAGAGCTATTTCTGGAAGCAAAATATGTTCAGATGGCCCTATTAATGAAGTTTTAAAAAGTGAAGCTCTAAAGATCTATGAAAAGGGTTGCCAGATTAAATCAAGTATGCTCAACTGAATTTAAATTTCAAAAAACCAAAATAGTATTTTACTATAAGTATGTCCTAAATATTGCATGAAATATACTCATGCTAAAAATTATTCTTTGTTTATCTAAATTTCAAATTTAGCTTGGAGTCTGGTATTTTTAATTACTGAATCTTGCAGTCTTACACATGACCCATTCATACTGCCTTACATTTTGCCTGTGCATTAGTCAATACAAGGTAGACTTTTTAGTCGATACTAAAAAGCTCTATCAGAAGAATTTTGATAACAATTCAGCACATACTAAAAAGCAAAATTTACTTGCTAAGGACTGTGCTGAAACTGAAGATATATGACAAGGGTCTCTACTATCAAAAATCTTATAATCATTTCATGCAGACAAAAGTAACCCAGAGAAAATAATGAGCTAGTAAGTAGTAGATTGTGGGTTAAAAAAAAAAAAAAAAGAGGGAATCAAAACAACATCAACTAGCCAGAGAAGATGTAATCAAAGGAGTGGAGAAAATGGTTAGTTGGAAAGTGAACCTGCCTGGCAAAAGTATTATTTTCAACCATATATCATTCCTCAATGTCTGAAGCAGGGTAGATGTCAAGAACTTTTAATACCAGTTGTGGAATGCACACAATGGAAGCCCAAGCTCTCTCCCAAGCAAAGGGAGCAATAAAAACATAGCCATTATGAAAAGAACAATAAACAGGTGTAAGAGGAGATAATGATGTGAAGGTAAGTAGACAACTTTGAATGACATAGAGCAGTTGTTCTAAAAGTGTGGTTTCCAGATAACAGTATCAGCATCACCTAGGAATTTATTAGGACAGCAAATTCTCCAGCCTTATTCAAAATAATACTCAACCAGAGTCATTCATTATTTTTAAAAGTCCTCCAGTGATTCTGGATATAGCAACATTTAAAAACCATTGATGTAGAGTTTGTAAAGGCATCTTTTTCTATCAACCAGGATTCTTGGGTAGAATGTATTTACACTACAAAGGGTTAATCTCCAATATGAAGTACAAAACAGACAGATATAAAGACAATATCCAGACAAATTATTGTCCAAAGCCTCTGATTTCTTCTTGAAATCATTCAAAGTCCCTGTTATGCAGCACTACAACCTTGAGGTTAGGAGGAAAAAATCCTTGAACAGACTCTAATATGAAGAAATCTGTACCTAGAGGCATTAACACCCACTTTCAAGAATCCAAAGAAATCATTTTATTCTTACAACAGTTACCTACTTGAACTAATATTATTAAAAGAGTATGGAATTATTTTGGGGGGTAAACTCCAGTCTATTTAACTAAAACATAAGGCAGAAGATTTTTAGAAACTTTCTGGTAAACGCTATGATTTTCAAATAGAACTTAAGAATAAAATAGCTCAAGGGGTTATTTGACTGTTAATGTAAAGTTTCAGGTCAGGTAGTTGTGAATAATTATAACAGCTCATATTATTGAGTGATGGCTGTAAGTCAGATTCTCTTTGGAGGCCCGTATTTGTATAGTCTCAAATAATCTTCACAAAAAACTTATGGGGTATTATTTGAGAAAAACTGAGGTATCCAGAAGTTACACAGTGTGCTTAAAGTCATAAAACTACTAAGAGGAAGAACAATGTTTACAATTCAGACAATCTGCCTGCAGAGCCCAAGTTCTTAATCATGACAATGGTATACTTGCCACTTTTGAGCAAGAGTTCAGCATTAACAGGGAACAACTTTATAGGATCATTTGATACATGTTAACTAGTTCATAGAAATAATTTTGCTTCTCAAAGGAAAAACATTATTGTGATATAATGTAGGCAAATGAATATCAACTGAAATTTGAAAAAAATCTATAATTCTCCACCAAAATTAGTATTAAAGAGAGATGTACATAAAGAAAAAGAGCAATATTTTGGATGGTCTCTTTAAAATAACTATGCTTTTTAAAATTTTAAAGCTTGCTATATAAAATATTTTCCAAAATATCAAAATGTTATAAGTTGGAACCATTTATGATGGTAATCTTTTGAAATCCGATTACACACACATTCATATACACACATATGTACATATAAAAATACATTTTTCAACCCCAGAAGATATTACATATAAATTAGGCTATTTTGTTCAGAATTACCATTATGAATATTAGTTCTAGTGCTGTAAGGTATTATAGAAGTTGGCAAATATGAGCTATATATCTACATAGTAGGCATAAGTTTAGGGTCATTCCAAAGGATGCTGTTATGAATGTTAAAGACTTTGAATTGTATTTGACATATAATGATATTTAGAGTTTATATTTTAAGTCAGGAGTTGTATAAGGGGTGACTTTCATAAAGTGCCAATGTGTAAGATGGATGAAAAAGGAGGAAATAGACACAGAAATGAATTGTAAGGTTATTAAAATTGTCCAGGTAAGAAGCAACGGAGGTTTAAATTAGAGTGTTTCAAAAGGAGTTTAAAGGACAAGTCAGAAACAAGGGATATTTCAGTTTCAGAATCAATAGCAGGTGAGAATGAGAGAGAGGGAGAAGCCAGGGTGACTGTGAGCCTTTAAGCCTTCAAGTGATAAGTGAACAGTGGTACTGTTAATAAGAAACACTGCGATAAGTTCTCCAGCTCACCTTCAGCAAAGTAGGCACTACTAAGACAACTGTTTCCACTTCTGAAAGTGACAAGATGATACAAGATTCCTCTGAGGTAACCTCCAGCTCTAAAATTTCATATTATAAAAGTAGATTTTAAATTAAAATAACAGAGGCAGTATACCAGATATAGAATGAATATGTAAACAAAGACATTGGTAATAGGTTGGAAAATGTCCCTTTGCCAAATTATTACATTATAACATACCATTTATAAGCATGCACAGACAGAAAATAATCCTAAATACGAGATAGCCTTTTCTTGCAATTTCCTTGAAGAATAGGTTAAATGAACTACTTCCTTTGCACATCAGTTGGGTGATGTGGTCTTTAAAATCAGTCTGAAATAATGAATATAATTCAGAGAAAAGAGTCTGGCTGAAAGTCAAGATGTACCAAAGTACTGTCATTTCCTAATAATTTGGCAGCCTCCTGCTTGGCTTTCTAAACTCACTTCAAAATTTGCATAATGGAGAAAGTGATAACTTTGGAGAACACACAATATATTTAGTGGTACAAAATGAAACCCAAGTTATGAGGCCATGTTTTACAGAGGGCCACCACCTATCACTCTGATTTTATGACTCTCATTTTCTCTCTCTCCAAACAACTCTAAGCACTCATGCTAGAGCGATTTTCTTTTACCATGTCACTCTGTTTGCCCAAGATATGTCTGTATTCTCCTGTTTCCATACAGAGCATTTTCAGACTCTTTGTTGGTCTTCAATGCCCATCAGTATCTGATCCTACTGAAAGAATGCACATTGATCTTATTTTTTATTTTGATCCACTTCCCAATATATCTCTTTTTCCACCAACACAGACCATTCTCTACTGCCTGTACACCTTTAGGTGTGTTCCTCCTTCTAAGTAGGCTGACTTCTCCCACCTCCTATGTAAATCCTGAAAGTTTTTAGAAGTGCTGCTTGGGAACACCCTCCTATGACTCTTTCTCTGGTCTACACTGATCACCACCTTCTCTGGAACTTTACTGAATATCTGATAAACATATTCATGCTTAACTCTTCCATTTCTTTCACCATTTTGGTTTGTCATTCCAACTAGATCTTTCTCACAAAAATATGAAATATATCATCTTCTTTATTTGACAATATCAGTCAGTACTTGGCCAAGTGATGGGGACATATTATGATGTATTTATTGGTTTTGTTAAAAACTCTCACCTTTGGTCATAATAATTGAGTATAGTAGCATCTACTCAAAGTGTGTGTGTGTCTGTGTGTATCTGTGTATGTATTTGTTTAATGAGTTGATTCAAAGAAGTCATTGTGTTTGTGTTCAACAAAAATTTAAGTACCTACTATGTTTTAAACACTGTAATAAGTATATAGGTACATATAATTGTATAAAATAAGCCACCAGAAAAATCTCAGTGATATACAATAATAAGCATTTGCTTTTTTATTACATGTATCTGCAGATCATATAAGGTTCAGTTGTGCTAAGCCAGGCTTAACAAGATTTGACTCCAAGCTCTGATTCTATTCTAGTCCTGTTCCAAGTATCACTCATCATCCTTGGATTAAGGGCAATGAGAGTAGTTCTTCTGATGTCAAAAAGCAAGAGAAGAGCACGAGGCCAACTGTACAGGCACATCTTAAGAGTCTGCTTAGCTCTTGTCCATTAATATTATGTTGGTAAAGCAAGTGATATGGCTAAGCATCAAGTCACAGAGACACTGTGGCCAAGTGTGAGGGTAAGGATGTGCATGACCCCTACAGGAGACTGGGAACTGAACACAGTAGTTCACCACACCCCAAGGGAGCAGACATACAAGCTTGCAGTTTATAGTAACTTTAGGGAGACTGATAAGTTTAAAAATGATTAAAATACAGCAATATAAGTGAAACATGTACAATCCTTTCCACACTCGTCTAAGGTTATATGTGAAAATCCACTATTGGACAGGAAGGTATAGAACAGGTACCAGCTAGTATCAAGGCTTCATGGTAATTGGATTCAGGCTAGGCATTCATGGGAAGTAAGGAAGTGATAAGTATCCACAATTAGGAAGAAAGGCATTGAAAGACTCAAAGAAGATATCTCAGACACTACTTTTGTTTTTCCCATTTTTTTGCATCACTGAAATAGACAAATGAGAAGGTGTCTGAATCTCAGTTAGGCATGCAGCAGGAAACTTCAGGAAAACCAGTCCACTAGATACATAAGTAAAGTAAATCCTTGGAAATAAATTACTTTATGTTAGAAACTATTTAATTTGCATTTTTTCCTCCCAAGAACTCTGCATAGTTATCACATGACTTTAAACTGCTATATGATAATCACACAAACACACCCAAAGATAGGAGGAGTTCTGATATGGTCAATGCAAAATAGGGTCATCAGGAATATAAAATGACAATACCATACTGAGTAAAACTTTTCATATTAAAAAAAATGTAGAGATGGAAAGATAATTGTTTATCTTTAAATAATTCCTTTCATGTGTATTTTCATTCTTTGATAAACACTCAGGTGTTGGGTCTGAATCATATTCATAGCAATGGATTATGGATCAATACAGCCAAGTATTAAAGTAGAGAATAGTAATGATTCTTGTGCCTGGAATTAGAAAAGAGTAATCCTGCTTTGGAGTTCCATAAGCCAAGATACAATATAACTTCTTCCTTTGTCCATCTCAATTTTTTTTTTTTTGTCCATCTCAAATTTAACATGAGTTTCCCCACCCCAATCACAGCTACAGATTTCTGTTCAAAATAAATTCAGCAGAAATATATGTGAAGCACTTTTATATCTCAGAGGAATGAGGAGTGAGATCCTAAAAAATGGCATAAGAAAGAGGGCAATGTCTCTTCCAGGAAGGATTTGAAGTTCCATCATGCCTTCTTCTTCCCAACTTAATTCCCACACACAGATATTCGAGGACGTACCTGCATATGTCCCTAACTACAAGGGGGGAAAACCTAGACATCATCCTAGAAGAACAGTATGGCTTGGATATATGTTAAATAACATCCTGTCAGGAATAAGCTAGAAGGTGCCTGACTTGTTACCCCATAATTTTTTTTGTGGCAGCCACAAAGCAAGAGCTGCTGATGTCATTGAAGATATAAAAAATAAACTTGTAGCTTGAGATGGTAATAGATGCTCACAGTCAGATAACAGATTTCAGATATATTCATACGCAGCTTGCTATTAAATTAACCACAGAAAAGAAAATGAAAAAAACCTAAACAGCTCTTTAAATAAATCAATCACTTGTAAGCATCTGAGAAGAAATGTATAATCCCTATAGCTTCTAATTACTATTTGTGTCCACTTTGTCCCCTGCAGATCAAGTCAAGCTATTCTCCAGCAAGCAAGCAACCATGCATTTCTCTTGTTATTTCATAGAGCACCCAATAGAATTCCAGACTGATAAAATGATCTGTTTGAAGTCAAATGATGAGTCAGTGGCAGCATCACTAAATGCACAATTTCTTTTACTTATTACAGGATTGCTATGAAATGAACTGTGTACCATTCCCCACTCCCCACCTCTAATTTAAAAGTTGAGAAAATAACCCCAATGAGAGGGTATTTAGAAATGGAGGATTTAGGAGGTCTTTAGGTTCAGATGAGGTCATGAGGGTGGGGTCCCCATGGAGAGATAGATGCCCTTTTGAAAAGAGATAGCATAGAGCTTGCTCTGACCTCTCTCTGCCATGTGAGGACACAGCAGCACAATTGCAGATGACATTTGCAAGTCATGAAGAGAACATACACCAGGAACCAAATTCCACAGCTGCCTAAAACAAGGATCTTTTCCTCTACCTACTGCCTGGCAGCAGGAAAACTGAGGGACCCCAATCTGGGAAAAAGGGCTCTGAAGACAACATTCCTAATTTCTTCCTGCCTCTCCATTCCTTTCCTTCCCCTTGGTCTCATCTACTCCTTTCTCTTTCATATAAAGAGCACCTTCCGAGAAGCTTTAACTTTTCATTGCAGGTTGGAAGATTCTGAAAGGCTCTCCAAACTTTTTCCCTAAACCAGGAGAGGCCTCAATTGTGGAGCTGTGCATAGGGCTTCTCAGCAGGGCTACTGCTGTTCTTCCCACATAATATCTCTCCTACTCTCTTCTGGTAGATGGCACAGCTAAATGTCATGACCAAGGAAAGCTATTTCCAAAACTGCCCAGGGTGAAGACTTCCATTCTCAGCTTTACTTTTGCCAAAAAGACCAGAGTTTAGTTATTGAAAGAACATAGACTCTGTATTAAAGACCATTTACATAAATGTTCATTGTGCTTAAAGGATCCTCCTGATGGCTGACTCTGGCCTTTTCACATTCTTTTTGATCTTCCAATGGATACGTTAACAAGACCAGAAATATTTTTAAAAAGATAAATATCAAAGAAGAGAAAAAGATTGGTGAAGGAGGAGATGGCAAAATATGAAAGGCAAAAACACAAAATTAAATAAGACTTAGCAAGGCATTGGTTCCTTGAGTTTGGAGAAGCCATAAGGTGGTCAAGTCTAGAACTGACAATAGCTTATTTTTCCCAAATGGGAGACAGTGCCACACAGGCATAGTTCATATAGTAATCCTGAAACCAAAAAAAGAACCAAAACTGCTGTGGATGGAGGCTGAAGAAGTTTATTTCATGCAACAAGTTCACTTGCTCCTTACCTCACTGAAGAAATATTCTATGTTGTTCTTTTTTGTCTGTAATGTCCTCTCTTTCTTTATCCTACTAATTCTTCCAGACATAGTTTATGTCCCAGCATTTCTAAGCTAATCAAGCCTCATTGCTCTATAGTAGGCTGAACACTACAGCACAATGTGTATGAAAATATACATATGTATACATATATAGTTATATACTATAAAAATAGTTATATATAATACATAATATTATATATTAATATTAACATAGCATATTAACTGCATATATTTATATATCATGATATACTATATATGTAATATTAAATTTATATTATATATAATAAATGTAATATAACTAATACTTGTATTATTATGTTTATATTATATATGAGGAATATTATATATTAAATATAATATATGATAGATAAATATTGATATTTGTACATATTTCTAAACTACTATGCCATATCTATATAACATAATTATATTTGATCTTATATTTAGTTATATTATATTATATTGATATTTTACATTTATATATCATATTACATATTACTATTTATATGTTGTATTCATATATTTAATATATTTATATAATATATATTTATTCATACATAATATATGAATATAATATTCATATTTACATTTATATTATATAATACATTTATATTATATAAAATGTATCAAAATTAATAATTACATAGTAAATTAATATTATTATACATTATATTACATATTATTATATTAATATTATGTTGATAAAAATATAAACTAAATATAATATATAATAAATGTGTTATAATATAATATATATAATATATATAATGTCCTTATATTAATATTATAATATAAAAACATATTTTATATTATAATATTGTAATATTATATATTATATTATTATATTATAATGCATTTATCATATATTATATTTATATATAATATAAAATATATAGAATACATATTTTATATCCTAATATTAACATAATTATTAATATAATAATTACTATCTGGAGGAAGATGGCGGTGGAGTAGAGGATGTGGAATACATCCCTCTCCACAGATGCATCAGGAATACATCAAAAGACTCAATAACTCCCACAGAGAATCAGCTGAACACTAGCTGAAGACCTTGAACACCAGAAAGGACTGCAAAGATCCCAACATAACTGGGCAGGACAGAGGGGGGAAAAAAAGGAGAAAGAGGAGGAGAGGAAATGAAAGGGACGAGTCCCAAACCCTGGGGTAGGGGAGCTGAAACAGATGGGAGATTGCTGAATTCAGGGAAATGTCCATTATCTGACGTGGACATCCCTTCTTCAATGGGGAATTTAACTGAGTCAGAAGAGAGGTATTTGGGACTGTTAAGAGGGTGAAGTGACTGATCTGTGGCAGACAGGAAAGAGTGAGAAACACACGGAAGGTCTGCACCACAGCTCAGCATGTCCGGACTGAGACATGGGTTCACAGCTGAACAGGGGGTCGGGGATCTGGAACATGGGAACCAGAGAACTTGTTCAGCGTGAGAAACATTGTTGGCAGTGGAGAGACAGACTGAGGGGACAGAAGGGAAGAAATCTGCAAGGGATAATGCCTACCATGGAAAGCTGGGTGGCCATGGCTATGGCTCGATACTGCTGACTCACAAGCAGCAGGAAGGAGCCACAGGTGTAGTCCCTCTCTGGGCGCCTGTAATGAACAAAGGAAGACCCCTTCTGGGCCTGGCTATCACAGTCATGGATAAAAAAGGCCCCTGGGCAGGGCTGGCCTAGAGTGACTATAGCCATGAGTGAAAAGTCCACAGAGTGGCCCAGCTCTGGAGACATTTTGTTTACAGCTCAGCCACCAGCTTCCCTCTGCCATAGGCACCACCATCACCACTGCTCAGGCCACTGTGATCCAGGCAGGGAGCTACTGCAGAATCATACACAGTGGGGAGGAGCCATGGTTGTAGTTGCTCTCTTGGCCTAAACCACCAGCATCCCTCTGCAATAGGCACCACCACCACCACCTGGGTTCCCACGATCCAGACAGGGTGCTACTGTGGAGAGGAGCCACAGTTGTACTCTCTCTCTCTATCTCTAGGTGCCTTCAAAGAACAAAGGAAGACCCCCTTTGGGCCTGGCTATCACAGCTGACAAGGGATAACAAAAAGCCCCCTGACAGGACTGGCCTGGAGTGCCTGCAGCCAAGATACAGAAGTCTGCAGAGTGGCCCAGCTCTAGAGACATTCTCTTTACACCTGAGCTGCTAGCTTCCCTGTGCAATAGACACGGCCACCACCATCCAGGTTCCCACAACCCAGGCAGGGTGCTCACTCACTCCCAGGGGAAGGAGGCACTATTGTAGCCTCTCTCCCCCCACAAACCAGCACTTACAGATGAACAATAAAAGAAGCTCTGCTGGTTGCAGAGTAATACAAAAAGCCCAAGGCAGGTAGAAGGACACTTACAGCTGAGACACCAAGTAAACAGAAATATTATGATTAATTCTATTGATCTGGTCCATTCTGGGGTCAGTTCTAGTTTTTTTTTTTTTTTTTCCTTAATTAATTATAATCTTAGTCTTAAGGGATCTACAGGTTTTATAACATATTTTTTATTCTATTTTTATTTTTAGCCTTTTTTTATATTTCTATTTCTAGCCAAGTTTTTTGTAGTGTTGACTGTATCTCTCCTATCTTCTTTTCTTCTCTATCATTATTACATTTTAATTTTTTCTTTTTCTTTTCATATTTCCAGTACACTACACTCTTCTGTTGCCCTGTCTTCTATCCTTTTTTAGTTTCTTTTATCTTACTATATTTTTAATCAATACTATCAGTCTGCTCAGTTTCCTTGCTTTATTCTCCAGATGACATGCTGTTTTGGTTTTTATTATTAGTTTTTGTCTTTATCTTGGTTCTAACTATAATTTTCTGATTTTGTTTTGAAAATCTTCAGTATGCCTGGTTGTGCTCTTGCTCTTTATTATATTTGATCCTAGCTTTCAAAATTTCCCTAGATTTGTGTTTGTGTGTGGATTTTTGTTTGTTTGTTTGTTTGTTTTTGTTTTGTTTATTTACTTATTTTTGGTTTTGAATTTTTGCTGGTTTTCTCTTTGATGTCTGATTGTATTCTGGGATTCTTCTGTCAGGTCTTTCTAGTGCCTTATGTTCTATTCAATTTGGTATTTGTGTGTCTTGAGCATGTATGTGTTTCATTGACTTAGTATTTGTTTGACTCAACACACTGCCATTAGTCTGGGGCTTGGACAGTCTTTTTGAAACCCCTTTATTGCCAGGAGAAGCAACCTCTGAAGTCTAGACTACTTGATCAGAAGTCAAGTGGGAGGCTCTGGGGAGAGAGCAGAGAATCCAGGATGCTAGACTACTAGAGAGTCCTCAGCCATAGGGAAGATTAACTGCAGAGAACTCTCACAGGGCCCTGTATCAGAGTCTAAGACTGGGCTTCGTCTGACTTTATGCAACTGCCAGTGCTGGATACCTCACACCAAACTACAAACAAGACAGGAACAGAAACCCACCCATCAGCACACAGACTACCTAAAGCCATATTAACCTCACAGATACCGTAAAACACACCACCTGATACAGCCCTGCTCATCAGAGAGAAAAGACACAGATCCACACACTGGAAAACAGGCACCAGACCCTCCCACCAGGAAGCCTACACAATACACTGAACAAACCCCACCACAGGGGGCAGAGAGCATAAACAAGAGGAATTAATACTAGGCAGCATAGGGAAAGGATACAGCAAATCCTATAAATTAGACAAAATGAGAAAGCAAAGGAACACCTTACAGGTAAAGTAGCAAGAAAAAAACTCACAAAACCAAATAAATGAAAAGGAAATAGGAAAACTGCCTGAAAAAGAATTCAGAGAAATGATAGTAAAATGATCCAAAATCTCGATAACAAAATAGAGAAAATACAAGAAACAGTTAATAAGGACTCAGAAAAAATTAAGAGTAAACAAACAGTAATTGACAACACAATAACTGTAATTAAAAACACTTTAGATGGTATAAACAGCAGAATAACTGAGGCAGAAGAACAAATAAGTGAGTTGGAAGATAGAATGGGGGAAATAACTGCCACAGAGCAGGAAAAAGAAAAAAAGAATAAAAAGAATGGAAGACAGTCTCAGAAACTTCAGTGACAACATTAAGCATGGCAACGTTTGAATCATAGGCATCCCAGAAGAAGAATAAAAAAAGAAAGAGTCTGAAAAAATATTTGAAGAGTTTATACTGGAAAACTTCCCCAAAATGGGAAAGGAAATAATTCATCAAGTCCAAGAAGCGCAGAGAGTCCCATACAGAATAAACCCAAGGAGAAACACAATGAGGCACATATTAATCTAACTAATGAAAATTAAACACAAAGAAAAAAATGTTAAAAGCAGCAAGAGAAAAGCAACAAATAACATATAAGGGAAAACCAATAAGGATAACAGCTGACCTTTCTACAAAAACTCTGCAGGCCAGCAGGGAGTGGCAGGATATACTGAAAATTATGAAAGAGAAAAACCTACAGCCAAGAATACACTACCCAGAAAGAATCTCATTTAGATTCGATGGAGAAATCAAAAGCTTTACACACAAGGAAAGTTAAGAGAAATCAGCAGCACCTGAAAAGCCTTACAACAATGGCTAAAGAAACTATTCTTAGTAGAAAACACAAGAGAAGGAAAAGACCTACAAAAACAAAGCCAAAACAATTTAAAAAATGGTAATAGGAACATACATGTCAATAATTACCTTAAATGTAAATGGAATAAATGCTCCAACCAAAAGACACAGACTGGCTGAATGGATACAAAAACAAGACCCATATATATGCTGCCTACAAGAAACCCACTTCATACCAATGGACACATATAGACTGAAAATAATGGGATGGAAAAAGATATTCCATGCAAATGGAAGTCAAAAGAAAGCTGGAGTAGCAATAGTCATATCAGACAAATTAGACTTTAAAGGAAAGACTATTATAAGAGACAAGTAGGACAATACATAATGATCAAGTTATCAATCCAAGAAGAAGCTATAACAATTGCAAATCTCTATGCATCCAACATAGGAGCAACTCAATGCATAAGCCAAATGCTAACAGCCATAAAATGGGAAATTGACAGTAATACAATAAGAGTAGGAGTATTGAACACCCCACTTATATCAATGGACAGGTCATACAAACAGAAAATAAATAAGGAAAAGCAAGCTTTAAATGACATATTAGAACTTCTTGACTTAATTGATATTTATAGGACATTCCATCCAAAAACTACACAATACTCTTTCTTCACAAGTGCACACAGAATATTCTCCAGGATAGATCACATTTTGGGTCACAAATCAAGGCTTGGTAAATTCAAGAAAATTGAAATCATATCAAGCATCTTATCTGAACACAACACCATGGCACTAGATATCAATTACAGGATAAAATCTGTAAAAACTACAAACACATGGAAGCTAAACAATACACTATTAAACAACCAAGAAGTCACTGAAGAAATCACAACAGAAAATATAAAATGCCTAGAAACAAATGGCAATGAAAACACAATTCCCGAAAACCTATGCAATGCAGCAAAAACAGTTCTAAAAGAGAGTTTAAAGCAATACTGTCCTACCTCAAGAAATAAGAAAAATCGTGAGTAAACAACCTAATGTTACACCTAAAAAAATTAGAGGAAGAAGAACAAAAAATCCTCAAAGTGAGAAGAAGGAAAGAAATCATACAGATCAGATCAGAAATAAATGAAAAAGAAACTAAAAGTTGGTTCTTTGAGAAGATAAATAAAATTGATAAACCATTAACCAGACTCATCAGGAAAAAAAGGGAGAAGAAGAAAATCAACAGAATTAGAAATGAAAAAGGAGAAGTAACAAGTGACACCACAGAAATACAAAGCATCATGAAAGACTACTACATGAAACTATATGCCAATAAATTGGATAACATGGAAGAAATGGAAAACTTCTTAGAAAAGTACAATCCTCCAAGACTGAACCAGGATGTAAAAGAAAATATGAATGGATCAATCACAAGTACTGAAATTGAGACTGTGATTAAAAATCTCCCAACAAACAAAACCCCAGGACCAGATGGCTTCACGGGTAAATTCTATCAAACAGTTAGAGAAGAGCTAACACCTAACTTCCTCAAACTCTTCCAAAATATAGCAGAAGGAGGAACACTCCCAAAGTCATTCTATGAGACAACCATCAGCCTAATACCAAAACCAGGCAAAGATGTCACAAAAAAGGAAAATTACAGGCCATATCACCAATGAATATAGATGCAAAAATCTTCAACAAAATACTAGCTAACAGAATCCAACAGCACATTAAAAACATCATACACCATGATCAAGAGGGGTTTATCCCTGGAATACAAGGATTGCTAAATATATGAAAATCAAGCAATGTGACATATCATAATAACAAATTGAAGGATAAAACAATATGATAATCTCAATAGATGCAGGAAAAAACTTTTTGCAAAATTCAACATCCATTTATGATAAAAATTCTCCAGAAAATGGTCATAGAAGGAAATTACCTCAACATAATGAAGCCATATATGACAAACCAAAAGCCAACACCATTCTAAATGGTGAAAAATTGAAAGCATTCCCTCTAAGAACAGGAACAAGACAAGGGTGTCTTCTCTCTCCATTATTATATAACACAGTTTTGGAAGTTTTAGCCATGGCAATCAGAGAAGAAAAAGAAATAAAAGGAATCCAAATTGGAAAAGAAGAAGTAAAATTGTCACTCTTCGCAGATGACATGATATTATACATAGGAAACCCTAAAGATGTTATGAGAAATCTGTTAGCAATAATCAATGAATTTAGTAAATAGCAGGATACAAAATTAATGCACAGACTTCTCTTGCATTCCTATACACTAACAATGAAAGAGCAGAAAGAGAAATTAAGGAAACTCTCCCCTTTACCATTGCAACTAGAATAAAATACCTTGGAATAAACCTGCCTAAGGAGGCAAAAGACCTGTATGCAGAAAACTACATGGCACTGATGAAAGAAATCAAAGACGATACAAACAGATGGAGAGACATACAATGTTTTTGGATTGGAAGGATCAACATTGTGAAAATGACTATGTTACCCAAAGCAATTAACATATTCAATGAAATCCCTGTCAAATTACCATCATCATTTTTCACAGAACTAGAACAAGAAATCTTTTGATTTGTATGGAAATGCAAAAGACCCCAAATAGCCAAAGCAATCTTGAGAAGAAAAGATGGAATTGGTGGAATTAGTCTTCCTGACTTCACACTATACTACAAGGTCGCAGTGATCAAGACAGTATGGTATTGGCACAAAACTAGAGAGGTAGATCAATGGAACAGAATAGAGAACCCAGAGATAAACCCAAACACATATGGGCAGCTTATCTTTGACAAAGGAGGCAAGAATATACAATGGAAAAAAGACAGCCTCTTCAATAAGTGGTGCTGGGAAAATTGGACAGCAATATGTAAAAGAATGAAATTAGAACACTTCCTAACACTGTACACAAAAATAAACTCCAAATGGAATAAAGACCTACATGTAAGGCCAGACACTATAAAACTCCTAGAGGAAAATTTTGGCAGAACACTCTTTGACATACATCAAAGCACAATCTTTTTTGACCCACCTCCTAGAATCATGGAAATAAAATCAAGAAAAAACAAATGGGGGCTTCCTAGTGGTTAAGAATCTGCCTGCCAATTCAGGGGGCACATGTTCAAGCCTTGCTCCAGGAAGATCCCACATGCTGCAGAGCAACTAAGCCTGTGTGACACAACTATTGAGCCTGTGCTTTAAAGCTGTGAGCCACAACTATTGAGCCCATGTACTGCAACTACTGAAGCCCATGCACCTAGAGCCCATGCTCCACAACAAAAGAAGCCATGGCAATGAGGAGCCTGTGCACCACAATGAAGATTAGCCCCCACTCACTGCAACTAAAAGAAAGCCCATGCATAGCAATAAAGACCCAACACAGCCAAAAAAAGAAATTAAAAAAAAAAATAAACAAATGGGACCTAATGAAACTTAAAAGATTTTGCACAGCAAAAGAAACCATAAACAAGACTAGAATACAGCCCACAGAATGGGAGAAAATACTTGCCAATGAAGCAATGGACAAATGATTAATTTCCAAAATATACAAGCATCTCATGCAGCTTAATACAAAAAAGCAAATAAACCAATCCACAAATGGGCAGAAGACCTAAATAGACGTTTCTCCAAAGAAGACATGCAGATGGCTAACAAACGCTTGAAAAGATGCTCAACATCATTAATCATTAGAGAAATGCAAGTCAAAACCACAGTGAGGTATCACCTCACACTGGTCAGAATGGCCATCATCAAAAAATCTAGAAACAATAAATGTCAGAGAGGGTTGGAGAAAAAGGGAACTCTCTTTCACTGTTTGTGGGAATGTAAGTTAATACAGCCACTATGGAAAACAGTTTGGAAGTTCCTTAAAAAACTAAAAATGGAATTACCATATGTCCCAGGAATCCCACTTCTGGGCATATACCCAGAGAAACCATACTCCAAAAAGAAACATGTACCATAATGTTCATTGCTGCACTATTTACAATAGCCAGGACATGGAAGCAACCTAAATGCCCATCAACAGATGAATGGATAAAGAAAATGGGGCACATATAAACAATGGAATATTACTCAGTCATATAAAGGAATGAAATGGAGCTATATGGAATGAGGTGGATAGACCTAGAAACTGTCATACAGAGCAAAGTAAGCCAGAAAGAGAAAAAAAAATACTGTATGCTAACTCATATATATGGAATCTAATAAAATGGTACTGATGAACCCAGTGGCAGGGCAAGAATAAGGATGCAGATGCAGAGAATGGACTGGAGGACACGGGGTTGGGGGGGCAGGGGGCGAAGGGGAAGTGAAACGAAGTGAGAGAGTCATATAGACATATATACACTACCAACTGTAAAATAGATAGCCAGTGGGAAGCTGCTGTATAACAAAGGGAGATCAACTCGATGATGTGTGATGCTTTAGAGGGCCAGGACAGGGAGGGTGAGAGGGAGTCATGGGAGGGAGGAGATATGGGGATATATGTATAAATACAGCTGATTCACTTCATTGTACCTCAAAAACTGGTACATGAGTGTAAAGCAATTATATTCCAATAGAGTTTAAAAAATAATAGTAATTTATATCTATATTAATTATAGATATATTATTATATATAATAAAATATTAATTACATATATTATATATATAATAAATATATATTATATATTTATTATTTATATAATATATATTATATATTATAAATTATTAAATTATTGTTACTACTAACTTTTATAAAGTTTCAAATAATATGACTTGTGCCCCATTAGAATGTGTAAAGTCAACATAAGTTTATTCTTTTTATTCAGTTAAATATATATATATATATATTCATTGGCTGCTTAACACTTGAAGAGAGTACTATGCACTGGGGTGAAGGGGAGTTGAAGAATTCATGGCCTAAGCTCCTTAAGATCTACTTTCTAAGAGAACAAACAATCCATTTCAGTAACACTTCTAAGAGAAGATAGACTTTTTAAAATATTTTATTTTTATTGTGATAACAGCACTTAATATGAGATCTACCCTCAACAAATTTTTAAGTGTACACTACACTGTTACTGACTATAGGCACAGTTTTGTGCAGAAGATCTATAGAACTTATTGATCTTGCATAACTACACCTTTATACCTGTTGGTTAACAATTCCCCATTTCCTTCTCTGCCCTCAGACCCTGGTAACTGCTATTCCACTCTGTGATTCTGAGTTTGACTATTTAAGATACCTCATATAGTGAGATCCTATAGCACTTGTCGTTCTGTGACACTTAGCATAATTTTCTCTATGTGTTGCCTATGGCAGAATTTCCTTCTTTTTTCAAGGCTGAATAAAATTCTATTTTATGGCTGTATCACATTTTTTATCCATTCATCCATAGATGGACACTTAAGTTGTTTTCATATCTTGACTATCATCAATAGTACTGCAATGAACATGGGAATGCTAATATCTCTTGGAGGTCCTGATTTAAATTACTTTGCTTAAATATCCAGAATATTTTTTTGAGAAATGTCCATACTGTTTTCCATAGAGAATGCACTAAGTCATATTCCCACCAGCAGTGTAAAAATGTTACAATTGCTCCACAGCCTTGCCAACTCTTAACTTCTTCTTTTGATACCAGCCATCTTAATGAGTGTAAGGTGATAGCTCATTGTAGTTTTGATTTGCATTTCTTTGATGGTTAGTGTCCTTGAGCATCTTATTTTATGTGTACTACAATTTTAGAGTTATAAAATTATAGTAGAGTGAGAGAAAGAGAGAACGTATGGAGAAATGTGGGAAGGCTTCTTGAAGAAGATGGGCTTTGTTAGGAAACTTGTAGATGAATAGAACTCTAGATGAAGAGAACAGATTGAACAAAAACATACCTCTTGAGTATATCCTATGTTTTTTTTTTGTTTACCACAATCCAAATTTACCTTCTGATTCTCTAAGTTATTTACATTGATAAATTACCTTCCAAAGACCTGTATTACAATAGCACTAGCTATACTCAAAACATCATTTTCAAAGTATTTTTACAAGGCTAATTACTTTTGAAATATGTACAACATCCCTGCAAAAAAAGGTACTATTAATCCCATTTAAAAATGAGCAACTGGATATCCAGGTATGTTGATGGCAGAAGAAAATGAGTCTTTGAAACTAAACCCAATTTTTAAAATTTTAAGACTAGTACATCTCTAACTTGAAAGATTATTTTTTCATTTAGAAAATAAGCTGTCTTATTTTGCATCTGTTACAAAGACTGTGATCTATGTTGTGTCCCATTTTAATTCTTAGAAATTGAATAGCTTACTCAATTTTGAATATTAATAAAAGCATGGATATTTGTGCACATTTCTAAACATGATATGTATAGAAAAATATATCAAAATAAAAAATAGTCCTTAATTAGGATGAATTTATCACATACACAAAAGGATACCTGGATGCATCTGAAAAAGAGAAGTAACTCTTTAAAAAAGCTGTGGTTGCAATGTTTTTCATTAATGACATATCATTTAAAATTCTCCTTGGGTGGAATTGTAATATATTTTTAAATACTTTTCTCAAAACTTCATATATTTACAACTATTGAGAGAGTCTAAAAAATCCTTAATTCTTTTCACTCTCTCATCCTACTTTTACCTTGTTCCATCTGATGCTCTCCATGAAGGAATAGCTTATTCTCTTCTGTGATACTTTATATAAGGTTGAATGTATATACTTTCAATTTTTAAATTATAAGAATGTAAATTGATACAGCCACTATACAAACAGTATGGAGGTTCCTTAAAAAACTAAAAATAGAACCACTATAGGACCCAGCAATCCCACTACTGGGCATATACCTGGAGGAAACCATAATTCAAAAAGATACATGTACCACAATGTTCATTGCATCACTATTTACAATAGTCAGGACGTGGAAGCAATTTAGATGCCCATCAACAGAAGAATGGATAAAGAAGACGTGGCACATATTTACAATGGAATATTACTCAGCCATAAAAGGAAAGAAATTGAGTTATTTTAGTGAGGTGAATGGACCTAGAGTCTGTCATACAGAGTGAAGCCAGAAAGAGAAAAACAAACACTTGTGTTAATGCATATATATGGAATCTAAAAAAACAGTACTGATAAACCTACTGGCAGGGCAAGTATAAAGATACAGATGTAGAGAACAGACTTGAGGACATGGGGCTGGGGGTGGTGTGGAAGGGGAAGCTGGGATGAAGTGAGAGAGTAGCATTGACATATATACACTACCAAATTTAAAATAGATTGCTAATGGGAAGCTGCTGTATAACACAGGGAGATCAACTTGATGATTGGTGTTGACATAGTGGGGTGGGTGACATAGTGAGGTGGGATAGGGTGAGTGGGTGGGAGGCTCAAGAGGGAGGAGATATGGGGAAATATGTATAAATACAGCTGATTCACTTTGTTGTACAGAAGAAACTGGCACAACAGTGTAAAGCAATTATATCCAATAAAGATCTGAACATAAATAAATAAACAAACAAATAAATAAATAAATAAAATATTTGAAGCAGAAACAAATGATGAGAATGTTGTAGTGAATGATAGGTGACAGAAAACTTGACAGAGTTTTTTTTTTAATTCTTTTTCTCTAATTTTCCCCGTAAAAAGTTTCATTTCCAATGACACTGACAACATATTCCCATGATTTAAAATGTTTGATGATATACTTAGTAGTTCTTGACACAGGAAAAGAGTCTTTTAAAACTCACTCTTTTTTGCTTTTTATAGAGTCTACACAAAAGAACATCAATATACTGAAATATGGCAAAAGAGCTATATATTTTTTCACATCCAAAACATTGTTGAGCCTGAGAAATATTTTCAAAAATCATTATCTCCAAAATTGCACTTGGCCCCAGATTTTCAATCAGAACACTTATCTTTTCCAATGTCAACCCTTTCTTTTAAGCCTTGGAGATCTATACTAAGGCAATGCATTACCCAACAATATTTGTAAAGTGTCCATTAATCTCTAAAGGTGATGATTCAGATGCTGAAAGGGACAGGATGTGTACCTCACCTCCTTTTCTTTCACTCAATTTTTGTTCCTACAATTTAAAATGTTGTCTTCTGTGAAAAAAAAAAAACAGAAAAAATCTATGCTAATATATCTTCTCATTTTTTATATAATGAATTAAAAAGCTCAATATATTTAAAACTATATCATTGGGTATTAGGTTATGTAACTTTGTAAAAATATAAGCATAATATCCTACCCTCATGAAATTTAAATCCACTTTTTTACTGAACAAAATAGGGCTTTTAAAGCTCTAGACAGATGCATAGATGTCCATATAAATGCATAGACATATGCACATCTATATTTCACTCAAAAGATTTCTTTACAAAATTAAGGAAAATTTAGACAAATAGTATGGACAACATAATTAATCTGTACAATACAAATGTGGTCCCTGACAATTATCTCATGGTTGATTGTGTAATGCAGGAGCCTTAATTTCTTGTTCCATCACCAAAGTTGCTATTTGAGGACACAGTATTAACCTCTCTCAATTATAGTTTTATCATCTGTAAGTGGTAGTAACTACATTTATGAATCCCATGGGCAACTGGACCAACTGAATCTTGAGTCACTTCTGTGCTGTGATTCTGTGGTGTCAACTCAGAATTAAGATTTTGATCAGCTATGTACTCATGATCTCTTTTTGTTCTATCCCATTTATATCTTTTTTCCATAATTTACCACTTTTCTCATGAAAATGTGAGAAAATGTTATTCTTGTTATTGTCATAAAAAGAACCTCCTTAATTATCCTTGAAGAAGCTTGACAAAAGGGAGCTGTTCCAGACCAAAACTGATCACTGAGCTATTCTCCAGCTCCAACTCTAATATTCTACATTTTACTATCTTCCTCATCCAATGAAATCGACCTACATGCTGCAGAGATATTGTTGGGTTGAAACAAACATTCATAAAGGGCTTTGATCTTCTGAAAAGAAAAAACCTTATAAAAGGTTATTAGATGAAAAATGCTTTCATGGTTGGGTGTCTGGGCTCTTTCAAATGCCATAGACAATATAAAAATTTCAGAAGATTATTTTAGAGATAAGAAGTCTCTCCTTTCCTTTTCAGCGGACATTTCTTATAGTCTTAGCCATAGAATTCACTAGGCATTCAGAAAGGAAGAGATTTCCTGTTAAGTTTCTGTGGTCAGCCCTCATATCTTGTCATGCGTATGTAGATATTTAGTTACTGACTTTGAGACACTTCCTGGAGACAAGTCACCAAGATTTTTATTCTTTCACCACTCTGTAACTCTGCTTTAAAGAGCCACTGAGTTCCTCCTTAGTTAAAAAACTAAATAGAAGCCCCTAAATAGGGCATATTATTTTGGTAGAGTACATTTTTAAATAACCACAACATATTGAAACAATTTTGTTACTAACAATTTTGCGTGGTTATTCAGATAGAGAGAAAGTATCTGGAAAAAGGAGGCATTGACTTCCTAAACTTGGCCTTTCTCTTGAATTGTTTAACTAACTTAAGCATTTAATTAACCCTAAGTTATGAATACAGGAGTTGTCACATGAAGGCAATAATTGATACATCTAACTCATATTTCTTTCTGAAAATTTATTCTTTCTTCATATTACCAAAATTTCTCTTATCGTCATTCTCCTAATTATGCTTGTATCCTTGGCTTTCTTGTCTCTAACCTCTATTCTGCTCCTAGAGAGAACAAGTCAATTACCTGCTAAATACCCTTCAATTACTCCCAGGGCCTAGAACAATTACTTCCAAAGTGAGTGTATTACTCTCTCTCCCAGGAATAAACGTGTTTAATTACTGATGTAAAAGAAAAAAAAAATAGACTTTCCATTTATGATTTGTCACATCCTTTTAAAAAATATTCTCTTTGTGTAAAAGTTTTATAGTGTTTTTAATATGTTGGTACAATAATACTTAGATATCATTCATAAAAAATACAGTTATATTAAAAAATGCATTGTTAAAACATTTTTAATGGTAAAGATACATAAACAATATAAGATACCACTACTCACCTATACAAATGACTAAAATTAAAATAACTGACCTTACCAAGTGTTTGTAAGGATATTGAGGAACTGGATTCCTCATATATTGCTAGGGAGAACATAAATGGTACAACAAATATTAGAAACAGTTTGGTAATTTTTTAAAAATGTAAACATACAATTCACTATATAATCCAGCCATCCCCATCTTAGACATATACTCTAGAGAAAAGATAAGGCATGTCCATACAAAGACCTCTACATGAATATTCATAGAAGCTTTACTTGGAGTAGCCAAAATCTGGAGAAACCCAAATTTCCATCAGGTAAATGGATAAATAAATTGTGGTATATAAACTTAATGAAATGCTTCTCAGCAGTAAAATGGAATTAGCTATTGATATCCATAACCAGGTGAATCTCAGAATAATTACTTTGAATAAAAGAAGCCAGAAAAAAATAGTACACACTGTATGATTCCATGTCTATAAAACTGCAGAAAATGGAAATTTAATCTATAACAGATCAGTGGTTCCTTGGAGATGGGAAGTGGGGACAGGTGGGAAAGAGAGATAACTAAAGTACATAAGAAAATTGTATAGGTATTGGATATGTTTACTTTTCTTCATTGTGAGTAGTATTTAATGGATATATACATATACCCAAAATTATGAAATTAAACCATTTAATGTGTACAGTTTATCCTATATTAATTATATCTCAATAAAGCTGTTTTAATTTTTTAATATGAATTTGGAAGTGTGATTAAGATCATGGAATAGGAAGACCCTGAATTCACCTCCTCCCATGAGCACACCAAAACTACAACTACTTACAGTGCAATTATTGGGTTGGCCAAAGAGTTCATTTGGGTTTTTCCATATGATAGACATCCATATAATGTTATAGAGAAACCTAATTGAACTTTTGGTCAACCCAATATCTATGAGAATGATCTGAAGAATAGCAGAAACAATTTTCTGAAATTAAAGATATAAAGAAGGAGCCATAATGAGATGGGTAGGAGGGACAGAAATGTGGTCTGGTGAGGATACTTCCCCTCGGGTTGTTGATCCACAAACAGGAGGAATGTTATAACCACAGGGCTCTTTCTGAGCAGTGATGGTTCTGAGCCCCACAATAGGTTCCCCAACCCGGGGGTCCTGCAGCAGGAAAAAAAAAAACCCAGAATGCCTGGCATTGAAAATCAGCAGAATTTATGTTCAGGAGAACTAGAGTTCTATAGGAATCAGAGACTCCACCCTTAAATATTGCACACAAACTCCAAGTCCCAGCAGAGAGGCAATATTTTAAAGATGCCTGTATCTGATCCACTTGATGATCTTGGAGAACTTCTGAGAGAGGCAGGAGGCAGCTTGGGACTTTCCTTGGGGATGGAAACTCTAGCAGCAGCCATTTATGAAATTTAATTCTGTCATGTCGACACTGGTACTGGTAAGAATTATTTTGGAAATCCTCTCTGTAGCCTATTAGCACCTGGGGTTTTCTCTAGTCACCAGGGGGCCCACAGCAGTGCTATACTCCTAAGCAGTTACAACTAGCTATGTCAGAGGCATTCCCCACCCACCAGTGTACCTGAAGCAACTGTGCAAGGCAGGATCTTTCAGCTAGCAGGGCCAGGGTCCAACCCCACCAACCAGTACACCCGCAGTAGTTAGTCCCACCACAACAGAGGGACTCATGTAGTCCACATAGGGGATACCCCTGGAACATCTAGCTCTGATGCCCAAAGGAGAGCACGCTTCTGGGCCCCCTAAGATGTCTACATTATGCCACTTCTCCAATATTGGGAGGCATAACAGATCATAACAGAGCCATCTAGTATGTAGAAATAGACAGAGAAATAAGCAAAATGAAGAGAGCCCAGAGGAATATGTTCCAAATGAAAGAATAAGACAAAATCTCAGAAAAAGAACTAAACAAAACAGAGAAAAGCAACCTACCCAATAAGGAGTTCAAGGTACTGATCATAAAGATACTCAGCAAGCTCAGGAGAAGCTTGAATGAATAGTGAGTTTCAATGAATTAGAAAATATAAAAAAAAAAGGACAAATCAGAGCTAAGAATACAATAACAGAAATGAAAAATACACTAGAAAAAATCAAGAGTAAATTAGATGATACAGAAAAATTAATCAGAAATGTGGAAGACAGAGTAGTGGAAACCACCCAAGCTAAACAGAATAAAGAAAAAAAGTTTGTGATGATAGTTAAGAGACCTCTTGTATACTAATATCCGGTATACTCACATTTACATTATAAGCATCCCAGAAGAAGAAAAGAGAAAGGAGGAGAATTACTTGAGGAAATAATATCTGAAAACTTTCATAATATGGGAAAGGAAACAGACTTCCAGATGTAGGAAGCATAGAGAGTCCCAAACAAGATGAAACCAAAGAGGTCCACAGCAAGACACATTATAAATGAAATGTCAAAAATTAAAGATAGATTCTTAAAAGCAGCAAGAGAAAAACAGCAAGTTACTTACAAGGAACTCCCATAAGACGATCAGCTAACTTTTCAGCAGAAACTCTGCAGGCTAGAAGAGTGGCACACTATATTTAAAATGATGAAAAGGAAAAACCAACAGCCAAGAATGCTCTATCAGGCAAGGTTATCATTCAGAATTAAAGCAGCGATAAAGAGTTTTATAGAAAAGAAAAAGTTAAAAGTTTGTCACAACTAAATTAATCTTAGAAGATATGTTAAAGGGACTTCTCCAAGCAGAAAAAAACTATAACTATAAATCAGAAAATTATGAAAGAAAAAAAAATCTCACTGGCAAAGGTAAACATACAGTAAAGGTAGTGAATCAACCATTTATAAAATTTTTAGGAAAATTAAAAGAGAAAAGTAGCAGAAGACTCTATGCACAGTAACTATTGAAGGGATAGGCTAAATAAAAAGATATAAAATATGATGTCAGAAACATAAACCATATGTGAGGGGGTTAAAAATGTTAGGCTGTTAGAATGCATTCAAACTTAAGAGGTAATCAACCTAAAATAAACACATATATGTTGTTATATATGAATCTCATGATAACCCAGACCAGAAAATCACAATAGACACACACAAAAAATAAACAGAAATGAATCCAAACATAACACAAAAGAGAGTCATCAAATCACAAGGGAAGAGAGCAAGAGAAGGCAAAAACAGAGAACTACAAAAAGAACCAGAAAACAAAGTGGAAATAAGTATACACCTAATAATAATTGTTTTAAATATAAATGGACTTAAATGCTCTAATCAAAAGGCACTGAGTGGCTGATTGGATTAGAAAAAAGAAAGTCATATATATGGTGATTACAAGAGACCAATTTCAGGTCTAAAGACACACACGAACAAAGTGAGAGCATGAAAAAAAAAAATATCCCATAAAGATGTAAAGGAAAAGAAAGCTGGGGTAAGAATACTTATATCACACAAAATAGATTCTAAAAGAAAGACTGTAACAAGACAAAAAGAAGGGCATTGCATAATAATAAAAGGACCAATCCAACATGAAGATATAAAAGTTCCAAATATATATGCATCCAGCATAGGGGCCCCTAAATACATAAAGCAAATGTTAACAAACATAAAGAGAGAAACTGAAAGTAGTACATGAATAGTAAGGGACTAATGCACCACTTATATCAACGGAGAGATCATTAAGAAAAAAAATCAGTAAGGACACACTGACCTTAATGGACACAATGTTCACAATGTTTATATATATATATATACACATATATATTTCAAAGTGAAAATAAAAATTACATAAATAAATAGATAAAGAATATTGATAAACCTTTAGCCAGACTCACCAAGAAAAGAAAAAAAAAAAAAAAAAGACAGAGAGCCTAAATAAATAAAATAAGAAAAGAAAAAGGAGAATTTACAACTGATGGCACAGACATGCAAACATTTATAAGTGATTGCTACAAACAATTATAGGCAATAAAATGGATGACCTAGAAGAAATGAATAAATATCTAAATACATACAATTTTCCAAGACTAAATTTGGAAGAAACAGAAAATATGAAGAGACTTATTACCAGTAATAAAAATAAATCAATAATCAAAAAACTAGCAGCAAACAAAAGTCCAGAATCAAATGGCTTCACAGATGAATTCTACCAAACTTTTAGAGGAGAGTTAATAACCATTATTCTCAAGCTATTCCAAAATATTGAAGAAGAAGGAACATTTCCAAACTCCTTCTACAAGGCCAGCATCAGTCTGATACCAAACCAGACAAAGACACCACAAGGAAAGAAAATTACAGGGAAACATCACTGAACATACAAAAAGCCTCAAAAACATTAGAAAAACAAATTTAACAGCACATTAAAAGAATCATACACCATGATCAAGTGGGATTTAAGCCAGCAATACAAGGATGGTTCAATATCTGCAAGTCAGGCAGTGTGTTACATCACATTAACAAAATGAAGAGTAAAAATCATTCTATCATCTCAGGCACAGAAAAACCTTTTGATAAATTCGACGTCCGTTTTTGATTAAAAAAAACTCTCAATGGCATAGGTATAGAGGGACTATATCTCAAAATATTAAAGTCCATATATGATAAAAATCACAGCCAACATCAGACTGAATGGTAAAAAGCAGAAATAATTTCCCCTATGATTAGGAACAATGCAATAATGCCCATTCTCTCCACTTATATTGAACATAGTATTAGCAGCACTAGCCACAACAAACAAACAAGAAAAAGAAATAAAAGAAATCCAAATTGGAAAAGAAAATGTAAAGCTCTGTCTGCAGATGACATGATACTATATATACATATAGAAAATCCTAAAGATTTCTACAAAAAAAAAAAAAAAACTATTAGATCTAAAATTCTATACAGTTGAAGGATACAAAATTACTATAGAAAAATCTGTTGTGCTTTCTATACACTAAAAACAAACTCAGAAAAAGAAATTAAGAAAACAACCTCTTTTAAAATTTCATCAAAAAAATACCTAAGAATAAATCTAACCAAGGAGATGAAAGAATTATACACTGAAAATTATAAGATATTGAGGATAGAAATTGAAGATGGCAAAAACAAATGGAAAGATATACCGTGCTCATGGATTGGAAGAATTAATATAGTTTAAATGACCCTACAACCCAGGCAATCTACAGATTTAATGCAATTCCATTTTTCAAAGATCTAGAAAAAAGAATGCTAAAATTTGTCTGGAATCACAAAAGAACCTGAACAGACAAAGCTATCTTGAGAAAAAAAGAACAAAGCCGAAGGTACCACACTACATGACTTCAAACTATACTACAAAGCTATAGTAATCAAGAGTATTGTACTGGCAAAAAAAAAAAAACAGACATATAGATCATTGAACAGAACAAACAGCCCAGAAAAAAACCAACAAGGACTTAAATCAGTTAATCCATGACAAAGGAGGTAAGGATATACAATTGGGAAAAGACCGTCTCTTCAAAGAATGGTGTTGTGAAAATTGGACAGCTACATGCAAAAGAATAAATCTGTAACATTGTCTCATAACATATACAAGAATAAAAACAAAATTTATTAAAGGCTTAAATTTAAAACCTGAAACCTAAAATTTCTAGATGAAAACATAGGCAACATGCTCTTTGACATAGGTCTTAGCAATATTTTGGGTGATCTGACTCCTCAGGCAAGGACAACAAAAACATAAGGAAACACATGGGACTACATGAAACTAAAAATCTTTTGTGTAGTGAAGGAAACCATCAACAAAACAAAATGTCTACTGAATGGGAGAAAAATTTTGCAAATTATATATCTGATAAGTTAATATCCAAAATATACAAAGAACTCATACAACACAACATCAAAGAAACAAACAACACAATTAAAATTGGGCAGAGGACCTGAATACACATTTTTCCAAAGACAGATGGCCAACATCCACATGAAAATGTGCTCAACATCACTAATGATCAGGGAAATACAAATCAAACTACAATGACATCTTACCTCATACCTGTCAGAATGGCTACCATCAAAAAAGAAAACTAATATTGGGTTGGTCTAAAACTTCTAGTTCTGAACAAACTTTTTGGCCAACCCAATAACAAGTGTTGTCATGGATGCAGACAAAAAGGAACCCTCATGCACTGTTGATAGATTGTAAATTGGTGCAGCCACTATGGAAAACAATGTGGAGATTCCTCAAAAATCAAAGGTAAAACCACTGTATGATCCAGGAATTTCAGTTTTGTATATTTACCCAGAGAAAACAAATATACTAATCAAAAAGTTATATGCACCCTTATGTTCATTGCAGCATAATTTGCAATAGCCAAGATTTGGATGCTACCTCAGTGTTCATCTATAGATGAATGGATAAAGAAGATGTAGTATTTACATGCAACGGAGTTTTACTCAGGTCATAAAATACATGAAATCTTGCCACTCGTGAAAACATGGATGGATCTAGAAGGTATCATGCTAAATGAAATAAGTCAGATGGAGACATTCAAATACTGGATGATGTCACTTATATGTGGCATCTAAAGAAAACAAATGAACAAACAAAATTTAAAAAAACTCATAAATTCAGAGAACAAAGGGGAGATTGCCAGAGGGGTGGGTGTGGTGGTTGGAAGACAAAGAGGTACAAACTTTCAATCATAAAATAAATGTCATAGGGATGTAGTATACAAAATAAGAAACATAATCTATCATGTTGTGATAACTTTGTGTGGGGACAGGTGGTTGCTAGACTTGTGCTGATCATTTGGTAATGTAAAAAATGTAATGTTGAATCACCTGAAACTAACATAATATTGTACATTAACTATATTGCAAATTTAAAAAAGTGTGGACCCCATTTACCAAAAAAGAAAAAGAAAAATAATTTTTTTAAAAAGCCTTAGTGTGGTCTACAAGGTCTATAATCTTCACCACCTTATCCCCTGACTGCCACACAGCACTTGAGTTACCTAATAATAAATACTTGCTTCCACACATTAAGCTGTTCCTTGTCTTTGTACCTTTGCTCATCATCTTCCTTCTGCCAAAATCACAGTTCCCTGATTATTTGGCTGTCTAAATTTTTGTATCCCTATAGACTCAATTCAATGATCAGCTTCTCTGGAAAGCTTCCCGTGGCTATCTAGGGTCACACTACGTGCCACTCCTCTGTGTTTCCCTAACACCCAGGACATACTCCTATCTTTGTATTAGTAATTATCTGTATATGTATCTCTTCTCTTCCATGAGAACAAGAGCCTCATTTATTCACCTAGGTATCCCTGGGTAATATTTTTAAAGTAATTTGTTCAATGTAAATTTGTTAAAGTAACGTTACAAAATTATAGTAGACAGTGTGCAGCCTCTCATCCTGGAAATCATGCTGATGTCTGTGAGAATATGCTGGGTCAATTGTTTACTGAGGTTAGGTTGAAGGCATCACTTAGATATATCAAATATTCAAACTGTTATCTTATTGTATTTGCAACTAACACATCCATTTCCACAGTCACTGGGAAAATATGCTCTGTTTCTCTGTGTGGGGGTTGATTTATTGCACTCTGTTTCCTGGTTATGTCTGTTGATGCTTGATATTTCTACCTGTTATACAACAATCCTTATGTAAGCTTGCAGGCATAAGCAGCAGGATCTAGGATGGATTTAAACCAAATCAATTTAAATAGTAGTTTTAAACCACAATTTAGATCACTTGTGACAAAACCTAGTCTCAATCATCATTCCTATACCATTCCTTCCTCCAGTAATGCCCAACTACTTTTTGATAAAACCTTAACGCATGTGCTTACAGATCCTGACACATTAGGAGTTATATTTAGAAGACTGTAAATCTTTTTCACACATTTAAACAAGCAATGTTTAAAGTTTATTTTAAGGTAATTAGCAAACCAAATTGTATCTGGTTATTTTGGTTATCGGATCAAACACTCTAACACTAACAGTCTTGTCTCATTCCCATTGCCTATTTAATATAGACTTATGTTATTCTGCTATTTGGTTACTCACCCTTTTATTAAATGTTTGCATAATTTGCATTCCTTTATGACAATAGCAACTTTTGTCCAAGAGTAATTCTACCCCAGTCAATATTATATCCATATGTTATCCAAATTTGACTTGACTAGTGTAATTAGTATGTCAGGACTGACTTTTTCCAGTGTTACATTTCTATATGCCTCAAAAGTAGTTTATGCCATTTTTTTCTCTCAATAGACAAGGGAGGTTTTGCCTCCTTCTATACTTAACAACTTTATTTATACTCTCAGTTTCAACCATTCCTATCTCCCTACCTTATCCATAGCACCTGAATTGTCCGCCTACCTCCCACCCCACCCAAGGGTCCCCACACTCATTTCAAGAGTTCTATTTTGGAAGCTCTTAGAGATGCATAGTTCTTGCTCTGCTTATAGTAAAATAGGCTTAGCTCAGGTACATTTCTTGCCTTCTTAGTGAAACAAGAACATGCCATTTAAAATGAGAAATTTTAGTTATTTTTTTACATAAATACAGATTAGGTGAGTTATTACATATATACATATGTTGTATATACAGGATACAGATATTGTATCGAGAGGGATGGTATGGGTAAGAAAAAATTCTTAAACCTATAGAAAAATAGTCTATTATGGAAAGTTCAATAATAAATACTTATTTGTAATCCTTGTATGCAAGTAACAATCCTAAGCTTAAGGTATATAATAGATTTCTTCATTGGACTGAGTTTTTCACCTTCCCCTTATTCACAGCTTTGCCATATGACCTTTCAGTGCCTTCTACCTCCAGGGTCAAATGTTCTTCACCGCTACTTGATTTTGGGTTTTATCATGTGACTTACTTTGGCCAATAGAATGTTAGCAAATATGATACAAGCAGAGACTTGAAAAGTGCTTACTCTTTAGGGCTTATTTCCTTCATCTTGGCCATCACCAAAGAAACTAACTACACTGTTTGTGGGAATGTAAACTGGTATAGCCACTATGGAGAACTGTATGGAGGTTCCTTAAAAAACTAAAAATAGAACAACCATATGATCCAGCAATCCCACTCCTGGGCATTTACCTGGAGAAAACCATGGTTTAAAAGGATATATGCACCCCAAAGTTCATTGCATCACAGTTTACAATAGCAAACACCTGGAAGCAACCTAAATGTCCATCAACAGATGAATGGATAAAGAAGATGTTATACATATATACCATTGGAATATTAGCCATTAAAAAAGGAAATAATGTCATTTACAGCAACATGGATGGACTTAGAGATTAGCATACTAAGTGAAGTAAGTCAGACAGAAAGAAAACTATCATATGATATTGCTTATATATAAAATCTTAAAAAATGATACAAATGAATTTATTTATAAAACAGAAACAGACACAGATTTAGAGAACAAATTTATGGTTACCAAAGGGGAAGTGTTGGGGGGAGGGATAAATTGGGAGCTTGGATTTGACATGTACACACTACTATATTTGAAATAAGTAACCAACAAGGACCTACTGTAGAGCACAGGGAACTCTGCTCAATATTCTATAATAACTAAAATGGGAAAAGAATTTGAAAAAGGATACATGTATATGTATAGCTGAATCACTTTGCTCTACACCTGAAACTAACACAGCTATACTCCAATATAAAATAAATTTAAAAAAAAATTAAAAAGAAATATAAACACTAGGTAGCTAACTTGTTTAGAATTTTCCAAGGCCAAACACCCAGTTTACTCAGTGTTTTTAAAATTAATCATTTACTGGGGTGTATTTTCATGCCGTAAAATTGATGAGAGACTTTGGTATACAACCAGTCTATGTCTAGTTTACTCACTTTATAAGATGAACAAACTGCCAATCATTTCCTTTAATTCTGTTCTTCTACCTCTGAACTCCCTTTATTTCTATTTTTAATGCAAAGGCTTATAGCATTTACATTATATTTCTTAATTAATTATGTGTTCTGTGCTTTGTCTACATTTTTATTTTAAACAATGAAAATCAATAAAGCATTTGCTTTGTTATGACTATATAAATTTACTATGCAGTTAAATAATGTATTATTATTGTAATACCTTTCTTATGCATCCATTGCTTTTTCTGTGGTTTTAAATTACCTTTCTAAGGATTAGTCTCCAAAATACATAAGCAGTTCATGCAGCTCAATATTAAAAACACAAACAACCCCATCCAAAAATGGGCAGAAGACCTAAACAAACATTTCTCCCAAGGAAACATACAGTTGGCCAAAAAACACATGAAAATACGCTCAACATCACTAATCATTAGAGAAACACAAATCAAAACCACAGTGAGGTATCACCTCACAACAGTCAGATTGGCCATCACCAAAAAATCTAGGAACAATAAATGCTGGAGAGGCTGCAGAGAAAAGGGAACCCCCTGCACTGTTGGTGGGAATGTAAATTGGCAAAGCTACTTTGGAGAATAGTATGGAGGTTCCTCAAAAACTAAAAATAGAACTACCATATGACCCAGCAATCCCACTACTGGGCATATACCTGGAGAAAATCATAATCCAAAAAGAAACATGTACCAAAATATTCATTGCAGCATCATTTGCAAGAGTCAGGACATGGAAGCAACCTAAATGTCCATTGACAGATGAATGGCTAAAGAAGATGTGGCACATATATACAATGGAATATTAGCCATAAAAAGGAATGAAATTGTTATTTGTAGTGAGGGGGATGGACCTAGTGTCTGTCACACAGAGTGAAGTAAGTCAGAAAGAGAAAAACAAATATCATATGCTAACACATATATATGGAATCTAAAAAATGATATTGATGAACTCAGTGGCAGAGGAAGAATAAAGACACAGATGTGGAGAACAGACATGAGGACACAGGGAGGGTGGGAAGGAGTAGCTGGGACAAAGTCAAAGACTATTGTTGACATATATACAGGTAGCTAGTTAGAAGGTGATGCATAACACAGGAAGATCAATTTGATAATTGCTGATGACCTAGAGGGGTGGGATAGGGAGGGTGAGTGGGAGGTTCAAGAGGAAGAGGATATGGGGACATATGTATAAATACAGCTGATTTGCTTTGTTGTACAGTGGAAACTGGCACAACAGTGTAAAGCTACTATACTCCAATAAAGATCAAAAAAATTAAAATTAAAAATAAAAATAAAATAAAATAAATACCTTTTGCTTGTTTGTACTTAATACTGTGTTAATGTGAAGGGTTAAACAGACAAAAAGGATTTGTATGAATCACAGATCTTATCCAACATCAAACTTTGGTGATGATAGAACAGTTACAGGTGAGTGCTAGTCATGACCAAAATATTATTTTTCCAAAAGAATCCTAAACTATCATATGCAAGCTTTGAAAAATATCCCTTTCTCCTGTATTAGGATTTGTTTTTATAGTAACAGAGAAAACTTGAGCAACATAGACAGAAACAGCATTTATAAAGAACCATTTCCATTTCAATATGCCTCCCTTTTAGGCCCTATCAATTATTTAGCTATGCCCCATAAATTTATAATTCCTGATATACCTTCAATAAGCACTGTAGTTGAGGTATATTCTGCTAGAAAACTTTTACAGAAAAGGGACTTCCATGTATCTGAGCATTAGTAATGTCATTTACATCTTTCCAAGTATGACAGCTCAAGCCCATTAGCAGGTTTATAAGGCAATGTTGTCTTGGTCACTCATTTTGCCTGGCCCAATGGAGAAGGAATGAGTAACAGGACACTGTTAACAGTTTTCTTGTAATATCCTTAAGATTTGTCCATTTCCAAAAGACAGTATCACATCTCTAGACTAGTCTAAATTCTTTCACTTCCCACTCTCTGTCCTCTTATCCCCTCCAATACCTCTATTCAGGAGCTATCTATTAACTTTTCAAGTAAGTTCCAGGAAAGGTTGTAAGAAAGACCAATATCCTGAGTTTCTTCTTGGAAAAATATCTCTACATTATCACATTTGATAGATATTTTAGCCTGGATCCAGAATTCCAAGTTCAAAATAATTTTCCCCGAGGTTTTTGTTGTTGTTGTTGTTGGTTTTTGTTTGTTTGTTTTAAGCTCTTTATTGGAATATAATTGCTTTACAATCTTCTACCAGTTTTTGAGGTACACCAAAGTGAATCAGCTGTATTCTTACATATATCCTCATATCCTATCCCTCCCACGACTCCCTCCCATCCTCGCTGTCCTGGACCTCTAAAGTATCATGCATCATTCAGTTGATCTCCCTTTTTTATACAGTAACTTCCAACTAGCTATCTATTTTACATTTGGTAGTGTATATATGTCTAAGCGACTCTTTCACTTCATCCCAGCTTCCCCTGTGACCCTCACCTGCCACCCCAGTCCCATGTCCTCAAGTCCATTCTCTACATCTGCATATCCACTCTTTCCCTGTCACTGGGTTCATCAATACCATTTCTTCAGATTCCATATATATGAGTTGGGCTTCCTAGGTGGTACAGTGGTTAAGAATTCACCTGCGATTGCACGGGACATAGGTTTGATCCCTGCTCCAGGAAGATCCCACATGCCTTGGAGCAACTAAGCCCGTGTGCCACATAAAAAAAAAAAAAAAAAAAAAAAAAAAAAAAAAAGATTTAATAAAATCCATATATATGAGTTAGCATATGGTATTTGTTTTTCTCTTTCTGGCTTACTTCACTCTGTATGACAGTCTCTAGGTCTATCCACCTCATTACATATAGCTCCATCTCATTCCTTTTTATGGCTGAGTAATATTCCATTGTATAAATATGCCACATCTTCTTTACCATTCATCTGTTGATGGGCATTTAGGTTGCTTCCATGTCTTGGCTATTGTAAATAGTGCTGCAATAAGCATTATGGTACATGTTTCTTTTTGGATTATGGTGTTCCCTGGGTATATGCTCAGTAGTGGGATTGCTGGGTCATATAGTAGTTCCATTTTTAGTTTTTTAAGGAACCTCCAAACTGTTTTCCATAGTGGATGAACCAGCTTACATTCCCACCAACAGTTCAGGAGAGTTCCCTTTTCTCCACATCCTCTCTGACATTTATTGTTTCTAGATTTTTCGATGATGACTATTCTGACTGGAGTAAGGTGATACCTCATTGTGGCTTTGACTTGCATTTCTCTATGATTAGTGACCTTGAGCATTTTTTCATGTGTTTGTTAGCCATCTGCATGTCTTCTTTGGAGAATTGTCTATTTAGGTCTTCCACCCATTTGTGGATTGGGTTATTTGCTTTTTTGGTATGAAGGTGTATGAGCTGCTTGTATATTTTGGAAATTAATCATTTGTCCATTGCTTCATTGGCAAGTATTATCTCCCATTCTGTGGATTGTATTCTAGTCTTGTTTATGGTTTCTTTTGCTGTGAAAAATCTTTTACGTTTCATTAGGTCCCATTTGTTTATTTTTGTTTTTATTTCCATTATTCTAGGAGGTGGGTAAAAAAAGATCTTGTTTGATGTATGTCATAGAGTGTTCTGCGTATGTTTACCTCTAGGAGTTTTATAGTGTCTGGCCTTACATTTAGGTCTTTCATCCATTTTGAGTTTATTTTTGTGTACAGTGTCAGGAAGTGTTCTAATTCCATTCTTTTACATGTGGCTGTCCAATATTCCCAGCAACACTTATTGAAGAGTCTCTCTTTTTTCTGTTGTATATTCTTGCCTCCTTTGTCAAAGATAAGCTGTCCATATGGGCTTGGGTTTACCTCTGGGTTCTCTATTCTATTCGATTGATCTTCCTTTCTATTTTTGGGCCAGTACCATACTGTCTTGATCACTGTGACCTTGTAGTATAGTGTGAAGTCAGGAATCCTAATTCCACCACCTCCTTCTTTCCTTCTCAAGATTGCTTTGGCTATTCGGGGTCTTTTGCATTTCCATACAAATCAAAAGATTTCTTGTTCTAGTTCTGTGAAAAATGCTGATGGTAACTTCATAGGGATTTCATTGAATATGTAAATTGCTTTGGGTAAGATAGACATTTTCACAATATTGATTATTCCAATCAAGGTCATGGTATGTCCGTCCGTCTGTTTGTATCATCTTTGATTTCTTTCATCAGTGCCTTATAGTTTTCTGCATACAGGTCTTTTGCCTCCTTAAGCAGGTTTATTCCTAGATACCTTATTATTTTTGTTGCAATGGTAAGTGGGAGTGTTTTCTTAAATTCTCTTTCTGCTCTTCCATTGTTAGTGTATAGGAATGCAAGAGATTTCTGTGTATTAATTTTGTATCTTGATACTTTACTAAACTCATCAATTAGTGCTAGCAGTTTTCTGGTAGAATCTTTAGGGTTTTCTATGTATAATATCATGTCATCTGCGAAGAGTGACAATTTTACTTCTTCTTTTCCAATTTGGATTCCTTTTATTTCATTTTCTTCTCTGATTGCTGTGGCTAAAACTTCCAAAACTGTGTTGAATAATAATGGAGAGAGGACACCTTTGTCTTGTTCCTGTTCTTAAAGGGAATGCTTTCAGTTTTTCACCATTTAGAAAGATGTTGGCTGTTGGTTTTTCATATATGGCTTCTATTATGTTGAGGTAATTTCCTTCTATGCCCATTTTTTGGAGAGTTTTTATCATAAATTGATGTTGAATTTTGTCTAAAACTTTTTCTGCATTTATTGAGATTATCATATGATTTTTTTCCTTCAATTTGTTACTATCATGTATCACATTGATTGACTTGCATATATTTAGCAATCCTTGCATTCCAGCTATAAACCCCACTTGATCATGGTGTATGATGTTTTCAACGTGCTGTTGGATTCCGTTAGCGCTTATTTTGTTGAGAATTTTTGCATCTATATTCATCAGTGATATTGGCCTGTAATTTTCATTTTTTATGACATCTTTGCCTGGTTTTGGTGTTAGGGTGATGGTGGTCTTGTAGAATGACTTTGGGAGTGTTCCTCCTTCTGCTATATTTTGGAAGAGTTTGAGAAATATAGGTGTTAGCTCTTCTCTAAATGTTTGATAGAATTTGCCTGTGAAGCCATCTGGTCCTGGGCTTGTGTTTGTTATGAGGTTTTTAATCACAGTCTCGAGTTCCCTACTTGTGATTGGTCTGTTCATATTTTCTATTTCTTCCTTGTTCAGTCTTGGAGGATTGTACTTTTCTAAGAATTTTTCCATTTCTTCCAGGTTATCTGGTTTATTGGCATATAGTTGCTTTTAGTATTCTCTCATGATCTTTTGTATTTCCGTGGTGTCATTCGTTACTTCTTTTTCATTTCTAATTCTGTTGATTTGCTTCTTCTCCCTTTTTTTTCTGATGAGTCTGGCTAATGGTTTTTCAATTTTGTTTATCTTCTCAAGAACCAGCTTTCAGTTTCATTGATCTTTGCTATTGTTTCCTTCATTTCTTTTTCATTTATTTCTTATCTGATGTTTATGATTTCTTACCTTCTGCTTATTTTGGGGTTTTTCTTTTCTTCTTCCTCTAATTGCTTTAGGTGAAAGGTTAGGTTGTTTATTTGAGGTTTTTATTGTTTCTTGAGGTAGGACTGTATTGCTATAAACTTCCCTCTTAGAACTGCTTTTGCTGTATCCCATACATTGTCGGCGGTTGTGTTTTCATTGTCATTTGTTTCTAGGTATTTTTGGATTTCCTCTTTGATTTCTTCATTGATTTCTTGGTTGTTTAATAGCGTATTGTTTAGTCTCCATGTGTTTGTATTTTTTACAGTTTTTTTCAGGTAATTGATATCTAGTCTCATGGCATTGTCATCAAAGAAAATGCTTGATATGATTTCAACTTTTTTGAATTTACCAAGGCTTGATCTGTGACCCAAAATGTGATCTATCCCAAAGAATGTTCTGTGTGCACTTGAGAAGAAAGTGTATTCTGTAGTTTTTGGATGGAATGTCCTATAAATATCAGTTAAGTCGAGATGGTCTAATGTGTCATTTAAAGCTTGTATACCCTTATTTATTTTCTGTTTGGATGATCTGTCCATTGGTGTAAGTGGGGTGCTCAAGTCTCCTACTTTTATCGTGTTACTGTCAATTTCCTGTTTTATGGCTGTTAGCATTTGCCTTATGCATTGAGGTGGTCCTATGTTGGATGCATAGAGATTTACAACTGTTATATCTTCTTCTTGGATTGTTCCCTTGATCATTATCTAGTGTCCTTCCTTGCCTCTTGTAATAGTATTTACTTTAAAGTCTAATTTGTCTCATATGAGTATTGCTACTCCAGGCTTTCCTTTGATTTTCATTTGCATGGAATATATTTTTGCATCCTCTTACTTTCAGTCTATATGTGTCCCTTAATCTGAAGTGGGTTTCTTGTAGGAAGCATATATAAGGGTCTTATTTTTGTATTCATTCAACCAGTCCATGTCTTTTGGTTGGAGCATTTATTCCATTTACATTTAAGGTAATCATTAACATGTATGTTCCTATTACTATTTTCTTAATTGTTTTGAGTTTGTTTTGAAGATCTTTTCCTTCTCTTGTGTTTGCTGATTAGAAAAGTTCCTTTAGCAATTTTTGTAAGGCTAGTTTGGTGGTGCTGAATTCTCTTCACTTTTGCTTGTTAGGAAAGCTCTTGATTTCTCTGTCAAATCTGAATGAGATTCTTGCTGGGTAGAGTATTATTGGCTGTAGGTTTTTCTCTTTCAGGACTTTCAGTATATCCTGCCACTCCCTTCTGTCCTGCAGAGTTTCTGCAGAAAGATCAGCTGTTATCCTTATGGGTTTTCCCTTATATGTTATTTGTTGCTTTTCTCTTGCCACTTTTAATATTTTTTCTTTGTGTTTAATTTTCATTAGTTTGATTAATATGTGTCTCGATGTATTTCTCCTTGGGTTTATTCTGTTTGGGACTCTCTGCACTTCTTGGACTTGATGAATTATTTCCTTTCCCATGCTGGGGAAGTTTTCCAGTATAAACTCTTCAAATATTTTCTCAGACCTTTTCTTTTTCCTTCTTCTGGGATGCCTATGATTCGAATGTTGGTGCACTTAATGTTGTCACCAAGGTCTCTGAGACTGTCTTCCATTCTTTTTATTCTTTTTTCTTTTTCCTGTTCTGTGGAAGTTATTTCCCCCATTCTATCTTCCAACTCACCTACTCATTCTTCTGCCTCAGTTATTCTGCTGTTTATACCATCTAGAGTATTTTTAATTTTGGTTATTTTGTTATCTATTACTGTTCATTTGCTTTTTAGTTCTTCTGAGCCCTTTTTAACTGTTTCTTGTATTTTCTCTATTTTGTTATCAAGATTTTGGATCACCTTTACTATCATTACTCTGAATTCTTTTTCAGGCAGTTTTCCTATTTCCTCTTCATTTATTTGGTCATGTGCATTTTTTACCTTGTTCCCTCATCTGTGACATATTTTTTTGTCATCTAATTCCCCCCCCCCCCCAACTTTGGATGGGCAGGATTGTGTTCCTGTTCCACTGGGTGTTTGTCCTGAGGTTTCAAGCTCTGGAGTTGGTAGGCTGTTGAGTATAGCTGGGTCTTCGTGTTTAGGTCAGAACCTCTGGCAGACCTCTCTCTGATGAATATTCCCTGGAAAGTGGGTTTCCCTGTTAGTCCAATGTTTTGGACTCAGAGCTCACACCTCAGGAGCTCCGGCCTGACCCTGGGCTTGTCAATCAAGATTCCACAAGCAGTGTGGATCAGGAAAACGAAAAAAAATTTTTTTTAACAAAAGTAGAACAGCAGAACAATAGCAAGATAAAAAATATGATAATAGGAAACTAACAGATGTGTTAGAAAAAATTTAAAAAAAAAGATGGAGCAACAAATGGAAGTTAAAACAACTGCAATCACCTAAGTGAGGAGGTGGGATGAAAAAAAAAAAAGAAAAAGAAAAAAAAGGCAGAAAAGGCCTTGGTTGTGGGGGTGGGGCTTAGACAAGGATGGGGACATGGGGAAGCTAGGCAGTGGGCAGGCCCTATGCTTAGAAAAGGCCTTAGGGGTGGTAGGGAATGGGGCTTAGGCCCAATGAGGCAGAAGGACCCAGGAATGCCTCTGGTCCTGGGAGCAAAGGACCAGGTTGAAGTACCCATTGGGCTCTCTGGGCCCAATTTGGCATAAGAAATGCTAGGCACCTCACCGAATCCTCCAATCTCAGAGGGTCACCTCTCCCTTGGGTTCTCTTCTTCCTCACCCCCTGTCTCCTATTGCCCTAGGACCTTCACAGCTGCAGGGGGCACTGGAAGTCAGGAGACCAGACTCTATCACCCAACAGGCTTCCCAGGGCCAACTGGGCTAGGGTAACACCTGCAGCACTTCCCCAGATCTCTAATCTCATAAGGTCCCTGTCTGCCTCTCTTCCTCTCCTCCGCCCCCCACTTTCCTAGGTCCCAAGTAACTGTTGGAACCCTGTAGTGTGAAAGACCAGGTCCATGAGCCTAGCAGGCTTCCCAGAGCTAGTGGGCAGGAGAAATACCTTCTCTGCCTCCCTTCATCCTCCAATCCCAGAAGGCCCCCTCCCCTGCCCACCTCTCTTCTTCTCCCCTGCTTTCCTTCTACGCTCCTAGGACCAGTGAGACCTAGAGGGGTCCCTGGAAGACTGAAGATCAGGCCTGGGGGTGCAACAGGCCTCCTGGTGCCAAGTGGGTAGGGAGATTTCCTGCAGCATCCCCCTGATCGTCTGGTCCTACAAGGTCCCCCCCACCTTTGTCTGCCTCTCTTCCTCTTCTCCTCTCCTCCCTCCCTCCCACTCCTGTACAACACATTCAGCCAGAGAGACCAAGGGACCAGACTCAGGAACCCAGCAGGCTTGCTGGGTCCAAGTGGGCAGGGGAATGGTCCTCCACACCTTCCCTGGTCCTCTGCTCCTGGACTATCCCACCACCATTCTGCCTCTCTTCCTCTTCCTCTGCCGTGCTCTAACATCCCCGGGACCAACACATCTGGGAGGGAACCCTGGAGAGTTGGAGACCAGGCCCAGGAGCCCAGCAGTCTTCTCAGGCCAGTGGGCAGTGGAAATGCCTTCTGCTCCTCCCCCAATCCTCTGATCCCAGAGGGTCTCTCCACCCTTGAGCCTCTCTTCTTTTCCCCCCATTGCTTCCCTCCTGTACTTCTAGGACCAATGGCCAGGAGGAGCCTAGGAAGGTGGAGGACCCACCCATAAGAAATACCCCATGGCGCTTACCCTATTCTTCTTACCTGGAGAGGTCCGGTCCCACCCCAACTGTCTGCCTCTCTCCCTCCCCCTCCCCCTCCCCCCATGCCCCCAAGATTCTCATGCTGGAGGGGGGACTGGAGAGTGAAGGACAAGGCCTGGGAGTCCAGTCGACCTCCCTGATAAAGAGGGCAGGAGAAACTCCCTCTCACCTCCCCATCCCCCAATCTCAAAACCCCCACCCCCTCCTGTCTGCCTCTCCACCTCCTCACCCCTCCCTCCCTTCTTCCCACACTCCCAGGACCCAGGCAGCCTGGAGGGAGCCCCAGAGGGTGGAGGATCCTTCTGGGAAGTCCAGCTGGCTCCCAAGCTGTGGAGCTCAGCAGGCTTCCTGGCCTCCTGAGCTGGAGAAACCCAGTGGCATTTTCAGATTTCCCCAGCCCCAATGGTGCCTCCAGGCAGGAACCTCCCACCTCACCCAGGCATCCCCCAGGGGCACCCGTCCTGTCCGGCTTCCCCTTCCCCACCCCCCTGACTTCCCCAGGTCCTACCCAGTTGCTCCAGGGTTCCTGCAGTCTGCTTGGGCCTCAGGTCCCTGGCCGGCCTCCAGCTACCTATCTGTTTGTGGGGAGATGTGATCTCCGTGTCGTCCCATGCTGCCATCTTGACTCTGCCCCCCAGAAGTTTAGAGGCTATATTAAAGTATCCTTCAGCATGTAGTGCAGGTGATGAGAAATACAATCTGTGTTTAAGTCTTATACTTCTATGGGACAGCTGTGTGTTTGTGAAAGTGCAGGACTGGGGTTTAGATGGAAGGGAGGAAACATGAGTTCATTACTCCACTCTTTATTGTTGCATTTGTATACATCACTATTTGCTAGTTACTTTAGAAACAATATATTTCTAGAGTGATATCAAGTGGCTGCAATTAATTGGATGTTGCACTGGCATTCCAGTCTACAGAGGGTAAAGCTTTACAGAAAAAGCTTACCTGGGGAGATTGGGAGAAAAATATACCATTTTTAACCACTTGTGTGTAATAAATAATGTGCTAAATGTTTTACACCATTGTCACATAACATTCACAGTAATCCTGAAGATGGCTTATACTTGTATATGCATTTTAATCTCATTTTCAGAAAAGGAAACTAAGCTTAATTTTGCTGTTAAGTCACACAGATAATAGGCAGTGAGGTAGAAATTGAACCCAGAACTACTTTGCCAAATGCACACCCACTAGATTACATTACCTTCCTTTCACACATGGAATAAAATGACCAAAGTAAAATATTTCCCAGTCCTCATTTTTTTGCTAAGAACAACAATCTCTTAACACTTGCCTGAATTACTTTCAGACAGTTCTTTTTCAGGCTGGAGAAATCATTTCTCTAAGGATAGTTGCTCAGGATCTGCCCCTGGTGGGCAGTAGATAATTTGTTCGTTCTTCATTCTAGTCAAATGAAGTTGCTCATTTATTCAAATCCACGTGGTAATGTCAATTTGGTAATAAAAAAAGTGCATTTCAGTTTCTTCTTATAAATATTGATCATTCTAAGATTTTGGCAATAGAAGGCTAATAGCACTCAATAGAAATGATCCCTTTAAGCCTACTGAGCTAAAAATGGAAAGATGTAAGCAACTGTAACACAATTCACTGAGGCCCATTTCCCTGGTGAGATTGGCCTGCATTCCACAATACAAAGCTAATTGGAGAAAAGAAGCCAGGCAAGATTGGCTACACAACATGTGAATTTCCAGAAGGAGACATGAAGATAGAAATTTAGCTAGAATGAATTAAGGGAGATTTTCTGCTCCAGCCCTTTATTTGATGCATATTTTGAGCAATGGCTGGACTTTGTGAAGTAATAAAGCTGTTACTCATTCCAGGGAAGCATCCTCCACTGTAGAGCTGTGAAGGTGTAGATACAAGGGCATGCAGAGAAGCTCCAGCAGGCCTGGTGTGTTGAACCCTGGAGCAAACACACTCCAAGCTTTGAGAGGAAGGATCAGACTGTTCATGGTACCATTCATGTGAGCAACTGTTTCACATCATGGTAACTCAGTAGTCTTCATTATCTGTAACAAACTACAAAATTAAAATCTGGACCATGGTTTATGGATATCATGTTTTAATTTAACTTTGTGGTAAAGGTGCCTGTACTGCAGATATTTTTCAGAAATTATGCAAAGGGAGCATTCTGCCATCCAGAAATGATTTAGGTTACAAAGGCATTAATTCAGGAACTGAATGTGTAAAACATCAATCCTGGTGCCTGGCATAGAGTAAGTCCACAATACATTTTAGTTCCCTTCGACTCTAACTTGACTTTAAATTTTACCTTGTTGTTCTTTGTTCATTTCTCTAAGTCAGACAGCTGATGTGTATGAGGCAGCATTGCCATCTAACTGCTTCCTCAGTCTCTCCCAATGGCAGAGCAGAAAGGAATAATCTAGATTAATGAAAAGATTTCTCCAGCACTAAAAATGTGATGATTATTAATTGTGAGACCCTAAGTTAATGATCATATATATCTCACAGTTTCTTTAATGCAGGCATATTAGTTACTTATTGTTGCATTGAAAATTACCTCAAAACTTACTAGCTTAAAACAACACACATTTATGATCTCAGAGTTCCTATAGGTCAGGAATCTGAGCATGATTTAACTGGGTCCTCAGCTTTGAAATACCTCACAACACTGTAATAAAGATTCAACTAGGGCAGGATCTGCTTCCAAATTCATTTATATGGTTGTTGCAGACTTTAATTCTTTGTGGCTTTTTGGACTCACATTCTCAGTACCTTTCCAGCTATTAGTTGGAAGCTGACCTCAATTCCTTGCCATTTGAGACTCTCCCACATAGCAGCTTGTTTCATCAAAGCCAGAAAGAGAGAGAATCTACAAGTAAAACTGAAGTCTTTTATAACCTAATTATGGTTACACTATTCTTTAGAAGTCAAGCCAGTGAGTCCAGCCCACCCTCAAGGAAAAGGTATCATACAAATGCATGAATAGCAGTAACTGGTGATCACCGGGATCATCTTTGAGACTGACTGCTGTGAGTAAAGCACTTGTAAGGGCCTCTGGAACATATTCAGTGTTCAATAAATGTTAGCTGTTATTGCGGCTAATAGTAATAATTATGCATTTGCACAGGGCTTCCTTGTTAAATAAATTAAAAAGTCAAATATTTTACATCATTCAAGCCTCCTCAACAATATTAGATATGTAGAATAGAGATTATTGTGCCTATTTTATAATTTGGAAAATGTTAATTATTGGAAATTGTGTGTTTGGATATATTGACTTGGGTTTGAAAGAAAAATTTTCCGATGGAAGGAAAAGAGATGGCCCCCATATTGCCCAAGGATGGGCTTGTGGACTGATACTCAGCACACCTGTTGTTTGTTATCTATAGCTGTGCAATAAACCACTCTAGAACAGTGGTGGAAAACAAGGACTCATTTATTTTCCTTATAGATCTGGGAGTTGACTAACCTCAGCAGGGAGTTCTTACTTTGAGCCTCTCAAGCATTGGCAGTTCAGTCTTACCAGGGCCTGAGGTCATCAATCCCATGCTCTAGAGCCTGGGCTTGGCAGTCTAAACACCCAGGGCTCAAACAACTGGGGTGTCTCTCTGTTGTCTTTCCTTGTAGGCTTTCCCTGTGGCTTCCTCAGGATAGTGAGGCTTCTTAAGTGTTTGTTGAAAGTTCCAAGAGTGACTATTGCAAATCAGCAGATGCCACATGGCCTTTTCTAACCTGACTCCAGATGTCACATGGCATCATTTTCACTGACATCTGTACTTTGGGACAGTCACAAAAAACAGGACCAAGTTCAAGGAGAGGGAACATAGGATACACTCCTTCAAGGGAACAATATCAAATAATGTTAAGGTAGGCTATTACTACCTCATGCTCAAGAAAGCTATTACTATAAAAAATTTAAAATAGCAGAAATTACCATCTTTCTTTTCTTTTCTATGTATCATCTTGGTTCCTTTTCCAAATTTCTCTTCTTTACACTAATTTAGTTATACCTTTTAAAGTGTTTTTATATCCATTTTCATTCATTTCTCAAATATTTCTCAAATTGTTTCTTGGTGCTAGCATCAGAATTGTCTAGTCACAGTGAAATGCAAAGAGTTCAAAGCCTGAGAGACCATTAGCTGAGGGCCATCATACCTTTGAGTCTCTATGCCTCTTTCATCATTTTCAGGCTTACATTTATCTCATCATGCACATCCTCATTACTCCTCCTTATCTCAAAGATCTAATGCATCAATGAACCCGTGGGAGGTCTTAAGCACACAGCATGTGCCTGTAAACAAGAGCTGACAAATTCATGTTCAGGAGATTTTCAGAGCAAAGAAATGAGGAAAGAAAAAACAAAAAGGAAAGCTGCTTTTTATGTAATTACAAACAACACCGCATTCATTGTGAGCACATTTGACTTCTGTAAATTGTCAATGTACTCGAAGCAAAAGCAAAATATATCATTAAAGCAATATATTTTAAATTCACTACCAAGCCTATTAAAAAGGAGTCACAGGATTTTCTTGAAGTATTAAAACTGTCGTGTACCATGGGTATTAAACAGAATATGTCTGCCTCAGCACAAGAAAGCAAATCACAGAAGACAGTGAAGCTTCAGGAAGTCTTAACACTTGGCAGTCTAAGAAGTCTGTCATACTTTCAAGTTTCTTCATCTCTACCTCAAAACCTGTTCTATTACCTTCTCCTCTCCACTTCTAAATAGAACACAGAACTCTTGTATTAACTGTAAATAATCTTCAAAGCAAGCATTTACACATGACTCAATCAATGCCCTTCAGACAAAGACAACCGGGAACACACCTGTGGTTGAATAAGTTGGGTATGCTGCAATGAGGAAAAACATACCACATGGGGCCTCTCAGTAAGAGTATTAGAAAAGAGTGATGATTTGGGATTGTGTGAGTTAGTTTTGAAGAGAGTTAAAGGAATAAGGCTTTGCTCTAGCTTGTACACTGTTATGAAGTGTGGTCAATTACATGACTGCTTATCATAACTCTTATCTAGAAGGAAGAAAGAATAGGCTGAAGCTAAAATTATAATTGATGAGAAAGTAGCAGTCAATCATTAGCCAGGGAAGGAATGTGTTTGGTCATTTTGTGATTTGGACAATATCCACTCTTTGTGTGTATGTTCAGACCCGATTACAAAGTAGTCTGGTTTTGATCACAGAGTAACCTTGTCTAGCTTTATGTTCCCTGAAATGAAATTGTTTATATTCTACAGGTGAGCACCAAACACAGCTGACAGTACCAGGCTCCAGCTGTCAGGAACTGCTTTCTTTTTTACCGCTTTAAGCAAGTTGCTAGATTTCATCTTCAGTTTTCTTCATATAAAATGGGGTTCTAAGAATGACAGTTGCTTAATACAAGTATTGAAGGCATAATACCTGCTTAATAGAATACCTCTCTTGGGAGAAAAATTGTGTGTGTATGTGTGAGAGAGAGAGAGAGAACTCATTTAGGTAGAGCTCAAAAAATTTTCAGCTTCATCCCATCATTACCTTTAAAAAAAAATTTCAAAAAACATTCTTCTCATTCTATATATGTTTCCTAATATTTATATTAGACTGATAAATTTTCTCCCATATTTTTTGTCCTTGAAGATATATCTTAGTTTTACATTTATTTTTTTTCTTTTCCATAAATAGTTTTTTTTTTATTTTGAAATAAAACACATATATAGAAAAGCACAGAAAACTCAAAAGTGAAGGTCAACACACTGTAAATACATAATCCCCAGTTTAAAATGAAGAAAAGGAAGAGGAAGAAGGGAAAAGGAAAGGAGAAAGACAAGAAGGACAGAAGAAAAAGAAGCCTCCACTGCCACCACGGCAACTCCTTTGTTCTCTCCCAGCCCCAATCATCTTCTCACTAAAGGTATCCACCATCCAGAAATTTATGGTAATTTATGTAGATTGTTTTTATAGCTGTATCTCTGTTGCTCTACTAGATGTGGGGTATCTTTAGTGGGTTTTGAATATCATAGTTGTTCTCAGAGGAGAAGGTTAAGTATACTAGTAAGTTTCTTTGAGTGTGGATGTCAAAGAACACGTAAGAAAATTGAGGACGCACATGTGTAAATGTGAATCCAAAAAGTACCAGCCCAAGATGAGGTAAATGGGGTTTACTTTCAGAATCTTCAGTAATTTTGCCTGTTCTTTCAAGTTTCTAATACTTAGGTCCTCTAGTCTGTCTCTTGATCTGCTACTGGGAAAGAGTCTTATATCGTCATTTTCACTGAAGTACAAATGTGTGTACTATGTATACTATAGGGTGAATGTAAATTACTATACCCTTTTTAAAAAAATTTGCATTTTAAATAGATACTCTTTTTATATTTCTGCTGTTGGAATTTTAAGGATCAGTCAGTAAAGAAAAATGGCATTTTAGACCCAGAAAGGTTGCCTTGGCAACCTTAATATCATACGACACGGATCTATTTCCATATTACTTTTGAAAAATGACACTTTCTTTGATGATGGAGAAAGGCCTGCCCTGGAAATAAGTAGGCTTGAATCGGTTTGATTTTGAGGAAGTAATTCCAATGTGTGTGTCCCATCATTTGATGAGAGTCTGCTAAGTATCACCTCAATTTTAAGACCCTAGGAGCTAGCAATATAAGGTGCTAATCCTGCCTTTCAAGGAGCCCTGAGTTGGAGGGGGACAAATAATGAAGCTGCCAATTTAAGCACCCTATGATCTGTGATATGGAAGAAATGTTCAAGAAAGGCCACAGGAAATCAAAATGAAGCCAGTGGAGGGTTAGGGGCATGAGAAATTATATAAAGGTGATCAAAAGCTACAGACTTCCAGTTATAAAATAAACAAGTACTAGGGATGTAATGTACAACATGATAAAGATAATAAGCTCTGCTGTATGTTATACATGGAAGTTAAAAGAATAAATCCTAAGAGTTCTTATCACAAGGAAAAAATGTTCTTTTCTATTTCTTTAATCTCATGTCTATATAAGATGATGAATAAGCAAATATATTTTGGTAATCATTCCATGAATGATGTAAGTCAAATCATGTTGTACATCTTAAACTGATACAGTGCTGTATGTCAATAATATCTCAATAAAACTGGGAAAAAATGAAGCCACTGGACCATAACTCAGAGATGAGAGATGACTTCTTGAGAAAGATCAACTTTAAAGGATCTGGAGGAATTAGCCTGGTGAAGAAGTGGAGAAAGAATTCTAGACAGTGGAAATACAAGTAATGAAATAATGTGTAACAAATTGTAAGTAGCTGATAATGTGATTTTATCTGTAAACTGGTGATGGAGACTAGTAGTTTCATTTGTACATTGAAGTTGCAGAGTAATGGTGGCTAAAGAGAGAAATGCGCCTGTTATATTAATCTTTGGGTCATGAAAGCAACAGTGAGCTATTGAAGGGTATTTAATAGAGGAGTTTCATCATCAAATTTTCAAATTAAAAAGACTACTTCAGCTTGAGTGGGAAGAAAGGGTAGGACAAAAATTGAATCAGAATGGAGGACAAAGGAAAAAAGTAAAAGGGGGGTTTAGTAATAAACTTGGAAAATAAATTTTGCAGAGGCAGGGTGATTAACCCAGTTTCGGACATGTTAATTTTGATGGTTCTGATCAGAGATTTAATAAATATTTCCTGTTGGAAGGAAGGGGGAGTGAAGGAAGGAAGGAGGGGCTGTGTAGGGCTCAGCATCTGGACTCTGAGCTATCTAATTAGGTGATGTTAGTATATAGGCAATGCTTGAAGTCATAAAAATAAGCATTATTTAGAAAGTGAAGAGGAGTATCAGACCTCCCTTACCAGAAGTGAAGGTGTCGCTGAGAATATTGTAAACCTCTGTAGCATTATCCTTAGTCCTAGTTTGAAAATAGGAGTCCAGTACCTTAATTACTGAGTCTGAATACCAAAACCGGACGTATATTATCCTACAGAATTGCTAAGTCCATTGTGTGGCTAAAGTCTAAAGCTCTTATGGGGTGCCCAAGGGGGATGAATAAGAATACCAATTGCAGCAATGTTTTTAATTTCAAAATGTTAGAGGAAAAATATCTTAATGTCTATCAATAGGACAACGTTAAGCAGATACATTTGAATACAGTTATTAAAGGATATTCAGTAAAATGAATACATTAGAGTTACATGTATTAACATAGAAAAATGTCAAAAACAGTGTTACTATGCATAATATATCTTGTAAGATGGCAATATATAATACAAAAACATAGAGAGTGGTATTATATATTTTATGTTGATATCTAAATATTCTAAACTATCATAAAAACATGATAGAAATATAAACTCCAAAATCATGATAGAATTATTTTCTGAATGGAGAGGGAGGAAGCATGAAGTTTCCAACTGTACTGTAACCTTTTAGTTCTTTATTCAAAATATTGATTTAGTATGTCAAAATGTTAACATTCAATACTGATAAACATTCATCATATTCTTTTGCAAGTTTCAAGCTTTATATATCATGCACAATAGATTATCCTCCAACTTACTAAATTCACTCACTGTTTCACTTTTGAGATTTATCCATGTAGGAGTCTTATTATTCCCCTCTCTCTCCAATATGTTTAAAATATTTCATAAAAATACTTTTAAAGGAGCAAGGAGAGGGGATGAATGAAAAAATACACAATAACTAAAAAGAATATGAACCTGGGAAAATTATCTGAGACTTGATTCTGTGTTTGTTGCAGTTCTTTATATCATAGCCCCAGCTTGTGGTGAATTTTTATTAGGAATAAAACAGCAGGCTGAATGTACAGATACGATCCCACCCATTTCATCCCTCCAATCGCTCCGCTCTAAAGCCAAGTGGGTCTAGGTACTCTGGCTCATTTCTGATGTGAAAAAATGTTTTTTTTCTCAATTATCCTCCAGTTCATCACCTTTGCCTTGGACCTGGAAAGGCAGTAGCCCCACCAGGAGTCCATCATTTTTTCTATAACCTATAATCTATTTTTGTCCTCTAATATCACAATCTACTATATTGGGGAGTGGGGCATTTTAAAAAGCTTGGCTTTAATTGTCTGTAACAGAAGGCAGTGGGAGATGATAATAATTCTTATTGATTGGGGCAATTAAGGTCAGGAAGCCAAAGGGTTGATAATCAATGTCATAATGAGTCCAAGGGACAGGTCCTCCACACTTACATATAGATTAGTAGTAAGAATGTGTCTACAAAAATAATCAGAACATTGCTTTCATTCATCTGCTTATTTCTGTGGTCTGGTAGACATAGTCCATATACTGCTATACAGTATGATGAAAGATATCTTTGTGGTATCTCTGAGTTACCCATACTTCCTCCAGGCACTAAACTGCTTGGGTGTTATTAGCCATGCTGAGAATTGTTAAGAAAATATCAAGGTTAGAACCCATAGTTGCTTTGACAGACAAAAGGAAAGTAAGAAGTTGTTTTAGGCAAAATCACCTGTGGTGAAGCAGGAAGACAAATCATTTTGTTAGTAGTTGGTATAAAAGTTTATACACATGTACAGAGTCGAGCAGATTTTAAAATTAACATCTGAATGGCATGTTTTGGGGGCCATTTGATTTGAGGTTTCAGGCACCAAATTTGTTGTATACTTACAATAAACTTTGAATAGCCCCATCTAAAACTGTGATGCGAACTTAGGGTCACAGATTCATGCCCTTGAGGGAAAAATAATGCTACTTATATAGTGCAGTGGAACTGAACTAGGAGTTATTTTTTTTCCCTTGAAAAGCCCCATGGGATATTTGGCATTTTAGTAATATCTGGAGACATTTTTGGTTGCCACAGCTTTGGGGATGAAGGAGTGCCATTTCCATCTTGTGACTGGAAGTCAGGATTGATGCCAAACATCCTACAATGCACATCCATGACCACACCCAAACGCCCCCATGCACACCAAAAGATCATCTAATCTAAAATGTCAATAGTTTCAGGGCTGAGAAACCATAATATAGAACAACATAGTGGAGGCTACAGCAAGGTTGGGGTTGACACAAAAAAATGTGTTAATCTTAAGGATTCTATCACCACAAGGTTATCTTTATCATAAAAGACTGATAAGTCAAAGGTAGAAACCTTAGGTACATACTGTCCCTTGGATCCCTATGGTGGTCCTTTCCTTGGATAAATTTGTCACATGATGCCAACATACTGATGTATGACATATTCATCATGAACCCATTTTCAAGGACTTAACCTAGACTATAGTTAAATGCATCATGGCCTCAAGTGAGGACATCCCTAACCTAAATATAGTTCATTTGCCCATCCTTTAGACCAGATCATCTCAGCCTTCATTGTCATTTAGGGTGGCATTGATTAACTTGAGTCTTGGCTTCTTCAGAATGTCTAAGCTTATCAGTGTCTGCCTACTGCCTATTTCAGGTAATTTCCCTTAGTTAAAGTTAAGGATTAGATTCACTGTCTGAATACACCCTGCTCCCTTGTTTCACTCTCTAGGTTATATCTAGGTTATGACACACTCAAACAATTCTAAGATTGTCCTACAATTTACCTTGCATTGGGTATATTTTGGCATCAGTCTCAGGTGTAACAAATGGGTGCTCTTGCCCTTAATAACACATCCCAAAAGCAACACTAATGGTCAGTAGATTCTGTTTCCAAAGTAGTTAGCTTTTTTCAGCATCAGCTTTCTGGAAGTGCTGACATGGAAATGGAGGTCACTTAAGCAAGTATCTTCCCAAGCCACGGCCTCCAACAGTAGTGGGATAACTGAGTTGTTTCAGTGTTGGTAAAGACAGGGGTAGGATACACAGAATTTGAATTACTAGAAAAGTATAACCATGTTAAGGGACAATATAAATCATCTAGCTCTATTATCACAGTTACCTAGGTGGTTTGTCCAAAGAAGTGTAAGATGAGCTGTTTGCATGTTGTTAGTGCCCAGAGAAATCTAAGAACTATTAGACATTTTCATTGATCTTGAGTTTTGTTTAACATCCAGATGACATAAATATTAAAAGGATTCAACAGTTTTTTTTTACAGTTTATGTTGATCTCACAGTTTGCATAAATGTGACACTATAGAAAACTATTTAGACCCTCCACAACTAGTAAACTTCTGAGGATGGAGTTTATTTATGCATTAATGTAAGCCCAAGAGATCATACAACAACATATAACTTTTGGAAAACTGCTTTGCTGATGAATGCACAATGTTTCAGGATGATGGAAAAACAAGACAAATCATGTGGGAAAAGATACACATTTCTCCTCTAAAGTAGATAAGGTTATAGGTGATCAAATGCCTACCCCTGTAATACTTTTTCACACAACTTAGCTGGTACAGAAGGCCAGAGATGAACATGAAAAGGAGAAGTCCACTTAAGTACTAACTAAACAGACGCCATCATAGAGGAAGAGAAGCAAATAATGCAACCCTGTTAGCAGGCTGGGTCAAGATTTTGTGGAAAGCATTATTTCTGAGCTCATAAAGAAAGAGCATGCAATTGGATCACATGTGCAACTCACAAACTGTGTCAGTCACAACATTACTTCAATGAAGTAGGTTACTTCTTCTACCTCCAAACATGCAAATATCTTCTACTGCATATTGGTATATTTGCTTACCAGATATTTAGAACTCACTACGTGTTGGGCACTGGAACTAGCACTGTACATGCCTTTTATTTATGTTTGTTTGTCTATCTCATTCTTACTCTATACTTTATTTTTATTGAAATATAATTGGAATACAATATTATTTTAGTTTCCCATGCATTATATACAGATTCAACATTTGGATACAATTATGACGTAATCACCACAATAAGTCTAGTAACGATCTGTACCCAATATAAAGTTATTACAATATCATTGATGATATTCCTTATCATATATATTACATCCATGAGATTTATTTCTTTTATAATTGAACATTTGTACCTCTCAATCTCCTTAACATACATTGCCACCACCAACTCCCTCCCCCTGATGATCACCTTCCTTTATTCTGTATCTATGACTGTGTTTTCCCTTTTTGTTTTGTTTGTTTGTTGTTTTGCTTTTAAGATTCCACATATAAGGGAGATCATATTGTATTTGTCTCTCTCATAAGACTTATTTCACTTACCCACTATATCTATCCAGATTGTTACCAATGGCAAGATTTATTTTTTTTGTGCGGCTAAACATCTTCTTATCCATTCATCTGTTGATGAACACAGTTTCTTTCCATATCTGGGGTAATGAAAATAATGCTGCTATGAACATTTGGGCATGTATTCTTTAGGATTAGTGTTTTTATTTTCTTAGGGTAAATACCCATAAGTAAAAATACTGGATCATATGGCAGTTCTATTTTTAACTTTTTGAGAAACCACCCTAATGATTTCAATAGTGGCTGAAATTTACAATCCTACCAACAGTACATGATTGTTCCCTTTTCTTCGCATCCTTCTAACACATATTTGGTATTTTTTGATAATAGCCATACTGATAGAAGTGAGGTAGTATTTCACTGTGGTTTTTCTTTGCATTTTTCTGGTGCCTAATGTTGTTGAATATCTTTTCATGTGTCTGTTATCCATCTGTATGTCTACTTTGGAAAGATATCTATTCAGTTTCTCTGCCAATTTTTAAATCAAGTTGTTTACATTTTGGATGTTGTGTTATATGAGTATTTGTATATCTTGGATATTAATCCTTTATTGGGTATATCACTTGCAAATATCTTTTCCCATTCAATAGGCTGCCTTTTCATTTTGTTAATAGTTTCCATCACTGCACAAAATATTTTAGATTGATGTATTCCCTTTTGTTTATTTTTGCTTTTGTTTCCCTTGCCTGAGCAGGCATATCCAAAAAATATTGCTAAGACCAAAGTCAAAGAATATAATCCTTCTATGTTCTCCAGGATAGATCACATGTTGGCTCACAAATCAAGCCTCAATAAATTAAAGAAAATTGAATTCATGTCAAGCATATTCTCTGACCACAGTGCCATGAGACAAGATATGGATTACAAGAAAAAAAAAACTGTAAAAAATACAAATATATGGAGGATGAACAATACATTATTAAACAACAAAGAAATCACTGAAGAAATCAAAGAACAAATCAAAAAGTGCCTAGAAACAAATGACAATGAAAACACAATGACCTAAAACCTATGGGATGCAGCAAGGCAATTATAAGAGGGAAGTTTATAGCAATAAAATCCTACTTCAAAAAAACAAGAAAAATCTCATAAACAACCTAACTTTATATCTAAAACAATTAGAGAAAGAAGAACAAAAAACCCCCAAAGTAAGCAGAAGGAAAGAAATCATAATGATCAGAGCAGAAATAAACAAAAAAGAAATGAAGGAAACAATAGCAAAGATCAATAAAACTAAAAGCTGGTTCTTTGAGAACATAAATAAAATTGATAAATCATTAGCCAGATGCATCAGGTAAAAAAGGGAGAAGAGACAAATCAACAGAATTAGAAATAAAAAAGGAGAAGTAACAACCAACACCACAGAAATACAAAAGTTCATGAGAGACTACTACAAGCAACTATATGCCAATAAACCAGATAACCTGGAATTAATGGACAAATTCTTAGAAAAGTACAATCTTCCAAGACTGAACCAGGAAGAAATAGAAAAAAATGAACAGACCGAAAACAAATACTGAAATTGAGGCTATGATTAAAAATCTCCCAAGAAACAAAAGCCCAGGATCAAATGGATTCACAGGCGAATTCTATCAAACATTTAGAGAAGAGCTAACACCTATCCTTCTCAAACTCTTCCAAAATACAGCAGAAGGAGGAACACTCCCAAAGTCATTCTATGAGACCACCATCACCCTAATACCAGAAAAAGGTAAAGATGTCACAAAACAATGAAAATTACAGGCCAATATCACTGATGAATATAGAGGCAAAAATTCTCAACAAAATACTAGCTAACAGAATCCAACAGCACATTAAAAAGATCATACACCATGATCAAGTGGGGTTTATCCCTGGGATGCAAGGATTCTTCAATGTATGCAAGTCAATCAATGTGATACATCATATCAAAAAATTGAAGCATAAAACCATATGATCATGTCATTAGATGCAGAAAAAGCTTTTGACAAAATTCAACATCCATTTATGATAAAAATTCTCCAGAAAATGGGCATAGAAGGAAATTATCACAACATAATAAAAGCCATATATGAGAAACCAAAAGCCAATATCATTCTAAATGGTGAAAAACTGAAAGCATTCCCACTAAGAACAAGAAAAAGACAAGGGTGCCCACTCTCACCATTATTATTCAGCATAGATTTGGAAGTTTTAGCCACAGCAATCAGAGAAGAAAAAGAAATCAAAGGAATCCAAATTGGAAAAGAAGTAAAATTGTCACTCTTTGCAGATGACATGATATTATACATAGAAAACCCTAAAGATGCTACCAGAAAACTGCTAGCACTAATTGATGAATTTAGTAAAGTAGCAGGATACAAAATTAATGCACAGATATCTGTTGCTTTCCTATACACCAACAACAAAAGAGCAGAAAGAGAAATTAAGGAAACTCTCCCCTTTACCATTGCAAAAACAAGAATAAAATACCTTGGAATAAACCTGCTTAAGGAAGCAAAAGACCTGTATTCAGAAAACTATAAGAGCTGGAAGAAAGAAATCAAAGATGATACAAACAGATGGAGGGACATACCATGTTCTTGGATTGGAAGAAGTAACATTGTGAAAATGACTATACTGCCCAAAGAAATTTAAAGATTCAATGCAATCCCTATCAAAGTGCATTTTTCACAGAACTAGAGCAAGAAATTCTACAATTTGTATGGAAATGCAAAAGACCCCATATAGCCAAAGCAATCTTGAGAAGGAAAGTTGGAGCTGTTGGAATCAAGCTCCCTGACTTCAAACTATCCTACAAGGTACAGTGATCAAGACAGTATGATACTGGCACAAAAATAGAAAGGAAAATGAATGGCACAAAATAAAGAGCCCACAGATAAACCCACACACATATGGATAACTTATCTTTGACAAAGGAGGCAAGAATATACAATGGATAAAAGACAGCCTCTCCAATAAGTAGTACTGGGAAAATTGGACAGCTACATGTGAAAGAATGAAATTAGAACACTTCCTAACACCATACACAAAAATAAACTCAAAATGGATTAAAGACCTAAATATAAGACCAGACACTATAAAACTCCTAGAGGAAAACATAGTCAGAACACTCTATGACATACATCAAAGCAAGATCCTTTTTGACCCACCTCCTAGAATAATGGAAATAAAATCAAGAATAAACAAATGGGACCTCAAGAAACTTAAAAGCTTTTGCACAGTGAAAGAAACCATAAACAAGACAAGAAGACAACCCTCAGAATGGGAGAAAATACTTGCCAATGAAGCAACGGACAAAGGATTAATCTCCAAAATATACAAGCTGCTCATGCAGCTTAATACCAAAAAAGCAAATAACCCAATCCACAAATGGGTGGAAGACCTAAGTAGACATTTCTCCAAAAAAGACATACAGATGGCCAACAAACACATGAAAAGATGCTCAACATCACTAATCATTAGAGAAATGCAAGTCAAAGCCACAATGAGGTATCACCTCACACCAGTCAGAATGGCCATCATCAAAACATCTAGAACAACAAATGTTGGAGAGGGTTTGGAGAAAAGGGAACTCTCCTGCACTTTTGCTGGGAATGTAAGTTGTTACAGCCATTATGGAAAACAGTTTGGAGCTTCCTTAAAAAAATAAAAATGGAACTACCATATGATCCAGTAATCCCACTACTGGGCATATACCCAAAAAAACCATAAACCCAAAAGAAACATGTACCATAATGTTCATTGCAGCACTATTTACAATAGCCAGGACATGGAAGCAACCTAAATGCCCATCAACAGATGAATGGATAAAGAAGACATGCCACATATATTCAATGGAATATTAGTCAGACATTAAAAGGAATGAAATGAAGTTATCTGTAGTGAGGTGAAAGGACCTAGAGACTGTCATGCAGAGTGAAGTAAGCCAGAAAGACAAAAACAAATACCATATGCTAATTCATATATATGGAATCTAAAAAAATAGTACTGATGAACCCAGTGACAGGGCAAGAATCATGATGTAGATGTAGAGAATGGACTTGAGGACGTGGGGTGGTGGTGGTGAAGGGGAAGCTGGGACAAAGTGAGAGAGTAGCATTGACATATATGCGCTAGCAAATGTAAAATAGATAGCTAGTGGGAAGTTGCTGCATAACATAGGGAGATCAACTCTGGATGATGGGTGATGACTTAGAAGGCTGGGATAGGGAGGGTGGGAGTGAGTCTCAGGAGGGAGGGGATATGGGGATATATGTGTAAATACAGCTGATTCACTTTGTTGTACAGCAAAAACTGGCACAATGATGTAAAGCAATTATATTCCAATGAAAAGCTTAAAAAAATAAAGTATAATGTACAAAAAAAAGAGCATACTATTTCTGTTTTCTTCAAGCAGTTTTATGATTTCAGGCCTTACGTTCAAGTCTTTTATCCATTTTGATTTTTTTATTGTTAATTTTGTGGAGGAGAACATGTTCTAACTTTACTATTTTGAACAATAGCTGTCCAGTTTTTCACAACACCATTTAATGAGGAGACTTTCTTTTCCTCAGTGTATATTCTTGCCTTCTTTGTTGTAGATTAATTGACTATATAAATATGGGTTCATTTCTGGGTTCTCTAACCTGCTCTATTAAGCTATGTGTGTGTTTCAGGTCCATTACTATACTGTTGTGATTACTATAGTTTTGTACCATAGTTTAAAATCAAGAAGTGTTTTTCTCCCAGTTTTGTTCTTCTTTATCAAGGTTTTTCACTATTTTATTCTTTTTGATTTGAATGTAAATGGAATTGTTTCCTTAATTTATATTTCTGATAATGCATTATGAGTATATAGAAATCCAACAGAATTTTATATGTTAATTTTGCATTCTGCAATTTTACCCAATTCATTAATGAGTGGTTGTGGTTTTCTGGTGGCATCTTTAGAATTTTCTATGTATAGTTTCATGTTATCTACAGGTAGTGACAGCATTACTTCTTCTTTCCCATTTGTATTTATTTTATTTGTCTTTGTTGTCTAATTGTTATGGCTAGTAATTCTAATACTATGTTGAATAAAAGTGACAAGAGTAAGCATTCTTGTCTTGTTCCTGACCTTACAGGAAATGCTTTCAGCTTTTACCACTGAGTATAATGTTAGATGTGGTCTTACCATACATAGCCTTTACCACTTTGAGGTATGTTTTCTCCATGCCCACCTTCTGGATAGATTTTATCATAAGTGGATGTTAAATTTTGTCAAAAGTTTTGTCTGCATCTATTGAGATGATCATATGATTTTATTCTTCAATTTGTTAATATGATGTATCATATTGATTGATTTACAGATATTGAATCATTCTTGCATCTCTGAGTTAAATCCCACTTGGTCATGTTGTATAATGCTTTTAATGTACTGTTGGATCAGTTTGCTAATAATTTGTTGAAAATTTTTGCATATATGTTCATCAGTGACATTGCAATACTGCCCTGTAATTTCCTTTTTTGTGTAACATCTTTGTCATGATTTTTTATCAGGGTGGTCCTGTCCTCATAAAATAAGTTTGGAAGGAAATTCATTCCTCTTCAATTTTTGGAATAGTTTGAGAAAAATAGATGTAAACTCTCTTCTAAGTGTTTGGTAGAATTCACCTATGAAGCCATCTGGTTCTTGACTTTTATTTGTGGGCAGGTTATTATTATTATTATTATTACTCCTTTTTCAATTTAATTATGGCTAATTGGCCTGTTCATATTTTCTATTGCCCTCTGGTTCAGCATTGGCATAGTTGTTTGTAGTAATCTCTTATGATCCTTTATATTTCTGAGGTGTTGGTTGCAACTTCTCCTTTTGCATTTCTGATTTTATTGATTTGAACGCTCTCTTTTTTCTTCATGATTCTGGCTAAAAGTTTATCAATTTTGTTATCTTTTCAAAAAACCAGCTTTTAGTTTCATTAATATTTTCTATTTTTTTCAGTCTCTATATTATTTGTTTCTGCCCTAATCTTTATGATTTCTTTCCTTATACTAACTTTGGGGTTTTTTTGTTGTTTTTCTAGGTTATTTAAATGTAACATTAGGTTGTTTATTTGAGCTTTTTCTTATTTCCTGAGGTAAGCTTGTATTGCTATCTACTTCCCTCTTAGAACTGTGTTTGCTGCATCCTAAGGGTTTTGGATGATTGTGTTTCTATTTTCATTTGTCTTCAGGTAATTTTTGATATCCTCTTTGTTTTCATCAGTGACCCATATGTTGTTTAGTTGTTTAGACCCAAATGTTTGTGGGTTTTGTAGGTTTTTTCTTCTTTTTTTCTAGTTGATTTATAGCTGCATACCATTGTGGTCAGAAAGGATGCTTGATATGGTTTCAGTCTTCTTCAATGTATTGAAACTTGTGTTGTACCCTAGCATGTGATCTATCCTGGAGAATGTTCCAAGTGCACTTGAAAGGATTCTGCTGGTTTTGTAAGGAATATTCTACATATATCTATTGTGTTCATCTGGTATAATGTGTTCTTTAAGGCCTGTGTTTCCTTATTGATTTTCTGTCTAGATGATTTGTTTTTGGATGTAAGTTTGGTGATAAAGTTCCCTATTATTATTGCATTACTGTCAATTACTTCCTTTAAGAACTGTTAATATTTTCTTCATGTATTTAGGTGCTCCTATGTTGGATACATATATATTTACAATTTTATGTCTTTTTGTTGAATTGATGTCTCTATCATTGTGTAATGTCCTCCTTTGCATTTTGTTACAGTCTTTGTCTTAAAGTGTGTTTTGTCTGATATATGTAGCGCTACCTAATATTTTATTTCCTTTTCATTTGAATGGAGTATATTTTTCCATCCCCTCACTTTCAGTTTATGTGTTTATCTGAAATGAATCTTATAGGCAGCATATATAAGGGTCTTATCTTTTTATTAATTCAGCTACTCTATGTCTTTGGATTGGAGCATTAATTCTACTTCTATTTAAAGTAATTGTTTATAAGTATGTACTTATTGCCATTTTGCTAATTTTTTGTAGTCATTTTTGTAGTTCTTTGTTTTCTTTTCTTTTCTTTTTTTTCTCTCTTCCCTTGTAATTTGCTGACTATATTTAGTGTTATATTTGGATTCCTTTCTCTTTTTTGTATGTATCTAGTATAGGTGTTTGGTTTTTGTGTAGCATGAGATTTATATATATTATATATCTAATATATAATATATATAAAATATATGTATATGTATATACACACACACACACACACACATATATATATATGGTCATTTTAAGATGATGATCTCAACTTTGAACCACCTTATATTTTTACTTTTCACCTCAGTTTAGTGTTTCTGTCACCATATTTTACATCTTTTGTTTTGTTTATCCCTTAGCTATTTATTGTAGCTATAGATAATTTTTACTACTTTTGTCTTTTAACCTTCCTACCAGCTTTATAAGTGGTTAATCTACTACTTTTACTGGATGTTTGCCTTTACCAGTGGGACTTTTCCTTTTATAACATTTATATTTCTATTTGTGGCCTTTTATTTTCTGTTTAAAGAAGTCCTTAACACTTCTTGAAAAGTTGGTATAGTAGTGCTGAACTCTTTTAGCTCTTATCCACAAAACTCTTTCTCTCTCCTTCAAATTTGAATGATAACCTTGCCAAGTAAAGCATTCTAGGTTTTAGGTATTTCCTTTCATGTCACTCCCTTCTGTCTTGCAAATTTTCTGCTGAAAAGTCAGTCTACAGTCATATAGAAATTCTCATGTATGTAAGTAGTTGCTTTTCTTTTGCCTCTTAAAATTCTCTCTTTATTTTTGCCACTTTACTTGTAATGTGTCTTGGTGTGGACTTCTTTTATTTCATCTTGCTTGGTACTATCTTCTTTCTAGACCTGAATGTCTGTTTCCTTTCCTGTCTTTGGGAAGTTTTCAGCTATTATTTATTGAAATCATTTTTTTCTGCCCCTTTCTCTCCTCCTTCTGGGAACTCTAAAATGCAAATGTTAGTAGCATGCTTGATGTTGTTCCAGAGGTGTATTAAACTATCCTCATTTTAAAAAAAAAATTTCCTACTTTCTGTTCAGCTTAAGTAATTCACTACTCATCTCTCAGATTACTGGTCTATTCCTCTGTATATCTAATCTACTATTTATTTCTTCTAGCATATTTTTTTTTATTTCAGTTACTGTGTTTTTAGCTCTGTTTGTTCTTCTTTACATTTTCTAACTCTTTTTTGAAATTCTCACTATTTTCATCGAGTCTTCTCCTGAGTTAAGTGAGCATTTATGATCTTTACCTCAAGATCTTTAATGGGTAGATTGCCTACCTCCACCCTGTTTAGTTCTTTTTCTGAGGTTTTTGTCTTATTCCAATCTTTGGCATATATTCCTATGTCTCCTCATTTTGCCTAATTGTGTGTATTTATTTCTAAGTATTATGTAGCTCAGTTTTATTTTTCTACCTTGGAGAAGTAGGTTATGTAGGAGAACTCCTATGGTTTCCAATTGCATGCTCTCCTCTGGTAATCAGAGATATATGCTCTAGGGGTGCCCCCTATGTATGCTGTACATACCCTTCTGTTCTGCCAGGGCCAACTGCAGTGGTCATCCTTGTAGGGGCTGGCTCCCACCCAGTTGGCTGCAAGGCCATGCCTTAAGCAGTGGCTGTGGGTCCACTGGAAGGCTCAGTAAGCTTCCTGCATGGTTGACTTCTCCCTGAGATCACACAGGGATGTTGCTTGCCCACTGACAGCACACATGGCTGTCTGTGTGTCTGTAGGGAAGCTCAGGGCTAGTGGCAGCATTCTGGAAGGTAGGCAACAATCCTTGTGTGGCTCTCTCCACAGATTTTGGGGGCTCAAGACTGGTCCTATTCCTGATGATGGATAGATCCATTCCTTACATAGCTGTCCGTATTGCTAAGGGCTGATGCTAGCCCACTGTTGGGCAAATAAGTCCCCAGCACTAATCAATAGAGGGAGGATTCCAAAATGGCACTTGCCAGCACTGGTGTTATGTTAGAGTGAGCTTCCCAAAATACCTGCCATCAGCATCCTTGCATGCATCCTCTTTTTAATTCTCAAAACAATTCCATCAAACATGTTGTAAAAGTGTTCCAAATTTACCTATTAAGAAATGAAGCTCATAGCATTTATTTAATATGCTGAAATTCACCCAGTTCGTAAATGGTGGTATGGTGAGTCAAATGCAGGAAAGATGACTCAAGGAGTCCGTGCTCTTAGTCTCTGTGTTGTTCTTTCTATGTACAAAAAGAGAAGGCTTAGCAGAGAAGTGTTTGTTAACTTCTACACACAGAAAAGACTCTTACCCTGTGGTTCTTAAACTATTGCTTAGGGGACCCATAGATTTCTGAGACCTTTCACATAATCTATCAGGTCAAAATAATGCATACAGGAAAAACCAATGAATTTTAATGTAAAAAAGTATGAAAAGCTCATTGATAGTGTTTCACTTCTATTTTGCAACTAATTTCTAAGGAATTATAATTTTGAGTTTTAATGTAATGTTAAATAATATCTATAATTATCTAAAAGTTCATTAAAATATTTAGTCAATCACAAGCAGAATATGAAATTAAAAATTTAATTGTTTTTTATTAAGCCACATATGTCAGACACATCTTAATGTGTATTTATTTCTTTATATAATCCCCTACTTTTTGGTATCTATAACTTTCTTCTATCCCATATAATATGGCAATGGTGGTAGGATATTACTCCTATGACTCTATTTCATTATGTAAAACTTTTTCTTAGCAGACTAGAAAGAGAGAGACTCCCTTGCTGGCTTTGATGAAATAGACTGCCATATTTTAAAAGAACCATATGGCAAGGAATTGCTATTGAGCTCTAGGAGCTGAGTGGCCCAGAGCCAATAGCCTACAAGAAAACAGGACTTCAGTGTTACAACTGCAAGGGAATGAATTTTGCCAACAATGCAAGTGACATTCCCCAGTTGAGTTTCTAGTTGGGAATATTGCCCAGGAAAACCTTGATTGCAGTGCTGTGAGACCCTAAGCAGAGGACCCAGTTTAGTGAGGCCTGGACACCACAATCATAGCAACCATGAGATAATAACTGTTTATCATTTTAATCATCTAAATTTGGGGTTATTTGTTATACTGCATATGAAACTAATTCACCACACATTAAAGAGATGTGTAAAAATATATTTTTTCATATTAACATGTAATAAATTCATTATTCTTACTTTTAAATGAATAAACTTTTAAAACATCTCAACTTTAATGTCTAACATAGTAAATGTCAATAAATATAAAGAAAATCTCTTTGGGAGTCTTTATTGATTTAAATTTTAAGGGATCCTTAGGCTAAGAATGTTGAGAATCACTTCTCTATTCTAACTTTTTAATTTCACTCTCCAATATTTCCTCCCTTCCCAGAACAAACAGACTCTAGCCATAAAGTAGTTTCTCTAATTTCCTAGTATGCTGAGTGTTTTTAAGTTTCTTTATCTTTGCCAAAACTGAATCAGTAATTATCTTTCTATCTTTGCCTAGTGAAATCCTGGTCATCATTCAATGCCAAGTTCACACTACCTCTTAACCTGGGCTCAGAAAGCTGAATAAAATAGTGGTTAAGTGCACAAGGACCTGAATTGCCACCTACTATCAGCCAGGTGACCTTGTACAAAGTATATAATTTCTTGCACCTTCAGTTCTATGTGGTGGTAAGAAGGTGTAACTCAACAGGGAACTGTAAAAAATAATTGATAAAGGAGGAGGTAGTTGGGTTGTTAATAACAATTAAATCAAGTAAATACATTTACAATAATTAAAAGAGATAATTGGTTTTTTAGAACATACTATTTACTATAAAGAGTTTTACATAGCTTATTTTATTTGATCCTCATGAAATTGAACTCCAGTTATACCCATTTCACATAGGAACATTCCAAGATTTAGAGACTTGAAGTATCTGGCCTAGATCTCCCAGCTAGTTCTATGACCTCAGACCCAAGCTCTTGACTGCAGTGCCCCCTAATGTAGACTGCACTTCACATAGACTCCTATCATAGCATTTACTTCATTATCTTTTACTTTTTTTTCACTTTTGTTTGCTTTGCTTTTCCACTCAAATCAATAAATCCTGAACTACTCTCTTTGATAAGGGTATGTCTTTTTCAGCCTTTTAACCTCAGTGCCTATCACATTCCCTCTTTATTTCCTTCATGGCATTTAGTATACACTAATTATTGTATTTTGTTCTGCTTTATTGTTTGTCTCCAGGGACAGATACTCTGGCTCATTTTTTCCACTATGTTTCCTTAGTGTCTAAAGTGCTTGCCAACATAAATTACGTATTTGGAAAAAAAAACTGTAGAATGAGTAACTATGCCTAACGATTAAAAAGTAAGACATTGATTTCTGTAAGGTGTCATTCTATTAAATCTATCCACCACAAATATGAACAATCCAGGCTTTCACCATCTCCCACATTATATCTCATTATCTAAGCACATATTTCCATTTCATTTCTCCAAATTTAGAATGCTCTTCCTTGTTTTTTCTAACTCAACTCTTACACATATTTTGAAACCCAAATTAAAATGAAACTCTACTTAATTCTTTTTCTTAAGCATTCCAGCTTACAATGACCTGTTCCTTTGACAACCATCCATGCTAGGTATGTATTTATTAAACATAAATTTTCTTGAGCTTTTACTCAATTCTAGACACTAAGTCTCAGAATTGAATGTGGAATAAGAAAAAAGGCTTTTTCAGTTTCTGCACAGCAAAAGAAACAATCAACAAAATGAAAAGTCAATCTATGGAATGGGAGAAAATATTTGCAAACAATATATCTGATAAGGAGTTAATATCTAAAATATATAAGGAACCAGTGCACCTCAACAGCAAATAAAGTTCAAATAATCCAATTAAAAAAGAGACAGAGGACCTGCATAAAATTTTTTCCAAAGACATAGACATGGACAACAGGTACATAAACAGGTACTCAACATCACTAATCATCAGGAAAATGCAAACCAAAATGAGATATCACCTCTCATCTTTTAGGATGGTTATTATCAAAAAAACAGAGATGTGTTGGTGATGATGTAGGAAAAATGGGAATCCTTGTACACAAAAATAGATAAAGTTTAACCAGACTATGAGGAAAAAGAGAGAAAATTCAAATGAATAAAATCAGAAATTGAAGAGGAAATATTATAACTGATACCATACAAATATAAAGGATCTTAGGATGTTACTCTGCATAATTATATGCCAAAAATTGGAAAATCCAGAATAAATGGATAAATTCATAGGAACATACAAACTACCAATACTGAATCATGAAGAAATGGAAAACTAACAGACCAATAATGACTAAGGAGATAGAATTAGTAATCCAAGAAAACTCCAGAACCAGCTGATTTAACAGGTAAATTTTACTAAACATTTAAAGAGTAATTTATGCCAATTCTTCTCAAAATCTTCCAAAAAATTGAGGGGGAGGGAATGCTCCACAACTCATTTTAAAAAGTCAGTGTTACTCTGATACCAAAGCAAGATAATAACAATACAAGAAAAGAAAAATGTAGGCCAATATCCCTGAAGAATGTAGATGTATAAATTCTCAACAAAAGAGTACAAACTGAATTCAACAGTACTTAAAAAAGATCACACAGCATGATCAAGTACAATTATTCTAGGGAGCAAAGATGATTCAACATCCACAAATCAACCAATGTGATACATCACATTAATAGAATGAAAGATAATAATCATATGATCATCTTGATACATGCAGTAAAAGCATTTGACATTTTCAACATCCTTTATGGCTAAAAACTCTCAACAAATTAAGTATAGAAGGACTATACTTCAACATAATAAAGGCCATATATGACAAACCCATAGCTAACATCATACTCAGTGGTAAAAATCTAAAACTTTTTTCTCTCAGGTTAAGGATAACATCAGGTTGCCCACATTCACCACCCTATTCATTACACTACCATATTTGCTCTATCCAGAGCAATTAAGCAAGAAAAATAGATAAAAGTCTTCTAATTGGAAAGGAAGAAGTTAAATTCTTTTATAGAGAATATGATCTTATATACAGAAAACACTAATTAAATCACTCTAAAAATGTTAGATGTTATGAATAAATTCATTAAAGTTGTAAGATACAAAATCAATATGCAAAAACTGGTTGCGTTTCTATATAGTAATAATCAACCATCTGAGAAAAATAAAAGAATCCCATTTATAATAGCATCAGATGTAATAAAATAAATTGGAATAAGTTTAAGGAGGTGGAATATTGGTTCACTGAAAACTAAAACATTGATGGGAGAAGGCATAATTTGATGGAAAGATATCCCATGTTCATTGATTGGAAGAATTAATGATGTTAAAATTACTACCCAAAGCCATGCTTAGATTCAATAAAATCAAAATTCCAATGGCATTTTCACAGAAATGGAAAAGAAAAAAAGAAGCCTAAAATTTGTTTGGAACCAAAAATGACTGTGAAATAGCCATAGCATTCTAAAGAAAGAAGAACAAAGGGGGAGGTATCACACTTCCTGATTCCAAACTATGTTACAAAGCTATAGTAATTAAAACAGTATAATACTGGCATAAAAATAGACACATAGAACAATGGAAGAGAATAGAGAGCCCAGATATAAACCTATGCATCTACAGTCAACTGTTATTTGACAAGGAAGCCAAAAACGCTCAATGGGAAAGAGAATATTCTCTTCAATACATGGCATTGAAAAAACTAGATATATGCAAATGAGTGAAATTGGATTCTCATCTCACATTATACACAGAATTTAACTTGAAATGGATTAAAGACTTAAATATAAGACCTGAAACCATGAAACATCTATAAGAGAACAGACGGGGAAACCTCCTTGACATCAGTCTTGGCAATGATTTTTTTGGACATGACACAAAAAGCATAGGCAACAAAAGCAAAAGTATATAAGTAAGTCTAAACTGAAAAGTTCCTGTACAGAAAAAGAAACAATCAACAAACTGAAAAGGGAGAAACTATATGGAAATCATACATCTGATAAGTGGCTAATATCCAAAATATATAAAGAACTCATACAAGTCAATAGCAAAAATTAATTATGTGATTGAAAATTGGGCAAAGGACCAAAATAGATATTTTTCCAAGGAATATATACAACTTGCCAAGAGGTAGATGAAAAGATAAAAAAACATTATTAATCATCAGGGAAATGCAAATCAATACCAAATAAAATATCATCTCACATTTGTTAGGATATATATTATAAAAATACAAGAGATATCAAGTGCTTATGAGGATGTGGAGGAAAGAGAGAAACTTTTTGCACTCTTGGTGGGAATGTACATTGTACAGCAACTATGGGTAACTATATGGAAGTCCTTCAAAAATTAGGACTAAAAGTATCATATGATCCAACAATCCCACTTACAGGAACATATCCAAAGGAAATCACTATCTTGAGGAGATATCTATACCCCCATGCTCATTGCAGCGGTATTCACAAATGCCAAGACACAGAAGGATTGTAAGTGTTTGTCAACAGATGAATGGATAATAAAATGGGGTATATATAATGGAATATTACTCAATCTTAAAAAAGGAAGGGAATCTTGCTACCTGTGACAACATGGATGGACTTTGAGTGCATTATTCAACGTGAAATGTCATATAGAAATGACAAGTATTATAGAATCTCATTTTTATGTAGAATCTGAAAAAGCAGAACTTGTAGAAGCAGAGTAGTATAGTGGTTGCCGGGGCTGTGGTTTGGGGAACATGGGAAGATATTGGTTACTGGACACAGACTTGCAGTTATAAAATGAGTAATTTCTAGAGATATAATATATAGTATTGTGATTATGATTAATAGTTATATACTTGAAAGTTGCTAAAAGAGTAGGTTTTAAATGTTTCTACCACACACAAAAATATATACATGTATCAAATCATCACATTGTACAACTTACACTTTCATATTATATGTCAATTATATCTAAGTAAAGCTGGTAAAGGGGGAGAAAACAGGCTTTCCTCCCAGTGAATCTTACGTTTTGGGCAATAAAGACAGGAAATAGGTAAATAAATGAAATAACTTCAGATAAAGATGAACACTATGAAGAAAAAAATGTAAAGTAATGCAGTTTGGCTGCAGGGATGATGGATAGATGGAGAGCCAAACAGAACTAAGCAATGTGACCACTTAGGGTAACAGTGTTCCAGGAGGAAGAAACAGCAGAAATACTCTGGGGCAGGAAAGGTAAATAGGATGTGTTGTCATGGGCTTCTTGGTTTCACACTACTTGTTCCCTAATTGCTCTATTTGTGTTATTTTTGTTGTCATATCTTTTTTTTAAATGTTTATTTATTTATTTATTTGGCTACACCAGTTCTTAATTGTGGCACATGGAATCTTAATTGCAGCATGTGGGCTTTGAGTTTCTGCATGCATGTTGGATCTAGTTCCCTGATCAGGGGTCAGACCTGGGCCCCCTGCATTGGGAGCACAGAGTTTTAACCACTCGACCACCAGGGTAGTCCCTGTTGTCACATCTTGATTGTAAGTTTTCTGATAGTAAGGGTGTTGTTTTATACTTAAGTTTTATACATAGAACCTAAAATAGAATGCAAGGCATAAAATAAATTTTAAATGAGTGATTATTGAATTATTCTATTATTTAATAATGTTTTAAGTATGGAATTCCTTTTCTATTCCTGCAATACACTGAGAGTGCTAAATTTCTTCAAGGATAAAATTGTTATAAGTAATGTATTCTTTATACCAATATATAAATTAAAAATGGAGTAAATGCATGAACCTAAGACCATTTTTTCGAGAGTAATGTATCTTTGCATCCAATTTATAGGGCATTTATAATTAAGCAAAAAATAATAATTTTCATAAGTTTTTATCTTTTTTTTTAATTTGAACTAGGAAGGGGAACATATGCTAATAAAATTCATTATATTGACCATCCAAATCATAGGACACTTTGATGACATTGACAAAAAATTAATAACTTCTTGTAGCAAAACCAATGTTATATTGATAAGTATATTCATGATTTGGAAACCATAGCTGGAATTTTTAAAATAACATTTCTCTACCTTGTAGTGCCATATTTTCTCTTTAGTTAAAATCCCACTTGGTTGAATAATGACTATTCTATAGTGGAGCTACTCTGGGTGTCATCTAGAATCTAAGTCTGTGTCTCTTAAGCACCTCTTTCTGCAATCTGGGCTCTAGCTCATCTCTGAGAGTGGAAAGGGGTCATAAAGATCATCCAACTTAGCTCCTCTCCATGTAGGAATGCTTTTAGCAACAGCTGTGATGTCACACATCACAGAGACATAGTTATCCAACATTTGCTGGAAAACTTTCTGTGAATTGAGAGCTCAATATTTCACATAGAAATACATTCCATCATTGGACATATTAGGCTTCCTTATGGTAAGCCATATTTATCTCTTTCTCTGCTCTCTAGGACTGCCTCTGAATTTCATGAGAATACAGAATTTAAATACATGATTTTGTTCTTCAAAGAACAAACCATGGGTAATTACATCCCTATCTATGCATGTTTACTGAACACAATGTGCACATCGCTAGGCCAGGTCCACCAGCAACATGTATAAGTCCTCATACAACAACTTGGGAAGGTGATACAGCATATCATCAGCTTCATCAGCCTTATTGTCTTAGATCTTCTTCCTCTGCCTTGGGTTCCCTCACATTCAACCACTCGTAATATGGTATCTGTCTTCTCATAGCATCATGAAATTTACAGTAATAGCTCACACTAAAGTGTGATTAATGAGGGCTCAAATTACTATCTGGGGAATAGATATTAGATCTGGGAAAGGACTTTAAACAAAACAAACAAGTAAAAAATACCAACACAACCCATGGATCTCTATCCAGAGTTGTCCCTGAGTAAAATGTTTAAGAAACTGGGGCTTCCTAGGTGGCACAGTGGTTAAGAATCTGCCTGCCAATGCAGAGGACATGGGTTCGAGCCCTGCTCTGGGAAGATTCCATATGCCATGGAGTAACTAAGCCTATGTGCCACAACTATTGAGCCTGTGCTCTAGAGCCCATGAGCCACAACTATTGAGCCCGTGTGCCGCAACTATTGAAGCCCACGCACCTACAACCCATGCTCTGCAACAAGAGAAGCCACTACAATGAGGAGTCCGTGCACTACAATGAAGAGTAGCCCCCACTCGCAGCAACTAGAGAAAGTCCATGTGTAGCAACAAAGACCCAACGCACCCAATTAATTAATTAATTAAAAAAACAGTTTACTTAAAAACAATGTTTAAGAAACTGGATCAACTAGAGAGTGTCTGTGCATGTGCAGAGTCAGCTGAATATCCCTTAACTAAGACAACATAAACAGCACATTTATCCTAGTTTACAGGAAAGACTATTAACCCCAACTTTGTTTCTGAACATGTTATCCTTTCCCAGAGTTCTAGGGGTTATGTATATACCATTATAAATATGGCTGGATATTACATGGAATAAATGATAGGTGAAATTTATTTCTTTCCAACATGTGTTTTTCTAGTTGCATCTAAGAAAATGCACTTATTTCAAACATCCCACTTGGAGACACTGTGCCTGACATCTGGAAAGAAAGCCATCATTAGAATACTGCATTATTTCCATCCATAAAGAGCCAGGAGCTAAACAAATATGTCAGTGTGGAAGCATGTCAAATAATCTCTTCGTAGCTTAAGATATTTATTATCACTATCCAGGTGAAGGTTCACCTAAGAGGTGGATGAATGACAGTTAGGGTGGTAATTATGGTCTGAGTTACAATGAAAGTGGTAGGAGACAAAACTTCCAAAATCTGTATAATTTATCTAAGGGAGACACGTAACTTTTAAGACACTATAATCTAAGCATGTAAATACTGTATGAACTAATGCATAATATTAATTAGTTGTCAATTGTTATGTGATGAAAGGAAGGGAGTGATATGTGTTGGTAATTTGCCCTGTCATTGATTTTTGTCATTCTGAAAGTCATTGCATTCTCATTAACTGATAGCAAGAAGGTGTAAAACTATAACAAAGGTGAAATAATTTTAGCCTTCATTGTTTTGTGTGATTATACAACTTACTGGTCTTTTCCTCTGATCAATGGTCTTTTTCATGACATAGGTGTGTTAACCATCAGTTAATAATCCTTAAAGGGAGATGAAGTGCCCTCTTTTTATGATAAAAAAGATCTTTGGAAGTCAGTAGAACTGAGTTTTTTTTTTTTTAATTGTTTGCATTTCATCATCGCACCATCACACAATGCTATCTCACACATCTCCAGGCCTGTACACACTGTTCCCTCTCTAGAATACTTTTTTTTTTTTTTTTTTGGCTACACCGCATGGCATTCGAGATCTTAGTTCCTCCACTAGGAATTCAACCTGTGCCCCCAGTAGTGGAGGCACGGAGTCCTAACCACTGGACCAGCAGGGAATTCCCCCAGAACTGAGTTCTAATTCTGGTTACAAAAACTACTGTTTTGATTACCTTGGGCAAGACACATACTTTCTAAGCCTCAATATCTTCCATGGCAATCAAGAAAATAACAGCTCTACAATGTTCACAGGTACAGGATGCTCACAGATTTTTCTTGTTGGGCCATATAGGCAATAACCTATATACAAAAGACTAAAAAATGGTATCATCCCAGTCATTCCCAATGGCCTAAAAGGATAGGTACATACATAATGAGTTTTGTCTCCCAGCAATCTCTAAAATTCTGAGATTTTATGATACATAGGATTGAAGATTGCTTTAAAATAGATTGCATTGGTCTCATTTCTTTTTATAAAAATATTCTATGTGAACTCTTGCTAGACAAATGCTTTGCTCATATTTTCATTTCTTCATTATTTTTTCATTTATTCAACATGGATTTATTATGTGGAAAGCTGTATGATTGAATGTTTGTTGGGTACCTAGAGAAACAAAAGGCATGGACCTGCTCTTAAGTCCACATCAATCTAGTGACAGATAAAGGAATATAAATGAAATATAAAGGGAGCACTGAGGAAAGAGCAATTTTTATGCTTGGGAAGAAGGAAAAGGGACTAAGGAAAGGAATTAACTTGAACTCTGCTCTCTCAGGCTTAAAAGATCTTCCACATCAGGGAGCAAATGAACCAGGCATTTTGACAGGAGAGCTTTCTTTCTCTCTTTGAAGTTAAATCACTTATTGATATTTCATGTAAAGAAGCCCTGAAAGTTGGGTAACAATTTGTTTAGAAATTTATATCATCTTCTGATGACATCACATGCCTAGCATTTAGTCACTTATTGATCACAATCATCAACTTTAGGATGGTTTATTCCCCCACTTTAGCACATTGCATTGCCCACTGAAAGAAAACTTGCTAATACTTCTGGCTGAGAAAAAATCCTATCTCAGAAAAGAGACTTTTATAGTTATATCTTTTCTATCTAGTATCCAGTTAACTTACTTTGTTCTTTCTTTTCTAGTGGCTGAGCTCTGGGTTTTAAATACAAGATAGCTTTGGTGACCTCAATAGGTTTGTGTGGTCCAGGATCTGTTCTTATAAATAATATATGCTCAGAGTATCCATTATTAATTCTTATTATCAGCAGTAAACAATGGAAACTTAGCTTCAGTTCTTCCGCCTCTTCCATGGGAGGCTGTTAGCTCATTCCACAAGGTACTTTGAAAACTTAATCTGCCTGTTTATGTGTATGTTTGGAGATGCTGTGATTGGGAATCTCATCACAAGATGTTTTTGCATCAGGTCCTAATGGAAGTCCCAGTATGCTATTTATTCCCCACCAAAGAGAGTTTGTTAAGATGCATTGTGTTGCAGCTTGCAGAACAACGCTCAGAGAAATAGTACATCCTCCCATAAAGCTGCAAAGCATGCAGTGCAAAGCACAAACAAATCTCACAGCACTAAATCCCAGTCTTCAATCAATACTGTATTCCAGCCTGTCATATCTCTACAACAGCTGCAGAAAGAATAACTCTTAGAAAGAGGTTTAGGGTTTCTTTTAAAGTAAGATGTGTGTGTAAGTGACTTGTGAAAAGAGGGGAATAAAACTCTGCAATCTTTTCCAACTTTCCCTCTATATATTTAATGATGCCTGGCATTTCTATAGATGACATCTAATATTTGAAAGGGCATAATTTCTTTCAGCACACAGAGGAATTTCTGTTATGTTTCTGGAAGATACAGAAGAATTCATATCTCTACATGAGATCTGCATTGAAATACCTGTATGGGATAGATGTTTCTCAGTATTTACTCCCTCCACATTGTGCCTCCATAGGATCTACATAAATTTTCTACTTGCTATTCCTTTATAGGTCTATCATCACTCATATTAACTAACAAAAATTAACCAAAAATGCTAGAGCTGAAAGTGGCTAGAGAAAACTCTAGTTTGATGCTTTTCAAATTGTGTTTTCCTGAAACCAGGAATTCTAGACAGCACCCCAGGGCAGAGGGATCTGTGGAAGTAAGTCTGTGGGTAGTCTACTCTGCTCAGTCAGAGCAGCCCTTCTTTGAAATGTTTCATACATTAAAACTTTTAGTGACATTTTTTTTTAAAGTAAGATTTCATTTATTTAAAACAAACAGCAAAAGACTACTGAGTTCAAACTATTTCACAAGTCGGGGAACTTGATATAAAAGATTAGACAGAGACCTAGTATGGCAGAAACTGAGCTTCTGAACTATTGGTGTTATACCGAGTCCAAAGAAACAAAACAGGATACAACAACAAAACAACAAATCCTGTAGTGACCATAAAATAGAAGACTTATGCTAGAAAACTTGCCTTCAGCAAAGGAAAAGTGAGCTCCATTTTAGCAGTTAGGTTGCTGCAAGTTTTTGCATCTTATAATTTGCTCCTTGATTAATAGAGGGATAATCTTGCAGTCTTCATTTGATTAATGGTGAAGAGGAAAGAGGGGATCTCAAAAGTGTATCACTCTGGCAAAGGCTTTTTTTTAACTTTTGAAGAAAGCTTGATACACTTTATTAATTTATTAGGAGGAACACCTAATGGAATTATTGGAAGAGCTCATTGAAGAAGAAATGATTTCCTTTTTTTTTTTTCAATTTTCAATTTGTTTAGAGGAAAGTGTTCTATTATTCCTTCTTCTGACTCCTATAATGTAGAGTAAGTTGCAAGCTTGTGTGTGTGTGTATGTATATATGTGAATGTATATATAAATATATATACACATATGTATATATAAACACACAAAATGTGTATTAAAGTATAAAATGTGACTACATAAATAAATCTACTTCTTGATTACTTGCCTCTGAAGAAATTTATCAGCCTCAGTCGTTTATAAACATTCCGAGTTATTGTGGAGTATGCAATTGTCTCAATGGCCTAATTGAGTTAATCAGTTCATCAGAAAGTATCAGTGGATAGAACATAAGAAACTCTTTTAAAAATTCTAAAATACATAAAGAAGTCATAGACCTGATTCTTGCTCTCAAAGAATTTGTGATCTATAAGAAATTTTTGACAAATGGTAAACAACAAATAATTCTAAAAATCATTATCAGTGTTTCCCAAACTTAGCTGCACATTGGAGTAACTTGGGAATCTTTAGAAATACCAATGCCCAGCAATCATCCCCAATTCTATGCAGTCTCATAGGATGCAACTTGAGCACTACTGGTTATTCATACACTCTTTTGTAAATAACACCACGTTCTGTTATTATCAAGTCCTTGTCAAGACTGAAGGGCAAAACATAAAGACTCCCACCATTTGGTGCTTCCAACTTCATTTAGGTATCTTCAGCTATTAGTAGTTTATAGCATTCAATGGGATCATTTACTCTACTGTCACTATTAGAAAGAACAATTTAAACTAGCCACTTAAGCTTGGGCTTGGGATCAGCTCACAGAAGTTTTCAACTCTTTTTGCCCATTTAGAAACATTTGAAAATCTTCTGAGACATTCTAATACAACAGTGCCCAAACTTTTTTGCACATTAAAATCTCCGGAAACCAGAAATACATACCCCATAGTGATTGTATCCAAAAGGGGATGGGAGCCGAGCCTCAGTATTTTTTGAAGATGCTGAGATGATTCTAATGTTCATCAAAATTCAAGAATCGCTTCTCTAATGCCAGAGCCCCACACCCAGAGGTTTTTATGTAACTGGTCTGAGGCAAGGCATGGGGAGATGAAGAGTTTTACAAGTTCCCAAGGGGGTTCTATGGTTTACCCAGGATAGAAAACTACTGAGTCAGAGCAGTTGCTCAAACATGGTTGCTTATTTGAATCACCCACACACAGAGATGTTTTTTAAGCAGCAAAGTTTGGGAAACATTGATTCAGAGGCTCTGTTTCTCACAGGATGATTCATGGGCACTAACCTGATGATCTCTATCAAAGCTCCAGATTTTAGGGTCTTTCCAAAGACTTATTAAATTAGACTGCAGTTTGGGCACAGAAATATTCATTTTAACATGTTCTATTAGGGAACGGGTGACCAAAACTGCCCGCCGTGGCCAGGCATGATAATAACTGCTCACGTGAGTTTTCTCACAACAGGAGTTCCCAATAAGAAACACAGTGCTGCTGCTGAAAACTAAAGGGGAGAATTTGGGAGGGGCCCAAAGGAGGGGGTAGATGCCAGCCCATAATATGTTCTGCCAACCTCCCAGAAACCCTCATGCTAGAATCCATCTTGGCTGAGAGATGCTTGTGCCACCAGGAAGGACCAAATACAGGCACAAGCAATATAATCAGCCAGAGACAACCCAGAAACTCACATAACTGGGCCACACAACCCCATCACCGTAAAACCTGAGACCATGAGCCACATGGCAAAGCAAATCTCCTGGGTCCCCTTGCCCTGCTGCTCTCCACCCAGGCACCCCTTCCCATAAAGTCTTTTGCTTTGTCAGTATGTGTGTCTCCTTGGACAATTCATTTCTGAGTATTAGACAAGAGCCCACTCTCTGGTCCTGGAAGGGGTCCCCCTTCCCCTAACAGTTCTAAATGAAGTTTAAGGTTACTGATCTAGAACCATGATTCTGAACCCAGGGATGATTTTCCCCCTCAGGAGTCATTTGGCAAAGTCACAGGTCAGATTTTCAACCATCACAACTAGGGTGGATGTTACAGCCACCTAGAAGGTAGAGTCCCGGGATGTTTCTAAATCTCTTACTATGCCCATGTAGACAACAGCCATGTAGGATAATTATTCAGCCCAAAACGTCCATAGTGTCGAGGTTAAGAAACCTTGTTCTAGAGCAGAAGTTCTCAAAGATTAGAGTGCAACAATACCACCTGGATTGCTTATTAAAACACAGATTGCTGGGTCCCACCCCTCAGAGTTTTTGACCCAGTAAGTCCAGGATGGAGCCAAAGAATTTGCATTTCTAACAAGTTCTGGTTATATTGATACTGCTGGTTTAGGGGCTACATTTAAAGAACCAACGATCTAGAGGTTACCTCTCATTGTCATCTAATGCCTCTGGCTCTACTAGAAATAAGATTCAAGAGATGGAAATTTTAATATAGTGTGGAGTGCTACTGAGAACTTGAAGACACCCCAGACCAGTGTACCCTAAACCTCTAAAATTAGGATTTTCAGGATCTGATCATTCCTCTATCTGATATTGTTGGTATCAGTATTCAACTACAGGAGCACAATTTTGATTTTAAATATTTCACTCACTTCATTATGACTTCATAATTGTATTTATTTAGTCTGCAGGTGATTCTTGACACTCCTCTGGTAAGGAAACATTTAATAATATAACCACCACACCTCAAATATATGTACATTTAGGGGGAGAATACTAACCTAGTTCAATACCATTTTTAACAACCAAACCATGTTTGTAAAATAAATACTTTTTAACAATGTCCTTAATAACAGAACAGCCTTAGACCACCTCTGAGCTGCTTCTCACAGATTTTTTTTTTAATATTATTCCTTCCCCAGATCATTGTAATCAACAGCACCAGACACACACAAAAAATGTTAACAACATCTCTGAATAGAGATTTAAAGTGTTTTCATCAGACCCTCAGTTGCTGCTCTCTCCATTAGAGCCATCAATAACAAGAGAGACAAAAATTATCAATCTGTAACTAGGCAACAAGGACAAAGCTAATGAACATTAGGCCGGAGATGGTAGCCTTTATAAATAAAATCTAAATAGCACCTTAGCTGAATATATTTTTCCAGTTTATTGCTGTTTTGACATAAATGAAACCAAGATATATTCCCTATACTTTGTTTGCTTTTTCTTTTTTTTTTCCTTCTAGTTTATGTCCTGTGTTATTACTTTGTGGAAAGAGACAGAGTGGATGTAAAGAAGTCCATAAATTGGAACAAAGCTGTTTTACTGTAAATACTTCTACTTACATACTGTTTTATTTTAATATGTCTAATCAGCAGGTTTGCCAAAGTAATCCCTGCGGCCTTCCTTGTGTTTGGCCGTGCTATCTACAATTAAAAGCTATGATTTGTGAGGCTAGCAGAAAAAATCTGAATGAAAATGGATATGTAGGGAAAAATTAAACACAAATTTACAGACATAATCACAAATGCATTGTTCTTACCTTTTTTCAAAAGAGGGAACAGTGTCTTTGAAAATCTAGTAAATGCATTCTGCTTATGTAAGTGTGCAGTTTCATTTTAGTTATAGACATTATCATTCTTTTCTGGTTTAGCTTTTCATATGGTTGATTTCCTCCAAGCATTTAAACTTCAAGTAACCTGGATTCTTTACACAGCTTTAAGGTAATTTTTTTTCTGTGGGAAAGGGCTTCTGTTCCAACTATGCAAATATTAATTTGTCCAAAAAATAAATGTAATAAAAAGAATTAGTGTGATTTTTGACTTGGAATTGCAGATATAATCAGATAAAATTACTTTTTTTTCCCTTTTTCGTTTAACAGAAAGATCATGAGACTTTTAGCATGAGAATCCCATAGAAGTTAAGCTATTCCATAAATAGCTGTCAACGGATTTCTGGCATACCAGAAAATCCTCAAGAGGTTTAGTTTCCAACTGAGTAGTAAGTCCTCTTGCATAAATAGTAGGAGAACTCCAAAGGGGTCTGTGAAAGTACTCAAGGGACACTGCCAAAAAAACATCAGCCCCAACTCTGCAGAGAATGCTTCAGGTAGGAAGGGATAATTCATTTATCCTCAATCTTACAAATTGAGTCTGGTAGGAAAAAAATGAGTCTGGGTGCATAAATACATGGTGTCACTTTTTCTGTCTCAATCTGGGAAGATTACACCAATTTCTTTGGAAAAGAGAATTATAAGAAAAACTATGATCTTTGGGTGATGTTCAGAGCAAAACAGGAAGAGGGCAGACAGATGCCTTTTAGAAGCACAAAAGTGAACACCTGGCTTATCCACTGGGGATACTGCAAAAAAAATTGGGTGAAATGTGGTCTCAGCAGTCAACCTAAGATAACCATATGAACAAAAAGCAGCTAAACTAAAGGAGAAATATGAAAAGGATATTGCCGCATACCATCACAAAGGCAAGAGTGAAGCGAAAAAGAAGGGCCCTGGAAGGCCAACAGGCTTCAAGAAGAAGAATGAACCAGAATTTGAGGAGGAAGAGGAAGAGGAGGAAAAAGATGAACATGAGGAGGAAGAGGATGAAGATGAGAAGCTATCCTGTAATGATATGTGTGGAGTGTGTGTGTGTGCTCAGGCAATTGTTTTACTAAGAATGTGAATTCAAGTACAGCTCAATATTAGTTTCAATATAAAAACTGTGCAGATTTTTGTATACCTGATAAGATTCTTTGTAGAGAAAATACTTTTTTAAAAAATGCAAGTTGTAGCTTTTTGAGGTGCTACTACACACAGATTTGAAAACTTCTGATGTTGAATGTTTCTAAATATTTAATGGTTTCTTTTATTTATTGACTTGTGTATGGTAGCACAGCAAACTCACAGAAATTAGTATAAATAGTAAATTTTGGGTTCCTATTTGTTGCAAATAGAATGTTGCATTTTGTTTTTTTTAAAAAAAATCATAATATTATGTGTATTAAGAAAAAGAAAAATGATGAGGTCTTCCCTTTAATAGACTACTAAAATTTTATAATACAACTGAGAGGAGAACCCCACTTCCTATCAGCATTGGTGGCTACAAGAATGTCCACAGGACAGAAAGAGGACTACTAACTAATTCATAACCCCAGATTACAGGAAATTCAGTATAGACCCTTGGAAATATGAGGTACAAAGCTACAGCACCTGATCACTAGGTAGAGATTAACATCAGAGATAAAGATTTTGTGCCAACCCAAGGCAATCTCAATGACATGAAAACTTATAGTTAAGTTCTTCTGGTAGGACTTCAAACAGTTGTGTCCCTTTTCTCCTCTATACATTATGATTGCACTACCACCATAAACCCAGTTAGTTGAGGCACCTTGAAAACAGTAGGTTGCCCTTTATTCAATAAAAAAATACACATCCCAAGATATATTCTATTTCAGAAAATGAAAAAAAAGTTTTCAGAAAGAACAGGGAGGAAAAAATAAACCAAATGATATTCACAGAAACATAAAAAACAAAATTGAACCTAGGAGCCAAAAAAAAAAAACCTCTGGCTTTTACAGTATTCGATTAATTGTCTTTGGTTGAAGAAGATTTGACTCTGTGAAACAAAAGGCATCATGATCTTTAAGTCTTAGAGGGATCGGAATGTTTCATTTCATTAATCCCACACCAGGGCTTTTGGCAAGTGTATTCCATCAACATTCTACAAATTATTTCAACCACTAAGAAAGTGATTATGATGCAGCTTGAAAGTGCAACACTTAAGTTTTATAGCAAAATGGCAGAACCAATAAGTAGGCTTTAAAACCATAGACCTCATGCTAATTGAGTGGAAGGGAATATCGACTGGAGTGCAAATGACCAGACTGCCAATTTTCATCCACGCGCCATATGCCATCGCACACACACTTAAGCAAATGTGCAATTGCAGTGATTACAGGAAATGAAATTAGGGATCAGTGAAACCAGGCCAAAGGCATAGGACACATTCACTAAAACATTCTTATTCTTCCCTTTTTCTGCTTTACGTAGGAATCCACCCGTGCATTTGTGTGGCTGTTGGGAGTGAAGGATTATTTTATTCTGTTTTTGGCTTTTTCTCTTACCAATTACTTTCCAAATTCCAAAAGCAGCAAGAACTGAAGCAACAAATAGAGTAGGAGCTACTTTTATGATCTAAGGGTTTGGAGAGATGTGGGCACAAATGAGAGATGGAAAGCAAGTAAAAATCAAAATAATCCAGCAAATACATAGTAAGTCTGCTGTGGCTCATGTACTTGGTTGGAAGTTAAGAGAAGGGAAGTGAAACATACCAAACCCCCCCCCCCCCACACACACATTTCCCATGCTTGAGAATCTTACAGTCTGAATGGGAAGCCATATTTTCTCCTTGGACATTAATTAAACAAATATATTTTGTGCACCTGTCACGTGTCAGGCACTGAGCAAGATGCAGATGTGTGAGATATTTTAATCCTCACTTGATCAACTCTAATACAGAAAAAGAAAAACATAACAGCCTTTTAGGAACAAAAGTTCCGTCACTCACTTTTATGACTTACTGTTACTTTCAGTGCCTTCCGAATCTTTGGGGCAGCCTCCTCAGGATTGCAGTATTTAATAGTTGCTTTATTTCCAGCTCATTTTGCACTCTTCTTGCCCTTTATGCTGTGGTTCCCTACTCTCTTCATTTCTCTGAATACACTCTGTTTCAGAGCTTTCTCACCATCTGTTCTAGAACACTCTCTCCCCCTTCCTTAGCTATGTCCTTCTCATCCTTCAGGACTAGGGTAGGTTTATATACAATCCTAGGACTCTGAACTTTTTTGAGGCACTTATCAAAATTGGAATTTAGTATTTTAGGTGATTATTTGTTTTTTCTTCTGAAAATAAACCCATCATAAAAGCCAGAATTTGTCTGATTTACTTAAAAGGTACCTAGCCCCGAGTTTAATGCATATTAGATTTGGTGAATAGTACGAGCAAGTTAGAATTTTTAAAAACCCATAATAATGCAATGCAATAGTTATTGGAGGACAAAGATGGTGCTTTTCATTACTGTGTTCCAGGGAGAAGGACAGTGACTATAATATTGAGCGTCTGAGGCTGCAGGTGAATGAACAAGTAGGGTTCTGACAATAAATGCAACAGCACAAGAGAGGAAGGGTATCAGTGAACACAAGGTACGTGTGTATAATTAAAAATTACATACAATTACAGGAAAGCAATCCAGGTGCTAGGATGGAAAGTAAACGAAAGTTTTTAGGCAAATCTTCTTTTATGCAGTAACACTTCAGTCTCTACCTGAAAAAAAATAAAAAGAAGAAACCAGCTGTGCCAAGAAAAGCAAAGAGTATTCCAGGCAGAGGGAGCAGTGATTACAAAAAGCCCAAAGACACACAAGTGATTGGTGTGTTAGGAATAAGAAGAAAGGTGTCCCAATAGCCTGGTACATGTCAAACAAACGGAATAGCAGCTGGGAAAGAGAGTGAGAATTAAGCCTTAGGGTGAGATCACCTACAGCTTTGACAGCTATTATATGATTTTGGATTTTAAATACAATAGGGGAACTCTAATCAGTACTCTGCAATGGCCTATATGGGAAAAGATTCTAAAACAGTGTGGCTATATGTGTATGTAAAACTGATTGACTTTGATGTACACCTGCAATTAACACAACATTGTAAATCAACTATACTTCAATAAAAATTTTTAAAATTAATAAAAATAAACACAATGGGAAGCTCTTGAAAAATTTTAAGCAGGGCTGGTATGATCAATTTGTGTTTTATAAAGGTCAGTGTGGCTACTGCATAGAGAATGCACTCAAGGGGGCAAATCCTGGGTATAGGCTGCAATAGAGAAATTGGAAATCAGAAAGAGGAGCTCATGTTTTCCTCTTTCTATTAATACCATGGTACTCCAAGGTCAGGGAAATTGTTCAAACTCTTTTTTATTCTTTATAAATGTCTGTCACGTTTATCTTGTGACAAAAAATTACACTGTAACCATCTCTACTTTTAATTGTTTACCTGACAAATATGCCAGAAGCATTCGCCTTCAATCTGTAACTTTCTGACATGCTTTTGGTTTTCTATAGGAAATGAAAAAGAAAAGCAATGAGGTGAAAACACACCTGGTTTCAGTAAACCCACTACCGTCTGCTAAAAAACATCCAGGGCTAGAAAAGTCTTAAGGGGTCCTGCTCTCCTTTCTCATGTCATCATAGCAAACCACATGCTCCAAGGAGGGTTTTACTATTACAGACCTCTGGGCTGGTGGATGAATTCTTGTACAACTAGGTTTATATTCCTCATTCTCACCTGTTTTCTGTAAACTATTTTTAGTAACAAGATACCACAGATATTGACACAGATGACACTGTGCGATAAACAGGCTTACTTGCAGTGTATGCAGGTTGACAGACATATACCGCAAAAGTTATTCCAATAAACACATGCATTTATACAAATATTCACATGCACATTTCTTTGCCTAGACTGGAGAGTGTTTTAGTAATTTACATTGTCTCAAACACAGCTGCTTATCACTAAATAACAAATGGTTTTGTGTTTTTTAAGAGACTGTGGAGAAAGGGATGACATAATATGAAGCTATCAAAATTTCAAGTGTAGTTTTCCATCCTGCTTCTAATCATGTCACTTTGTGGTCTTGGGAATTTTTCTTAGTGGGAATTCAGCCAGGGATAGAGGAAAGAGCAAAATGTGAAATATATGAAATCTCTTCCCTTGCTAATATTTTTATTTCAAAAAGACAATTTGTCAGTTAAGGTGAATATCTGAGAAATACTGATTCACAAAGTGGTGAATTGTCCTGTGTAATTTATGAATACATAGAAGGTCTCACTATTCTTTGTTCAATTTATGATTTAAAAAACTATTTTTTTTAACAGAGAAAGGGAAAGGGGTGTATTGTACCAAATAAATAGATGGGGGATATCACTGTGAATTGTTTTGCTTGGTTTAATTATCTTGTGAATAGCAGTGAAACCCAGCAGGATTCTGTGGGGCTCCTGGGTACAAAAGCCTTTCTGAGTCCCCCGTTTCTTGATTACAGGGAATAGGCTTCATTCAGCCTCCATCCTTGAGTTCCAATGAACAGATTCAAACAGTTGCTAATTAGGGAAGAAAGGGGATGTGGAGATAGGGAAGGAGCAGTCAAGAGAAACAATAATGCAGCCTTGGGGCAGGGTCCTGGTCCCCCAACAAGGGACATACATAACAATATATTTGAGCTGTTTTGCAGATACTGGAACCCCAACCAGGTGGGAGAAAGTAACAGTATGCTAATACCCACAGGCACTAGGCCCCAGACCAGTTGGAACCAGAAGGGTGATGATACTGACTCCACTTACCTCACCAGCAACCAATCAGAAGAATGTCCACGAGCTGACCACACCCTGCTCCTTGAACACTATAAAACTCCTCACTACTCCCTTCAGGTTGAGACACAGTTTTGAGGGCCTTAGCCCGCTGTGGCAAAGCAATAAAGCAATAAAGCTGTTCTTTCCTACTTCACTCAAAACTGTGTCTCCAGTATTTAATTCAGTGTCAGGGTACAGAGGCTGGATTCGGCTTCACTAGTGAGCTGATAACCAGTGGTCAAGTCTTTTGGAGTTAAAATCACAAATGTCTGGATAGTATAAAATAAGGTTCCAAAGGTGAAATATCAGACAGCTAAAGCAGAGGGCTGGGATTAGTGACACCACAATGTGATCATTTTCCAAGGGTTTTCTTCTACATTTATCAGGGGTCAAATCTCTTTGTTGGACAGAAATAGCTGGGCATTGAGGAGTAAACTCCTGATGAGGGAGGCAAAGTAGAGACTTTGTCTCACTGTAGGCAGTGAGTGGCAATCTGCAAGCCTTTCTGAGGATGGGGTTTGATGAGGGAAGAGCAGAGAACGTGAAGATGACAAGAACTTGTAATGGGAGACTGAGCAAGCCCTGAAGCTGTAGAAAAGATGCAGAGGAGAAGCTGGAAACACAAGAGTCAACATGACTAGCCTCACAATTTTGCTAGCATCATGTTATAGAAGGTGGAGACATTGGTTACTTATATTGCTATTTACTTTTTCAGAAATTCTGCTCCCATTGAGAGAAGAATCAGAAAATCAAACATGGCATCTTTACCCGTGGGTGAAAAATTATCTCAGCAGGCTTTTTGTGGAAACCCTGTCCATTCCCAAGGAAAGCTTGTTTTCACAACTGGCCCTTAGTTGGCCTCTGAGAGCTGAGCTTTTGGAATGTTCTGTCTGATGAAAGTACTTTATGCATGCCTGAGGCCTTGAACCACAGTCCCCCAATTTGTCCAGGTAGTTTGTGCTAGCAAAGTGATGCTTCCTGCAGCTTCTGGAGCCCTGCTTCTTGAGTAACTGAGGTCAGTGCTGTACGCTTATGTGGCTAACAGCTGATAAAAGTCCTAGACAATCAGGTTCAGAAAAGTGTTCCTTATTGGCAACCCTTCCCAAGTGTTGCCACATTTTTTTTGGGGGGTGGGGTAATTAAGTACCTCTGTGTGACCTCACTGGGAGTGGATAATTGGAAGCTCGCTGCTGTTTTTTTTCCAAATTTTACCCCATTGTGCCTCCTCCCTCTGTTGAATCACTCTATATTCCTCTGGTACAATAAACCATCATGGTGTTCATGATGGCTCTGAGTCTTATGAGACAGCTGGGGACACTGGGGCAAGTGGAAAGGAGGAGGTCAGAGAGCTGGAGGTCAGGCAGATTCCTTGTGTTCACACCTGAGCACTCAAGGGTCAGGAGGCTCAAAGGCTATGAGCTACCTGAGGAAGTCAATCCAGGCCACCTCCTTCTCTTTCTTTAGTATCTGGGGGTGGTTGGACAAGGGGCTGCAAAAGGATGGTGCTGTTGGGAGGCACAGCTCTCAGTGGCATCGGGGCAGTGGTTATCACCACAGGTTTGGGCTGCAGTGGTGGCTTCTGAGCAGGCAGGGCTTTGCCTAAAGGAAGGTGAAAGGAAGGAAGGAATGTCAAGACTGTAGCCCTCTTGCCAGGGAACCCAGGTGTCAGGGGGCCTCATTACCTGAGAAGCTATCAGAGGATGGACCATTGCTGATTCGGACAGCTCCAAGTGTGGGGCCTGGGACATCCTGCAAGAGACACCCTTGAGGGGATGGGGACTCTTATGAGTCTTATGAGTCCTTGTAGTGAATCAGTGAGCCCAAGGGTCTTAGAGACCTCTGATGCAAAGTGTCCTCTAGAAACCCAACAATTGGCTAATCTGACCAACCTTGGAGTGTCCACTGAGGGGACCTCCAGTTTCTATATTCCTAGTGCAAGATAGTCAAGGAAGTGACAAAAAGCCTATCTCTGACAAGGGATAGACATGTACTTTTCTGATATAACTAAAGGGACCTATTGAAAATCCAAATCTAACTTCTTATCTATCTAAACTAAAGCATGGAAGAATCTATCTTGCCATCAATTTCTCTTTTGATTGAGTCTAAACAAGAATTTATTGATACAGAGAAGAATCACACTTTGCTAAGGAAATAGTTCTGACTAGTGGAGTCAACTTCATTAATACCACTCCTGGTCCTGCCTCTGGAATCTATGCTCTTATGTTTTGAGCTTCTTGTGAGCAAGAATCATTATCTTCTACATCAGGACTTACATATTCCTCTTCTACATCATTTGGAGGCTGTGTAAGTTATTTTCCATTTGTCACATACCCAGAGCTACTCATCCTTCTCCTGTTTTGTCTGTCAAGAGCCTGACCCCTATAAACTTACGCAAACCACTTTGCCTTACGGCTTAATATTCGGTTTAATCCAAAGGAGGCGCTCTCTAGAAATTTGAGAGAGGAAAGAAGGAAAGGTAGAAGCAGTTCCTCCCACTCTGTCTGTACCTGGGTAGTGGTTATATCCTTACTCATCTACAGCTCCTTCCTGAGAGATTGATCCCACAGCACCAGTGACCCTTAGGATCTGGTTATGTTTCTTCTTCTTGTACCTTCAGGCCTAGTGGTAATAATAGCTTTCCTTAACTTCTCTTCACTGCATCAATGGAGTGTAGCTTTTGTTTCTGACCAGTCAGGAGCCTAGCACAGAGGCACATACTGAAAGCTCACTGAATGAATTTATGAACAATTCAATAGATGAATAAATGAATGAATGAAGAACCCCTGCTCCCTCCTGATTTACAAAACCTAATTTGACAAATTAAGCCAAACCAAAAGCATAATTTGCTACACTTTTTTGAGTTGTGGTTTGACAGAGGCCTTGAAAGTTAACCCAATGACAATACATGAATGTTGAAGACTTTGTGTAAGCTTGGAAACAGGGCTGTTAAGGGGAAAGCTATGAGGATTGATGCACACAGGGCTGTGTAGTGGCTGACAGGTTCCTCTGCCTTAACTTCCCTGGGATCCTCATGTAACCACCAGGTCTTACTATCCCAATGGGAACAACAACAAAATAACTCATGGTTGCAACAAGAACAAAATTCACACTCAACAGGACTGAAACAAGAGAGCTTAATGAGAGGGATATTGACAGAAGTGTGAGAAACCTCATCACCTACAGGCTTGCTGCCAGAGAAGGGCCACTTGACAGGCATCAAACCCAGCTACTGGCAGAACCACAGTGCTGAGGCAGGAAATCCATGGAGAAAATAAGTACTCCAAACCCTCCTTATCCTGGCTCCTGATCTACTGCCAGTGTTTCCCACTGATCCAGTCTAACTAAATTGGAGGATAAGGGTGATGTGATGCAAGCCTCCCAGGGAATACAGGAGGGTGGACCTGGATTAGAGCAGTGAAACAAGTGGAGAATAGCATGTTTAAAATCTTTTCCAAGAGAAGTGTCAAACCTATGCTTAGTGCTGACCTAGTAAGAGTGTTAATAACCAGCACTTTAGTACAATCTGCTACTTTTGGAAACAAAATGCTGAGACTAACAACCACACTATGAGGTAGGTTTGACAAGTAGTCTATTTTATCTTTGATATCAAGCGCACTAGATATTTATCAGATATGTTTGGTAGACACTTATTCATCAAACTGTGATCTCCCTAATGATGCATAAAGGAATCAAGACTGGCCCTCAAGTCTCTGAAGTCATCTTCCAGTTCTTTTATTACTGCATGTTGTACACTGGTACACTCTCTGACCATACAACCTCTTTTCCTCTTTTATCCTGACATAAGTTTCTGTTTACCCCATTCAAGCTGCTCTTCCTGAAAAATCACTGTGCAATAGTTTTATAAACCAATAGCCATGGGCTTAAAAATTATTAGGATTTCCCCCAAGAGGAAGCCTTTGATCACTAGAAACAGGTTCAGCCATGAAAGTGTGTGTTTTCCTGATCTGTTCTAACATTTTCTCTTAATTAGGACAAGAGAAACTGCATTGGGAAGTTGATTCTTCACCTGCACACATAATACTTTCTGCTTACTTTCTGCATTACCATGTTCTCTGAGGAGGCACTTGGGGACCCATTGTTAAGAACCTGTTTTTGAGGTAATCGCAAGGGGAAAATGAAGCACATCTCAATGAAAACTCATTTTTATTATATTCCCTGTACTCTCTCACTCTCTCTCTTTTCCTAAGTCCAGCAGCCCCAAATCTCAGGTGGAAAACAGTCTTATTTTATAGATTTCACTGCTGGAGAATAATTCAATAGAACAGCCCGAGGCAGAATGAAAACAGCGAGACCTTCCTGATCTCACATGAACAGGTTTCCCCCTCTGGGTGCAGGAGGCTGCACTGAAAATCATCTGTTGTCATGTCTAGTACCTGGATATACAGAAGAGGTATGAGCAGGTCCATGGAGTTCCAAATAAAACATCCATATGATTAGCACAGGGCACTAGGAGGCTTTGCATGAAGATAACTGATGAGATCAGTGTTGTGGAGAAGAGAAAGTGATGTTGTATTTGAAGTTATGATTGAAGTAAAAGGATAGCAAAGATGATAAGGCAAGAAAGCAAATCCCTGAACACTGGACTGGAAGTCTGCCATGGAAGTTTGAAAGAATTCAATATAGAGTAACTTTACTCCAATAGGGGAATTATGCTGACATTTCAAAAATTCATATTATGTTATCAAGTAATATTACAACAGGGTGGGGAGAAGGAGGCATTTCTCTTTTTTTAATTGAAGTTTATTTGATTTACAATGTTGTGTTAATTTCTGCTGTACAGCAAAGTGATTCATTTATACACATATACACTTTCTTTTTTTATATTAGTTTTCATTATGGTTTATCACAGAATATTGAATACAGTTCCCTGTGCTATACAGTGGGACCTTGTTTGTCCATTCTATATACAATAGTTTGCATCTGCTAAACCCAAACTCCCATTCCATTTCCCTCCCACCCACCCCATTGGCAACCACGTCTGTTCTCTATGTATGTGAGACTGTCTCTGTTTCATAAAAGTTCATTTGTGTCATGTTTTAGATTCCACATATAAGTGATATCATGTAATATTTGTGTTTCTCTTTCTGACTTCCATCACTTAGTATAACAATCTCTAGTTACATCCATGCTGCTGCAAATGACATTGTTTCATATTTTACAGTTGAGTAGTATTCCGTTGTATATACACGTACCATATCTTCTTTATCCATTCATCTGTCAATGGACATTTAGGTTGTTTCCATGTCTTGGCTATTGTGAATGGTGCTACTATGAATTTAGAGGTGCATGTATCTTTTTGAATTATAGTCTTGCCTGGATATATGCCCAGGAGTGGGATTGCTGGATCATACGGCAACTGTATTTTTACTTTTTTGAGGAACCTCCATACTGTTTCTCACAGTGGCTGCACCAGCTTGCATTTGAGAGGGAGGGGTTTCTAATACTTGAAATCAATATCATAAAGGGCAACAGCCCTTGTTTGGTATCTGAATAAAAATAAAATTTTGGAATGTGGGTCTCTTGGATCTGACTCTTCACAAGAATTCTGGATTTGAGCCATGTCACTACCACCTCTGTTTCCTCTCAATAAACCTAGGTTCAGAGTCCTAGCCAGCTCACTGACTATTTTTTATTTGATCTGAGCTATGAAATGATCAAATTAAACTAAGCCACGATCAAACTCCAATTGGAGAGGGCAGCAACAATTAGTTATTTCATGAGGAGACAAAGTCCTTGTCTTTTCTAATATTCTGGTGTCTTCAATAGTGGAGAATGTAAGAAGGGAGGGAAGGAAGTATTTTAGAGCAAGGCTTCTTGCTAACGATTGAGGTAACTATTCATTTTGCCTAATGATTAAATGTTAATGTCTATATATATAGCTAAAAGTAGGCTGAAATAAAATTTTAGCAATCAGGTTGTACAATTCATTTACGGATGACGACTAAAATGGCATCAGCATAATATTTTGATAGAATAAATGAAATGCTCGTTCTTATTTCTAGATGGATTTCTTTCCTATGTTCTGGACTAGTTCTTGAAAAAATGAGTTTTTGAATGACATTTTTTTTACCCTCTACCACATTATAAGCCTACTACGATTATACATAAGCAAATTTAGATAAATCCCAAGCCAACTGGTGAAGTTCTCCATAACTAGATAGCACAGATTAGAACTTAGGTGAGAGTCATCCAAAGACACAGCTTGCCTACATCTCAGAACTTTGAGTCATCTCCCCAAAACCCTGCTCTGTGCCTTCCACATAGACAATTATTGAAGTTGTAAAGACACTAAATCTCTTAAGATTTTCACACTCCGTCCACCACAAATACACACAGAGCCCTCCAGCAAACACACACACGCACATAGATACACACACACACACACATACACACCCCTCTACATTTCATTACTTCCAAGAGAACTTTCATTTTCAACAGATTCTTCATGAACTGATAACCCAAAGGCATGATTCAATCTTGGAATTTTAAGTTGGGTAAAACTTGCAGCATCAAGTTTTGGGCTGACTTCTCAGTTCAGAAATTATAGTTGCTACCTTGCCCTCCTCATTAATGTTTGGTACTCATCTGAAGAAAACAACCTTGTATTCCACCTTTTTTTACTGTGTTTTTACACATCATCTATTTTGTTTTCCCCAGTAAGGGAACTTAATAAAGATTACTGGATCCTAAATTCAGTCGTGTTTGGTTTTTAAAAGATACATTTTTCTTTCAACATTCTTGTCTTCAAAGGCTAATGGGATGTGTTGCTCTCTTGGAAGCCACAGTTAGGTGGGTGGAGAAATCACAACAATTATCCCTAATTGCCAATGAAACCTTGCTTCTTTAGCAGAGGGGGGAGATGTTTAGTTGACAGAAGTGCATATCTGCTAAATAGGAGAAATGCAATTAGTGGCTAGTTGAGAGATAGGAAAGAGAGATTTTACTTTGCAACAACTAAAAAAAATAAATAAATTTAGACACTATTTAAATTAGGCAAGATGTATGAACCAGCTCAGAAAATGAACTGTTCAGGGTCTGTCATAATCTCCCACTGCACTTCTCTTCCAAAACAGATCTGGAAAACAAGTGCATTTTGCCTTTATAATCTCATTTAAAATAAATATATTCATTAATTAGAAGTCGAAAAGCAGGCACTTTGTAGTCAGGCAATTCCAAGTGTGAGCTGGGCTCTGCCGTGGATAAGCTGTATGACTTTCTGTGTGTTGTTAAACATTCATAAGTCTGTTTCCTCTAAAACTAGATAATAATGACATCTCTCCGGACAGGTGCTAAAAGTTCAAATAAGATGATTATTATTTTTGAAATCATTCTAATATTTATTTCATTTAAAAAAATAGTTTCTTATTTGCTGCAGGAAATTAAGCAATGTATTTAAACTCATCATCTGTAAAATGGATCTTTAATACATAGCTTTCAGGAACAACAGGTACAGTCAACTCTGCAGAAAATTACATAGTCTTCATCTATCATGAAGTATCTAAATATGTGTTTGACTTTTACTAATTGCTGGAGAGATGGCTGTTCCCTCTTTTCTTCCCTCCATCTTCCTCCCTCCCTGTCTCTATTCCTCTTTATTCCTTCCTTCTTTGCTTCACTGCAGAGGCAGAGTTAAAAGGCTGGAAAAGATGATACCTTGGTTTCATCTTCTTAGAATTGCCTCCCATCTCCTCCTGGAGGCTCCGTATCTGCAATTATGGAGACTGACAGAGGTAGGATAAATAACTCACCAGTTCAAATCTGAAAACTTCAGAGGTGAAGGATGGGTGATTTTATAGCTAAGGCCACAGCTCTTCTCTCTTTCCAATCAGAAATCTAATAAAACAATAAATCAATGGATTCCCCTTTCTCTCCCTCTTTTAACTTTCAATGGAAAGCGACAGTTTGGCTCATTAAAGACAAAAGCAATAGTCAGAAGATAAATTTGATCAAACCCTGAAGGCTGTCTTGCTTGTAGCCTCTGAAGGAAGCAGGTCCCATTAGGCAGGAAGATGAGTGTGCAGTCAGGAGACTCCGGCCCTGGGGCTGGGAGAGAGGACTGCCTTTCCTCAGGCCTCAGAAAAAACAAACAGGAATATTAGTGAGTGAGTAACGATGCTTCTGCTTTTCATAGCCTGTATCTCTAAGGCTTAAGTGATTCTGAAATCAAGTGGCATTGTTGAAATACACCTCTCTTTCATGTTCAACTCATCATCATCTATGAAACTTTTCTTACCTACCCCAGTCCCTCCAAATTAGCATTTGGGAGCATGCCTGGGAAACAGGACCTCATGAAGGACTCCTAGAATGTTTCCAGTGAGAAATCCTAAGTTCCTCAAGCTTCATGTGTTTGGTTTTTGGGTTTTGGTGTTTTTTTTTTTTTTTTCCTTCAAGAGAATCTGCCACAATTCTAGCCGCATGGTTACTGTTAACAAATCCTAGTTTATTGACAATTAATATTAACTACAGTTCAAAATGCTACAGAGCTAGTGAATTCTTTAAGCCACACAGAACAATTATGTTTCAGATGCAATATAAGGTATTGGGAACTGGCATGATTTAAAAGAAAGAAAGGGAAAAATAATGTACTAATCAACTTTTGTTGCAATAAGACTGCATAATAAACATCTTCAAAATCCCAGAGTCTTACAGCAATAAATGCTTCTTTTCTTGCTCACAGGTCTTTGGGTGGGCTACGGCTTCACTGAGCTTGGCTTTAGGTTTCAGATTGCTTCAGATCTGCTCCATTTGTTTCTTTATTTTCCTTGGATCAGTAGTTAACTGGATTATATTATTCTCAGAATACATCACAGGAACACAAGAGGGTAAACCAAAACTTACACATATGTTGTTATGTTGACAGCATGATCTTTGCCAAGAAATTCACACAGCTCAGATGAACATCAGTAAATGTTCTAAAAGGGAAGGATGAAAGAATTGGATACAGGAACTTTCCACAGGAAATAACATTTAAGTTTCTTGACAATGTCAATCACAGTGTTGAATGACTTCCAAATACCTCATTTAGTCCTTACATTACTCTTGTGAGATGGGATTTAATATCTCTATTTGATACGTGAGGAAAGAGGCTCAGAGAAATTTAGCAGCATATTCAGGCCAAGAAGAAATGGAGCTATGAGGAGCAGGAGTTCAAGTATAGGTCCTTTCAGTTTCAAACTCACCTATTTCCATTAATTTCCATTGATTCTGCATAGTGGACATTCAAAATAGATATTATTATGTATATGTGGATTTTTGTAATAATAAGGAAAAGGAAACAATCTGTTAATAAATAGATGGACAGAGGAAAGAATAATTCTGAGAGGCAGTGATGCATACAGGTTAAGAATTCAGTCTTTAGAGCCCAGTGCAGATCCAAACGCTGCCATTTGTAACTGTATAAACTTGGTTAAAGTTACAAGTACTCATTTTCTCTTTCCATTTGTATAATGGGTGTAATAGCATCTTCCTCATGGGGAGGATTTGAGAATTAAATGGGTTAATACATGTAAAGCACTTAGCATGGTGCCTGATATCTCATAAGCCAAAAAAAAAAAAAAACAAAAAACAAAATAGATATTATTTTTACCAACACTGGGCAGTGTTGTTAGCACTTTGCGTATATTAATCCTGCCATCAACTCTTGGTATTGTGTAACATTATTATTTCCCATTTCCTAGATGAGAACACTGAAGCACAGAAGGTTTAAACAATTTCTTTAGTATCAGGCCATCTGTTTACGGTTCTGTATGATAAGCTGTAGTCATACTGGTGTTTTTGCATATAATGATGATGAGAATAATTAGCAACGCACAAGACACACACTGTATATTCACCCTATAATTATCACGTTTAACCCTCCAGCTCACTTTAGAATTAATACCTAAAATATATTTGGAATCTATCCACTTCTCTCCATTTCCACTTCCAACTTGCTATATTATTCCAGATCATCTCTTGACTAAAATTTTTCAGGAGTTTCCTAACTAATTGCCCTGATTCCACTTTTCTCCCCCTGCAATACATTTTCCTCATAGCAGCCTGCCTGAGCAATCTTTGCTAACATGTAAATCATTTCCCATGTCATTTCCCTATTGGAAACCTCAATGGCTTCTGTCAGAATTTTAAAAAGCATTCAAACTCTGTATTGTCTTATAGGACTTGAGATGATCTGCCTACGTCTTTGATCATATCAAGAACCACTCTCTGCTTCACTCCCAAATGCCAGCCTATAGCTTGCTTTCTGCTCAGACAACAACCCAGGCTGTTTTCTGCTTTACGACCTTTATATGCACTCACTGCACTACTCGGTCTGAGCATCACCCAAGAGAATGTTATTCTTAGCTTTAACACTATTTGATATTTGCTTGATTTGTATGGTGTTTTTTTTTGTTTTGTTTTCTTTGTTTTTTTGCCTGTCAAGTACAATGAAGCTTTAGGGGAGGAGGGACCTTGTCTGCCTTGATCAGTGCTACCTTTCTATTTCCATTGTCTAGACTACGACCCATACATAATAAGCACTGGATTAATGCATGTTGAGTGTGCAATCTATAAATGGATATATAGAATCCAGAGATGAGCTACAACCATACTATCTCATTTAATGCCCATCAAGAAAAAGAAAATCTACTTTATGCATATTCAGAGTTTGAGGCTTACTATAAACACAGATTTAAGTAAACACTGTAAGCACAAGCATTTTTAAATATTTTAAAGTTGCCAACAATAATTTTAATCCCATTCTCTCCACGAATGTATTAGTTATCTTAAATGCAAAATGGTTAAAAGACCAAGACACATGTATGAGAATGTGTGGTATGTATATATTATGTTTATATATATATTAGTTTTTTATATATATATTTTTGTTTTGTTTAGTGAGATATTTTGTTTAGTGAGATATAGTAACTTTTTGTTTAGTGAGATATAATAAATATAATTTTTCTTTGTATTTTTGAATTGGTTTAAAGACTTGTAAAAGAAATATTGAGTATATATGACTTAAAGCTTAAAACCAATCTTATAATCAAACTCTTAAATTGTGCTTTCACTTTCACTGTGTGCATAATTGTATATATATTTTTAATATGTATTTTTTTATCAACCTAGAGAAAAATAGCTGTTCTATGATGACAATAGATCAATCAAGATATAATCATTTACACATTTTCAATGTGCTCAGCACTGAGGGACATACTTTAACTCGTTCAACTCACCATTATTCTTTAAGGCCCACTGCATGCCAAGCAATGTGGAAAATTCAAAGAAATTAAAAATGTGTTCCTTGTGCACAGTAAGCTTACAGAATAAAACAGAAGAGAAGCATAATCTTTATACAAACAGTAGCAAACTGTATAATATAAGACACAATTAAGCTTTTAATCATGGGTACTGAGAGTAGCACTACAAAGAGACAAATACAGGGGTCATAGGATAAGATGTTATTAAAGCAGCTAAAGGAATGGTGTGATTGATACAGACAAAAGGAAATCAAATTAACGCCAGGTATACCATGTGGGGAATGCCAAATTAAAGAAGGGGTATGCATAAGGGTGTGTGGGTCTGCATGGATGTGTCTACTTTGCAACTCTGCATATATTAGACAAATCAAGTATGAAACAGGAAATCCATTTATCTGTCCATGCCCCAATTCTCTATTTAACTGCTTTTTCCGTTTTGGTTTATACAATGTAGACCTCACCTCAATGTACAAGGTACCTCCTAAGAATATGGGAATACAAGGCTTAACTGTGTGGAGATAGACTTTCAATAATGTGAGAAAAGCAACTTCCTTCTTTCCCAGGTTCCACAGTTGCAATATCTCCTACCAGTCCTGGAAGTTCTGTTTTTCATAGGCCAAGGGCTGCTATCAGTTTCTTTTTCCCTCCTGTTGTATTGATTGTCATCCAATCCACAGAAAGGAAGAAAACACTCCTTACTCAGGAAATGGAAGCTACTTTTGTTCATTTCATATAATGGCCAATTTAAGTTAGAAATCTTATCCATTTCCTACTTTGGTTAACAGTTTCACAAGCTCAGCACATTCCAAGATTCCTATTTTATGAAGCCAGCAAGGATATTCAGAGAAATTGTCTATCACATCTTTCATATCCTAGGATTGCCTGGCTTATCAGAAAGACAACACTTGGTTGATTCCAAATGTCAAGCAAGCTATAGTAGTGCAAAGGATCCATAGATACTTGAAGATTACTCATCAACCTCAAATTCAAATTACTGCAATATTGATGCAAAATAACTTGAGATGTTTAAAATGTGTATGCATTATTAGATGCATAAAAGAAACCAGATAGACTAGCAAACAACAATGAGAACAAAACAAACAGATTTGAATACATATTTTCACTATAAAATCTATAAATCTGAATATTTGTTCCAGTAATGATGCCATTGCTCAAACATTTACTGGAACTATGTAAAGAAAACTAAATTTGGAGTAGTTTAGAAAACATTTTTTAATCAAATCTTATTTTGACCCTGAAATCTTAGTAATATGATTAGTCCATAAATAACTACTAGGTATAGAAATTATTTTGAACAATGTAAATCAATTAAATCATGGTCTCAAGAACTATTTCATGTCCTCTCCTCTTGCTAAAATAAAGAAAAGAAAAGAAAATTCAGGACAAGAGGGCAGACAGCAGTATTAAGCAGTATTAGCAGTATTTCATCTTGTGGAACTGAAAACCACAGCCACAGAAAGATAGAGAAAATGAAAAAGCAGAGGACTTTGTACCAGATGAAGGGACAGGATAAAGCCCCAGAAAAACAACTAAATGAAGAGGAGATAGGCACCCTTACAGAAAAACAATTCAGAATAATGATAGTGAAGATGATCCAGGACTTTGAAAAAAGATTGGATGCAAAGATCAAAAAGTTTACCAAAGACCTAGAAGAATTAAAGAATAAACAAACAAAGATATGCAACACAATAACGGAAATGAAAAATACACTAGAAGGAACCAATAGCAGATTAACTGAGGCAGAAGGGCGAATAAGTGACCTGGAAGACAGAATGGTGATCTTCACTGATGCAGAAAAGAATAAGGAAAAAAGAATGAAAAGAACTGAAGACAGCCTAAGAGACCTCTGGGACAATGTTAAACGCACCTACATTAGCATTACAGGGGTCCCAGAAGGAGATGAGAGAGAGAAAGGACCTGAGAAAACATTGGAAGAGATTATAGTTGAAAACTTCCCTAACATGGGAAAGGAAATAGCTACCCAAGTCCAGGAAGTGCAGAGAGTCCCAGGCAGGATAAACCCAATGAGAAACATGCCAAGATATATAGTAGTGAAATTGACAAAAATTAAAGACAGAGAAAAGTTATTAAAAGCAACAAGGGAAAAATGACAAATAACATACAAGGGAACTCCCATCAGGTTAACAGCTGATTTCTGAGCAGAAACTCTGCAAGCCAGAAGGGAGTGGCATGATATATTTCAAGTGATGAAAGGGGAGAACCTACAACCAAGAATACTCTACCCAGCAAGGATCTCATTCAGATTCGATGGAGAAATCAAAAGCTTTACAGACAAGCAACAGCTAAGAGAATTCAGCACCACCAAACCAGCCCTACAACAAATGCTAAAGGAACTTCTCTAAGTGGGAAACATAAGAGAAGAAAAGGACCTACAAAAACAAAAACAAAACAATTAAGAAAATGGTACTAGGAACATACATATCGATAATTACCTTGAATGTAAATGGACTAAATGCACCAACCAGAAGACACAGACTGGCTGAATGGATACAAAAACAAGACCCATATATATGCTGTCTACAAGAGACCCACTTCAGACCTAGGGACACATACAGACTGAAAGTGAGGGGATGGAAAAAGATATTCCATGCAAATGGAAATCAAAAGAAAGCTGGAGTAGCAATACTCATCAGATAAAGTAGACTTTAAAATAAAAATAAAAAATGTTACAAGAGACAAGAAAGGACATTACATAAAGATCAAGGGATCCATCCAAGAGGAGGAGATAACAATTATAAATATATATGCACCCAATATAGGAGCACCTCAATACATAAGGCAAATGCTAACAACTACAAAAGAGGAAATGCAAGGCAGAAATAGAGACACAGATAGATGTAGAGAACAAACACATGGACACCAAGTGGGGAAAGTGGGGAGGGTTGGGGGAGAATGAATTGGGAGATTTGGATACCAAATTGTACACTCTAAATATATGCTGTTTATTGTCTGTTAACTGTATCTCAATAAAAGTTCTTAAAAAAAAAAAAGAAAAGAAAATTCAGCGAAAATAAGGTGACATCAAATGTAAAGATAATCTCTAAATGGAAATCCCAGGAGATTTGCAATGTAAGATCACCATAATAGCCTGAAAATTGTACATGTTAGTTTTGATGGGAAAAAAAAAAGTATCATTACATAGATGAATTCTATCTTGTGGAAAATTGTCTCATAAATGAGGAGACATTTTATTTATTGTGATTTCTACAATGTAGGCCACTCTAGGGAATTCATCAGTTTTCTTTGGTACTGGGGTTTTTTTCCTAAAATTTCTATGAAGTGATTCAGAAGTAACAATTTATGTTGACAATATAATTATGGAGGGAAAATCAGCTTGTTATATTACTAATTAGAAGTGAATGCCTTTGAAAACAAGTTTATAGAAATTTAAAGATATAGAAAGTGATAACCAATTAAAAATTAACTCTATAGATGAACTGAAATAAGAAAAAATCCTAAATAATCACTCTTTTCACTATGTTTGCTATGTTTCTCCTATTACTGTCTTAAAAACATGAAACTCCATATGACAGAAACTGTTAACTTTCTACCCAGAAGAAATGTCCTTCTTTTATACTGGTTAAAAAACAAACAACAACAACAAAAAACAACAAAAAACAAACTTTTTTTTCCAGTAACCATTAGCCCGATGCTCATAAGGCAGCCTTATGCTAAATCATAACTAGTCCTGGACAGTGAAGAAAAGGAGTCTGCATGTAGCCACTGGACACAGAAAGAAGGTAGCTGGGAGCTTCTGGGCCTGATTTACTCCATGATGAAAGAGACAACATGTGGAGAGACCTGGGTCAGAGCCCCAGGCAGTTTTCAGTCTGTGACCTCTACATGCTCAATGGTAATGGCTACCTTCTCTCCATTCAGAGGCAGGGTTGGATTCCTGCTGGCTCAGCGCTAAGTATGCACTCACCTTGGCAATGTGGAGAGCAGCACTGGAGCAAGAGGGGCTGGAGCTTGCATCTGGTGCTGGCTGGTTTGCATGCTGGGGCTGTGGAGGAAAACAGGCTGGAGCCCCAGGCACTTTTCAATTTGCTTCCTCCACTGCGTTTCCTGGAGTAAGGAAGCATGTACACATGCTGTTCATGAAAGGAGTCTCAGTTTCTTACAGCCCTCTGGGAAGACCCATTCGTTTTCAAACCAACTTATAGGACTCATCTTTCCGGTATCAGAACCCAGGGTTGGGGTATCCAATATATGGCTCTAACCCTCACTCCCCAGGGAGGATCCCTAAGCCCACCATAGATATCCCCCTCCTCTTCTGTGTCCCCTGCTAGGGGCAGGGTCCTGACCTGATTGCTTCTTCTCCCTCCCTACCCAACTCCATGTAGAGCTTTCTTTACAGCCTTCTTGCCAGTCTTCGGGTTGTTTTTCAGCAAGAGTTGCTCCAAATGTAGGTGTATTTTTGACATGTTTGTGGGAGGGAGGTGTGTCCAGCATTCTCCTACTCTGCCATCTTAATCTCCCTCCTGTGTCCTCAGTTTTTTTAACTTTTTTTTTTTTTTTTCTGTTCAGCTTGAGTGATTTCCACTACTTTCTCTTCCAGTTTGCTGTCTGTTCCTCTGTATCATCTAACCTGTTGATGTTTCTGGTGTGTTTTGTTTTGTTCTTTCAATTTCAGTTATTATATTCTTCATCTCTGGTTCTTCTTTGTATTTTCTAACTCTTTGCTAATAACTTCTAACTCCTAATTCTGTTCATCCAACCTTATCCTGAATTCTCTGAGCATTTTTACAATCATTACTTTAAACTCTTACAAGTAGACTGCTTATCTTCACCCATTTAGTTCTTCCTCTGGGGTTTTATCTTGTTCCTTTGTTGGAACGTGTTTCTCTGTGACTTAATTTGCTGTTTTTATTTTCTTGTATTTGGTAGGTTGATTACATTTCCCAGTCTTGGAGAGGTGGCCTTATGTAGGGAACATCCCATGGCGCCCAGCAGTGCACTTCCCTCTGGTCAGTTAAGTTACATGCTCTAGGAATGCCCTCTTTGTGGGGTGCACAGGTCCTTCTGTTATGGTGGATTGACTACTGTGGGCACACTGGTAGGCATGGCTGGCCCCCAGTGCAGTTAATTGCTAGGCCCTCTTTTGTGCAGAGGCTGCCAACCACTGATGGTTGGGCCAGGTCCTGGTGTGGCTCACTGGGGCTGGCCAACAGGTGAGTGGGCCCAGTTCTTGACATGCTGCCTATAGGGCCATGGTAGTTCTGGGGGTGGTTTTGGCCTGCTAGTGGGTGGGGTCAGGGCCCAGGGTGTCCTAGGGCTGGTGCCAACCCACTAATGGGTGGATGGGTCCTGGGAATATTGCCAGCCCACTGATGTGCCAAGAGCCTTGTCCCAGGGTCTCTGGCTCTAAGGCCCTGGGGGTTCTGGAGGTGGTGTCAGCTCACAGTTGGGTGCAATAAGAACCCAGGGAGTCCTGGAACTGGTGCCTCCCTGCTGGTGAGCGCACTGGCTTCTGACTCTAGCTCATTTATTTTTAGTGTTCAATAATATTCATTGTCTGGATGTAGCACACTTTATCTATTTATATACTGAAAGACATCTTCATTGCTTCAAGTTTGGGCAACTGTGAATAAAGCTGCTATAAACATTTGTGTGCAGGTTTTGGTGAGGACATAAATTTTCAATTCCTTTGGATAAATATCTAGGAGTGTGATTAATGGATGGTATTGTAAGAGTATGTTTAATTTTGTGCAAAATTGCCAAACTATCTTTCTGAGTGGTTGAACTATTTTTCAATTCTATCAGAAATGAATGAGCGTTCCTGTTGTGCCACATCCTAGTCAGCATTTGGTGTTGTCAGTGTTCTGGATTTTGGCCATTTTAATAGATGTATAGTTGTATCTCACTGGTGTTTTAATTCACATTTCCCTGATCACATGTGATTTGAGCATCTTTTCACATGATAATTTGCTATCTGTATGTCACTCTGATGAGGTATCTCAAAGTCTTTGGCCTATTTTTAAATTAAGTTGTTTATTTTCTTATTATTGAGTTTTAAGGATTGTTTGTATATTTTGGACAAGAGTCCTTTATCAGAGGTGTATTTTGCAAATATATTCTTCCTATCAGTGCTTTATCCTCTCATTTAATGAAGTCTAGATTATTAATTATTTCATTCATGGATTGTTCCTTTGGTGTTGAATTAAAGAGTTGTCACTACACCCAAGTTCATCTGGGTCTTCTCTTATGTTATCTTCTAAGAATTTTATAGTTTTCTTTTTACACTTAGGTGATGATCTATTTTAAGTTAACTCTAACTTTTGTAAAGGTTGTGAAGTCACTGTCTAGATTCTAGTGTAGATGCCCAGTTGCTCCAGCACCATTTATTGAAAAGACTAAGTGTGCTCTATTGTATTGTCTTTTTCCCTTTGTCAAAGATCAGTGACTATATTTACATGGGTCTATTTCTGGGTTCTCTTCTCTGATCCATTGACCCATTTGTATACTCTTTTGTCAATACTACACTATCATAATTACTATAGCTTTATAATTTGCCCATTTTTTTAAATCAGGTTACCTGTTTTTTTTGCTACTGAGTTATGTGACTCCCTTATATATTTTGGATATTAACCCTTTATTGTATATATGATTTAGAAATATATTCTCCCATTTTTTATATTTTTTTCATTTTGTTGATTTTTTTTTTCCTTTGCTGTGCAAAAGATTTTTTTAGTTTGATGTATCCCATTTATTTATTTCTGCTTTTGTTGTTTGCTTTTGGTATAATATAAAAAATTGCCAAGACACATCAAGGAGTGTTTTCCCTTATTTTTTCTCCAGCAGTCTTATGATGTTAGATCTTATGATTAAGTCTTTAATTCATTGTTAAAAGTTTTATTTTTTTATATTTTTAAATTTTATTGGAGTATAGTTGCTTTACAAAATTGTGTTGCTTTCTACTGTACAGCAAAGTGAATCAGCAATACATATATATATATATATATATCCCCTCTTTTTTGGATTTTCTTCTCACTTAATCCATTTTGAATTGACATATTTGTATTGTGTAAGACAAGGGTCAAAGTGACATATAAGAAAAAAAAATGTCCTCTGGTACATAAGACAAAATTGTTATATTTAAGCTCGTAAAGTACTCTCCCCAATCATTTCTTCATGTTAAATAAAGAATAAGGCAAGGATTATTTTTTTTCTTCTATTCCCTTTACTTACTTTCCTCACTGGTGCAAAAGCAAATTCTCTAAGTTATAAACCCAGCTTCAATAACATTGTGATTTTTAAGGGCTTCAAAAAACTCTCACTTATTTGGTTTTGAAGTCTTAATTTTTGGCTTTGAAGACTTGAAATTCTAAATTTTATGTTTGGACGTGTATATAAAAAATGTTTTATTCAGAATAGTTGGAAAAATGGGATTCCTAATGGTCTTTGTCTGCCTCTGAAAGGAAGCCCTATCTGCCACTTTAAATCAAAAGCTGAGGTAGCTGTTTTTATTACACTCATTTCACAGAATTTAAGCTAAGGCCCTGAGAGAATCACTAACTTTTCCAGAAACAAACAATGAATTTCTATAAATGAAATTTGAATTTATTCTTCAGACCTAATGTGATATATAATCGTCAAGGAGCTTTTGCATACTAATGTGTTTACATTTCAAAAGAATACATAAACAGGTAGGAGGATAATCAAAGATAAATATAACCAAGGATTATAAGATAAAAATAATAATAGCATTAGTGGTAATGCCCCCAAATGTTCTGAGGTGGCAAAATTACTAAGTTATACATAAATGCTTCTTTTTTGTTATTTTCAGCACAAAACATGGGGGAAAAGTTCTTCATTTTGGGGCCAATGATGTAACTGTGATAAGTTTCTTATTTCATTTATATTTGAACTTTTTCCAAAGAGGTTTTGAAGCTGCTAAATGATAAATTAGATAGAAAAGAAAAACATTTTAATTCATATTTGGCTTTTGTTTTCTCTTTCAAATAAAATGACCACCGGACTAAAATACCCACACAAACACAAATACCAGAGGCAGTTTCCCAAGATGATGTTCATGATAGATCAAGATATTTTACATGAGCAATTAGCCATTTAAATAATTTCCAGTTTCCCAACAGACCAACTTGATACTAAACTGAAAGAACCAGTTAGCAAGAGCTCTGGACAGCCCTTGGTGATCATTGAAGCATTATTGTGAACAGGAGGATAACATCTGTAAAACTGGCAAATATCATATTGACTTTTACAATGGAGACTCAAAATGGAGTAAACAAACTGTGGCCTGGATCACTTAATGTTGACTCTGGGCAAAATTCTATAATCAAGGACAATTAACATAAGCCTGGGTTCACTTGAGCAGGTATCATATTAAGCTCATTTATTGATATTTCCTTGGGAAATAAACAGATCTTAGAAAAATTAGGTGGTGGACATAGGAATTAGTAAGGCATTTGATAATATTTCTCATGAGATGCTTGAAACTACAAAGAAAAATAGAGATGAGATGCAACAGAAACTTATTGATTTAGAAATCAATTGAACAATTTTGCCTAAATGTGGCTGGGATTTTGGTCCATTGGTTCGGTGATTGCTAGTGGTTACCTCAGGACTGTACATAAAGATTGTTCTGCCTGATCTACTTTTATAGCATGTTGTTAACAACAGAGATGCCATGTTTATCTAATTTACAGATGACACACCCCAGATTTGGTATCTAAATTGGTATATGATTTGAGTGGTGTGTTTGGAATGGTGATAGATCTTATATTCGAGTAAAATGACCATACCACCCAACTAAATGATGAGATTCTCTAACGCAAGGGATAAAAATAGAGACAGGGCAGGGTACAACTCAGAAGGTAGTAATTATTATTCTAACAAAAAGTCATGGGTTGAAAACATCCTCCTGGTAAGAGAATAAAATAATTAAATGCTTGAGTAAAAAAATATGGTATTCATCTTCTTTATGAAACACACAAGTGTTTTGCTTGTGATGTTTGTATTTCAAAATAATCAAGTGAGGAAAATACAACAGCTGAGAACTATGTAGCTTTCAGAAAAGGACAAAGTAAAGCATGAAATTTCAAGAAGAAAGGATCAATAAGTGTACAAGTATGAGAAATGCATTGCATATGTGTTTGGGGACCAAAAACATCCTTCTTGCTTTCAGTCATCAAAATGAAATTAAAGAGAGTCAAATGCCTCCAAAAACACAAATTTGGGGAAGATTATTATATAAATTGCATAAATGTCTTCAAACATTTGAAGAAAATGAGATGAATAGTGTGGAAATGATTGAAGTTAAAATTGGGTGTTTTAAAATATATAAAGGATTATTACATAGAAGAAGGAACTGATTTATTCTATACATCAGTAACAAAAAAGAGCAGAGGAGACATCTAATAGTTAATGAGAAGCTACTATATTTTATATGCTTTAAGTATTTTATATACTTTTTTGTTGGTTATTCCTCAAAACTACTCTATTTTCTGATTAGAAACAAAACAGTTGTAAAATGTTAGGTTATGTTCTCAAGGGCATGTGACTTGTAAATAGTAGAGATGAGCTTTGAATTCAGATCTATATTAGGTCTTTCTGTGGACTACTATGAGCTAGAACCTGATTCAGATCTCACTCCAACAGGCAAAAGATCCAACATTTAACCCCTTTACTCCCTGATATATATACATGGAATCAAGGATGTAGGATTGATGAGAGGTTTGGTAAGTCTTGCCTGTTTTCCCTTAAGCTTGGCATCTAAATCCTCTAAGAATTGTGCTCAGACATATGATTGAAATTCAACTTAGAAGTGAAAGAGGCTCATACTGTTTCTCTAAAAAGGAAGAATTCAGTTTAATAATTTACATAGCATTTCCATTTTTATCATTTTGATAATCCTGTGAGACGGGTTGTAGTTTTCTTTCCAAATGAAATAATTGCAACCATATTTCCCAAGAATTCAACTAATTCGATATAAAATTTGGACTAGAATTTAATTCTAAATAACAGGCATTTCCCTTTTCACTTATATAAATGGTAATTATGTAAACTTATTCATAACTTATTCTCATGGTATGTTTATGGATTAAATTTGTATTATATATTAAAGAAACAGAAAAGCAAAAATGACACTATATTTTTTTTGCACAGTAAGGCTTAGGCTGGTTCTCAACATAATTGCCACCTGATATATATTTCAAAGTGATTTCATCACATATTAAATATAATGTTGTTCTGAGTGGTTTCCTAAATTGCTTTTCTGATCTTGACACCCCATCTCCACTGAATACTAGGTTTTTATAAGCACACAATGGTTTCCTAATATTTACTTCTCTGTCTTTTTACTTTTCTGAGTCTCATCAACTAATTTTCTTTTTTAAAATTTTTAAATTAAAAGAATATTTTTATTTGTATTTTCTTTTCCTCTTTTTACCTTTAGACTCCCTTCACCCATATATCTCAACTCTGGCAACCACCAGGTTTTTCTCTTTTTTTTGTTTTGTTTTGTTTTGTTTTATTGCTAGATTTCACATATAATAGAGATTACACATTTGTCTTTCTCTGTCAGACTTATTTTACTTAACATAATGTCCTTGAGGTTCAACCATGTTGTTGCAAATGACAAGAGTGCACTTTTTATAGCTGAATAATATTCAATTTTATATATATACATATCACATCTACATCTCTTCATTCATTCATCCATTGATGGACACTTAGGTTGTTTCCATACCTTGGCTATTGTAACTAATGCTTTGATGAACATGAAAATGCATATATTTTTATTATTATTTTCATTTTCTAAAATTTGAACACATAAAATACACAAAAGTGGAATTGCTGGAAAATATGGTAGTTCTATCTCCAGTTTTTTGAGGAGCTTCCAAACTATTTTCCATAGTTGCTGCACCAATTTGTTTTCAAAATTTATTTATTTATTTATTTATTTTCAGTTTTGCTCTTTATTTATTTTTCCCTCTTTTTCAAATTATTTTCCCATTCAGGTTATTACAGAATATTGAGCAGAGTTCCCTGTGCTACACAGCACAGATTTACATTCCCACCCACCAACAACACACAAGGATTCCCTTTCCTCTACAACCTTGCCAACATTTGTTATTTCTTGTCTTTTTTTTTTAAATAATCATTCTAACAGGTGTGAGATGATATCTTATATGAAACTAACCTGTGACTTTGATTTGCAATTCCATGATGATTAAAATGTTGAGCATATTTTAATGTATGTGTTGGATATCTGCATGTCTTCTTTCAAAAAATGTCTGTTCAGATTTCCTGCCCATTTTTAATTGGATTGCTTGATTTTTGCTATTGAGTTGTTTGAGTAATTTATATATTTCAGATGTTAGCCCCTTATCAGATATATGATTTGCAAATATATCCTCCCATTAAGTAGATTAACTTTTCATTTTGGTGATGGTTTCCTTTGCTGTACAGAAGCCTTCCAGCTTGATGTAGTACCATTTGCTTCTTTTTGCTTTTGTTGCTTTTCCTTTTGGTGTCAGATTTATAAAAATCATTAACAAGACCTATGTCAAGGGGCTTATTATCTTTGTTTCTTCTAGGATTTTTATGGTTTCAGGTCTTACATTCAAGTCTTTAATTCATTTTGAGGTTATTTTTTTATATGGTGTGAGAGTGTAGTGCAGTCTAGTCATTTTGCATGTAGCTGTCCAGTGTTCCCAACATCATTTATTGAAGAGACTGTCTTTCTCTGCTGTATACCTTGGCTCTTTTGTTGTAAATTAATTGACCCTATATGTGTGGGTTTGTTTCTGAGTTTTCTACTCTGTTCCATTGATCCAAGTATCTGTTTTTTTCTATACCATACTGTTTTATTTACAATAGCTTTGTAATACAGTTTGAAATTAGAGATCATGATGCTTCTAATTGTGTTTTTCTTTCTCAAGATTCCTTTGGCTATTTCATTTTTTGTTTGTTTGATTTGTTTTGTTTTGTTTTTGTCATTTTGTACAAATTTTAGGATTATTTATTCTATTTCTTTGAAAAATACCATTGGAATTTTGATAGGGATTGTATTGCATCTACAGATGGCTTTGGATAGTATGGGCATTTTAACAATATTGATTCTTCTGATCCATGAGCACAGAATATCTTTGCATTTATTCATGTTGTCTATTTTTTTTTCATGAATGTTTTGTAGTTTTCAGTGTGCTGGTCTTTTACCTCCTTGTTTAAAGTTATTCCTAGTTATTTTTTATACAATTATAAATCTTAATTTATCTTTCCAATAGCTTATTATTAGTACATAATATGCAAAAGACTTTTGTGTATTGATTTTGTAACTTGCAACTTTACTGAATTTGTTTATTAGTTCTAAGAGTTTTTGGATAGAGTCTTTAGGACTTTCTACATATAACATCATGTTATTTGCAGATAGTGACAGCTTTGTATCTTCCTTTCCAATTTGGATGCCTCTTATTTCTTTTACTTGCCTAATTATTGTGGCTATGACTTCCAATATTATGTTGAATAAAATTGGTGAGAGTGGGCATCCTGGTTTGTTCCTGATGTTTGATGAAAAGATTTCAGCTTTTCATCATTGATTATGATGTTACTTGCAGGCTTTACATATATTGCCTTTATTACGTTCAGGTAGTTTCTTCTATATCCTCTATATCCACCATATTGAGAGTGTTTTCCTTTTGTGTGTGTGTGTGTGTGTGTGTGTGTGTGTGTGTTGTTTTGGTTTGGTTTTTTAATCAGGTACAGGGATGCTACTGAGGCCAAAGTTTACTGGGCTACTGGGTTCATAACTTGAATGTTATGATTTTTCCATCACAAAAACTAATTGAAGAACAAAGAACAGATACATTGTGTCAGTGATAGACAGAATGGAAGATTGCTTCTTTAACACTGCAAAAAAATTGTTGCATGAATGTCATGTTAAGGGGAAAATAATTCCTAAATAATAAATTATATTAAATACCAATGTTGTCTTAGTATCAGCTGAAGATAATGAAGAGTTAGCTTACATAATCAAAAGTCAAAGATAGTTATCCACGATGAGATAGGAAAAGCAAAAACAAAACACATTTCTGGCAAGGTGGTATTTATCTAGTTAACCCAGAATTTAATATATAAAATAATTATTGGGGAATGACATAAATATTTATAGATATATAATTTATAAATATAATTTATAAATATAAACATATATAGAAAGGGATGTGATTTTGAAATCATAACACTCAAAAAATTGCCCAGTATTGTAATCTAAAAATTTATTCTGGAAACTGGAAAGACATCCCCCTGTTGGAATATGCTTTTAAGTACTCATTTCTCCCCTTCATTCCTCCTTTCATATACTCCTCTCTTGCCTTCTAGAAGACGAAAGAGATTATATAATCTGCTCCCCCAAAAAATTATTAAGTAGATAATATTAAAACTGGTTTTCAGATAAAGAAGGTGAAATATAGAAGAATTAAATAACTGAGTTGTCATATTCTGAGTAAGGGTTGGTGCCAGACATGAAATCTGACCATGCAATTGTCTTATTGGTTTGTAAGTGAAAAAATAAATAAATAAAACCTAACAGACTTATGAATTTCAGGACTATGAGAAAAATAAAAATCTCCTGCACCTGGAATGCTCTCACACTAAAAATTAGTAGATGCACAGAGAGAGCAAGATGGCCCTCTGAATTTTGTATGTGATGAATAACCTATTGGATATACATTAGCAAGGAAGCAGAAGTTCTCCAAAGTGGAATGGGATCAAATTTAATACAGCACACACTCACACATAGATACCAGGCTTAGGCTTTTAAAATAAGATTAAAAAAAAACTAGGAAAGACCAATAAGGTGGGTGAGGGGATGAGGACACCAATCTGACAAACCGTGCCAGGTTGTCAAGGAAAGAAAAGAAGCAAAATTGGTTTAAGAGGTAGGTTAGAGTTTTAAAACATATAGCTAAATCTTCAAGAAAGTGTGAGAATTTCACAGAGAAATGAAAGTAGATCATTAGATGAAATATTGCTAGCTTACTGCTGCAGGAAAAGAAATTACATAATAGAACATTTGAAATGCCACTGAAGTCATGCCTGTTCTTCTAATCCATACTATCAATTCATATTTATTGCCTATTGTTGTCTGGTGAGAGCACTGAATTGAAGGTAATTTGAGATCATGGATACGATATCCATCAGGTATATAATGTAAATACATAATATCAAGTTAACATAAATTTAGCCTCTGTTGGTCCATATTAAAATCCTCTGGGAACAAGTCAAGGAAATGTTTATAACTGTGCTGGGGAGTTCAACTTATCATTGCTTGGGTTTTGTGAATACAAAAGAGGAGTTGATTGGGTTGGAAAAGTTAATTTCCAAAAATATGAACAGGACTTTAGAAATTTAGGTTATTTTTACATCCGCAAGGGAAAGAAGGACCTGTGATTGACGAAACAGCTGACAGTTTATCACATTAGGTTTAGAGCAACACCAAAAGTGAACAATAAATCATGAGTTTCGATATGGTACCCACTTGGATCCAGCCTATGAATGCATTTCAATTGGCATTATAGGCAGTCAACAAACAAACAAACAAACAAACACACAAACAGGAAGACCAGTTAGAAGGCAGCTCTGAGGATTCATGGTGAGACAAAAGGCCTATCCCTGAGCATAATTAAAGAAATGAAAGTTAGGGGTAAATTTAACAAGTATACGGGAAAAAAAAACAATAAAAACAAAACCTGGAGATTGATTAGAAAGAAGGAATAAGAAGGAAGTTAAATAGAGGGAATAAATTAGGGTATGGCAATTTTACTCTCCGATATACAAAACATAGTAGCCTTTAGTGAAGATGGAAATATTATGAAGTTCTATTTGAAGAAATTGAATCAGAGTGAGCTACGGATGACCTAAGTGGAAATGTTCATATTTAAGGGCTGGATATTGAGCTTTAGGCCTCAGTCATTTAAGTTTTTAAAACCTTTCATTGACTTCCCATTAATTTTTTTTTCCAATGTCAATTCACTTTTCAAAAATCATGATTTATAGCATCTAGGAGTTCATAAATAGTATAAATATGGGAAACTTGACTAACTGATCTGGATAATTCCAAGAAATAAAATGTGACTACTCAAATACTAGAACATAGTTTATTTATAAGCCCAGGGAAATCAAGAAGTTACTGAGCACTAGATGCTCATAAGAAGACATAGAAGAAGGTCTCTGTTTCTAAACAATGCACATTCCTTTAAAAGTGATAAAATATATCCATAAGCAAAATAAAAAGGACACACTAACAATAGAATAAGCTTTATTGGAAACTGTAAACAAAACAGAAATGTCCATGATTTATCTAATCAGAAACAGATTGACATAACTCCTGAGTTTAGAATAGAAAGCCTTTTATCATCTCTTATATTTTCAAAGCACAATAAAAATTTTAATAAACCAGATTAAACAAATGAAAAATCTGAGGCAAAAATTTAAGAAAATTCATAAGCCCTAGGACTTCTAGTAGAACTCACGTATATAACAGAGTATTAGATTTTAACCACACCCCTTTTCCATTTAGTTAATTTGTCTTCTGATGAGATTGTTGCTTCGAGATGACTATAAATAACTTTTGAAATATGTTTTCTCCAAAGTGTGATTCATATTTTAAGGAATTATCTGATTTTGGAGACCTTCCTTCCAGATGCATCTCCATTCAATGGGAAACCACGTGGATTGATGTAAAGTGTATTGATTGACTTTAGCCAGACAGGTCTGAGTTGAAATTATGGTTCAACACTTTGCTAGTCATTTGATTAAGAGCAAATATAAAAAAATGTGAGATGAGGGCTGTGATTTGTTTTAATATAAATTTATTTATTTATGTATTTATTAGCTGTGTTGGGTCTTCACTGCTGCACATGAGCTTTCCCTAGTTATGGTGAGCAGCAGCTATTCTTCATTGTGGTGTGCGGGTTTCTCATTGCAGTGGCTTCTCTTGCTGCAGAGCATGGGCTCTAGGTACATGGGCTTCAGTAGTTGTGGCACATGGGCTCAACAGTTGTGACTCACAGGCTCTAAAGCACAGGCTCAGTAGTTGCGGCACATGGGCTTAGTTGCTCTGCAGCATGTGGGATCTTCCTGGCCCAGGGATCGAACCTGTGCCCCCTGCATGGGCAGGTGGATTCTTAACCACTGCACCACCAGGGAAGCCCAGGGGCTGTGATTTGTAATACGCCAACAGTAAGGCATACTTTGTAAGTTTGCAGTAAGACAAAATGACTGAAAAACTTGAACAGCTGAACAAGGTGGTCTTCAAATGCTGGCAGTGTGTCTCCTATTTCTTTACCAGGGATAACACTTGTAATTTTTGAAGAAAATTTATTAATTTCACATCTCAGTAGTATATCTTCCTCCCATTAGTTCCAGCATAGCCCTTCTGCCTTCACTTTTTCTCAGGGAAGAATATGTCAGTCATGCATAACTTAGAAGAATTCATTTTCTGTGTCTTTATGCCCCTTGTCAGGGAATGCAGGCAGAATGCACTCAACTATCAACATTAACACGTTGCTGTAAAGTCAAATTTAATCTTAACTCTTCTACATTTCTGTGTTAGAGTAGACTAGATTATCCTGGGCTGGGACCTCCAGAACAGGCTAATGAAGAAGGTACCACTCAGTGTTGGTGGCAATGATGCCAGAGGGAGAAAAGAGATTCAGGTGACTCTCACAGGGGGAATTCAGTGTTTTCTCTCAAAAGGGACCCATGTCACTTCCAATTATGACTCTTAGTCCCATTTGGCCCTAAGAGACCAGGAAGTAAAATCCTGTTATGCTTCCCAAAAACTGAGAGCTACAGATACTTAGCAAATAGCACAAATAACTACCAGAGTTATGACTTAATACACATACAGTTTATGTGTGTTGAGAATACGTGTCAAAAATCCCAAGTATGGAAAAACATACCTTTATCTTTTCATTATTAAAGTACATATCTGTCTGAAGTTCCCATTTTGCCGAGTGACAAAAATCTTAACCATTAAATTGTAGAAAAATTCAGTCACTTCCATGTTTTCTTAGTAATGCTTAGTCATTAAAGAAATAAACTGAGGCAAATTAGCATTTTTACCATCTGCAGATAAAGATAATCAGGGGTATGTAGAGTGACATCATGGACTCACACACATGTAGCTTAGCATTTACTGCTTGGTGCCTAAGGTCTGCTATTGTATTCATCATCTACAAGATTGTTCTCATAAGACGTACCAAAAGGTGGTATAAAAGCAGGAAGGCAATCTTCCTCTCCAACACCAAAATCAATGGGAGGAAATAGAATTAGACATGGCCCAGAAAGCAAAACTAAATAGAGGAGACAAAACAGTAATGTACGAAAAGATAACACAGAGTTCATAGCAAGTACCAAAAGAATGACTATCAATAGAGAGTGCTGGCAAATTTTCTGCGCAAGGAAGCTAGCCCTCCAAGATAGGGAGTTTTCAGTAGAGAAAAGGAAAAACTCAGATCCTAGTGTACCCACAACCAAGAGCAAGTTATAAGAACATGCCCATTTATATTCAATTCAAATTTTAGTAACAGTGAAAATGTATTGTGTTTACTAATGTTGGCTTCTTAGGTTAAGCACTTAAGACACACTCTTTCCCGTAATTCTCATAATCATTTTATGAGGTCAAATGAACTCATGCTGATTTTAAAGATGTGTGATATTTAAAGTGGCTTAATAACTGAGCTGATAATTGTCAAAGAAAGAACTCACGTGTAGATCTTTCTTACTCCAACTGGATGTTCCTGACCACTGTTCTTTATTTACTGTGTTCAACTTATTTGGTACCAATTTGCAAATACAGCACACTAACGTATGTTCAAATGTCTTCAATTCATTTATGAATGAATTACGAGTGGGAGCATTTATAAGACCCTGTCATACCCTGCATTTGTATTCTGATTCCATCTTACAATAGCTCTTTGAACATGAATAGGTCATTAATTTTTTGAGTATCTCTGATTCCTCATTTATATATAACAGAGATAAAATAGAAAGTAAATAATTGCCTTGCCAATCTTACAATGTCATTTTGTCTACTGAACAAGCTATTATTAGAGATGTAAAGGATAAAACAAATTGATATTAATTATATATATATATATATATATATAGTACATACATATGTATGTACTATATATATATATAGTCATTATTACCAGAAAAGTTTTGACATTCTACATGGAAAGAATAGAATATCTAAAAGATGAGGATTAGCCTATAAATGTAATGTTCATGATGTAATTCATGAACCTACCAGAAAACTATGGAGAATTCAAAAAGAAATATCTGGAAACTTATCTGGAAATGTTGGACTATAATAAAGCAAACCATTAGTGCCAGACAGAGTATTTCAAAAACAAATTCACCTTCCAATGGCCAGAGATAAAAACAAATTTCACCATCTCCAACTCCCCTGACCTTATTGTCAGGTGTCCAGTGTTCTACAGTATCTAATACTTTGCAAAAAAAAAAATAAATAAAGGCTAAGTATTCTACTTTTATTAGTGCGACTGAGGCACCGACTCTGCCTCAGTTTCCTGAATGGAAATGCTCATGACAACTTTCCAGCTGATACATGAGTAAATGTTTTGGTAGCCTAAGGCAACGATGGACAGGATCCTTCAAATTTAAAGCAATGTCTAGAAGATATTCATTACAGAGGGCAAAGGAAAACAGATCAAAACTATAAGCCGCAGTCAATATTAGAATTACACTAAAAATGTTTACAGTATATACACTGAGAATAACAGATCCATCCTCATAAATGCAGATGCATTTCCTCTTACATTAATGGATCTGCAAGTGAACACAATAAAACACAATTTCAATACTGGGAAACTGCAGAAGTATTAAATTAGGTGATCTATAATACAGAAAAAAAAGAAACCACAATGTAAAAGTTTTTCTCATGTTAATTAGCCTAACTCCCCGTTTCACACAATCAATAAAACTTCAAGCCGATTTTCCAAATCTGTGTAGGATGTGAGAGTAATCAATGTTCACAGTCCAGTTGTGAGTTAGGAGGATCCAACATTAAGGTAACTGACAAGAAGATAAGAGACTGACAATCTATTCGCCTTTCATCACAAATAAGTGCTACCTGAGCCAATAATAACAGATCAGTGAATCAGCAGCTAGATTTAAAATGTTTACTGTCAATAGAACTTGCAAGTACTCAAAAGTCCAAATAGCTTTCTAAATTATTTTATTAATGCATCAGTAAATGGGTTTTGAGTATCTACCACCTGTTCAAAATTGTGCAGCTTTCAGCTCCTGTCTTGTTTCCTCTTCACTAATTGCTTGAATCTACACATTCACCTTTATCTCCAAGCAACTACATGTTCCAAATCTATTCTAGTTTGAAAGTCAAAGCCAAAGAGAGCAGTGTGGTTGTTAGTAGCCTCAGGTGTGCTCATCATTAGAATCAGTCCCACTGATTGTAAACCTGTTTGTCCACAATGAGTGATCCCAAAGCACCTGTAATGTCCTGGCTAAAGCTTTCCCATATAGCCTGCTCTTATCTACTCTGTTACACAAACACTGTAAACCAACTGACTGTGTTTAGTCTTGAATTTCACTACTTCTAACTCGCATTTCCCCAACAACCCAAGCCCATGGGAGTTCCCATGACATTTTGCTGAGTTCTTGCTAATGCAATGAGCTGAACTCTATTTCCCATAAGCCACACATTCCTTTCTTAGTCATTGTCCAAGATGATGCCTACACTACACCAACTGCCTCAACCCAGGATGAGAAGATTTCACCTTTATATTCCTCTGGCTTGGTAGCAGAAAAGTATGCTAAATCACATGTTCAAGGGCACCCAGAAAGATCATCTAACATTATCCTTTCATTGAAAGTAATAACCGGACATGCACCATCACTGTGATCTTGGTTGAAGTTGAAGACTGCCGAGATTCATTATTAGGATAGTCACACTGCAAAGCTCATGTTAATTCTTCTTTTCCATGAAAGTCTGACAGCAATGTAGTAATAGGTAGGTAAAGTGGACACAGATCATGGACAGCCCTGAAAACCATGCAGAAGAGTTTGCAATTTATCTGATATGTTGTTTCCCTGAGTAGGAAAAATCCAAGTCAAGGTAGAATTTTAGTCTAGTGACCATGCATTAATTTGCTCACAAAATAGCTAGTTTTTACTTATGGCTGATATAACTTTTAGTAGTGCTACATTTCACTCTCAAGAGATTTCCTATTTGGACAAAAAAAAAATATTGTTGCCCTGTAATTTATGGAGTTGATGAAGTGAGGTAGTTTAGATTAATGGGCAAAGTATTCATTGTCTATAATGCCCTTGAGACAATTATTGACCAAAGAGTAATGTTTTGTTCAATATTCTTTACCTGCCATCTCTTGATCAAGCAAATATGTTCTTTATTCACATATTTCTTCAATCATTCCACTTCTGCCTAGGAGAATTGTCCTGTGTAGATAAAAATAGAATGACTTCTTAAGTCTGATTTGCCTGGGGGTTAATATTTTTTAATTATTTACCATATTTTCTCAAAATATCATTTTCCCATAATAACTTTACATTTTTTAATTATTGAAACTTGATTTTTTTAAAATATGTTACATTTATTTTGTTTTCTGGATACTTAGCTTCTAGAATTCAAAAAAAAAAAAAAAAAGATACATCTGCACCTATCTCCCCATGAAGTTATATAATAACTTCAGATATAATTAGCCATCTAAATCTTTAAAGAGTTGCTAGGAAAGGTGGGGATGTGTACTCAGATATCCAACTCTCACTTTAAAATTCAAATTTAAATCCTGATAATTTAGAAATTCCTGTATCTACTCTGAAGACTCTGAAAGGTACAACATAACAACAACTCTTCTAGATATAAAGCAACATTCTCCCATACCATCACAAAATAGCCTCTCATGAGAGGCAGTAGTAACTCCTAGAAGTGGGATAGAAAAAGCTCATAGAGATATGTAGAGAATCTTAATTGAACTCTACTTGGTTACTGTACCTCAATAACATCTAAACCTATCAGGGAATTGCAGGTGTATCCTTGAAGCAGCGAACAATGGCACTACAAAATAGACTGGATTTATTCATAGACTATCCCCAGCACAAAGGTGATTTAAATACCAGACGGATACTGACAGTTTGTCTTAGTGAAGGGCCTCACCTAACACAGAGAAAAACGTGGAGCAGAGAAACATCTGATTGAGATAGTCAGACTCTAACATCCTATGCACAGGATTATGATTCTAATAACAATCAAGAATACCATGAGAAAATCAAGAGGACAAAAAAAATGGATACATATATGTACAGACACCAATCCTTATTAAGTATTTTTTTTAAAGGGAAAGTATATCAGAAAAAAAATGGCTTATGAAAAACCTTACCAATAGGAAAGATAAAACATCAATTTAAAATGCTAAGGAAAAGCATAACTTAAAAATGATTTACTGTAAAAATAAAAAGATATTTGGGGGCTCATACTTTGTGTTTCCACATAATTCAAATAGAGTCTACAAAGTAAAAGATATCTTTAAAAAATAATACAAAGAGTTAACTATAAAACTAAACAAAATATACAAAATAATGATAATCAAGATATTGGGCATAAAGCAATAAAGAACAGTGATTCCTAAGAGATAGGAAAAAATGGATTGAGCCGTACATTGACTCAACTTATTGTCTGGAGAAAATTTCCAAGAGAAGCTCAGTATGGAAAATATATGCAGAGCCCACTATCTCCCTCTGTTGAGGAGATGAAGCTTGGAGTTTGGGAAAGCCAAGGAGGCTAATGTACACAGAGCAGAATAGCAGAAACAACAGAGCTACATACAGAGGGAGTTACATGCATCTGTGTAGCTCCTGTAGCTTCCCGAAGATATAATCCTAACTTTTAATGTTCTTTCTATTAATTCTATCACCTGTCACTTATGGGTTGGTTTTGATTTACTGATGTTTTTTTCTTGTTACGAGTTGTTTTATCCTGATTCTTTACATTTTTGGTAATTTCTGATTTTATGACAGAAATTAACTTTCTTTTTGGATATTGGACATTTTTATATTCCTGTAAATATTTTTGAACTTTGTTTTTTTGACACAGAAAGCTATATAGAATCCATCTGATGCTTTCAGATCTTGCTTTTAGGTTTGTTAGATGGAACCAGAATGTCATATTCTAGGTTTAATTTTTTTTCTTGCTCAAGAGGTTAAAACCTCTCTACTCAACATGATTCTCCCTGAAATATGATAGTTTGAGTCTGGGTAGTGATTACAACTGCTGTTCTTGGCATTGTCTAATTTATGGGCACTGTTCTAGCCAATATTTTGTGTTGGTTCCTTCCCCTATCCTCAGATTCATGCACTTACCAGTACTTAATTGAATTCTCTATGAGATTATCAGAATGGATTAAAAAAAGCCAAGACCCATGCATGCTGCATAATAAAGTCATTTAAGTACAAAGACACAAATAAAGATAAAAGATTAGAAAAACATACTATGCTAACACTGGAAACAAAGAAAGCTGGAGTAGGTATATTCATACTAGATTGAGGAGACTTCAGAGCAAAATCTTTAACCAGGAATAAAGAGGATCATTTCATAATAACAAAGAAGCCAAATTTCACAAAGATGGTAAAGCAAACATGTGTATGCACCTAATAGTAGAGTTTCAAAGTACCTGAAGCAGAAACTGATAGAACTGCAAGGAAAAATACATAGTAGACAAATCCTCAAATATATTCAGAGATTTCAATATTTCTGTCTCATAATAAACAGTAGAAGCTAAGATAGAAAATCAAATAAAGATATAGAATACTTGAACAACACTATTAACCAATTTTGCCAAATTCATATTTATAGAATAGTCCAAACAAGAACAGCAGCAGAGTATACATCTTTTCCATGTGCACATGGTGCATTTACAAGGATGAATCATGTTCTGGGTTACAAAATTTTTTTTCAATAAATTTAAAGGGTTCAACCCATACAAAGAAAGCTCCCTTATTACAATGGAATTAAAGTAAAAATCATTAACAAAAAATGCTGAGAATCTCCAAATATTTGGAAACTAAATAATACAGTTATAAATAATCAACTGATCAAATATGAAATCAAAAGTGAAATTTAAGAAGTATTTGAAACTAGATAAAAAAGTAAAAGTATAACATTTAAAAAGTCACAGATTTAGCTATAGCAGTACTTCATGAGAAATTAGTAGAATTAAATTCTATTAGAAAAGAAGACAATCTCAATCAAAAGCTTTGACTTCCACCTTAAGAAAGTAGGAAAACAAACTACTAAACTAGAAAGAGACAAAGTAAAAGAAAACCAAAATCAAATAAATAAAAATAGAGGAAATATAAATAAAGATCACATAGGAAATAAGCAAAATAGAGAACAAGCAAGAGAGAGAGAAGAAAACAAATCACAATGAAGTACCACTACACATTTATTAGAATGTTTAAAATATAGAAAACTTACTTATACCAAGTATTGTCAGGTGTGTGGATCAACTCAAAATTTCATAGACTGCTGATAAGAATGCAAAATGATGCCACCATGTTAGAGAACCACTGGCAGTTTATGAAAATGTTAAACAAACACCAACCATGGAACCCAACTAGTCCACTCCCAGGTATTTATTCAAGAGAAATGAAACATGCGCTTACATAGTATTCTACATAAATACTTATAGCAGCTTTATTTACAGTAGCCAAATACAAGCATCAACCCAGATGTCCTTCAAGGAATGAATGGATAAACTAACCATTGCATATCCACACAATAGAACACTACTTATAAAATTTTTAAAAAAATGAGGTATTGATCCATCCAACACAAATGAATAAGTATGCTGAGTAAAAAAATAAAAAATAAAAAATAAGCCAAAGAATACTTTTTAAAAATAGAAAAGTATACATGTTGTATAAATCATTTACATAAAATTCTAGAAAAAGCCAACTATTCTATAATGAGAACAATTAGATTTATAATTGCCTATGAAAGAAGGAAGAAAAGGAGTTCCAGGGGGAGTGTGAGATTAGGAAGGGACATCAGAACAGTTTGGGGGTGTTGGCTATGTCAATTCTCTTACTGTGGTGACTGCTTAGTGAATGTATATGTATGCCAAAATGTATCAAATTGTATATTTCAATGTGTGCAATTTATTGTATTTCAATTTTACTTCAATAAAGCTCTGTGTGTGTGTGTTTAAGGAACTGCTTGGTAAACAAGAAGAAAAAAAATAAGTGGGATGAGGTAAGAAGGAAGTTACAAAAATATTTCAAACGCAAAATAAAAAATAACATTAGAAATAATAAAAGGCAGACAAAAATGAATAACTTTTAATAATTTATTTAGGGATAAATTTGAGAAAGTATTAAAAAATCCTGATGAGATGTCAGCAAGATGACAGAATAGGAAGACCCAGATCCTTTTTACCCTCATAGAGACATTAACTAAACAGCAATACATGGACTAATTTTGTTTCTGAGAAATCTAGAAACCAGTTAAGAGGATCTTAAACCCAAGGTAAGTGAAAAACCAGCCACATTAAAACAGTTGGAAAGTTTGTGGCACTCACTACCATAGTTTCCTCAATGTGTTGTGATCAGGAGAAATCTCTCATTTCCCAGCTTTTTTCTGGAGAGGGAAAGAGAAGATTAACACATATGTCCAATGTTCAGACTTTTTGAGGGGCTGTGCAAAGGACTGCTTTCTACCCTGCCCAAATCTCATACTGAGAGGGAAAGGCCATTAGGATGAGGGCCACTGAGAACAAAGGTGATGGTTTGGATCAGCATGTACTAACTTGCAATAGTCCCTTCCTGCAGCTCAGTATGGAACTAAGTGGGAGAAAAACTACCAGTGTATTCTCTCTGAAAAGAAAATGACTTGAAGCACACATCCAATATTCAGGATTTTGGCTTGGCCTTCCTGAGAGTCTGGTCTTTCTGTCCTGTCTGAGTCAGAGCACTGACAGGGTCCCACATATTGTAGAAGTGGAGAGGCTACTGAGGAGAAAAGGGAATTGGGCAGTTTGCAGCAGTGCAGAAAACCTGAAGCACTGCAAATAGACACTAGAAGAAGCAAGAGGTTATGAGATCCTTAAAAAAAGAAACAGGCAACCCTCTCTAATAGTGAATTTATACACACAAGCCCAGAGAAGACTCATCCACTGAAAATGATTGCGAGGTCCCAGAATCTCTAGGTGGGCTGATTAGTCAAGGTCCTTCCCTGTATGAGGCCAGTCTATAAAGACTGGGAGTGAAAGCTATTTTTTTCAAATGTGTGGATTCTAACACAAAGTTACAAATCACATACATAAACATGGCCCAATCAAAGGAACAAAATAACTCTCCAAACCCAACCCTAAAGAAATGAAGACATGTGAATTACCAAGAAAAAAAGGTCAAAATAACCAACACAAAGTTGATTGGCATGCTCAGGAAAGCAAAGAGCAAAATGAGACTATCAACTAAGAAATAATGAAACAGAAATTTTTGTGCTGGAAAATACATTAACTGAACTGATAAATTCATTAGAGGAGTTTAACAACAGATTATAATAAGCAGAAGAGAGAATCAGTAAATTTGAAAACAGATCACCTGAAAATATCCAGTCAGAAAAGCAAAAAGAAAGAAAAAGAGTTAAGGAAGCCTAAGAGACACCATCAAATAGGCCAATATTATGTGCATTATGATAATCTCAGAAGAATAGAAAAATGGGCAGAAAACTTATTTGAAGAAGTAATTACCAAAAACTTTCCAAATCTGAAAGAAGGAAATGTACATTGAGATTCAAAGACCTGGTGGACCCTAACTAGGATAGAATCAAAGTCCAAACAGTCATAATATAATCAAATTGTCAAAAGCCAAAAACAAAGAGATAATTTTGAAACCAGCAAAAGAAAAAAATCACATTTAAGAAAGCTTCCAATGGACCATCAGTGGATTTCTCAGAAGAAACCTTACAGGTTGGAAGGGAAAATACCATAAAATCAAAACACCAAAAGAATAACAAAAACAAAAAAAAACAACTGCCAACCAAGAATAATATAACTAGTGTCCCTCAAAATGAAAGAGAAATAAAGACTTTCAAAAATTAACAAAAACTAAGAGAGTTCATCACCAATAGACTTGCATTACAAGAAAGGAAACAGGTAGCTTTTCAAGTAGAAACAAAAGAAGTCTAGATAGTTCTGTGAAAACATGTGAAAATACAAAGCTCACTGGGAAAGGAAAATATATAGACAAATATAAAATAGTGTAATACACTGTAATGGTAGTGCACAAGTCTTTTAATTCTGGTAATGATATTAAAAGACAAAAGGCTTCTTTAATATATACTGTAAAATATATATTTTTATTAACATACTGTAAAATATATTAGTGGATAAGCCATATAAAAAGATGTAACTTGTGACATCAAAAATGTAAAGCGTATAGGAAAAAAATTAAAAGCATAAAGTTTTTGTATGCAATTGAAGTTATTATCAGCTTAAAATATATTGCTATAATTATAAGATGTTTTACGTAAGCCCCATTGTAACCACGCAAAATACCTACAGAGGATAAAAAAAAGAAAATGAAAATGGAGTAAAAACATGTCACTCCAAAAACAACAAAACACAAAGGAAGATAGAAAGAGAGTGAGAGAAGGTTGAAAAGCTACAAGATCAGAGAGAAAGCCATTAACAAAGAGGCAATAGGAATGCCATCTTTACCAGTAATTACTTTCAATTAAATGATTTAAACTACCTTAACCAAAAGATATAGAGTGGCTGAATAAATTAAAAAAACCAAGATCATAGTACATACCCTGTATAAGAGACTCACTTCAGATGAAAGAACACACATATGCTGAAGTGAACAGATGAAAATGAAATATTCCATGAAAATAGTAACCAAAAGAGTGCAGTGGTGATCATTTATGTTAGACAAGGTAGACTTTAATTCAAAAACTGTCAAAAGAGACAAAGTAAAATATTGTATAACAATAAAAAGAGTCAATTACCAGGAAGATATGACAAAAAATTTAACAGCAAAAGTAGGATTATACATTATGATCAAGTGAGATTTATCCTTGGGATTCAAAGATTACAATGTATTAAAATTAATGTGATACACCATATTAACAAAACAAAGGATAAAAATCACATGCTCATCTAAAAGGATGCACAAAAGCATTTGACAAAATTAATACATGTTCATGATTAAAAACACCAGGAATAGAAAGAAACTATTTCAACATTATAAAAGTCAAATGGAAAGCACACAGTTAACATACTCAATGGTGAAAAACTAAAAGCTTTTCTTCCTCTAATATCAGTAACAAGGCAAGGATGCCCACTCCAGATATTTCTATTCAACATAGTATTGGAAGTCAGAGCTAGAGCAATTAAGCAAGAAAAATAAATAAAAGTCATACAAATCAGCAGTTCTCAACCTGGTTTTGTGAAAGACAGGTTTTCCATGGATGGGAGTCTGGGTAGTTCAGGCAGTAATGAAAGCAATGGGGAGCAATGGGGAGTGGCAGATGAAGCTTTGCTCACTTGCCTGTGGCTCACCTCCTGCTGTGTTGCCTGGTACTTAACAGGCTATGGACCAGGAGTTGGCGACCACTTATCTAAATCAAAAAGAAAGAAGTAAAAGCATCTCTATTTGCATATGGCATGATATTTTTATATGTATAAAACCTTGAAGATTACACATATACACACAGAATAATCTATTAGAACAAATAAACAAAATCAGTAAAACTACAGAATATAAATCAACATCTAAAATAAGTTGCGTTTCTATGCATTAACAATGAACAATCTGAAAGGTAAATTAAGACTGTAATCCTATTAATAATAGCATTAAAAACAATAAAATACTTAGGAAAAAACTTAGGAATAAACCACAAAACATGACAAAAATAACTAAAGATGACAAATAAATGGGAAGACATCTTGAGTTCATTTGATTAGTAGATTAATATTGTTAAAATGGCTATACTATTCCAAATGATCTGCAGATTGAATGCAATCCCTATCAAAATGTCAGTGATTTTTTTTTAGAAACAGGAAAAAAATTAATATTCATAGGGAGTAACAAAAGGTCTCGAAGAACCAAAACAATCTTGAGACATAAGAATAAATTTGCACTCCTGACTTCAAAACATAGCCCTAAGCTACAGTGATCAAAACAATATGATGCTGGTCTAGAGACCAATGGAACAGGGCAGAGGACCCAGAGGAAAAAAACCATGAGTATACAGTCAAGTAGTCTTTGGCAAAGGAGTTAAGAATAAGCAATGGGGAAAGGACAGTGTTCTTAAAAAATGGTGTTAGGAAAACTAGAAAATGATATGCATAAGAATGGAATTGAATTCTTAACACCATAAACAAAAATCAACATAAAATGTATTAAATACTTTAAAACTCCTAGAAGAAACTTTAAAACTCCTAGAAGAAAATATAAAGGAAAACCTTCATGACATTAATTTTGACAATGATTTCTTGGATATATCACTAAAATCACAGGCAACAACAGCAAGGTAAACAACTAAGACTAAAGCAAACTAAGTAGCTTCTGTGCATCCAAGAAAAAAAATCAAAACAGCAAAGAAACAATGTATAGAATGGAAGAAAATATGTGTAAACCATATATTAAAGAGTTAATATCCAAATTATATAAGGAAATTCTTCAACTCAACAGAAAAATAAATCAATTTTAAAAACTGACAAACAATTTGAGTAGACACTTCTCCAAAGAAGATACACAAATGCCAATGGGTATATTAAAAGATGTTCAACATCATTAATCATCATGTAATAAGATCTGAACATTGGTTCCCCCCTAAAATTCCTATATTGAGATCTCAGTTCCCAATGTGATGGTATTGGAAGGTGAGGCCTTTGGTAGATGATTAAGTCATGAGAGTGGAGCCCTCGAAATGGAATTAGTACCCTTATAAAAGAGCGCCCAGAGAGCTGAACACACTCTCTAACATATGAAGATAACATATGAAGATACAGCAAGAAGTCAGTAGTCTACAACCAAAAGTGGGCCTTCACCAGTACCAGACCATGCTGATGCCCTAATTTTGAACTTCCAGCCTCCAGAACTGTGAGAAATAAATTTATGTTGTTAATAAGCCCCTCATTCTGTGGTATTTTGTTATGGCACTCCAAACAGACTAAGACATCATGCACATGCAGTTCTAAACTACACACCTATTAAAATGAACTTTGTCAAAAAACAGATTGTGCACTACTGTTGGTGGGAACATAAAATGGTGTTACCATTAGGAAAGACAGTTTGAAATTTCCTCAAAAAATTAAAAATAGAACTACCATATATTCAGCAATCCCACTTCTAGGTATATATCCAGAAGATTAGAAAATAGGATCTTGAATAGATATTTGTACTGTCATGTTCATTGTAGCATTATTCATAATAGTCAAGAGGTGAAAACAACCTAAGTGTCCAACAACAGAGGATTGGATAAAGAAAATGAAGCATATACATACAGCGACATGTTATTCAGCTTGAAAAAGAAGTAAATACTGTCATACCCTACAACATGAATGAATCTGGAGGACATTATGCTAAATGAAATACCTGCCATAGAAGGACAAATTCTGCATAATTCCAATTATATGAGGTATCTAAAGTAGTCAAAGTCATAGAAGCAGAACACAGAATGGTGGTTACCAGGGACTGGGGGAGGAGAAAATGGGGAGTTGCTGTTTGATGAGTATGGCATTTCAATCATGAAAGATGAAAAGTTCACAGGACTATTGTAAAACCACATACATAGAGTGGGATTTCCCTGAGGGTCCAGTGGTAAAGAATCTGCCTTCCAATGCAGGGAATGCTGGTTCGATCCCTTGTCAGAGAACTGAGATCCCACATGCCACGACTAAGCCCATGTGCCACAACTACTGAGCCCACCCGGCTCAACTAGAGAGCCCTCCTGCCTCAAACTGCAGAGCCCACAAGCTCTGAGCTCGTATGCCAGAACTAGAGAGAGAAAACCTGCAGGCCATAACTAGAGAGAAGCCCATGCACTGCAACGAAATTCTGCATGCCACAAGGAAGATCCCACATGCTGCAACTAAGACCTGATGCAGCCAAAAATATAAATTAATTAATTAATTAGTTAATTAAATATTTAAAAAGACATACATATAGGTAACAATAATGTACTGTACTCTTAAAAAATTAAGAGGGTTGATTTTATGGCACGGAGTTTTAAAATTTTTTTTACTACAACACAAAAAGTGCTGGGAAATACTACAATTCATTCAGAAAAACAAAGATACAACATTTGAAGAGCTGGTCTTAGACATTGAGAAGAAAAGAAGAGAATTTGAAGCAAGATATAAATTTAAATTATAAGAAATCATTTATTGGCCAAAGAAAGGTCTAAATTCATAGGTCAAGAAGTTTAACAGAGCAATAGAATAAAGAGAAAAGACACACATAGTGATAAAATTGCTATATATTGATATAAAAATTAAACCTGATAAGAATTCAGAGTTAATGGGGAGAAAATGTTTATCTTTTGTAAAGGAACAAAAATCAGAATAATTTAGACTTCTTTTCAGCCTCCTTAAATACCAGAAGATATTGAATATGATCTTGAGCACATGGAAATTATGCGGGCCACAAAATAATAAACCCAGTACACAAAAGCAGAAGAGTAAGACCTAGCACAACAGCTGTGCAAAAGGCTTAGATATCACGTAAGACTGATTGAGGCTAAAAGACATGGGCTTTACGTTCTGGGTAAGAACATAAGTATACTACAAAGGTTTCCTTCTTATTTTCCCTACACAATTAGTCTAGAATAATTGTACTAAAATTTCTATCCCACAGTATTCAAGAGTTACCCATTACCTTCAGAAGAAAATTTAAGAATGACATACGAACTTAATCCCTGAATACATTTACAGCCTTATTACTTTGCTGTTATATTTTCTTAACTTCTAGCCATATTAGTATGTTTGCATGTCCCTAACCTAATCACGTTCTTTCTACTCTTTGTGTTTTGGTCCAGTTCTTTCTGAATTGAGTATCTTCCACATGTGTCTACTTTAAACTTCAGTTCAATCGCTTTTTTATCTCAGAAAATGTTTACTAATAGTGTCTGCCTTAGTTAAATATTGCTTTTCTGTGCTCATTCTCTATTATCCCATATTAAAATGTTATTTTTGTTAAAGCACCACTCACATGGTGTTGTGATAATTTCCTTTTTACTGTACACTATTAGAGATATAAACACCTTGAGAAGTATGTTCGTCCATCATTATTTTCCTGGAACATGTAACAAACACAGAATATCTGTGTATGTGCATGTGTATATGGGTTTGTGCATATTTTTATTAAATATTTGTTGAATAAATCAATGAATAAAATTAAAAACTGTGCCTCCTTTCATGTTATTTTGGTATTTTAGTATTCCTCTGAAAATATTTACTTAATTTAAATGTTATCCTATTTCCTCTTTCTGCATTGAGATAGAAAAAATATTCATCATAATTTTCACCCAAATCCTTCTGATTTTAATTATTGTCTATACAAAGGAAAAATCTCCATTAGGATAGGCAGAAAATAACCAGGAGTTAAAAGCTTAACAATCCCATAGCTCATATGAGGTTGGAAGACATTCGAGTTTCAACCAGCAGAGCAAGAGCCCTCTTTGAACAACCAGGGCATTCAGTGGAGAACCTAAAATCATCACACCATGATAATAGGGCCAAACTCCCCCTAGATCAGTGATTCTCAACAAAGGGCAATTTTGTCTAGGAGTGGATGTTTAGTAATGCCTAAAGACATTTTTGTCTATCTCAGCTGCGGGGAGTGAGAGCTACTATTCTTACCTGGTGAGTAGAAGCCTGGATGCTGCTAAATATCTTACAATTCTCAGGAAAGGCCCCTGCAACAAAGAGTTATCTGGAGTCAAATGTTAGTAGTGCTGAGATTGAGAAACATTGTTCTACATCAAAGCCTACCCTAGATCTTTCCTAATAAAACTTAAAGTCTTAAAAGGATCAAGCTGATTGGCAAGAAACTTTATAGCCTTAACTTCCAAAACACTCTTAAATGAAGGCAAAAATACCCAGCATTCAAATAATATGCAAGGCACAATATCCAGCATTCAATAAAAAAAATTTCAAGGAGTAAGTAGTGTAACTTACACTCAGGAGAAAAATCAAGTGAAAGAAAAAACCAAAAATTACAGCAATGATGGAATAACTTTAATAAAGACTTTAAACATGCCTCTAATAAGGACTTTAAACAGCTTTTAAAAATATGCTTAAGGACTTAAAGGAAAAGATTAACATAATTAGGAGAGTCATCAAGGAATTTAAAACAATCAAATGAAACTGCTAATTTAAAACATTCACTAGATTATATTAATAGTAATTAGATACTGCAGGAATGATCAATGACCTTAAAGACATAACTGAAGAACAGAGTTATGTCTGATGAAATTGATAAGGTAAGGTAAAAATTAAATAAACAGAGCCTATGTGACTGTGGACAAATAAGAAATTCTCTAATACACATTTAATTGGAGTTCAAAAAAAAAAAAAAGGAAGAGACAGAAAAATATATCTAAAGAACTGCTAGCCAAGAACAACAGCAAAAACACCCACCAAATTTGATGAAAACTTTAAATTCATAGATCTAAGAATATTCCAATCAGCAAGAACATAATAATAATTTCTTTGGGCGCACATAGAACTTTCACTAAGATAGACCATATTGAGAGTTGTAAAAGAAATCTCAATAAATTTAAATAAATTAAATCATGTAGAGTATTTCAGAATTAATCTAGATGTTGATAAAACAAATCTATATTTTTAAAATTCCCAAGGATATGGAAATTTCAAAATACACATCTAAATAAGAATGGAGCAAAGAAAAAAACTGCAAACAAAATTAGAAAATATATTGAAATATGTTGAAATGAACAAAAACAAAAACAGAACAGAATAGATCAAATTCCTAGCTTCTGTTTCAGGATTTGGAGATCTAAAAAGAGTAAAGCTTTTACACTGAAAAAATAAATAAATAAAACCCCAGACAAACTGAAAAGTCATTAGATTTCTTGAATCCATAAGAGAGTTTAGGTCACAGAGCAAACAATTAGTCCAAAATTAAGAAGATCCAGGCACTTTCAAGGAAGAATGAGACATGAGCATTGGCTTATCTGAAGTAAACACAAGCAGACACCAGAAAGAATAGTAACCTGACAGAATTCAGTTAGGAGTGGTTGGCAAATTGGTGGAGACAGAGGGTGCACTGATGAGAGTATGATGCCCTCTAGTAGCTAAAAAAATTGGATAAATCTGTACTTTGGGGCGTGTATTAGTTTCCTAGGCCTTCTATAACAAAATACCATAAATTAGATGACTTCAAAAAATAACTTATTCTCTCACAGTTCTGGAGCCTAAAGTTCCAGAATCAAGATGTCTGCTGGGCCATGCTCTCTCTGAAGCCTCTAAAGAGCTATGCTTCCTTGCCTTTTCCAGCTCTGGTAGCCCCAGGCATTCTTGGCTTCTGGCAGCAGAACTTCAATCTCTGCCTCTGTCTTCCCATGGTCATCTTCTCACTCTCTCTTTTCTTCTTTAAGAACACTAGTTCTATTGGATTAAGTGCCCACTCTACTCCAGCATGACCTTGCCTTACTAATTAAATCTGCAATGACCCTATTTCCAAATGAGGTCACGTTCTGATGTACTGGGGGTTAGCACTTTGATGTGTCTTTTGAAAGGACACAATTCAACTCATTACAGGGCTTGAAAAAATTGGGCAGGGAGTCCTAAGACCTAGGGAAGTGGAACATCAACCGTTGGGGAGGTAAAAGAAATTCATTCACATCCTGCTCTCCTATCTTTTCTATATAAAAAACTTTAATCTCTGGAGAAGAAAGGCAAGAAACACTGTTTCCCGTTGCTACTGAGGTGAGAAAACAAGAAATAAACATCTCTAGCTCCCAACTAGAGACTGATACATTTCTTTTGTTAAAATACTCCCACCTATCTTTAGTTAAGTTTGTGTGCGTGTGCACGCGCATGCACAAAGTATGCAATGATACAGAAGAACAAATCTCACTAGGCTCAGCCATTTAAAATGTAGTACAGTGGCAGACAACTATTGAGCCTGCACTGTAGAGCCCGTGAGCCACAACTATTGAGCCCAGGTGCTGCAACTACCGAAGCCCATGTGCCTAGAGCCCGTGCTCCACAACAAGAGAAGCCACGGCAATGAGGAGCCCGTGCACCACAGTGAAGAGTAGCCCCCACTCACCGCAACTAAAAAGAAAGCCCACACACAGCAAAAAAGACCCAACACAGCCAATAAAATAAATAAATAAATAAATTTTTAAAAAATGAAAAAAAAGAATCAGTGTATGTTTAAAAAAATAAAAAAATAATAAAAAATAAAATGTACAGTGGCAGGGCAAGAATAAAGATGAAAATATAAACAACAGACTTGAGGACACAGGGTGGGGGGAGGGGAAGCTGGGATGAAGTGAGAGAGTAACACTGACATACATACACTACCAGATGTAAACTAGGTAGCTGGTGGGAAGCTGCTGCATAACACAGGGAAATCAACTCGATGATTGCTGATGACCTATAGAGGTGGGATAACAAGGGTGGGAGGGAGTCACGGGAGGGAGGGGATATGCAGGTATATGTATAAATACAGCTGATTCACTTTGTTGTACAGCAGAAACTGGCACAATAGTGTAAAGCTATTATACTCCAATAAAGATCTGAAAGAAAAACAACAACAAATAAAATGTAGTACAAATTTGGTTTATTCCATCAACTAGGATTGGGCAGAAAGAAGGGGAAGATTCTCCTAAGCTGAATCTCCACCAACATCACAGTTCAGCAGAGGGCATAACTCCATTTTTCACACTAGAGTTTTCTGGTTATCAGTCAATTTTTATTTGAAGTAAAAGTGTATTGACAGCAGAGTTCTGGAGTGTCATCTGTAGGGTAATGTCTGGCTTCAGGATAGCCTTGTTCTCTCATTGAAAGAGCCATTGCTGTGATTCATCAAACAGTGGCTCACTCTATACATATTTAAGACCCATCCTACATGAGAAATTGTGGTGTTGCAGAATCATTCTCACTGTGGCAAGACAAGATATTAATGGGCCCCTCTGCCTTTCTCTGAACTGTCTCCAGAACACACCATGAATCAAATGAAGAGCAAGCATTGGACCAGAAAATTCAAAACAGAGGGGCCAGAAGCAGTAAGTCAAGAGGAACTCTCTTTTCCACTTTCTGAAAGTCAATCAATTAGTACATTGATATTCTAAATTCCAAAATATGAAAACAATAATGTTAGTTACTAACCTAAATATTATTCTTAAATGAACAGCAAGATTACTAAAAATCTTTTAATATTTATAATGACTTAGAGAGGATAAGCCTTCACAGAGGCAAGTTTCAAATATGTGAATTACATAGAAATTTTATTTTTAGTAAAATGTATCAATCATCAGTGAAAGTAGAAAGGAATGATCCAGAGACTCCCTAGTGCCTTATTTTTCCCTGGTAACATCTGAGGCTGTGAGAGAGATACAGGTATACTTCCAAGCCAGTATGAGACACTTTCACTCCAATGAGGATTCAGACTCTAATGGCTCATGTTTTAATTTTAAAAATTAAATGAAGTGTGATTTTTAGGGCTATCATGGCAGAGGTATGGAGAGTAGATATAAGTCTCTGTCCTTGACCATTCTGAGAAAGAGAAATGCGCTATTGACTCCATATCTTCCCATTGCTCAGGGCTCCTTTCCCTAGCTAAAATGTACTAAGCACTTACCAGGTGTCAGGAATTCTGACAAGCACTTTATATAATTAATTTTATTCAATTGTCACAATTACCTTTTAGGAGGGTATTGTTATTATTTTCATCTTTCATTTCTTGCAACTCATGGTACAAAGATATTTTGATGAAGTTCCCAAAGCTTTCCAAATTCTCCCTTTCTTCTTCTTTGCAACACTACCTCCAAAAATTACAAATACCTAAATACCACAAGGAGTACTGTATAGTGTTTGGGCTAATTTCTTTTAACTGATGGACAAGCTAGCTGAAAGAACCATTTGACTTTTTCCCAAGGAATATATGATTTTAAGAAGGAACCACTACATGTCATACACAACAAATACAATGAAATCTCAGTGTCTTACAAAAACAAACATTTGGTTTTTGCTCATATTTTTGACCATAGTAGTTCATCTAAGATTCAACTCCACATCTTCTTCACTCTAGTTGTGGTATCCTGTCTCATGTCAGAGAGTAACGAGAGGATAGCCATAGAACAACTTTTAAAACTTTGGCTTGTAAATGGCATATACCAAATTTGATAACCAAGTCTGACGTTAAGACAAAGATAATCTTTGAATAGGCTGATATTCTGAACAGAGTCACAACAAATATTTTCAACGATAGTATAATTTATTGAAATAATTTTACCTTATGTTAATGCAGTAAGATCATGAATTAAAATATGGTTCAGAAGGTGTTAAAAGAATATTTGCTTTTTAAAATGACAATGATTGAAAGTGATCTAAGAGGAATTAAAGATGACTTTAATGTTTCTGGATAACTACTAACGAGTCAAAAGATTGAGCAGGAAAAATGATACAAAGCTCATTTTGAAAGTACCTTAATAAATGGTCCAATGATTAGGCTTGTGCTTGTAGCCTCAGCCAGTTTTTGAAATAGAGGTTGTTAATGGTCAGTGTGTAGCTCATTGTTAAAATCCAGAAAGTAGATGGAATTGTCCTTGGAGAAAACCTAGAGTAAAAAGTAAAGTGACTGTGGATGGCACATAAGAAAACACTACAATTAAGGAGAAATTAAGAGGTTAAAAATCTATTAAAGCGAACTCTAAAAGAAAATAATAGTTATAGAAAATCAGAAAAACATGGAATCAAAAATCAGCTTTATCAACACAAATCTGTGAATTTTCTGCAAAATTGAGGTTTGATCCTAGCTGCATCTTGAAATTTCATGATGTATCCTGACTGTGCTGGTGAAAAATGCTGTCCAACAAAAACAAGCACAACACTTCTTTTGGAAAGAGAAAACTCAGTACCACTGCCACTCTCCCCCTTCAACTAGTTTCCATTCTTCATACTCTGATATCTCTTTCAGACATGCTCCAGGGTTCGGGGTCAGTTGGTGGGCACTGCTAATCAACAGAGACAGGAAAGGAATGGTGAATAGGACCTGAGAACAGAACAGACGGGAGCCCATGTGATGTCAATACAGGGCAAAAATATCAGAAAAACTACACAAATGTCAAAGGTCCTGTTTGACGAATATTATTGTTTTAGCTTAGGTCTCCATTACCTATTAAAATGCAAAGCTCCCTGAGAGACAGAACACTTTGAACTGTGCTCCCTTGGTTATATTCACAAGATTGCATCTAGCATTTGCAGATGGCATGGTGACAGGCAGCTCAAAAACATTTTGTTAACGGAAAACAATTTTACTCTGATAGTTTTCTGAGAACAGATTTTGATAGGATATTAGTAATATCCTTTCACTTGTTCAAGTCAAACATACAGATCTTACCCTTGATTTTGTTCATTTCCCTCATGCCCAGATACAATCTATCACCAGTTGGGTGAGTTCTACTTCCCAAATTTTTCTTGCCTCTCTTTATCTTCATCTCTTTGTCACCACCCTTGCAAATTCTTATCTCTTACACAGATGATTGTTGATCTCTTTGCTTCCATTTTTGCCTCTTTCTCAGTGATGAGTGATTTTTCTTTAATGTTACTCAGTATATTTCTCTCCTCTGATCAAAGGGCTTCAGTGGTTTCCACTTTCCATTAAATTTAAATCCAACACTTCTACTGTGGCCGGGAATGTTCATCATGATCCCGTTTTGCTCTTGTCTCTTTACAATCCAGAAGCATTTGCTTCTTCTCTGTTTCTTTTTAATTCTTTGCACAGTGAGCTCACTTCATCCTGTAGAACAGTTCAAATGCCACCTCCTCAGAGAAGCACCCTCAATATTCCCGTTGAATCTGATTTCTCCTTACTCTTTACTTTCTCATACCCTTGTTCATTTCCTTCACATAACTTTCAAAATTGCTAATAATCTAGTGTTTTCTTTAAAGACTTATTACTGTATATTTTACCCAGCCAGAGGAGGAAAGACCTTATCTGACCTGCTTACACTATCTTCAGAGATTAGCAGAGTGCCTGCCACAAGTCGGTTTTCACGCATTTATTAAATAAAACAATTAATGGGTGAACAAGTAAAGAATAGTTTCAGAGAGGAAAATAAGTAATAAAACTGAGGGGAAGGAAAACTAAGAAGACAAATTCCACCAAATTGACGATTTTACTGAAGTCTGACCATAAGTGTGTATGTGCCTTTGTGTATTGAGCCAGTGTGTGTGTGTGAGAGAGAGAGAGAGAGGGATGCGGAGAGCTCAGAAGATGCAGCCTTCAGAGAAAAGCCTCCCAGATGCCCTGGGGAACAACAGATGGATGTTAAGCTTCCATTTGTTCCCTGTGAGCCTTTAAAATTTCACCCTATTCCCAGCTCTGAGTCAAGGGGAAAAACCTTTGCCATACTGCAGGCGAATCAGAGACCTGCTTAACAATATATATAAAGTTAGAAATGTACTTAAGATGAGACCTCTATCTGACAAGATGTTTATCTTTCTGTTCCCCTTCCTCCTCCTTACCCATTAAAAATTTACTCTGAACCCTTCCCTACAAAATTTGAGAAACTCAACCACCTCTCATGCCGTATTAATAACAATTATTTTACTTAATGTTTACTATATATAAAGCACTGCAGTGAGTACTTTTTATGTATTAACTCATTGCATCCTCATTTAATCTGCAAAACTACCCTGTGAATCCAGCACCTGCTATCCCCTCTTTATGCACAAGACAACTGATGTTAATCCTTCAGCTATTAGAGACTCTGCCTACGGGCATGTACCTGTAGTGACAGATATGGGATTTAAACACTGGTGGTTTGTAACTGCATAATAGATTGTCTCTCATTGCAGCAACATCAAAAGCAACAATCCAGCTGACTATAGAGCAGGATATCTAAAAATCCCATCTTGAATATCCATGTAATTTTTCCTTAACCAACTATAACTCATTCCTTGAAAAAAGTCTTCCAAAATAAGTTTAAATGAAATGCGAAAGAAATAAATCTGCTTTCTTAGACCCTGGAGTAAAAATTTAAACCAATTCTCACCCCAACCCCCCCCATTCCAGCTTCAGATGTTGCTGAGACATATAGAAGAAGCTGGTAGGCAGCACTGGTGGACTAGAGACATGATTTTCTACATCACTTTAATGGAGGTCATGGTTAAGCTCTTAACCTTTGAGGTGCAGCAGTCATGTGAGTCTCTGTAAGGTTGTATGGGGCTAAAAGAGGTAATAGCTATATAATTTGCAGGACCTAGTGTAAAATTAAAATGAGGGACCTCTTCCTCAAAAACTACTAAGAATTTCATGTCACCAACATTAAAACATTAAACCAAGTACAAGGACATTTTAAGCACATAGGCCTGTGTAATCTCTCAGGTTGCAAACCCATAATACTGTCCTTATTGGTAGACAAGCCTTAAGGAAAATTGTCAAGTTGCCAAAAATTTTCCTTTGCTACATTAACCATTTGCACTTTTCTAGCTTCCACATTGCCCAATACCTGTTCTGTGGTTTTCTTCAGGAGGCTGACCTCAGCCAACAATGCCCTCACTGAGCTTTTCCCTTTCCTGTCTCCATCATCAAAGTTCCCTATATTTTCCCTCCCTCAACATTTATGGATCACATATTATATAACTGATCTTTAATAAATACTGGAGATTCAGAGATGAAAATGATATAACCTCTGCATTAAAGGGGAATATAAGCTAATGGAAGGGAAGAAAAGTAGATAAAATTTGCTATCTAGTAGCACAGTGGTATTGTAAAACCAAGGAAGAGAGGCAAAAGAAGGAAAGAGGGAGAAAGGAGGGAAGAAAAATCCTATCTAGAGTAGTTGAAAAAGAGAACCAGTCTGGAAATCAAAATTCTTCCTGTCAGGAGGCATACTCTAGGAAAAAAACAAACAAAAAATGACATCGTCTTCTTAGCATCCAGTTGTTTACAGCATTAAAAATCTTTGAATTCATTTGAAATAGCTATAGTGATTTTCAAAGGATTTGGAAAGAGACTGGAGAATCATCAGAAATTCACATGAAACTTTTTGACTGGAATACTCATGACATACCCAACTATCACTGCTCACCAGTGCCCCCTGCTGGGGCTGAGTCCCTCAGCAGAAAGTCAAGATTCACTGCCACAGTCATGCCTGCTGACAGGCAAGAAAGCAAATGTTGACAATTAATAATAATTCTTATTTACTCAACTGTAACAAAGCCAGGTTTCAGTCTCCATAACAAGCTAAGGTAGTGGAGGAAGGTGGTAAGAGGAAGGGGGGCAGAGGTGTACATACATATGGCTAGCATTTCTAGTGTTATTGAATATAAAAGTCTGCATTTGCTAATCCCTCCCCTCTCCAAAAGACCTAATGAGGAACTGGAGCAAAACTGTCCTTGCAGGCTCTAAGGGCATTATGGAATTCACATTGTGAGTTTTTTTTGTAGCTGACTCATGAAAATACACTTTAAAGTACCCCATTCCTGATGATGGAACATTCAAAGAGCTATTCTAATAGATAAAGGCCCTTTTGGTGTCCCTTACTAACCATATATGGCGTTACATATCCTAACATAGTCTAGGAGTGACACATGCTCTGTATACTTCTCACGTACAAAGAACTCAAATACATATACATACATTAATTCCACTCTCTTTTGAAAAAAGTTTGAGCCCAAATATGTGGTATAAAGTAGGAGCAACAATAGGATAATAATTTTATAAATACCTTTGAAGATTTCTCAAACTACAGGTGATATATTTTAAAATAGAGCAAAATTAAAATAATGAATTGTGAATAGTATAATTGCTTTTCTTGCTGTTTTCATATACAGAAAAGCAATGCAATAAAAATAGACAGATTTCTTGGGGTGGCTAGATGGGAAAATATGAAGGTGGAAGTTCAGAAACATTGATTAATAAGGAGATGGAACCTTAGAAATTAGGCCCAAGTGGCCTACAAAACTCCTTATTAAAGCTGATCCTCAAATCTCATTCCATTGCTGTGGCTAATTAGAGGCATGGGCAGAACTCATGTGTCTGTGCCATAGTGGAAGCAGAAGCAAGGTAGCTTGCCTCAAGACTATGCAATGTCCTGGATGCCAAGGTAAGGAACCCAGTCTTTCAATTTGGAACTCAAGAAGTTACACAGAGACAGTTACTAAGAGTTATTCTAAAATTCATAGGACTTTATTTCTGAGCAAACATTCCTTTACGACAGATCCACACTGTTTATAATGCAAATGCCAATACACTTTATACTTGCGCCATATATGTCACTGGGTTCATGGATTTTGATGCACAATATGTAGAATGTGCTCCGTAGGGTCTCAGGTAGATTCCTTAGGGAAACCCAAGGGACAAACTTTCTGAGGAAACTGAATTTACCTTCAGGAAACAAGGAATATTGTGTAATTTGCCTAAATATATATAAACAAGAGGAAGAAACACAATCATCATTCAACGATGCTAGAATATCCTTCATTTTCATATATTGCATCAAGAAAAGAGAACATATAAATAAGGAAATGGAACTCTAATTACTTATTGGCATTTTTATGGACTTAGAAGTCAGATTTTGGTCCCAAAGGGGAAGATTTCTTCTTAGTGATTAACATATTACCCAGAAATCTCTGGCTTCCTGGAATTCTCAATAAAAATTCCAAATCTCTTGGCAATAGCTTTCAAGCACTACAATTTCTGCCGATAAAAGAATGATCATTCAATTCTAAACATGCTTTCACTTTGGTTGTTCAAGAGTCCAACTAGAGGAGGCCAAATTGTTATTACTCTGCAGGGACTGCTTGACATGAAGGGTATATTTGAAGTGGAAATCACACAAGGCTGCTTGATGCAATCACCTGCTTGACTAGGTGATTAACGTATTTGGGGAAAATGTTTCTCATGGTACAAAGACTTCATTTGGAACGAGAAAATATTCAGTTTAAAAACCATTTATGATTTAGAACTCAATATTTCCATCCCCTCAATTTATGATCTTGATATAAAAAAATGTGGTCCAATACCATGTACAGCTTTCTTGAAGAACATGGTTTCACACTTAGGGAATCTGAAGGTGAGGAGATACTGAAGGGGACTAAGAAACTTGAGAACTTACAAATGGTCTATGAAAATGCAAAAAAGTCATATGAGTCCACTCAAATGAAATATTTGGAAAATGTAGCATAAAAAGAAGTGAGCAACCAATCCTAACAACAAAGCCAGATATTCTTTCTGAAGTGAGAACAACTACATCAAGCTAGATCAATCTGAGTGTAGTTGGAAGGAAGTCTGATCTGAAACAGAAAATATTTGTTGCTATGTGCAATGAGACAAAGAACCTACAAGATAAACAATTAATCGTCTTGCATTCTGTTATCATTAGCCAGATAAATACAGTGATAATAACCTAGTCAACAAAATTATAAAAATGTGACCATAGAGACAATATTCACTGCTTTGGATTCAAACAGACCTGGACTCAACTCTAGCTGCCTAATCTTGATGATGTTACTCAACTTCTTTGATTCTTAGTTTCCTCAATTTTTTTTTAAACCAGGAAAAATATAATAATAATTTCTGTTTTCATAGAGTTGTGAGTATTAAATGAGCTATTGCAGATAAAGTAATATGTGTGTTAACGTCAAAGGCCCGTAACATTTTTGAGTACTCAAAAAATATTATTCAATGGTAGTAAAAGAAGTGGCAGAATATACAAGCTGAGGCCCAGAAAACCAATAACTGGCAAGGTCAATGATTGGTGGCAGAATTGAGTTTTGAATTAAATCTACAATCTCCCTTTCCAGGGCTTTTTCTATTACATCACGTTCCCAGAAAAAAGCTCATCCCTGAGCCTGGATGATTTCATGTTCCAGTATGATCAGGACCTATCTGGACTCTTCAACCATGAACTTCCCTTATAGTCTAATAAAAAAAAAAAAAGACACAAGTAAATAGAGGCAAGCAGAAGCAGCAAGTCAGGATTTCACCAAGGAAAATATCAACGTCCAGTTAGCTAATACTGCTTTCAACTTGCCAGATGATGTTTTAAGTTCTCCAGGTGCTTTCTACATGTGATATATCATCTTCATCACGAATTGTTACACTTGAGTTTGTAATGTTACTTTCAAATTCAATTTTACTCAGATTGCAGAAAAAACATTTTAAAAATAAAATCAAAAGCAAATCAAAAATGGGTTATTTAAAATAATGCAGAAGCAAAATTCAGAAAACACAAAGACCTCTTATTTAAGCATTTATATACTAAAATATTTACTCTTTTAACAAGCAGCTAAACAAGCTAAAAAGGATCTAAAAGCATTTATAATCTGAATCCTCACATTGGTCAATCTCAACTGTTGCTAGATGTCTTCTGATATTCTTTGGAGTAATAAGCCTGAGTTGCTGCATAAGAAGTGAATCAGTAAAAGTGTGACAGACTGAGATTTTTATGTTAGCAGCAGACCTGGATATTAATATTACAGAACTTTCTCTGGATGGAAGTGGAGGGATGAGGCAGAAAAAGAAGTCAAAGAATTTTGAAAGATAAGAAATATTGTTGCCATTATTGCCTTTGAAGATGGAAGAAGGAAGGTATCTACTAGCCAAGGAATGCAGACATCCTCTAGAAGTTGAGAAAGACCCCTACCTCCTCCCTCTCTGGGCCAACAGGCAGCAAGGAAATGGGGACCTCAGTTCTATAATCACATAGAACTAAATTTTGCCAACCGCCTGTGTGAACATGGAAACAAGGTTTTCCCCCAGAGTCTTTGTTGAGAAATGCAGGGTAATATCTTGATTCCTAAGCAGACGAATTAGCTGAACCCACTGGGCTTCTGAGCTGCAGAACTGTGAGATATAAAATGTGTCTCATTTTAAGCTGCTGGATTTGTGTTAATTTGGTACAGCAGCTTACAGTACATTGGGTTGGCCGAAATATTTGTTTGGGTTTTTCCTTACCATCTAACAGAAAAAACCCGAACGAACTTTTTGGCCAACCCAATTTTTTTTTTTTTTTTTTTTAATGCTCTCTTTACCCAGTTCTGAGGACCCAACTAGAGACAGGTCCTCTTCTTAAGCAGTGACGTCCACACCCCCAGTCACTTTCCTTATGTGATTCACACTCCAAGCCACTATATACCCACCCTAATATACCTAGGGCCAGGTACCAGACAACCAGGGGCAGCCCCTGTGCTGCCTACCATAATTATTCAAATGAGCCTATCCTAAACCTACTTGCCTCAAAGATTTCTTTCCAAGGAAACCACACCAAATGTGGTTGTCAACAGTTCCCCTGTCTCCTTTGCCACCTCACTAATCCCAGTGCTTCCCCTGAGAGGTCATGTGTGGTATGCTGTACTCTCCCCAGGCAATTGTGAGTATAGGAAAACTGTAAAACACTTTCCAGTTTTCTTTCTTGATCTATGTTTGGTCCCATCATACCTCACCTGTGGTTAAAACACAGGAATAGAAAACTAACACACTGGATTACACCATTCAAAGTTAGACCATTGCTCTCTGATGTTCCAGGTCTCACCCTTTACTTACCTGTCCTGGCATGGAGACCACAGGGTCATAGGGGTACTCAGTGGCATTTTCTCACCCTCACTCTCATTAACATTTCTGCAACTCTGTCCTCTTGTAACAGGCTTCTTTATTGGTCAGGCTGGCACCGAGCAGAACCCTGCAGAACCCCTCAAGTACAAAAGCTCCTCCAGGGCCCGTAACTCTTGTTTGTAGAAAAGCTGAAATCTTCCAGGCCTCCCTGAATCAAAAAAAAAAAAAAAAAAAAGAGCAGGCTCAAGCAGTTAATGATTAGGATAGTAGAGTCACAGACCCACTGACCGATGCACACTTTTGAGTTGTTTTACAGGTACTATAACTGCCCTTGGCAGTTTTTTTTCTTTTTTTTTGCCTTGTCACGTTAGCAAAGCTAAACTGCTCTTTTGCCTTGTAACTTCTAGCAAATCTATGTTGTACCTAAACTTAAAGCAGGCACCCCCATGCTCTACTCATCTCCAGCCCAAGCACACTTTTCAAATCTTTGGTCACACAGTACGTTGCCTAATGTGTTGGTTCCTTCTGCAGATCAGAGAAGTAGAAATGAAGAGTAAGTAATTAACAGATGACCAGACCTCTTTCCTAGCTTCCCCTTCAATAATCTCATGAAGAACCTGTGTGAACAAGCTATGTGAACAAAATAGCCTCTAAAGAAAGATCACAAGGTGTTGGCAAGCCTGCACACAGTGGGGGTCAGCTACAACTCTGACCCCCTCTCTCAATGATTAACCAAGATTTCTTCTACCTTTCCCTTTAAAGCTTTCATGGCCAAGCAGAATCTTCGGAGGTGTTTTTTGGGGAACATGAGCCTGTCTTTCCCCTAGGTTGCCGGCTTTCTGACCAAAAGCAACTTTCCTTTCCACCAACAACTGACTCTTGGTTATTGATTTTTGAGCAGCAAGTAGCTGGATCTGAGTTCAGCAACAATTGAAAAATAAAGAGCAGAGGTTTCAGAATGAAATCTTCAGCTAGTTTCTGTGGGACTTTAACATCTCTAAATTCGTGTTTCCTAATCTACAAATTAATATAATAAAATATTCCTATCAGGTTGCTGTCAGCATTAAGTGAATAAAATGTGGTAATATATACCAAATGCTTAGTATGTACAGTGCCTGCTATTTAGTGATACATATGACAGCGTAGTTGCTTGTGTTACTATTATTGTTGTTATAATTAACTTTGGGATTATTCTCCTTCTCACTAAGTCATTCCTCTCTTCTCTTTTACTGGCTCTGTATTCTCTCTTTCATTTAAAAGATGGATTCATACCAAAGTTTCTGTATCAGTGTTCTCACTGTCTTCTGCTTCTCTTTTCCTCCACTCTTCTCACCATATTGAAGAGTAAGGGGGAAAAGAAGAAAATGCTTTAATAACGGACTGCCCTGGTGGTCCAGTGGTTAAGACTGCATGTTCTCAATGCAGGGGGTATGGGTTTGATCACCTGTCAGGGAACTAAGATCCTGGATGCCACACAGCAGGGCCAGGGGAAAAAAAAAAAAAAAGCACAGATTTATTCTAAGTGAAAGAATCCAGGCAAAAAGACCACATATGTTTTCCAGGATTTCCTTTTCAGTTCCCAGACTGGCTTCTGTTTGCCCCAGCTGAAATCACAACCTCAGGCAACTGAGATGGTGCCAGGAGTTTGCTATTGTTTTGGAAATGCCCTAGGGGTAGGCTGCAACTTCTCCCTGATCCGAGCTTGGAATCAAATCAGATTTTATACAGAGGGCCAACATATGCTTGAAAATAGAAATTTACCAGAGAACTGAGATTTTAAACAAATATTGACTATGCCCTGGAGACGGTGCTTTTAACATATCTCCCAAAGTGGTCAGATATCTCTGTTGTACACAGTGGTGCCTGCTTTTGCTAACAGTAGCACTGGAAGGGAAGGGATTAGCTCTAAGTTAAAATGTCCCAGACTCTGCTATTTTACCTAGGTTCAGTAGTTTTCCAAGGATAGTTTTCAGTTTATTCTGTGGCTTTTTTCAATTGCCAGATGTCTGAAATGGTTGATTTTAGTTTTGACTTTATTAATTTTTTTGTTTGTTTTATACAGAGGGCAATTTCACCTACTCCTCATTCCACCATTCCAGACTGTTTAAGCATTTCTAAGTGTATCATTAACCTCTCCTAGATGTTTACTGATTTTTCATCTATTTTGTCTCTCAATGATAGAAATGTGTTAAATCTTTCACTAAAATGATAGATTTATTTCCTTTTCCTAGTTCTGTCAATTTTTGCTTTATGTTTTGAGGCTATTTTACTCACACAGCTTTATAATTGTTGGTCTTCCTGGTAAGTTGAATTTGTGCTAGGTATATAGAGATTTTCTTCTTCTCTAGTAATGCTTTTAACTTTAAAATCATCATCTATTATGAATATAGTTATGCCAGCTTTAATTTGATTATAACTTCAATAGCATATATTTTCCACTCTTTCAAGTTTTTGCATAATTAAGTCATATCTTTTCCTTACAACAGGTATCTGAATTAAAAAAATATATATTTATTCTGACAATTTTTCACTTTTAAATGTAATGTTTGGCTCATTTACATTTATTGTAGTTAAACTATGACATTTAGAGTTATCTTTATCACCTTATTTTGTGCTATTTGCACCCTTTTTAAAAAATTTCTCACCTTTCTTAATTTTCTTTTTTCTTTCAAAAAATATTTTCTTACATTTCATTAGCTTGGAGGTTATATTTATTTCTATTATTTCAGTATTTTGGTGTGCACATTTAATTTATTGTAGCCACAAGTTAATCTTTGTATTTTTCTTGCTCTGATATATCACAAGGATTGTGGAACACTTCAACTTTAATCACTAAAAGTACATGGTATTGTTATCATTTTAGATCAGCAGTGTAATTTTAACTGAATATTTTATTTTGTCTTATACAGTCAAATTTTGTTGAGGTTACCCACATAGCCACCCTTTTCTTCGTTCTTCATTAGTTTATGCTTCTCAGACATTCCACCTAGGGTTGCTTCTTCTGTCAACCTTTCTACTACTAAATACTGGTTGGTAGAAAATTGTGTTTTTGTCTGAACAAATCTTTCCTTCTACCCTTGTTGCCAAAAAAACTGTTTTGTCAAATATAGAATTCTTGATTGACAAGAATATTAATATATTGATAGTATCATTCTTGGTCATCTGGTTTCTATTATTTTTATTGAGAAAATAGCTATCAGTCCAATTTTTACCCCTTTCAAGATATTGTTTCTTTTCTCCCTGGCTGTTTTAAAGATCTTTCCCATTTTGAAGTTTCACTGATTCACTATGATGTATCTTGATGGGGATTTGTTTTTACTTGTCTTGATTAGGATTTTTGGTTTCCTGTTCCATGAGGTTGATGTCTTTTATAAATTCTTGAAAATAGTTGTTATGAACTGAATTATGTCCCTCCAGATTCTTATGTTAAAGCCCTAAACCCCGAAGTGATGGTATTTGGAGATGGGGCCTTTGGGAGGTAATTAGGCTTAGATGAAACCTGAGGGTGTGGCCCTCATGATGGGATTAGTGCCTTTATAAGAACAGACACCAAAGATGCTTTCTTTATAGCTCTCTCTGCTACGTAAGGACACAGCAAGAAAGTAGCTGTCTGAAACCCAGGAAGAGAGCTCTCACCAGAAGCTGACTTCGCTGGTTCCTTAAAGCTTGGACTTCCCAGCTTCAGAACTGTGAGAAGTAAACTTCTTTCATTTAAGCTATCCAGTCAATAGAATTTTGTTACAGTAGCCCAGGATGAACAAGACAATTCTAAATCATTATTTCTTCAAATGTTTCTTTGCTCAGAAATTTCCCCTCTCCTCTTCTATTTTTCATTTCTGTTTCACTCTGCTACTCTCTAGATTATTTTTTCCCAAATCCATCTCACAAGTCAGTAAATTTTTAGTCCCTAATCCTGTCCAATATATTATTTTAAATTTTAATTTTACTTACATTAGTTTTCAGTTCAGTATTGATTATTTTGTAAGTATAATTTACCTTTATTTTTAGTTTCTGATCTTTATTAGGTGTGCAAAAAGGTGTGCAATTCCTTTTTTAAATTTAAATATATTAGCAAATTATGTTATTTTCTCCATTCGATAGTCTCAACCTCTGTTTTCATTCATTTCTCCTCTGATTTTTATTATTTCCTTTCTTCTGATTGCTTGTGTCACCTTCTTTTTCTAAGTTCTTGAAATGGGAGCTTAGATTATTGATTCAAACTTTTCCTCTTATATAAGTTGTGCATCTAGCACCATGAGTTTTTTTTCAGCACTGCTTTAGCTGTGCACCACAGGTTGTGACATGTATTTTCACTTTCTTTTAGTTCCATGTACTTTAGAATATCAATTTAGAATTCCTCTTGGAAGCATGATTATTTATTGATAGAAACGTTATTTTTGTTTGTTTTGTTTCCAAGTATTTGCACACTTTCCTGTTATCTTTATTGACTTCTAGTTTGACTCCATTGTTGCTGGGAACATACTCTATATAACTTTTTAAACAATTATTCATATTTTTAATGCCTCAGAATATTATCTAGCTTGGTATGTATTCTACCATCATTTGTAAAGATGTTCAGTAGAGTGATTATATTTAATGTAATTATTGATATATTAAGACAAAAGTCTTACACTTTATTTTACTCTTTTTCTGTTTATTCTCTCTGGTTTTTGTTTCAGTGTTTTCTTTTTTTAATTCTTCCTTTCAATTACTTAAACATTCCTTTGGGATTCCATTTAGATTTTCATATAATGTTTTGGGGTGTACTTCCTGTGTTTTCATAGTGGTTAATGCAGGTACTATGTTATATATATATATATATATTAACATCACACTCTACTGGTGTCACCCTCTTACCATTTTAAGAATAGAGACCCTACTTCCTTCATGCCTCTTTATTCTCCTCACTTATGATATAGTTTCTTAAATATTTTTTCTACGTACATTTAGAGCAACATCAATTGATATCATAATTTTTTGCTTCAAGCATAAAACACAATTTAAAAACCTCAAGAGAAGTCAAATCTACATTTACCCATATTTTTGATTACTGTGTTCTTTCTTCCTTCTTGATATGTCCAAGGCTTCTTCTTTTATTGTTTCCTTTCTGTTTAGAGAATATCCTTTAGCCATTCTTTTCAGGTAAGTCTGTTGGTGTCAAATCTTAATTGTTCTTCACCTGAGAATTTCTTGATTTCTTCTTCATTCCTGATAGATATTTTCTATTGTTAAAGGATTCCAAAGTGTCCATTCTTTTCTTTCAGCACCTGAAAAATGTTTTTCAATTTATTTCCAGTTTTCATGGTTGCAAATTAGAAACCTACTGTCATACAGAAGTTTCTCCTTTGTAAGCAAGATGTCATTTCTCTCTTATTGCTTTTGAAATTTTTTATTTGTCTTTAGCTTTCAAAAGTTTGACGATAATGTGTTTTGATGTGAATTTCTTTGCGTACATCCTGTTTGCATTTACTCATTTTCTTGAATCTGTCCATTTATATCTGTTGTCAAATGTGGAGAGTTTCATATTATTTCTTCAAGCACATTTTCAGCTCCAACCTCTTTCTCTTCTTCTTTTGATTCCAATGATACAACCATGTTTAGAGTTTTTAATATAGTTTCATAGGTCCCTGAGGTGCTGTCAATATTTTTTGTGCTATTTTCTCTGTTTCTTTTGTTCTTTAATTTTTTAATTTCTATTGCTCTCTTCTCCACGTCACTGATATTTTCTTTTTTTCCCTGCCCCTCTATTCTACTGTCATGTTCATCTACTGAAATTTCCAGTTGGATTATTATATTTTTCAGTTTTATAATTTCTGTTTGATTCTTTTTATCTTCTATTTCTTTGATTTTCTATTTCTTGGCTGACATTTTCCTTTTTTTTTTTTTTTTTCTAATTTATTTCAAGCATGTTTGTAATTGTTCATTGAGGTAGTTTTACCATATATTTGTCAGATAATTCTAACATTTCTGCCATTTTAGTGTTTATATCTATTGATTTTTTTCCAATCAGCTCAAGATCTGGCAGGTTCTTATCATGATGAGTGATTTTCAGTTGAATCCTGGTCATTTTTGTATTATGTTATGAAACTTTGGATCTCATTTACACTTTCTGTTTTAGCTGAATTTGACACCACTCTGGCAATGGAAGAAGACTGCCATCTCATTATTAATAGGAGGAGGGAGAAGCCCAGGTTCTCCACTTGGACACCTGAGGGGAGGGTTTTCCTCATTGCTGTTGAGAAGGAGTGGGAGTTCTGGCTCTACGTGGTCTCCACTGACACTGTGTTTGGGTTGACCTCATAATTGCTGGGTAAGGATGAAGGTCCTCACTCTCCACTAGGTCTCCTCTGACACCACTCCACTGGGAATGAGTGTGGTCCTTGTTATTGCTATGGGTATAATTCTAGGGATCCACTTGGTTTCTACTGACCCTCAATGTGTGGGAGGTTGTTAGTGCCCAGCAGGAATGAAGGTCCTGGCTTTTTACTCATCCTTCTCTGATGTCACTCAAAGCAATTTGGGCATATTTTATTAAAATCTCCTAAGAGCAGAAACCTGGGCTTCCTATGTGATCTTGTGTTGTCATGGGTGCAGGTGAAACTGTAATAAGGAAGAAAAAATCTGACTCCATATTAGATCTGTTCTAATACTTTAAACTTTGCACTGTGTTTTCTCTGTTTAATCATGCTGGCTCATACCTTTTGTAAAAGAATGTTGCCTATAACCTGAATTATACAGGATAGCCTATTCTCAGGGGCTCTGAACTTTAAGAGTCCATTTATATAGAGATTAAGAGTTGCAGAACGGAAAATAACATTTATCTTGTTAGAGGTTTACAGGAACATTGTGACCTGACCTACATGGCCAGCTGTAAGAACAAAGGATTCCTACAAGAAGAAGTTTGCAACAAATAATCATTCCCCTCCCTCACCTGGCCTTTAAAAATGCTTTGCTGAAAGCCTTCAAGAAATTTAGAGCTTTTGGGGCACAAGCCACCTGTCCCCTTGCATGGCCATGCAGTAAACCTTTCTCTGCTTGAAACTCCGACATTTCAATTTGTTTGGCCTCACCCTGTGTCAGGCACAGGAATGTGTCTGGTAACAAGAGAACAGCTTTTTCTCTGGTGCTTGGCTGGAGTAGAGAAGTTATTGTCTAAGGATTTTCTGTCTTGCTGAGCTACCACTTTCCTTGTCCTTGACTAGAAAGTTCAGGCTTTTGTTGTTCCTTTATTCCCTCTTTGGCCTGTACCCATTAGTACTTCTGGGTTGCTAGTATCTTCTGCTCCAACTCTGGGATAAGCGAGGGAAAAAGAAATTTCAAGAAATTTACCACATTTCATTCCTTGGGTTGCAAGTTCCCTAGGAGGTCTGCCTTCTAATTTTCACTTTTCAGACTCTTCCTATGTTCATTTTATATATAATGTCCATAGATTTAATTGTACTCAGGAAAATAGGGAAACATATTGTCAATTTTCCTGAAATCAGAAGTTTCACATTGAGTGTTTTACATATTTTGATATTGAATTATTATTTATATCTCTTTTAAAAAATGCTTTTGTAGGTTACCATTGAGTTTGTAATATACATCTTAAATCATCACAGTCTACCTTCAAATAATATTACCACTTCATGTATAGAATAAGGATACTATTAACAATTGACTCCAATCTCCTCCATCCCTTTTCTGCCAACATTATTTTAATGTACTTTACCTTTTACATAGTATATAAACATACTAGCTATTGATAATCTTTTTACGTTAGGCAAGCTCTAAGACAATTAAAATATAAAAAAATAATATTTCATTTACCTTCATTTATGTCACTTAGAACACTCTTCCATTTCTTTTTGTAGATGAAATTTTCTCTATGGTGTCATAGCCTTTCTTCCTGGACAACTTCTTCAATATTTCTTAGACAGCAGGGATGCTGGCAATGAATATTTTCTGTTTTTGTTTGCCTGAAAAAAATAGTATTTATCTTTTATATTTTAAAGATATTTTTGCTGGTGGAGAAGATTTCACCCCCTGCCTCCATTTTTGGAATTTAAAGACATTACTCCACTGTCTTCTGATTTTCATTATAATTTTTAACAAAAGTTATAAATAATTTTATTTGTAATCCTTATCTTTGTTCCTCCATATATGTGTATTTTGCCTCTGATTACCTTCCAGTTTTTAAATTTATTTTAGTCTTCAAGAGTTTTATTAGGATATATATATATATAGGGGTATGTGTGTGTGTATGTGTGTGTGTGTGTGTGTGCGTGCGCATGTGTCTGGGTGGCTTGGAGGAAGATTTATTTTGTTTAGTCTTATGTAAGATTTTTGGATCTATTGTTTGGTATCTTCCTCTCTGTTACAATGTTTTTATGTCTACCATTTATATTTTATGTTTTGTTATAGTTTCTATCTTTCTGCTGAAATCCCTCACCTGTTCATTCATATTATACACCTTTTCCACTAGAGCCTTTAACATCTTAATAATAGTTATTTATATTTCCCATCTGAATATTTTAATATCAGTGTTATATTTGAATCTTACTCTGTTGATGATTTTGTCCTTTGACAGTGTTTTGATTTTTCCCTATTCATTTGCATGTTTCATAATTTTTGGTTAAAAGAGATATAACTTTGTAATGCAGAGGATACTGAGTAAAATCTTATTTATTCTTGAAAATGGGCTTTACTCTTCTTATCCTCTATACGGAGGATTGAGTAAATAGAGTTAAAAGTTGAGCTGAGTTTGAGGGTTTTTTTTATTATGTTATGATGTGTTCAAGAAGGTTGTGATTTTGTTGTTTTTGTTGTAAGGGTGGGAGTGATGGTCATTCCAACTTTCCATATCCTAAGCCAAAGTTGAAAGTTACAGAGACATTTTATAGTAAATTGTGCAGTGACATGTAGCTCTAAAATATAAAGGTATACTCTAGCCAAGATTTGGAAACTAAGTGACTAAATATGAGGATAAAGATAATTCAGCCCCTAGTGTCTGAAATGTTATGTGAAGTTTAATGTATATGGAATAGTATGCTTTAGATCATCCCAGAGTAACTACATTAATCTCTCAGTATTAAGTGAACACTCCATATATCAAAGCGGTAAGCCAGGGCTTCCCTGGTGGATCAGTGGTTAAGAACCCACCTGTCAATGCAGGGAACACAGTTCGAGCCCAAATGCTGTGGAGCAACTAAGGCCATGCCTCACAACTACTGAGCCTGTGCTCTAGAGCCACTGACCCACAATTATAGAGCCCATGGGTCACAGCTACTGAAGCCCGGATGCCTGGAGCCCATTCTCCACAATAAGAGAAGTCACCACAATGAGAAGCCCACACACCACAAGGAAGAGTAGCCCCTGCTCACTGCAACTAGAGAAAAAAAGCCTGTGCACAGCAATGAAGACCCAACACAGCCAATAAATAAATAAATTAATTTTTTTAAAAAGCTCTAAGACAGTCCCAGAAAAGGAAACTTACACAATACAAGGTATCTAAAGCTCTTCCAATGTCTTTCTGAAGAGCAGGAAGAGAGGAATCAAAAAGGTGTTGGCAAGCATTGGAAGAAGAAGCTGTCTCTAACTGCTAGCTAAATTCCTGAAATAAAATGAAATATGTGTAAGTTATGTACGATGGTAAAAGAACTTGCCAGAATCTTCTCTACTTGGCATCTCTCATTTACAACTCTCCCTTACAAAATGCTTCCCTAAACTTCAGCGATCATTGTATGCATAGACACAAGTAGAAAAACCATTTTTGATTTACTTTCATAACCCCAGGTATTTTAGGATATCTTCTAACAGAAGCACTGTTTCTTCTAGCAAAAGAGATATAGTGAAATTATATCCTCATATATTTCCAAAATAAGTGAATTTTATAAAAGGAGGTTAAAATGAGTTACATTTCCAATAAAACACTGACCAACCCCATATTTTAAATAATAGTAAACATTATAAATATTTTCTTTCAAAACCATCCTGCACATCTCCTTGAAAAATTCTTGGCCTCAGAGTTATCTAGATATTATTACAAGAAAACAGAAAAGAAAGAGTGGGAGAAGATTGCTAAAACCTTTACTTTCTTTTTGCTTTAACTTTGAGAGAAGTGGCTATTTTTATCTTGCTGATTTATTTATGAGACATAAGAAAGAAGCCTGTAGTGGAACATTCTTCTGAACTGGATATGAGCATCAAGGAAAACCAAAAGGGATGCTTTGGTTAAAATAAAATCCGACCCTACTAGTGCCCTGATTGTGAATCATGGCTTTTGTGACTGATGTTGTTGTTTGAAATGATTTCCTTTCTTGATTAGCTTTCATTCTCACCTGTTCTATACTGCCTAGTCCCTGCTGAGCTGACCCTGAGAATAAAGGTGTTTTTGTGAAATTTTCAATTCTGTTCCCTGCCACTTAGAGTTCAAAGTTGGTCTGAACTCCATGAGCTTTCTTGATTCACATGCAACTTTTGGGCCTTTGAATTTTGCCCAGTAAGAAAAGAACAAGGTTGTAGCCAGTATTAGATGAAAATCCTAGGATAATTGTGAGATCTTGCAAAACCCATTGTATACAGCATATGTCATAAATGCAACAGGGAGAACCCCGTATGATATCCATGACCCCTGAACATTGCCCCTTCCACAGTCCAGGATGTATTAAAGAAAAAGATATCTCCTATTTACATGATTTTGCTGGTTGGTTCTTTATATGTCTAAGTAGTCTGAACCTGAATAGATTAATTTCTTATTTAGTAAAGCACCTCAGTGAGTTTCAAGATACACAGATAATGGTCTTGTCTAGAAGAGGAAGAGAACTGTTCTACTAAATAGGTTAACAAGGATATTCAGCTCTTTAACACCTGGTGGAAGAGGATAGAGGAAATCTAATAATATGGTGAGAGGCTGGGCCTGGGAAGTAAATATATGAAGATGTCCAAAATACCTTTATGAAGAGAGAGGTCCAGTATTAAATCTGTTTTTTTTTTCCTTATCATGTACTGTTACACAATTCCCCCACCCCATTACCCCTAAATCCTCAATAATTATATTTTATTTATTTTTAATTAATTTATGTATGTATATATGTATTTATTTTATTGGCTACATTGGGTCTTCATTGCTGCACATGGGCTTCTATAGTTGTAATGAGCAGGGGCTACTCTTCACTGTGGTGTGTGGGCTCCTCATTGTGGTGGTCTCTCTTGTTGCAGAGGATGGGCTCTAGGCATGTGGGCTTCAGTAGTTGTGGCACATGGGCTCAATAGTTGTGGATCACGGGCTCTAGAGCTCAGGCTCAATAGTTGTGGCACATGGTCTTAGTTGCTCCACAGCATGTGGTATCTTCCTGGGGCAGGGCTCAAACCCATGTCCCCTGCATTGGCAGGTGGATTCTTAACCACTGCACCACCTAGGAAATCCCTCAATCATTATCTTTTATACAGTTATTTGTTGTAATACTTGATGTTAGACTGGAGCGGATGAAGGAAAGAGAGACCACACTAATGGAAGAATAAAGCACAATGATGAGAGACACTATAAGCAGGAGCTCAGTAAACAGGCAGACACCAGACATATGGGGTTCTGCTTCAGCCTGTGGTTTTCTTCTTTGACAGACAGCAACAACAACAACAAAAAAGAGACCATTGGATAATCTGATGTTCATGCTCAGAATCACATAGCATCTCAATTCTCTTACAACAGTTAAGGGCAGTAAAAATGGAAAGAATTATTAATAGCCGGACCCTAACAGTTATTGTTAATTCAAATATCTTCTAAAATATTTGGAACCTAAATGAAAGGTGAGAAAAAAGATAACATATCTAGGGATTAAGTGGGTCAAATTAGAAATTTGCTGGGTAAACAAGGCAGCATGTAGTTTTCATATGCTCAAATTTTACTGATTTACAATTGTGGTAGATATTGTGGTCACCAGTATTTCCGGTTGTCTTCCTCACAGGAACAAATGGAGATTGTAATGTCCCATCTTCTTGATGCTGATCTTATCTAAATAATTTGGCAAACAAAATTTTAAAAGCAAAATGTCTAAATTCATGTATAGGCATTCTCGTTCCCTGTTTCCATGAGCCAGGAAGTAAATGTTTATAAGGAAGTAAAATTTTCATTCTTATGAAGGTCTGGTAACCTGGAAAATTGTCTGAATTCTTAGCATACTTTACATAGGCAAGGAATCAATCTTTATTGCTTTAAGCCACTACTATTTTGAGGTTGATACCAGGGCAAAATCTTCACTAATACCATCACATCCACTTACGTTAGGCTTGTTTTCAGAGATGTCTTAAGGTTGTTGTATAATGCACTTAACTTATCTTCGGGTTTGAAGAACTTCTTTCTTGAACATTTGGAAGACTTGTTTGAGGATTCTATTATTTGTAGAGGATATCACTTACATATGTTTAACCTTCCTCCCCAAACATCAAGCCATGAGCATCATCTAAGGCATAGGTCAATTCTTAAATCAATGGTCTCTCAGTGTAAGTGTGTTGCACTTGAGGTATGTCCTTTGAGGTATGTCTCAAGTGATCTATTATTAATTACTATTAAATGCATAAATTCATGAATAGAGTAACATTTGGGAAACTAAGTTGGATTCCAGTTTACCGAATAAAGGAAATTGTCCATCTTACATTCTAATATTGAGTTAAGGTGAAAGGTGTGAAAATGAAGTTAATTCAAAGAGCTAACCTTGCTCTATCTATTGGACCACATTGCACATATGACTGTCATCTTGTGTGTGTCATGATAAAAACAAATGTGGACATGTTCTGTCACTGGTTGTGGAATATCAGAGGTGGAAGAGACTTGCATAATTTAGTTACTGATTTTATATTGTTTTCTCAACTGTGTTTTTGTAGTCACTTAAAGGCCAAGAAGAGGCAAAATTAAATTTCTGCTGTGCAAGTATCAAACTCCCTTTCTCCACTTCATATATTTTCACTTTTGTTGACATATAGGTCATCCGCATAAACTTTAACCTGAGAAAATAATTTTACCGTTGAGGGGAAAAACTTGACAAAACAATAAAAACTCCCCATAGGTCAACACTTTTTTTAATGAATAAACAAGTTCAAAAAAAGTGAAAGAATTTGCTTAAACATAGAAAGTAAATTTTACAACTTGGACTTAAATAATTTGCTAAAACACTATTCAGTATTCTTTTAACCAAATAATATTTAGTTCAGTAACAGATAGCAAACCCATTTTGCCAATTTTTTTTTGTTTCTCTTCTTTTGCTATGGATTTATCAAAACCAGGCTATTTATAACCAGGATTATTAGATAAAAAAGCTTTCTTTTAAAATAAGTACTCTCTCCTTGTAGTTTCAGTTAAAGGAAAGCTTAATTATTCTTTTCTGACCTCTGGCCAAATAAATTTCAGGAAACATTTAGAGGCAATGCAATGGAGTAGAAAGAACCAGGGCTTTGGATTTCACCGACATGAGTAAATATTGACTCCCCAGCTTCCCAGCCTAGCCACCTACCTTGTTAATTAAGATTTTTCAGAATGATTTTTTTCTCATCTGAAAAGTGAGGAGAATAATATCTATGGCACACATGTGGATTGAAGATGAGTCATGCAGATCATCTAGCAGAGTGCCTTGGACACAGTAGACATCTTGCAAATACCAAAATTGCTCCTCTTGACATTTACCTTTGAAGATATCAACCAATAAATATATCACTACTTATTCAAAGACAGAGTAGCATAGTGGTCAAGAGAAGTGGGTATAGGGCCAGCCTGCTGGGGTCCGAATATGGCTTAAATATTTGCTTACCATCAGACCTTGGTCAAATTACTTAATTTCACCATGCTTTATAGTTTCTTCACCTGTAAAACAGGAAAAATAAATATATCTACTGCCTATAGTGTTATGACAATTATGTCAATGTGTGGATTGATTTAGATACTTTTCAGAAGGTTCATTTTAAAACTTTTACAAAAATATCTGACTCATTAATTAGTCAATAAATTATGTGTTTTGTAGTTGCGGTTGTTAAACATTCACAATGTATACAGCCCTACACTGAGATGTGATGTGATATGAAATAGTCAGATATACTTAACCAATTAGTAATATCCAAACAATTTTATAGAAAATGTACAAATTTCTTATAATGATAGACTGCTTTAAAGCAACTTTGATACCTTGAAAATACTTTGTTGAATAGCTGGCATTTTTTTAATCTAGTGATTATAATAAACATATTACCATCCTAATTTTAAGTTTATGGCTGATATAAATGCAATAAAACTGGTTTTCTTTTAAAATATTTTTTATTCAAGGTTCTAATGAATTCAATGTCTGCATGAGTCCAAATTTACCTAAATTAGCCTTGCTTGGCAATTTTCTATAATTCAATAGACCCTTCACTGCAGAAAGAAACCCCAATTATTGAAGTTATAGTGTGACCAAACACACAAATACACCCAAGAGATGAGGATTTGCCAGTGTGTTATCCATTCAGGTAAAATGATTTTGGGTTCCAGTCCAGTAAAATTCTGCTTGAAGCACAACTGTGTTGCCAATGTTCTCTCATATGATGAAAAATGAGTATCCCAGCCAACTCTGGTCTGAAAACTAAATTAGAAATGAACTTTGAAGAAGAAAATTCCTCAGTTTCACTTCTATAGAAAAATAAGATCTTAAAATGAATTAGAGCCTAGGAAACAAATATTGATAAGGACCTTTTATCTATACAACCAAGTACTGTTAAAAACATTCATTCATCTGAGTTTAATATATGATGCTAGTACTTTCAACCTAAAGGCCAGTTTTATCTTTGATTTCTTGAAAATTATCATTGGAAGCAGTGATGGCATCCAATTATGGAGATGCCTTCCAACAGAGTGCTAACAACCCCCACAGGCAACCCTGATTTTGCCAAACTCATGTAACATTTTATCATAAAATATCTGTTTGCTTTAGAATTTTTATTAATGAATAATGGAAAGAACAACCCACATTTAGAGTTTGATCTGTTTCCAGGTGTTAACTTTCTGTTGGAATCAGTGAAATTAAACAGGCAGGAAGAAAGGGAGGAAGAGTTTAAAAAAAAAAAACTCATTAGAGTAAATGGTAAACATAGAAAAAATGCATGAAAGTGAATTGTCAAGTAAGAGATGGTAAGGGTTAGCAAAGGACAGAGACATAATTAATTTAACCTGCAGCATATTCCTCATGAAAATTTAGTCATAAACAGGAATACACCCATATTCTGATTATTATTGATGCCAGATAAAGATGTCTTCTCGTATAAAGTATCCTTGCTTTATACAAGAAGACTTTCAATAGCTCAACGTTCTACTCCAAAGGAGGAGGGGGGGAAATAGACAAAAAGGCTATTCCTCACAGGATCAGAGAAATGCAATCTGGCAGAAATTTCATGTATAAACTGTTTGGTATCATTCAGTTGATATCAGGCAAGAGAACAAAGAGTAAATTGCCTTCCAAGTATCCCAAACATTGGGCAACAGACCTGGATACTGAGGCCTTGAAGAAATCAGCATTTGGGGAGAAATATTAATGGCTAACAAATCGTGAGTACTTACTTTGACCATGCACTGTACTTGATACTTGATTTGTAATACAGGGGAAAATTTGTGCTTTGATGGAAAACTATGCATTATCTAGAACACATTGTTTAGTTTTCTGGTTCTGATCTTATGGCAGCTATTTTACAACTCTCTAAGTTTTGGATAGCTGATAGCAATGAAAAATATTTTCTGCACACAGACAATTTTTTGCAGCAGAAGTTCAACTGACTTCTTTAAGGTGTGAAGAGATAGTTTGACTTCCATTTTTATATTTATTTCATTATTCTAGATCTATAAATATTTCTCTTCTTTTAATTCTTCTATAAATTGGTTGTAAAATCTTACCTGTTGACTTATTTAAGCAATAAATTAAATAATACCTTTAACAGTTGTTAATTTTTTATCTACATGGGACTCATTTCTTTGTGTGTGTGAAAATTAGCCTGAGATCAAAGAAAACTTAGATATACACTTTTCCAACCACATCACCCTATAGGTAAGTTGCCTAAGTCCCAAAGTGATTACATTGATTTCGGGTGGCCTTGGCCCACAGCAACTTGAAGTGGGGTTTCAGCTCCCAGTCAGTGATTGAGGTCGGGTACCAGAGGTGAGAGCACTGAATCCTAGTCACTAGACAAGTGGTCAGTGACAAGGCCCTGGCCCTACAGCTTTGCAGAAAAGAATTCCCACAAAGACGGAAGGTAGTGAAACAAGTAAATTATTTGTTAAGGAAAAAAAGAGCAGGATACATATGGATACACACACAGGCAGACTCAGAGGGAGAGTCGCGCCCTCGTGGTAGCTTGAATCACTTTTATGGGGCATTCCTTCTGTGTTTCCTTTGACCAATCACTTTGATTTGCCTGGCTCAGAGTTCATATGTGGTGTGTCTCAGGATTTCCCCACGTGTGCATGCACATCTCTTAGCCAAGATGGATTCCACTGAAGAGGCCAATGGGTAGGTTTGGCCACTTGGCATCACTCCCCTTTTGATCTCTAAGGAGGCTTTCTGTGCATGTGTGGTCAGAGGAGGTCTGCTGACTTTGAGAATGAGGAGTATGTGGTCTTTTATCTTCTATCTGGGCAGGGACCAGCCTCCTCTCCCAATTGTCTTGTTATTTCTGTCTCAGAGTATCAGTCCACAGGGAATGAACTCAGACCATTTGCCCTGGGGGCCCATCTGTCTCCTGCCTCAAGATGACTCTTGTGAAGTTGCATGGCTAGATATTAGCAGAGCTAATATCAGAACCAAGTCCTTTCCCCATGCTGATTCTCTATCCTACTCAAAGTTACCTTTTTCTTTTTTTACTTAAGACTTTATGTTTTTAGAGAAGTTTCAAGTTCCCAGCAAATTGAAGGGAATGTTTTTAAAAATACATGAATTATATAAAAATATTTCTCATATAGCTCCTGCCCCTGCACACATACATAGCCTACTCCATTATCAACATCCCCCACCAGAGTGGTACATTTGTTGCAACTGATGAGCCCATATTTACACATCATCACCCCAAGTCCATAGTTTACATTAGGACTCACTCCTTGTGCTGTATATTCCATGGGTTGAGACAAATGTATAATGAGGTATATCCATCATTAGGGTGTCATACAGAGTACTTTCAGTGTCTTCAATATCTTCTGTGCTCTGCCTAGTCATACGCACCCCCTCACACACACATACATACATACGGCCACTAGCAACCACTGATCTTTTCACTGTCTCCATATTATTGCTTTTCCCTGAATGCTATACAGTTGGAATGATACAGTATGTAGCCTTTCCAGATTGGCTTCTTGAATTTGTTTTTTAATTAGCTTTTTAAAGGCAGGACAGTTTATAGTCCAGAGAATGGGCAGATAATAAAAAAAATTCCTAGCAACTGTAGACTGGTGTGTCTAGGAGCACAGTATTTTAAGAGAGAAAGAAACTTCCCTAGCCATTTTTTCATGTCTGAAATAAATCTTTCAAGGTGATACCTAATTCACTTATGTGTAACCTTAGCTCTGTGTGTAGAGTAGAGAAAGTGGCAAGACCTGAGAATTAACTGACAGTTTGGGAATCACTGGGAGCTAATAATTATGCTGGCTTCTCCTCCTGATTCCAAAGTGCAAACATGCTTTAAACAGATTGCCAGTTCCCCCAGGGAAGAGAGAAGGAAATGGCTGGATTAAAGTCAGAAAGCAGGGAGCCAAAAAAGTCTAGTATTCATTACCACCCCCATCAATGAATATTTATCAAGCTCCCACAGAGAACCTAGTATCAAGGCTCAGGAATTCAGAGAAGTAAATACAATTTAGAGCAGTAAAATTTCTTCCTATCCAAGACTGCCACATGGCAGTGGGGAAGAACCTGGATGCCAAAGGAAGGGAGAAGAGAGAGCCAAGATAAAGCAGACTCTCTTTTCTTCAACTTTCAGAAAAAATTAAATCCTGTACCATTGTGGGGTTAATTTCTCATTTTTGCTTAATTACCTGACACTAAAATTACAGTCTGTTTTTTTTTCTTTAATATTCATATTCACTACAGCTACCTTACTGTCTTTTTTGAAACTTTCAAGCAACTTCAAACTCTCAGGTTTGGTGGTATTTTGACCTGTAATGTGAAGAGTAACAAAATTGTTGTATTGGTAGATATTCCTGATAAGAGATTCCTTTATGGAGGCTTAACTTTCCAAGAAATGGCACTTCATAAGAAGGTTTTCATGCCTAAATAAGATGGGGTAAGTTTGTAAAAGGGTGTCATTTTGAATCTTACCTGCAAATTCTATCTTTGAATTATAAGACGGTGTGACTTCTAGTACTATAATTTGAAAGCATCATTGGTTTACTTTTGTATGGGCAACCATGATTATGAATGCCTATATGGCACTCATGATAAGAGTATCCAATTATTTCATAAAATAGGCTCTGTGACTCCTCCTCCAGAGGTACCTAATATAACAAGGTCAACTCAGCTCATGCTGATGCTGGAAAATGCTGGCACTGCTGTGTCCTTCTTGTGCACAAACAAGGTGGATCTCATGCTCTCTGAATTGCCCAGGTTTCTCCCCTCATCCATCATGCCAATCTCCTGTCACCAGCCTCAGCTGATGGAGTGGGACAGCTGATAGCCTCCATCTCCCCTGGGCCAGACATCGTTCCTAGGAGAAAGGGATGTAACACTGAAATGTACTGTGTTATTACTCAATCCTGGCAAACTTGTGTTCTAAATGGAAGAACACACTCAATTTGAGGAGAAAGAACTTGTTTTTGGTTTCATGTATGGAACTAGGAAACTAGAATTAAAACATACTTCACAAGGTCATTTTCTATGGGAACTCTCCCCCAGAATGAAACTTGTGTACTTGGAGAATCTCTTAAATATCAGAAGTGAGTGAGCAAAGAACATACTGTTACTGTGTGGTCCATACCTCATTTCCATTCTCTCTACCCTTTGTGTTTGCTCTAAGTCTGTCTCCATCCTCCATTCTTTCTCTACACCAGGGTTTATCCACCTTGGAACCACTGATAATTAGAACCAGATAGCTGTTCAGTGTTTATTAAAAGATGTTTAACAGCATCCCTGCCTTCTATCCACAAGAAGGTAGTTGAATATCCCAAGGTTGTGACAGCCAACCTAAAGCTGTCTCCATATGTTTCCAAATTTCCCCTGGGGTCAAAAATCTCTCCTAGAAGAGAATCACTAACCTGAATGTCTTCCAACTCTGCCATTACCAGCAGTGTGATCACAGCCATATAACTTCAACTCTCTGGACAACAGTTTTAACATTTTAATATTTGTCAAATTTTCTACGTCATCCCTCTTCCCAGAACTTAAGGTTTCCAGTGACCCCAGTGAAGATTTTCTTCTATACCTTTATAGCGTCTACACGTCACACATTTTGCCTACATTCTAACCAAAGTTGAATTTTCTTTCCCATTGACATGATTTTGCCTCCTCCTCTCAAAATTGCAGTAATATGTATTGCATAGACACTCACTGAATTTTGGATAATAAATGAATGAATTAAATTATAAAATGCTGAACAAATTGTTGGATTAATGAAAGAATACAGCAATAATTTTCATGGCATGAGATTCCTCCACGTGACTGAAGTATTGTTCACTCTATAAAAGCAATTTTTCCTCAAACTGCTTCTGTTACTTACATAAGAGATTAATTGAATGAAATAATTTTTAAATTATGACCTCAGTTTTTCCTACAATGTTCTCTCCAAATATCAAGGCAAACTTATTCCTGATTATAGGAGATGTCACCTAACTTTCACTCTCACATATACCTATGACATATGATTCCCAGGCCACTACAGCCTGAGTATATAATAAAGAATTTGGATCAAATAATAATAGAAGCAAAAAAATCATTTTGTTAAATTCTCATTATTGAAAACACTGAAATGATTGCTTAAAAAGTGCCATTTCTCTCTGATTCATCAAATTATTACCCCTGTCCGGCATTATACACTGTGATTCTTCTCCCTTTTCTGCCTATCCCTAGGGTTAAATTTTTCTTTCCCTACAAAATATATTTTTGAATAGTTTATGGAGAAGCAATTGGTTCTGTCAGGGCTTTTTAGCTCTGGCAGCAAGCATCATTTCCAGGCTTCCACAGCTGTCTGTCCCATACAATTCACTAAGCTTTTATATAACTGTATTATCAGCTGATACATCATTTAAGCCAGAGAGACATCACACATTTTAGTGAATACACTGTTTAACAAATAAAACTTTTCTTTACATGAATCAAATATAGGCTAGAATGATATATACTTGAATTCTTCTTTCTACCTTGGGAACTTACAGTTTTAACATTTTAAGCTCTAATAAGATTAAAAGTTGAATAATCAGATCCTACTCTGAGGGTCTTAAAATTCAGAGACTTGGATACCCATGAATAAACAAGTAGAACTTCTCAATTATGTAAAAAGCCACATATAACAAAAAGAATGGGCTCTCTTCTTAGGGGAAGAAAGATTAGTATATCTTGACTAAGAGGAATGCTAAGGGCAACAAGATCCATGCTTAGATGGACATGAGAACAGCATCCACAGACAGAGGGTGGACTTGCTTAGCCAGGTCCTTTGCTTCATGACTTATGGTGCAAGGTCAGTGGAGGAGAGATTGCTTTGAGAGACTTGATGAACCACTGCCACCACAGAAGACCTTGCTTACAGGAAATATGTCAACTACCTGTTCCTTCTCAGACAATACGGTTATCATCACCATTATTATATTATTAGAGTATGTTAATGGTTTGAAGCACGAAAACATAGTATTGTTGAAATATAACTTGTGGGTGATATAATGCGTCACGTTTTATACTCAAGGAGGGTTCAGTGGAGGAAAGTGACCCATAAACCACCTGTCCAGTAATGTACTGTCTTTTAAAAAAGAATAGTGTTAATCTCACATCAACTTGGCAAAAAGATTGATGAAGGTCACAATGCAGAGTTCTGACACTGTGCAGTCAAAGTCTATTAATCATTCAAAAATTTTCCTAATTTCCTTTATGAGCCAAAGGACAAGAAAGACACTATTAAAACACAAGCCAGGAGGAAGAAAGATGGTGGTGAAGTAGAAGGATGTGAAATGCATCCCTCTCCACAGATGCACCAGGAATACATCAAAGACTCAATAATTCCCACAGAAAACCAGCTGAACACCAGCAGACAATGTCAGACACCAGAAAGAACTGCAAAGATCCCAACATAACTGGGTAGGACAGAGGGAAGAAAAAAAAGGAGAAAGAGGAGGAGAAGAAAGGAAAGGGATGGGTCCCACACCCTGGGGCAGGGGGATCTGAAACAGAGGGGAGATTGCTGAATTCAGGAAAATGTCCCTTATCTGACAGGGAAACCCCTTCTCCAAGGGGGAATTTCCCTGGGTCAGAAGCAAGGCATTTGGGACTGTTCAAAGAGGGTGAAGTGGCTGATCTGTGGCAAATGAGAAAGAGTGAGAAACACACAGAGGGTCCGCACCATGGCTCAGTGTGTCCAAACTGAGATGTGGGTTCACAGCTGAACAGTGGGTCTGGGAGCTAGAACATGAGAACCGGAGAACTGGTTCAGGGTGAGAAACATTGTTAGCAGTAGGGAGACAGACTGAGAGGACAGGAGGGAAGAAATCCACAGCGGTGAATGCCTACCACGGAAAGCTGGGTGGGCATGGTGTTGGCTCTATACTGCTGACTCACAAGCAGGGGGGAGCAGTCGTGGGTGTAGCCTCTCTCTTGGTGCCTGTGAGGGACAAAGGATGGACCCCTCTGGGCCTGGATAACACAGTCAGAGATAACAAAAGCCCCCAGGTGGGGCTGGCCTAGAGTGGCTGCAGCAGAGAGCCAAAAGTCTGCAGAGTGGCACAGCTCTGGAGACATTTTGTTTACACCTGAGACATCAGCATCCTTTTGCAGCAGGCATCACCAAGGCCACCTGAGCCACCATGACACAGGCAGGGTGCCCCAGCAGAGTTGTAGCAGGGGGAGGAGCCATGGTTGTAGTCTCTCTCTCTGCCTGAGCCTCTAGTGTCCCTCTGCAACAGGCACCACCCAAGCCATGTGAGCCAGTGTGATCCAGGTAGGGTGCCACTGCTCACTCACTCCCAGGGGAAGGAGACACTATTGTACGCTCTCTATTCACACATACCAGTGCTTACAGATGAACAATAGAGGAAGCTCTGCTGGTCACAGAGTAATACAAATAGCCCAAGGTGGGTAGAAGGACACTTACAGCTGAGACCCCAAGGAAAGATAAAGATTAGTATTAATTCTATTGATCTGGTCCGTTCTGGAGTCAGTTCTAGCTTATCTCTTTTCTTTTTTTTTTAATTGATTACGATCTTAGTCCTAAGTGATCTACACATTTTATAGCATATTTTATTCTATTTTTAGCCTTTTTATATATTTCTATTTCTAGCTAACTTTTTTGTAGTGTTGACTGTATCTCTCTTACATTCTTTTCATCTCTATCTTTTATACATTTCTATTTTTTTCTTTTTATTTTCACATTTCCAGCCATACTACACTCTTCTGTTGCCCTGTCTTCTATCCTTTTTTAGTTTCTTTTATCTTAATATACTTATAATCAATATTATCACTCAGCTCTGTTTCCTTGCTTTATTCTCCAGATGATGCACTGTTTTGGTTTCTACTATTCGGTTTGGTCTTTATCTTAGTTCTAAGTATAATTTTCTGATTTCATTCTGAGAATCTTCAATCTGTCTGCTGGTACTCTTGCTCTTTATTATATTTGAAACTAGCTTTCAAAATCTCCCTGGATTTGTGTTTGTGTGTGTATGTGTGTATGTGTATGTGTTTTGTTTTGTTTTGGTTTTGGTTTTGGTTTTCTGTTGGTTTTCTCTTTGATTGTCTGATTGCATACTGGGGTTCTTCTGTCAGGCCTTTCTAGTGCCTTATATTCTGTTGGATTCAGTATTTGCATGTCTTATACATGTATGTATTTCCTTGACTTAGTATTTATTTGACTCAACACTCTGCCATTAGTCTGGGGCTTTGACAATCTTCTTTAAACCACTTTATTGCTGGGACAAGCAACCTCTGAAGTCTGGACTACTTCATCAGAAGTCAATTAGGAGGCTCTGGAGAGGGAGCGTTGAATCCAGGATGCTAAACTACGAGGGAGTCCTCAGATACAGGGAAGATTAACTGCAGAGAACTGTCACTGAGCCCTGTATCAGAGTCTAAGTCCTGCATTGGTCCAACTGTCTGAAACTGCAAGGGTGGGACACCTCACACCAAACTACAAACAAGACAGGAACACAAACCCACCCATCAGCACACAGACAACCTAAAGCAATATTAACCTCACAGACACCCTAAAATACACCACTGACATGGCCCTGCTCATCAGAGAGAAAGAAACAGAGCCACATACCAGAAAGCAGACACCAGACCCCCCCACCAGGAAGCCAGCTCAAGACTCTGGACAAACCCCACCACAGGGGGCCAGAGGGCAGAAACAAGAGGAATTACCACTAGGCAGCATAGGGAAAGGAGACAGCAAATCCTATAAATTAGAAAAAATGAGAAAACAAACAAACACCATGCAGGAAAAGGAGCAGGAAGAAAACCCACAAGATCAAATAAATGGAGAAGAAATAGGAAAATTGCCTGAAAAAGAATTTGGAATAATGATAGTAAAGATGATCCAAAATCATGACAACAAAATAGAGAAAATACAAGAAACAGTTAATAAGGAATTAGAAGAACTAAAGAGCAAACAAACAGTAATGGACAACAAAATAACTGAAGTTAAAAATATTCCAGTTGCTATAAACAGCAGAATAACTGATGCATAAGAACTAACAAGTGAGTTCAAAGATAGAATGAGGAAAATAACTGCCACAGAGCAGGAAAAGTAAAAACAAATAAAAAGAATGGAAGACAGTCTCAGAGACCTTGGTGACAACATTAAGCACACCAACATTTGAATCATAGGCATCCCAGAAGAAGAGGAAAAATTGAAAGTGTCTGAGAAAATATTTGAAGAGGTTATAGAGGAAAACTTCCCCAACATGGAAAAGGAAATAGTTAATCAAGTCCAAGGAGTGCAGAGAGTCCCATACAGAATAAACCCAAGGAGAAATACGCCAAGGCACATATTAATCAAACTAATGAAAATTAAATACAAAGAAAAAATATTAAAGAGCAACAAGAAGAAAACAACAAATAACATATAAGGGAAAACCCATAAGGATAACAGCTGATCTTTCTGCAGAAAGTCTGCAGGCTAGAAGTTAATGGCAGGATATCCTGAAAGTCCTGAAAGAGAAAAACCTACAGCCAAGAATACTCTACCCATCAAGAATCTCATTCAGATTTGATGGAGAAATCAAAGCCTTTCCAGACAAGCAAAAGTTATGAGAAATCAGCACCACCAAACCAGCCTTACAACAATTGCTTAAGGAACTTTTCTAAGCAGGAAACACAAGAGAAGGAAAAAACCTACCAAAAAAGAAGCCAAAACAATTAAGAAAATGGTAATAGGAATAAAAATGTCAATAATCACCTTAAATGTAAATGGATTAAATGCTCCAACCAAAAGACACAGACTGGCTGGATGGATATAAAAACAAAATCTGTCTATATGCTGCCTACAAGAAACCCACTTCAGACCAAAGAACACATGTAGACTGAAAGTAAAGGGATGGAAAAAGATATTCCATGCAAATGGAAGTCAAAAGAAAGCTGGAGTAGCAATACTCATATCAGACAAATTAAACTTTAAAGTAAAGACTATTACAAGAGACAAGGAAGGACACTACATAATGATCAAGGGATCAATCCAAGAAGAAGATATAACAATTGTACATATCTTTGGACACAACATAGAAGCACCTCAATAGATAAAGCAAATGCTAACAGCCATAAAAGGGGAAATCAACAGTAACACAATAATAGTAGGAGACTTTAACACCCCACTTACACCAATGGACAGATCATCCAAAAAGAAAATAAATAAAGACACACAAGCTTTAAATGATACAGTAGACCGTCTTGACTTAATTGATATTTATAGGACATTCCATCCAAAAACTACAGAATACACTTTCTTCTCAAGTGCACATGGAACATTTTCCAGGATAGATCACATCTTGGGTCACAAATCAAGCCTCGGTAAATTCAAGAAAATTGAAATCATATCAATCATTTTCTCTGACCACAACACCATAAGACTAGATATCAATTACAGGAAAAAAAAAAAAAACTGTAAAAATTACAAACACAGGGAGGCTAAACAATACACTATTAAACAACCAAGAAATCCATAAAGAAATCAAAGAGGAAATCAAAAAATATCTAGAAACAAACAACAATGAAAACACAACAACCCAAAACCTGTGGAATGCTGCAAAATCAGTTCTAAGAAGGAAGTTTACAGCAATAGAGTCCTACCTCCAGAAACAAGAAAAATATCGAATAAACAAGCTAACCTTACACCTAAAACAATTAGATGAAGAACCAAAAAACCCCAAAGTGAGCAGAAGGAAAGAAATCATAAAGATCAGGAGAGAAGATGCAAATCAACAGAATTAGAAATGAAAAAGGAGAAGTAACAAGTGATACTGCAGAAATACAAAAGATCATGAGAGATTACTACAAGCAACTATATGCCAGTAAATTGGTTAACTTAAAAGAAGTAGGTAAATTCTTAGAAAAGTACAATCTTCCAAGACTGAACCAGGAAGAAATAGAATGTATGAACAGACCAATCACAAGTATGAAAATTGAGACTGTGATTAAAAATGTCTCAACAAACAAAAGCCCAGGGCCAGATGGGTTCACAGGTGAATTCTATCAAACACTTAGACAAGAGCTAACACCTATCCTTCTCAAACTCTTCCTAAATATAGCAGAAAGAGCAACACTCCGAAACTCAATCTACGAGGCCACCATCACCCTAATACTAAAACCAGGCAAAGATGTCACAAAAAATAGAAAATTACAGGCCAATATCACTGATGAATATAGATGCAAAAATCCTCAACAAAACACTAGCTAACAGAATCCAACAGCACATTATAAAGACCATACACCATGATCAAGTGGAGCTTATCCCTGGGATGCAAGGTTTCTTCAGTATATGCAAAACAATCAATGTGATACATCATATCAACAAATTGAAGGATAAAAACCATATGATAATCTCAATAAATGCAGAAAAAGCTTTTGACAAAATTCAACATCCATTTATGATAAAAGCTCTCCAGAAAATGGGCATAGAAGGAAATTTCCTCAACATAATAAAAGCCATATAGGAGAAACCAAAAGCCAACATTGTTCTAAATTGTGAAAAACTGAAAGCATTTCCTCTAAGAACAGGAACAAGACAAGGGTGCCCATTTTCACCATTATCATTCAACATAATTTTGGAAGTTTTAGCCACAGCAATTAGAGAAGAAAATGAAATAAAAGGAATCCAAATTGGAAAAGAAGTAAAATTGTCACTCTTTGCAGATGACATGACACTATACATAGAAAACCCTAAAGATTCTACCAGAAAACTGTTAGCACTAATTGATGAATTTAGTAAAGTAGCAGGATGCAAAATTAATGCCAGAAATCTCTTGCATTCCTATACAAAGCAACAAAAAAGCAGAAAGAGAAATTAAGGAAATTCTCCCACTTACCACTGCAACAAAAATAAAATACCTAGGAATAAACCTGCCTAAGGAGGCTAAAGACCTGTATGCAGAAGACTGTAAGACACTGATGAAAGATATCAAAGATGATACAAACAGATGGAAAGACATACCATGTTTTTGGATTGGAAGAATCAACATTATGAAAATGACTATACTACCCAAAGCAACTTACAGATTCAACACAATCCCTATCAAATTACCAATAGCATTTTTCACAGAACTAGAACAAGAAATCTTACAATTTGTATGGAAACACAAAAGACCCCGAATAGCCAAAGCAAACTTGAGAAGGAAAGACGGAGTTGGTATAATTAGGTTACCTGACTTAAATTATACCACAAGCCTACAGTGATCAAGACAGTATGGTACTGGCACAAAAACAGAAATATAGATCAATGGAACAGAATAGAGATCCCAGAGGTAAACCCAAGTACATATAGGCAGCTTATCTTTAACAAAGGAGGCAAGAATATACAATGGAAAAAAAGACAGCCTCTTCAATAAGTGGTGCTGGGAAAATTGGACAGCAACATGGAAAATAATGAAATTAGAACACTTCCTAACACCATACACAAAAATAAACACAAAATGAAGTAAAGAACTAAATGTAAGGCCAGACACTATAAAACTCCTAGAGGAAAACATAGGCAGAACACTCTATGACATACATCAAAGCAAGATCCTTTTGGACCCACCTCCTAGAATCATGGAAATAAAATCAAGAATAAACAAATGGGACCTCATGAAACTTAAACGATTTTGCATAGCAAAAAAAAACCCATTAACAAAACAAGAAGAGAACCCTCAGAATGGGAGAAAATACTTCCAATGAAGCAATGGACAAAGGATTAATCTCCAAAATATACAAGCAGCTCATGTAGCTTAATACCAAAAAAGCAAATAACCCAATCCACAAATGGACAGGAGACCTAAATAGACATTTCTCCAAAGAAGACATACAGATGGCCAACAAACACGTGAAAACATGCTCAACATCACTAATCATTAGAGAAATGTAAGTCAAAGTCACAATGAGGTATCACCTCACACGGGTCAGAGTGGCCATCATCAAAAAATCTAGAAACAATAAATGTTGGAGAGGGTATGGAGAAAAGGGAACTCTCCTGCACTGTTGGTGGGAATGTAAGTTGGTACAGCCACAATGGAAAACAGTTTGGAGGTTCCTTAAAAAACTACAAATAGAACTACATATGATCCAGTAATCCCACTACTGGGCATATACCCAGAGAAAACCATAATCCCAAAAGAAACATGTACCATAATATTCATTGTAGCACTATTTACAATAGCCAGGACATGGAAGCAACCTAAATGCCCATCAACAGATGAATGGATAAAGAAGATGTGGCATATATATACAATGGAGTATTTCTCAGCCATAAAAAGGAATGAAATGGAGCTATATGGATTGAGGTGGATAGACCTAGAGTCTGTCATACAGAGTGAAGTAAGCCAGAAAGAGAAAAACAAATACTGTATGCTAAACTCATATATACAGAATCTAAAAAAAAAAAAAAAAAAAAAAGTTTCTGATGAATCCAGTAACAGGGCAAGAATAAAGATGCAGATGCACAGAATTAATTGGAGGACACAGGGTTGGGGGTGCGGTGGGTAAAGGGGAAGCTAGGATGAAGTGAGAGAATAGCATAGACATATATATACACTACCAACTGTAAAATAGATAGCTAGTGGGTAGTTGCTGCCTAACAAAGGAAGATCAACTCGATGATGGATGATTCCTTATAAGGCCAGGACAGGGAGAGTGGGAGGGAGTCACAGGAGGGAGGGGATATGGGGATATATGTATAAATACAGCTGACTTACTTTGGTGTACCTCAAAAGCTGGTACAAGAGTGTAAAGCAATTATATTCCAATAAAGAGCTTAATAAAAAAAAAAAACACACACACACAAGCCATTCCTAATATTTCATATCATTGGAGACTGTGAACCCAGCCAACTGGGTTGCTGTCCCTTGAGTAAAAATTCAGCCTTTGTACCTCTCTCTTTGTTTAGAGTTCTCTTCCCCTAGAGTCTCCATTGATGTCTTTCTTATTTTCTCCTGGTCACCGTTCAAATTTTATTTTATCCCTGAAGCCTTCTCTATCCATTGTGTATAAAATAAGAATGCCCCCATCCATGCCATTTCTGGCATTTCCTATCTCCTTATTCTGATTCATTTTTTTCTCCAAGAAAAAAAAATCACTGTATTATTTATTTGTTTATTTTCTTCTGTCTTCTCCTAATGAGATGTTGATACCATGAGAGCAGGGACTTTGTTCTGCTCAATCTTTTATCAGTGACACCTTGAAGAGTGACTGATATATAATTAGGTACTTAACATGTATTTGTTGAAAAAGTCAACTAGGTTATCAATTATCAAATCAAATTAGAGCTGTCTCTTTCAAAGAATCAATCAGAACTGAGAAAGAAGATTTAGTAATATAGACACTATGTTTTAAGACTTTCTACTAGATGCCCAGCCTTTAAATTAGAAGTCAAAATCATTTGATGTGTTTTGATTGACTTCCACAGCATTTTTTCAGTTGATCAAATATTTAGTAAAATCAGGGAATTTCACCTAAAAGTAAGGATTTCTGTATTATTTTGAATATCTGAATTCCACAGACTCATTTCCAAGACTCCTCCATTGGCATTTCCTAGACTCCTCCATTGGCATTTCCTAAGCCAATTGTTGAACCTAAATCTCTCTCCATCTGCTTCTAGCTCATATAACTGGGTTTCTATTTTGTTTTGGTCTGTGTTCTAAATTCTTCACCCAACAACCTATCTAATACCCCAGCAACACCTGCATCCCTGAATTGATCTTGCCAGAGACTTCCCAATTTCTAGAATCCTGCCCCCGGTACTTTGTGTTCCATTTGGTAAATGAAATTCTGTAACTAGTCCAAGCTCTCTTCTGTGATAAAATATGAAAACCCAGAACACTGTTAATGAAGCTAATGCAAAAACCCAGGGGTCCTACCTCCAAGCTGCTCTGAGTCAGTGGTTAAAATTACCTAAAATATCAAGTCTAATTTTCCTCCTCACACATTTATATATGAAAATGAGTATAATCAAATGCTATGGATTTTCAATATTCTCCTTCAAAAGAATATTGAACATACAGAGAAGATTCTTTGAATTATTCCATCATTTCCAAACTATGCCATTCTATTTTTTGTACTTGATTTTTCTCAGACAAAGCTAAATTTATAGAAACCACAATTTTGTAGCTGTTTAAAGCACTTCTGGAAGAAACCAGCAAAACACTTTCTCCATTAATGACTTAGCTGTGAAATCAACAGGTTCTTCTCAGTTCCACTGGCTTTAAGTAAGCTTGAGGAGTGACTTGTCACAAAAGACACCTTAGTGTTGCTGTGATGTCAAATCATAGCCAGGTCCCCGTTGATGAACTATGCAATATAGAGAAATTCCTTAATGTGGGTCTATAACCACCACACTGTAGGGACTAAAATGTTAAACAATAAAATCCCAGGAAGTTTTCAAGAAAGCACATCTTATCCACTAGCAGGGAAACTAAGGAATTAAGGAATATTCTAAAACTGGACACAAGAAGGAATGAGTAAAGACATAGAGGGTTAGCAAAGTAGTGGATTGTGGGAGGAGAAAAATCAATGAAAGTCGAGCCTTTGTTCACATTTTGTGATGTGAGTACAAATCCAAGACAAGCATTTGGCAAAGTAAGAAGACCAAAGATTTTACAAAACAGATTGAGGAAAGTCAGTCAAATTTCAATTTTGTCCTGAGAATTGTCCCCCATTTTAATTCTCAGACACTATGGGACAATATCAGAAGGATATAGAGGCTGCATGACTAGACTCATAGTTTAGCAGCATTTGATTAAACAATTGGGATTAAGTAAGAAGTGAGACAGTAGTTGGAAGCTAAGGGTTTTCAAGTTCACAGTGGAGAAGATATGATCCTTAAGGAGCATTCACAGTTCAGAGAGAATATTTCTCAAATTTTAATAGCTTGAGGATATTTTTGAATCTGGGGACAGATTTTCTTTCAGTTCTTTCCCCTTGTTTCTAAGAGAGTATGTGGACAGAGAGGGAAATAAGGCTACCCAGATCAGGATTTCCTTGGAATTTTAACCAAGAACTAGAGTTAAAGAAATCACAAGCTTTGAAACTTAACTGTGGGATCACCGAGATCGTCCATCAAGAGAGAATCTGATACAAGGAAAACTGTTACCTGACAGCCTGCAGCTGCCACTTTCAGGATCCAACAGAGCATTTTCTTTTTAAATTTTTTTAAATTTTAAAAAAAGTTTTGTCTGTGTCGGGTCTTAGTTGCAGTGCATGGGCTTCTCTCTAGTTGTGGTGTGTGGGTTTTCTCTTCTTTAGTTGTGGTGTGTAGGCTCCAGGGCACATGGGCTCAGTAGTTGTGGCACAGCCTTAGCTGCCCCACAGCATGTGGGATCTTAGTTCCCCCACCATGGATCAAACTCGTGCCCACTGCATTGGAAGGCGGATTCTTTCCCACTGTTCCACCAGAGAAGTCCTTCTAACAGCGCATTTTCGATAAAGGCATCCTACCCCTGACTGCTCCCAACTAATGACTGTGCACAGTAGGAAAGCTAGAGGTGGGCAGTCCCTCCCCAGAACAGGTCTTCTCTGATGGAAACTTTGTTCCAGGGGCTCCCCATCAAGCTGACCAAGACTTTGTCTCCATACACAATCCTCCTTCCTTTTCCAGGGTCATACTGCACTGTGATCTAAAGGCTCTGCTTGGCTGCTCCTGCTCTTCTCTATTGTACATAGAATTGCTTCCCACAATACATCTCTTGAACTTTTAATTATCTTGACATCTACCTTTTAGGCCATCCAAACTGGCAGTTACCTCATTTATAAAAATACTAAAAATAAATCTAAGGAAATGTGTTTAACTGATGGACATATCTCTACTCCACATCCAAATTATTCCAGAGGTCGTGGCACCGCTACACAGAGGTAGACAAAGCAATTCACAGCAATCACCTTGATGCATAGAGGTCTTTGAAAGCTTTATCAGTCTTTCGTTAAAAGAAAGGAGAAGTGGTAGCTCATATGCACACAAGCTAGTGCCCTATTGTAATAGCCCACCTTATCTACAGAGGGATTCTGAAATAGGGAACAAATTATTGTGGAACAAGTCAATGAAGATTGGCTATATTTTCAATCTCTCTTTTTTTGCATCTACTAGTTAAACTCAGGTACAAGAATAGTATTGCTACTTTTTTGGTGTACAAATGAATTGGTGATTGTTATGGATACCTTTAAGAACATTTTTGTTAAATTTTTGGGAAGGCTAATTCCTTTTGTTCTTCTCAGTGGTGAAAATTATTTGTGTCCTAAGATTTGTTTAAACATGGTGCTGGAAAATCTGAAGAGGAAAGGTACTCTCCTTCCTACATGAAATTACAAGTATATACATCCCAAAATCTGAAACTGAAAATTATAAATTTCAGTTTCAGATGTAGTAAATATCTGAATATAGCAAACATTGTATTTCTTGATACTTTAGTAGATAATAAGACACTATCAAGAAGAGCTTACAGAGTAAATGAACAAATATATTATCATTAATTGTGATGATTAATAGATATTATAGCAAATAAAGTGAGATGATGCTTATTTGCCCATTTGGAGCAGATGAAAGGCTTTTTAAAGGAATGTTTATTTGGAATTGAGATGGAATCTCAGAATCAAGGGAAAAGATCAAACAATACCTTGTACTCATATCCCAAAATAGAATCTTGTCAGACAACCTATGTCATGTTTTAATAGATTCCAGTTACCCTTTGAACCATTATTACTGCTCTTCTTAATGCTTTGACAGGAATATATTTTCCCTTCAAGTTTACTTTCAGTTTTGTTACCATGCTCTTCAGTCCAGTTCACTTTATTGAGCACCAATCAGGTGTGAAGCATTATGGGCATCGACCACAACCACAAAATGAACAAGATATAGCTTCTGACCTCTGAGATCCAATACGATGATTTTGAACATAACATGGATTATATTTCCTCTATGGAAAAGCAAGTAGTCCTACATCTAAAGGCAAAGGAAATGTGTGGCTGCCCCTATAATCAAAGTGACAGGCTAATGCATTATGCAGACCAAGACACTTTTGAGAATAAAAGAATGAGCCACTATTTATTATTTGGGAACAGAAGGAATAAACTGGGACTGACCAGACACAAACTAGGATATTTAATCATCCACCTGAAACCAAAGTCTCTGGAAAGCATTTTTTTTCTATAAAGTATCATGTACACTCTGCTCAGTAGCCACAGCCCCAAAGGTGGGCAGATTCACTTTAAAGTGTGATAAGATGAAGCACAGGTGTGGGTGCTTAACTGGTATCCTCCTGAAAGTGCAGAGAGATATTCAACTCACCTGCTTTGTTAATATCACTTCATAGATCATCCAATACACGTGGCTGATTCTGTGAGAGAATGAAAGGAAAATACATGAATGATTAGTTATTTCAGATATACACTCCCTGGTAAGACTCCCAAAAATAAATAACCTACCAGCAATTTCAATATGGTTAATATGTGGTTATTTATTATTTTTATTCTTAAAGAATAGGGGTAATAAATCTTCTGACTGACCTAAACTTGTCCCCAGTTGGGAGAGCCAGTGTGATCAATTTCCCCTCAGAGAACAAGGTAGCCAGCATGAATAAAAAACATCTTTTGCGACAATTCCACCTGAATTCCATCAGCCTTTGCTACATTCATCTGTATTTAAGCCATTTTCTACTAATCTTTATATGTTTCATCCCAACTCAAACATGAGCTCACTTAGGTCAGTAGTATGACTCAGGGCTTACACGGAAACTACCCTCTATGAATAGTATTTTTGCTCAACATGTGAATATTTAATCCTTTTCTTGATTATAAAAAGTGCCAAAGTTTACAATTGACCAACTATTCAGGTACTGTAGTAAAAGAAAGAACCCACAGAAGACCGTAGCAATCCATCAATCGAAGCATTAGTCTAGGGTTCATCATCCCTATTATTTCTCTGAACTAAGTTTGCATGAAATCAATTTTTACATTAAAATGAGCACGAAGGGCTTTCTTTCACATGCTGAAAATTTACTTTCCTCCTATGATTTGATGCCCTAATTACAATTGAATGTGCGTGATGAATATTACCCTAAGTTCCTTGACAGCAAACATGGCAGCACACACACAGACTGCATCAACTGTGTCAGCCCTGGAAGTGCACACTTGGCTCTCCTTTCAAGAAATAATTTACTATTCAACTGTAAAAACAGCAGTTAGCCGACAGCTTCTAGCTGTGAGTGCCTGTAGGATCCACCTCAGCTTTTGAATTATGGCCATGTCTTTCTGGGGCTGCTCCCAGACAATGAGTCACATGCTGGGATTCTTGGTTCTTTCTGTCTCTACATTGAGGTTCTTCTAAAGGGCAATCTTTTCTGGAGGTGCCGGTTGAGTTGGCCAAGACTTTGCATCACTCCCGCCCAATCCTGTTCCTCCCTTCTGTTATCTATCCCAGACATTAACCTCCAATAAACCCCTTGCATGATCAGCTCCATCTCAGCATCTGTTTTCTAATAGTCCCATCTAAACACACACAAACTATCTAAAAATGTCTGTGTCTTATGCCTGATGCCATCAGTGCTTACTTGATCAATTATTTCAAGGTCTATCATGTAATTTTGTTCAATAAGCATGCTTTCTGATCTTATCCCTAAGATGTCTAGGGCCATGGTGCCCATAGAGAGTTTGTGAAAGCTATAGGCCTTCTGTTTTAGCAACCCATACATAAAAATGACAATTGATGTGCACTATTAGGAGTTCATGAATCATGTTTTAAAGTTGCTTTGTGGACCTCATGCAATAAAAAAAAATCATCCTCTAGAAGGAAACTTCAAACTTTGTGTGGTTTGCAACACAGAGGAGAACTTGAGAGCTGTTCAGTTTGTGACCATGTCTATAGGGTCCAAACTGCCTGGTGCATTAAGTATCTATTTAATATTCAATTTGTCAGTCAAAAATTTTCAATGATTCCATATTGTACACAAAGAGGCAAACTTGTTTTTTTGTCAGCCATAATTTACGCAAGTTGGCCAGCCAGGGTTTCTTGCCTATCATACGCTTTATATGCTGCTTCAGTCATGTCAGATTTCTCACTCAACTCTTTCCATACTCTGAATTCTCCAGCTTCTAAGTATTTTCTTATATTGTTTCCTCTTCATGGAATGCAGTTTATACTCCCTCTTCACATTTCTATCTATCAAATTCCTATTATTTTTTCAAGACCAAGCGCAATCACCGCTTTTCCTATGGCTTTCCTAGAATTTACACATAAATCTGATATTCTCCCAATTTATTCAGTCTCTGTATATTAAAAATGAAAAAGTGAAAAACATTTCACCCCGGGGCTCATCTCCACGAATGGGTCATATTGCATTTGCCAGTATTTATTATTTCCCCATTCCCCAGAAGGAGACGTTCAAAGAACACAGAATTAAAGTACATTGGATTCTTAACACCACAAACGAATAAATAACATACCCTCTACTTCTTCTATTAGTTCTTTTCTGCTAGTATTTTCCTGGTAGTTTTGGCTTTGAAATGATCTATTTTAACAACAAGCAGAGGAGAAGTAGGAAAGAATTGCACACTAGGTACCTCAAGATAAAATAATTGTATTATATAGGGAGACATTACTATACATAAATGTATGTATGTTGTTACATTTTGCTTCATTGTGTTTCATTTTGCCTACAAGAAACTGTTATTTAAGAAAGAATTTCAGAAAATCACTGTAAGTTTTTCTAACACAACAAAAGAAGCTCCAGACAGAAGTTAGGCATGTTCATAAGCCCTAGTGCCATAATAAATCCATGTACAAGATAGTTTAAAGCTAGCTCTATCTCACTGAATATTCCATGTCAAGAGGAAACTCTGTGTAACTGATATTTGGAGCTCAGTGAGAATGAGTTTATTTTAACTTCTCCTAAATACAGATTTTAGTAAGAGATTTAAGGAAGAAAAAGTGAGGGTAGAGGAGAAATAGGCAAGCAGACAGAGTGGAGAGAAGAGGAGTGGAAAGACTGAAAAGAAAGGCAACAAAATGAAGGGATAAAGGGGAATTTCTAGTTGTGAAAATGGATGGAAAAGAATGAGAACAGAGGGAGAAGAACTCAAACATTGATGACTATAAGCTTTATCCTAATGTTAATCTAGATATTCTTATATTCTATTTCCAAAAGAGCTGCCAAATCCATCATGCAACTTGCACTTCAAACAATAGAGGACCAAGAAAAACTCATATGCCAAGAACAATCAGAAAAGTTAAACAAGGAAAAAAAAAATGTTTGAAGGTAGTAGGAATGTGTAGGATCAAGATCTAGAAGAATAGAGAAGTCAAATGAGTTAATTTTGGAATCTGGAGTCCTCTTGTTCTGAGTTTAGGCAGTTTTTATAAAAAAAAAACTGAGGACTGAAAAACTAAAATGCTAAATTAACTTTCAATAGTGTCAGGATAGAGAAACTAAATTGTAGTTAAGGAAAGACCCTGATAAATATGTCAAGGTTTCAGTGAGATTCAAATGCGCTGTTTTCCAGGACAAAGGGTAAAACAAAATAAACAATCCTGATGAGAATGATCACATCTTTGTATAATTTTAACTCTTGAATGATGGAGACGATCAGCCCTAGAGTAACTGTCTGCCAGAAGCAACATTTAATTCTCAGTGGAGGATTAATTCTTATAACATTTTACTTACAATTTTTTAAAGAAAATGTCCAGCAGTTAATAAAAAATAACTAGGCCTAACAGAAGAAAATAAATAACCAAATGCAAAAGATACAGTATAATATAAGCAGACCAAGAGTGTGGAACATTCTCTGAAATTTAAGTGCATACTTACCATAAGACTCAGCCATTCCACTCTTATAGATTAGTTTGCATTTTCTAGAGTTTCATTTAAATGGAATCATATACTATGTTCTTTTTTTCATCTGACTGCCTTTAGTCAGAATAATTATTCTGAGACTCATTCTTGCCACTGAGTGTAGTGACTTCCTTTTTTATTGATGAGTTTAACATTCCACATTTGTTTATACATTTATGAATATATTAATGTACCACAATTGTTTATACATTAAATTGCTGATAGACATTTCATTGTTTCCAGATTTTGGCTACTACAAATAAAGTTACTATGAATATTTATGGACAAAACTCTGTAGGGAATAAACTTTCTTTCTGCTGGATAAATAGTTATAATATATAGTAAGGCAAGAAAAGGAAATGAAAGCATACATATCAGAAAGAATGAAATCAAACAGTCCTTATTTGCAATGGCATGATGGTCTACATAGAAAATCCCAAGGAATCTATATAAAACTCCTAGAAAAAATAAGTAAGTTTAAGAAGTTTGTGTATACTAAATCATCATCCAAAAACCTATTGTGTTTCTACATACTAGAAATTTATTTTAATTTTAATACCAAAATTAAAAATAAAATATATTTATAACCATTCAAAAAAGAATTAAGAAACCTAATAAGATACATATATACTGAAAAATACAAAATGCCTTAATACAGTGGCAAGGCCTTCTAGTAGAATGTTGACTAGAAGTGTTGAGAACAGATATCTTGATATTCCTGACCTTAGGATTATAGCATTCAGTTTTTCACCATTAAGTATGATAATAGCTGTAGATTTTGTGTAGATGTTGTATGTCATGTTGAGGAAGTTCTCCTCTATTTCTCATATCTGACAGTTTTTGTCATTAATGTGTGTTGAATTTTGCCAAATAATTTTTTCTGCATCAATTGAAAACGATGGGATTTTTTTTTTTGTCTTTATCCCGTTAATAAGATGCTTTGCACTGATTGATTTTTAACTACTGATCCAACCTTGCATCTCTAAAATGAGCCCCACTTGATCAGGGTGCATAATTCTTTTAACACATTGTAGACTTCTATTTTTTAATATTTTTATTGATGATATTTGATATTAGATAATGCTTTCATTTTGTTGAGGATTCCATTTTGTTCTGTTGTAGTGGCATTGGTTTGTTTTTTGTTTTTGTCTGGTTTGGCTGTCAGTGTAACACTGGCCTCATAAAATGATTTGAGTAGTATAAGAAGTGTCCTCTCTTCTGCTAATTTCTGGAATTCTTTAGAACTGGTGTTAATTCTTCTTTAAACATTTGATAAATTTCTCTGACACCATCTGGGCCTGGACATCTCTTTCAGGAGTTTTTGTTTTAATGGAGTAATTTTTTAATAGTTGCAGGGATATTTGTCTATTTCATATTGATGAAGCCAGTTTTTTCCTTTGGAGGAATTGGCCTATTTCATTAACATTGTCTAATTTAAAAAAGTTATGATCAGTGTCTCCACTAACACTAGACCCAGCCAGTGTCTCCACTAACACTAGACCCAGGAATACTGAACTTCACCATTTTGAATCATAAATTAAGATTTTTTTTTGTTGTTTCCTACTCAAAATTTTGCCAAATTAAAAATGTATTTCAATTTTATCTTTTAGTCCATATATATTTATCTTTTTTATATATAATACTATATTTATTTCTATAACTACTTGGTCTTATTCATATCAATTCATTTTATTGCTATTTTGTAGTTTTCTTAATCTTTCTTATTTTTTATAAACCATAAACCATTTATAAACCATGAACCATAAACCATTCTTTGATTTTTTTCCAATATTTTGGAATGCCTATTTGCTCTTCTTAAAAGCCTCCTTTAGTCTACATTTTTCTCATTGCCAGTCGATAATAAAATACATACTTTTTATTCTATTTAAAGCAAGACATTTCATGTGCTTTTTTTGCCCTGTCCATTCATACTGTTTTATTTTTGTTTTAAAATTCAGACTATTACTCTTAAATATTTTATTTAATTTATCTTTTTGAGAAATCAAAAATGTTGTCTAATTTATCTGTACAGATTCATTCATAATATTTTCTTTTTGTTCTCTTCAGGGTCTATGGTGATATCTTGTATTTCATTTTTGATATTTATTATTCAATAAATAGTATTTCATTAATTGACATTAATTGATATTTACCCACACTTCATACCATATAAAGAAATTAAATTCATGTTAATTATGAATATAAATGTAAACAGACAATGAAGTTTCCAGAAGAAAACATAAGAAAAAATATTCATTATCTTGGAATAAGTAAAGCTGCCTTCAGCATGACATATAAATCACTAACTATAAAAGGAAATACCTGTGTGTTAAACTATTTTAAAATTAAAGGGACTTACCTGGTGGTACAGTGGTTAAGAATCTGCCTGCCAATGCGGGGGACACTGGTTCGAGCCCTGATCTGGGAAGATCCCACATGCTTCAGAGACACTAAGCCCATGTGCCACAACTACTGAGCCTGTGTGCCACAGCTATTTGAAGCCCACGTGCCTAGAGCCCATGCTCTGCAGCAAGATAAGCCACCTCAATGAGAAGTCTGTGCACCTCAATGAAGAGTAACCCCCACTCGTCGCAACTAGAGAAAGCCCGCTTGCAGCGAGGAAGCAGTCAAAATAAATAAATAAATAAAAAATAAAGTTCTTTTAAAAACATTTAAAAGTAAATAAAATAAAATTAGAAAATCTCCTATATCAAAAAGCATCATTAAGAGACCAAAGACAAGTGACAGGGTGAAAGAAGATATTTGGAAGATGTATGAAAATTGACATATATCTAGAACATCTAGAAATCGATTTAGCAAAAGAAAAATAGCTAAACAAAAATTTAAAACAATCATTATTCACAAGAGAATCCTAAATAAAAACTACAATGAGCTATTACTACGTATTCCCCAGAGAGACAGAAATGAAAATGACTGACAACACTAATCTCTGACAAGGAGGTAAAGCAACTAAAAGTGTCATACACTGTTGGTGAAAGCATAAAGTTGGAAAAACAGTTTGGAGTCCTCATAGTTTTATAACTTTAAACATCAATATAACTCAATAATGCAATAGTTACATGTTTAGTTTTTATACTTAAGGAAAATGTGTACACATGTATGAAAATACTTATCCAATTATAGTTATCAATGACTTTTCATAGTGGCCAAATCTGCAGCAAAATAAATGACTATCAACAGATGAATGTTTATGCAAATTGAGGCATATTCATAGAATGATATATTATATGGGAATGAAAATTAATTCACAACTGCTATGTGCAAAAACATGGATGACCCTCAGGAATATAATACTGAGTAAAATAAGCCAGAAGCTAAACATGCAACATTTCATGTACATGCAGACTATGGATAGACAAATCTAGTCCACAGTAATACTACCCAAATCTAGGCTAAGATTTTGGGTAGAACAAAGCAGTTTTGATTTCCATTTTGATTTTTAGAAGGTGAACTTCTGAAGTGTTGATAACTTTCTAATTTCTCCTCTTGAATAGACAACACACAACTGTACTCAATTTACAATAACTCAAGGAGCTGTATATTTAAGGTTTATTTTAAAATTTTTCAGCATGTATGCTATTCATCAATTAATATATTTCTTTTTTACAAGGCTGAGACACAGTGTAGGCATAGAAAAAGAAGCTACAGAACCCATACTGGTGTAGAACTTCTAACATAGTAGAAAAGACATGAAAAGCAGCAAAAATGGTATGATCCATTTTCTGATTTATTTTATTCAACAAAGATGAATCAAATATTTTTGAATGAAGTGGTTTTTGATGATACAAAACAGGATAAATCAGGTCACTATTCTCCAGAAACTTAGTTTATTTAAATAACCGCTATATGAAAGAATTTTTAGGTGAGGGGGAAGTAAAATGTTAGCATTCAGAGAAAACAAATGTCATGAGAGTTGAATTGAACAGGGGAACAGATATATAACAGAAGGGGTGGGTAGGTATGAAGCCATGAGCAAAAAAGTATCAGGGGAGGAATTAAGCTGATTTCAGGTCAGAGATGAATATAATATCATATCAAAGATTTTGGAATGGAAATCATGCAAATAAATGTGTAAATTAATTCATCACAGGCACATACACAAAAATTAAAGGGTTTCATCTTAAATATAACATCTGGAGTTTTATAGGCTAATCCAGTTGGGCTTCAGTGGGGTGCTGATTTGGTACAGGGTTGATTAAAAGAGGAGATTTTTGACAGAGAAGATCAAGGAGGGCATTAAGGAAATGAGAGCTACACTTCACCAATGATGTTATGGAATTACAAAACCAAAAATACTTCAGAGTTTGGAAATAGCAGAAATAAATATATATCTAATTAAAGCAGAGACACAAGGTAAAAATATACATGAGATTAATCAATCAAGAACTATTAATTGAATGACAGCTGCATATTTAGCACTTGGCAAGTTGTGCTCAGGGATACAAATGTGTCCTCATCAATTTTATTCAAGAATTATTGATGCTTATGATGTGCAAGTTAGAACTACTTCAAAGAGCTTAAATCAAGACCAGAAAAGAGGGGCATAAATAATGCAGAGACAGTAGCATTTTAAGGCAGTACCAGCGAGGTCCAACAGAGAAGCAGGAATAATGGTGCCGGGGGAACTGAGAGAATGGCGCTATGGGGATATAGTTGAAGGGCTGGAATTGTCAGTAGAGATCTCATGAATGAGATGTTACTTTATCTAAACCTAAAGTGTTATTTACATAAGAAAAGACCTTTAGGTAGAAATATAAGAACAGGCAAATGATGGGCAAAAGTATTGCAGAAAGACACTGACTAGAGGAGTGGGGACAGCAAGTTATGGGATTATAGGAAAGAAGAATCACTCCAGTCACGTACCCTCTCCTTTTACTTTAAGCTCCTGTAGCACTGAACCTGAGGGCCACTCATGTTGGCCCTTCAACTTACTCTGCCTGAAATGGTTTCAAACTGCTCAGTCAGTGCCCACAGATCATTTCCCCGTGAAGATGACAACTTCAAAGTAGGCACATAGAGTTCCCATATGCCCAAGGCAATATGTTCTGGTTGTAAGAGTTCAAGCCTGGAGTTGGATAATTTGCATTAAAATCTTGAGTCTATTTCTAGCTCACCAAGTTATCTTGAGCAAGTTGCTTAATGTTTCTAAGCTTCAGTAATTTCCATTTATCAGTGTAAAAATGAAGAGAAATGATTTTATCATGCTCCTAAATGTTGATAGCAATGACATGAATACGACCTATTTCCTATATTGTTTGAGGGCTAAATGAAATGACTGCTGTAAAGTTTCTATGATTACAGTGACTTGAATAAACATCACTGCCATATTTCACAATTTTACTCCTACAGCACCCGGTAGAATGGTATTTTTAGGTTGTATTATCTCCAAAAAGAGCAAAATTGATCAGAAAAAACATACCTGCTCAGCTATAGAGGAAATGTTCTATTAATTATGGTGTGATCATTAACTGTAGTAATATGATTTTTACATTATAATTAAATTATATTATTATTCTATAATTACGCAGCCATTAAGAATCACATATCCACTGACTATATAACAATATGGGCAAAAAATCAAAATGTGAACCCGAGACAAACAATGGAGCACAGGGCTCTTTAACCTATGATATCAATATTTTTTATTATTTAGAAAGTAAAATAACATTAATAGTGATTCTTTCCAAATGATCACTTTGTGGGTATTTTTTTTCTTAAATATTATTCCTAGTTTCCAAATTATCTATTTTTTCAATGAACTTGCATTTTACCTTTAACATGAAAAATATGCAATAAGTATTATATTAAAAGAATGCAACTTGCCCATGCAGCTTGAAAAATGTCTTAGAAATCCAGTTCCCTACTGTTTCCTCAGTTTTCTTTAGTGAACCTACACATCACTTTCATTCTTCATTCACAAGCAATTAGTGTTAGCACAAACTTTAAAATATATCTGCAGATGTTATTGAGCAAAAAAAAAAAATACATTTATTTAAGCAAACAACACAATATACTTGAGAAGTATGCAAACTTTCCAAAAATCTATCATTTATGGTATTGTATCAGAATATGATTAGCAGCCATGTAAACTTGGGTCTCTGATCTATCCTTTCAACTAATTAATTAGAATTCTTGCTGACATATGTTCATATTGAGGACCACATGTTCACTGCTAAAATTCTCACACAGCTGGTCACAAAGAGCTTCTCACCTATCTCTTCAGGTTAGGCATCAAGAGAAAGATTCATTTTACAGAGCTTCCAGGTGTGTGTAAAGCAAAGCTAAAATTAACCACTCAAATATAAGATTGTTAGGGAAATTTAGAAAGTAGCAATCTGTAAAAGGGATAAGTTGAAGATGCATTGATTAAAGACAGTTTTTTTTAAGTTGTTCTTGTTCAAAAATATCTGTATTATATTTGAGCACTGTATATGTGAATGAAAAAATCTGGATTGGATGTGATAGGTAAAAAAGAAAGAGAAATTATTTAGGGTTCTTTCTTCTCTATATTCATCCACCAGTGTTTTGTGAGTAACTGCCATGTAATAAGAAAAAGTAAGAATTCTTAATTCTAACAAAATCCTTTTGAACTAAGCTTTCATATTTCCCATTATTCTGTTATTCTCATTTACATATTAAAGTTTTTGAACATCCCAATATGCGCTTATGCTCTGTGTTTCAGAAGAATCTATATAGCATATGATTTAAGTATATTTTCCTAAAATTACAGAATGCTACTTAATTACAAAATCTTTCCCAGAGAGTTTTTCCTCACATCCGTAGTTCTTAGTGACCCGTTGCCAGAACAAAGATGCCCTAATTAAATGACTTTTGTAAATGCTGGACACTGGGATAAAACTTTGTTAAACTGGGTTTGTTGTTGCTTGAGTTTTTAAAAAAAAATTCTTATAGTGCATTCCTTATCAGAATTTTAATTAATTAACAGCCACCTTGAATATCTAAGAGGAAGTTATAGTAAGCAGATGTTTTCGTATATATTTGTATAGGTTTGACCACTTGGCTACAAACTCCTCACTTTATTTTATCATTTAATCAAGATTATTGAGATATTATAAGATGCATCCATTTGAATTTTGACAAACATACACAACTATACACCACCATAATCAGGTTAGAGAACATTTCTGTCCTGCAGAAGAATTCTCTCATGACTCTCTGAGGTTAAATGCCTCCAGCCATTCACCCACATCTTGGGCAGCTACTGTTTTGTTTTTTTGACCACATAAATAAGTTTTACCTTCTCTGGGATTAAATAGAAATAGAATCATACAGTGTTTACTCTTGTGCCTAGCTTTATTTACTTAGCATGTTTTTGAGATTCATCCATACTTAGCTTTATTAGTAGATCATTCCTTTTCATTACTAAATGTAATCCATTACATGGATATACCACATTTTCTTCTCTATTCATCTGCTGATGGACATTTAAGCTGTTTCCAGGTAATAACTTTTATGAATGAAGGTGCCACGTACATTTGGGTACGTGTCATGTGGAAACATATTTTCTATTCCAATTTGAATAAACTCTTTGAAGTAGAATTTCTAAGTCATGTGGTAAGTTTATGTTTAAATCCATAAAAAACTTTCACTTGTTTTTGCAAAACATTTGTACATTTTTAAATACCCCCCAGCAATCTTTAAGAGTTTTACTTGCTGTAGTCTTAATTTTAGCCATTCTAGTGTGCGTGCAGTGGTATCTGATGGTATATTTAATTTGTAATTCTGCTAATGATATTAAACATCTTTTCATGTGTGATAAACTTGATAAACTTGATAAACATATACATGATACAAAATGACTATGTACAACTTCTTTTACAAGTTGTCTGTTAAAAGTTTTTGCTCACTATCCTTAAATATTTAAATCAAGTTGAATATCTCAGGATTGAATTATGTGTTCTTTTTATTTTCTGTATATTCTCAATGTTAGATTTTTGTTATGTGTATATGTGACATATAATATTTATATATTATGTGTATATGAAAATCATATATTTAGTATTTTCTCTCCTATTCTGTGATTTGCTTTTACATTTTCTGAATGGTTTCTTTCAAAGAGAAAAAGTTATTAATTTGGATGAAGTCCAACACATGACATTTTTCTTTTGATTCATTACTGTGTGTTCTATCTTAGGGCACGAGTTTTGGTTTTTTTTTTACTGTTTTATTCTATGATAGTCATAGTTTTAGCTTTTGAATTTAAATCCACATTCAATTTCAAGTTAATTTTTTATATTGTGAAATAATACTTTTTTCCAGAGGGATATCCAAGTGTTCCAAGACTATTTATGGAAAACACTATGTTTTTGCAATTAATTAACCTCTCAACTTTTGTCAGTCATTGACCATACAAACCTGAGTCTATTCTGGCTTTCATTCTATTCCATTGATTTATACCCTTATGCTAATACCATACTGTTTAAACTATATTATAGTAAGTTTTGAAATTAGAAAGTGTAAGTTCTGTAGCATTGTTTATTTTTTGAAGTCTTTTGACCATTTGTAGGTCTTTCTCATTTTCATATGCAATTTATAGCTAGTTGGTTAATTTCTATCAAAAACAAAAGTCTTCTCGAATTTTGGGGGAGATTATACAAAATTTAGGAAGAATCAACATCTCAGTAATGATCTTCCGATCCGTGGTCATGACATACTTCTCTATTTCTCTCAGTGGCTTTCAAAAACTTTGATGCACGGATTTTGTATATATATTACTAAATGTGTCCCTAGGTATTTCATGTTTTGGATTTTAATGAATACGGTAATTTTGTGTTTAATTTTCCATTTGCTTTTTTTTGTTATTGCCATATAGAAATACAATTTATAGTTCATGATGACCTTGTAAGTCACTAATTTGCTTATTATGTCAAGTAGCTTTATATCGGTTCCTTAGGATTTCATATGTACATAATATTGCCAAATGTGAGCCAAGGCACTTTTCCTTTTTCCTATCAAATTGTCCTGTTTTTATTTCTTTTTTTGTCTATTTTCATGGCTCAGATGCCCCTTATAATGCTGAATAGGAGTGTAAACTGGAAACAAACGCCTTGATTCTGATCGTAAGAAAAAAGTATTCAGTTATTAACCATTAAGTATGAGGTTAGCTGTCAATTTTTCAAAGATACACGTTATTAGGTGAGGAATTTCTCTTTAACATGTAATTTATGGAGAGGCTTTTATATTATCATAATAGGGGCTGAATTTAGTTAAATACTTTTTTCCTGTCCAATGAGATAATCATATCACTTTATACTTTATTACATTAATATGGTGAATGATGTTATTAATTTCTGAATGTTAAATAAACCTTGATTCTATGGATAAACTCAATTTGGATGTGATTAATTATCTTTTTTTATATATTTCTGGATTCAATTGATATTGAATTCAATTTATATTCAATTTGTATTACAATCCTATAATATTTTTACAGGATTCTTGCATCTATGTTCAAGAAGGATATTGTTCTTAGTAATCTGATTTTGAAATGTGTTTGTCTAGTTTTAGTATTAGGGTAATACTGACCTCATAAGTTTAGTTGAGAAGTGATTTTTCTTTTATTTTCTGACAGCTTACGTAGTGTTGATAATATCCCTTTATTAAATATTTGAGAAGATGGACCAGTGAAACTGTCTAGGCCTAGAGTTTATTTTATAGGAGGATTTTTGTTTTGCTTTGTTTCTAATTTTCCTTATCAACCAGGTCAAGGAACAGTAAAGCTCTTTCATTTAAACTGTACAGCTGGATGGGTTTTAACAATTGTATGCAACCTTAAAACTGCAATTAAAATCAAATTACAAAACACAATCATTACTCCCAAGAGATTGTTCGTACACCTTTGCAGGCCACACTTCCTCTACCCTTGGTCCCAGGCAACCACTAACATGATTTTGCACTAAATGTTAGCTTATGTTTCAAACAAACAAAATCATATGGCACTTATGCTTTTGTGTCTGTTTTTTTTTTTTCTCTCTCAGTTTAATGATTTTGAGATTCATTCAAACTGCTACATGTATCATCAATTCATTTCTTTGTATTTCTGCATAGTGTACCACAAGTATTTGGTACTAAGAGTATACCACATTGTATTTATTCACTTACCCATTGACGGACATTTGGATTATCTTCTGTTTATGACTAATGTGAATAAGGCCACAATGAATATTTATGTAAAAGTCTCTGTGTGGACAAATGTCTTCATTTCTCTTGAATAAATGCTGAAGTTAAATTACTCTATGAGCATGTGAGTTTAAATTTGTATGTATGCCTTTAAATTTACAAGAATCTACCAAATGTTTACAAAATTATCAGCACAATTTTATTTTCTTCTCTCTGTTGAGAGTTCCATTGACTTCAAACGATGTCCTACAATTGATCATTTCCATTATTTTACTTTAATTTTAATATTTTTAATGAGTGGGTAATAGTATTTCTTCATGGTTTTAACTTGCATCTCTTTGATGACCCATTGCATTGAACATCTTTTCATGTGCTTATAGGCATGTGTGTCTCTTCTTTTTCAAAATGTGTATTCAAATCCTTTCCCCATTAAAATTTTTGTATTGTTTTATTAAGCTATGCTTTGTATATACCCAGAATTTCAACTCTTTGTCAGATATATGTATCATAAAACATTTTCTCCCTTTTTATTTTTTGTCAAATCTCGTTTCTCTCTCATCTTTAGATCTGATGACTTTTTGTTTTCCTATTTTCAGATTCACTACCCCTTCCCTTACTAATCTGCTTTCTGTCCCTAAGACCATTTAATAAATATGTTATTTCAAATGTTTGTATTTTTCTTTTATAGAAATTTCAATTTTCTCCTGTAATATTTTCTGTTTCTCTTCTAAAATTTCCTATAGTTTTATTCATTACAAGAGTATTTTATTTTACCTCAATAAGCATATTTATAATACCTGCCTTAGAAGTGTTTTTCTAATAATTCCCAAAACTGGTTCACTTCAGATTAGTACCTGAGCCAATTTTTTTTTTTAATGAGTTCTTAAGTGAAAACATCGTCACAAAATAAAATGTGTAGTGTGAAAAGAGTACGTGAAAAAATGACTTTTCCATACATAGAATATATGTAATGCATAGAGAGATGTCAGGAAGGGTATGCAGCATAAATTAGCTGCAGATGAAGAAGAAAGACTGAAATGGTTACTTAACGTCATGCTTTGTTCCTTGTACAATGAGAATCTACTGATATATCATTTGTGTAATTAAGAAACAAGACTCGTGCACCATCCCTGAGGACTCCCATCGCTCTTTATCTTTGGTTTTTTTGACACCAGAGAGCTTTTGCTTGGGTCATTATCTCAATTCCTGTTATGTGCCTCACCCCTTGCTTGTTAATTATGTTTGTAGTGACTTAGCCAGTTCTGACCTCTTCCTCAATACAATCCCCATATATATTTATTTTATTTTATTTTTTATTGATGTGTAGTTGATTCAGAGTGTTGTGTTAGTTTCAGGTGTACAGCAAAATAATTCAGCCATACGTATGTGGCTTTTTTCAGATTCTCTTCCCTTATAGGTTATTACAAAATATTGAGTATAGCTCCCTGTGCTATACAGTAGGTCCTTGTTGGTTATGTATTTTATATATAGCAGTATATAACTGTTAATCCCCAAATCCTAATTTATCCCCCTCCCTTTCCCCTTTGGTAACCATAAGTTTGTTTTCTATGTCTGTGGGTCTATTTCTGTTTTGTATAAGTTCATTTGTATAATTTATTTTAGAGTCCACATATAAGTGACATCCTATGATATTTGAATTTCTCTGTATGACCTATTTCACTTAGCATGATAATCTCTAGGTCCATCCATGTTACTGCAAATGGCATTATTTCAATCTTTTTCATGGCTGAGTAATATCCCACTGTATATATGTACCACATCTTCTTTAACCACTCATCTGTCAATGGACATTTAGGTTGCTTCCATGTCTTGCCTATTGTAAATAGTGCTGCAATGAAAATTAGGGTACATGTATCTTTTCAAATTATGGTTTTCCTCCAGATATATGCCCAGGAGTATGATTTCAGGATCATATGGTAGTATGATCTCCATATAAAATTTTGGGCAAGAGGTTCACGAAATGACTCTTCCTAGGGTGACTGACTAGCTCTGGTTTGCCTGTGACTTATCAACTTTTAGCATTGAAAGTTTGGTCATCTTATAACAGACCCTCCCATTAGTCCCTGTATCTCCATTAATGTCATGTCAAGGATGATGATAATGATACCTTGGCAGAAAGTCATTTAAAAAATCAAATACATCTTTTATAAACAAGACAAGAAGACAAGCCTCAGAATGGGAGAAAATACTTGCCAACGAAGCAACTGACAAAGGATTAATCTCCAAAATATTCAAACAGCTCATGCAGCTTAATACCAAAAAAAGCAAATAATCCAATCCACAAATGGGCAGAAGACCTAAATAGACATTTCTCCAAAGAAGACATACAGATGGTGAACAAACACATGAAAACATGCTCAACATCACTAATCATTAGAGAAATGTAAGTTAAAGCCACAATGACGTATCACCTCACACCAGTCAGAATGGCCATCATCAAAAAGTCTAGAAACAATAAATGTTGGAGAGGGTGTGGAGAAAAGGGAACTCTCCTGCACTGTTGGTGGGAATGTAAGTTGGTACAGCCACAATGGAAAACAGTTTGGAGGTTCCTTAAAAAACTAAAAGTAGAACTGCTATATGATCCAGTAATCCCACTACTGGGCATATTGCCAGAGAAAACCATAATCCCAAAAGAAACATGTACCATAATATTCATTGTAGCACTATTTACAATAGCCAGGACATGGAAGCAACCTAAATGCCCAACAACAGATGAATGGATAAAGAAGATGTGGCATATATATACAATGGAATATTTCTCAGCCATAAAAAGGAATGAAATGGAGCTATATGGATTGAGGTGGATAAACCTTGAGTCCGTCATACAGAGTGAAGTAAGCCAGAAAGAGAAAAACAAATACTGTATGTTAAACTCATATGTACAGAATCTGAAAAAAAAAGAAGTTACTGATGAACCCAGTGACAGGGCAAGAATAAGGATGCAGATGCAGAGAATGGACTGGAGGACACAGAGTTAGGGGGTCGTGGAGTGAAGGGGAAGCTGGGACGAGGTGAGAGAGTAGAATAGACATATATACACTACCAACTGTAAAATAGATTGCTGGTGGGAAGTTGATGTATAACAAAGGGAGATCAACTTGATGATGGGTGATGCCTTAGAGGGCCAGGACAGGGAGAGCAGGAGGTAGTCTCAGGAGGGAGGGGATACGGGGATACAGTTATAAATACAGCTGATTCACTTTGGTGTACCTCAAAACCAGGTACAACAGTGTAAAACAATTATATTCCAATAAAGAGCTTAAAAAAAAAAGATTTCACATTTATTCATTTAAAAAAAAGTTAAATACATCTTCTTTGGAGACATTCTCTATTTCTCCTTCTCTCACTATTTTATAATATATATCATGACATACTCTGCATCACTTTGCAACCCAGCAAAACTTGTGTCTTACTTTCCACTAGGATTTCACAAATAAATCAAAGATTTGGAAACTGCATGCCCTAGAAGATACACTTATAACATTCCTGTTTGCTGTGTGTCTGTATGCATGAATTGGAGCTAGAATGACCCCATGGACCAATGATAATAATAGAAAGAGAGAAGAAAAATGTCCTGCCAGGTAGAAATAATACCTTTTGCAAAAATGGCTTTTAGTAAAAATCCACTTCTGCCCAATTTCCTCACCTATAAAATGCTTTGATGTGAATTTGGCCCCCAAAAAGCTGAACATCTACCACTGTGTTCCCTGATTGCTTCTTCAAAAGGTGAAATGTCAGGTACAAATGAGGTGACAAGAAGCATAAGTAAGTTTTTTCAATGAAAAACTTTTGACATCTTAGTTAGAAGGAGAAATGTGTTGTTCTTTTTTAAGTTTTCAGTTATATTCATTCTTTCAATAAGTTCTCAATAAGTGTTTACTGTTTTCCTGGCTTATGTTAGATGCTAAAGATATAACAATGAATATGATTAGCATGGTTCCTTACCTTAAAATAGCTAAAGTCTAGCAAGGGAGACAGGCTTTTAACATACAGTTATAAAATGATGTGGAAAATGTGCTAAATTGCCAAAATACAGGGTATGTTTTTGTGTCACCAAATTCAAACTCCAGCAGACCAGTCTTCAGAAATAGAACAGAATATTTGGGATGGAAGGGAATTAATGATCGGATTATTCTGGGTTCCCCAGAGAAGTATAACAAATAGGATAAAAGTGAGGCAGGAGACAGATGGGCCCTCAGGAAAAACAGTCTGAGTCCATTCCCTGTGGACAGATACTCTGAGACAGGAATAACAGGACAATTGGGAGGGGAGGCTGGGCCCTGCCCAGATAGAAGATAAGAGACCACATACTCCTCATTCTCAAAGTCAGCAGACCTCTCCCAACCACATATGCACAGAAAGCCTCCTTGGAGGTCAAAAGGGAAGTGATGTCAAATGGCCAAACCTACCTACAGTCCTCTTCGGTGGAATCCATCTTGGCTAAGAGATGTGCATGCACACGTGGGAAAATCCTGAGATACATCACATATGGACTCTGAACCAGGCAAGTTAAAATGATTGGTCAAAGGAAACATGGAAGAAATGCCCCATATAAGTGATTTAAACTGCCACAAGGTCGCGACTCTCTCTGAGCCCGCCCATGTGTCTATACACACATATCCTGCTCCTCTTTTTTCCCTAATAAGTACTTTACTTGTTTCACTACTTTCTGTTTTTGTGGGAATTCTTTTCTGCAAAGCTGTAGGGCCAGGGCGTTGTCACTGACCACTGGTCTAGTGATTAGTGCTCTCACCACTGCTACCCGACCTCAATCACTGACTGGGAGCTGAAACCCCACTTCAAGCCGCTGCAGGCTGAGGCCACCCGAGATCACAAGCATGGAAAGAAGACTTCCCTGGTGTGCAGTGGTTAGGAATCCGCCTGCCAATGCAGGGGACACAGCTTTGATCCCTGGTCCAGGAAGATCTCACATGCCGCAGGGCAACTAAGCCCATGGGCCACAACTACTGAGCCTGTGCCCTAGAGCCCGTGAGCCACAACTACTGAAACCCACACACCTAGATCCCGTTCTCCACAACAAGAGAAGCCACCACAATGAGAAGCCAATGCATCGCAATGAAGAGTAGTCCCCACTTGCTGCAACTAAGAGAAAGCCCGAGCACAGCAACAAAGACCCAACACAGCCAACAAATAAATGAATAATTAAAAAAAAAAAAAAAAGAGTGTGTGGGGGGAGAGAGAGAGAGACTTATTTACCATAAAGAACTGAAAAGCCCAAGATCTGCAAAGGGTGAGCCAGAGACCTAGGAGAGCCAGTGGGTGGGGTAGTTCCAGTTGGAGCCCAAAGCCCTGAAAACCACAAGAGCCAATGGTGAAAGTTCTATCCCAAGTCCAAATCCAAGGGCAGTAGAAAACCATTGTCCTCGTTCAACGACAGTAGGGCAGAAAAAAATAATTTTTTCTTACTCAGCCTCTTATTTATCCAGGCTTTCAATGAATTAAATGAAGCTCACTTACATTGGGGAGGGCAATCTATTTTACTTAGTCTATCAATTTAAATGTTAATCTCATCCAGAACCACTTTCACAGACACACACAGACATATCGTTCAATCAAATGTTTGGACACCCTGTGGCCCTGGTCGTGTTGACACATCAAGTCTACCACCCCAGTGACCACATGGCTCTGATATCTTGTTTTATGAAAAGGCCTGGATAGTAATGTAACTTGGCCAAGGACACAAGAGGTTCAGCAGCAAGGTTCCTGTTCCCAGTCTCGTGCCTGATCCATGGGACCACAGGGCACAGTCGTTCTCAGGATCATGTCCTCTGTGGTTAGAGTGATCCTGACCTTCACAGATCCCAGTGCTTGCCTCTCTGACAGAGCCCATGTTATAGATGAAGGGTGATTTTTTTTATGTTCATCAAACCATGAATTCTAATTCCTCATGACATTTTTTTCTGAATGAAACTAAGCATCTAATCCATTTGTCTGTAATATATCACAAGGACCTGGGGGCTTTTTAAAAATATATATTGCTGAGCTCTATATTTAATAGATTGTAGTAAGTCTGATAGACCTTTCAAGTATCCTTGAAAGACACTACAGAACGGGTCACTGCCTCCACTGGGATATACGGTTGGCTTCAGTGAAAACCTTGTAAGATTTGTAAGTAGTTCTTCTGAAGAAAAGTTGGATCCATAAAGTTTCAACACTTTAGCATTTCTGCTTAAAGCCCTACTATGTTTTCTCTGCCCTCAAGATGAATTACTCTCTTACTTTGTGTGCCACTACAACAGGTAATTATAGACACTTTCCTAATAGCCAACTTAACAGTCAGTGTTTATTACCTTCTGTCATAAGAATTCAACATGAGCAGCTTTGTACCCCTGCTGGGATTGAGACATGTCTGAACATCTCAGAAAACCTGATGCGATGGGCCTTACCGAAATCTGCTTGCACGTAATTGGAGAAGATTTCTCTACCTGTTTGGCAGAACTGGGGTGACGAGTACAGCTGTGGCAATAGTAGAAGTGTTCAAGATTATGTATGCATTGGCTTCGAAGAACTTCGAGTAAAATTGGAGGATGAGACCCTGCAAGAACTGAAGAATCTGGGCAGTAAGTTGTGGAGGCAGTGCTTTGAAATCAAAGTATTATTTAAACAGGGCCTCTGGTAGGCAGAATAATGGCCTTCCAAAGATGCCCACAACCTTATCTCAGAACCTGTGAATGAATTTACTACCTTACATGGCAGCAGAGACTTTGCAGATGTGATCTTGCAGTATGCAAATAGGCTCAATCTAATCACCCAAGTACTTCAAAGCAGAGGACCTTTCCCTGCTGTAATCAATCAGAGAGAGGTGTTACAGCAGGAGAAAGGTCAGAGAAATGCAAGTTTTCTGACTGAAAATACAGAAAGGGCCCATGAAATAAGGAATATGGGCAGCCTCTAGAAGGTGAAAAAGGCAAGGATATGGAATCTCCCCCAGATCCTCTAGAAAGGAATACAGCCCTGCCAATGGCTTAATTTCAGCCCATTGAGACCTATGTCAAAATTCTGACACCCAGAACTTTAAGATAATAAATTTGTATCATCCAAGACACTCAGTTTATGGTGATTTGTTTCAGCAGCAATTAAAAAACAAAACAAACGAACAAACAGAATAATACAATGTCCTTAAGAAGAAAACGTATTTTATGCAATAATTAGACCCATTCAGGACTATGATAAGACTGCTGAATGACTCCCCTCTTTTCATAAAAGAAAACTCCCTGTGCCATTTTTATAAATTTTTCCAAGTTGTTTTGAGTACTTTGAATTTAACCCGAATACATAGCTTCTCATGCTTGACAGCTCTGACCACATAGCAGAAGGCTGTGGCCTCTACTCCTGGACTTTCCACACACAACACCAGGCAGAAAGACTCCAGATCTCATCCATACTTGTGATGGAGTTGAACTGATGTCATAGACAAACAGAACAGTTTTGAACCAACTGCCTTCAGGATGTTGCTCTAACACCAAAGATTAAAGGAAATTATTCATGCTTAGCAGGGAACATGAGGGCAGGGAGCTCCACAGTGAGTGGGAAGCCACATGGAAAACCCAGTTACTCTGTTGTTGTTTTTTTTTAATATTTTTCTTCTTTCAAATTTATTTATTTATTTAATTTTTTTATTTTTGGCTGTGTTGGGTCTTCATTGCTATGCACGAGCTTTCTCTAGTTGTGGCAAGCAGGGGCTACTTTTCATTGTGGTGTGTAGGCTTCTCATTGCAGTGGCTTCTCTTGTTGTGGGTCATGGGCTCTAGGCGCATGGGCTTCAGTAGTGGGCTCAGTAGTTGTGGCGCATGGGCTTAGTTGCTCCATGGCATGTGGGATCTTCATGGACCAGGGATCGAACCCATGTCCCTTGCATTGGCAGGCAGATTCTTAACCACTGCACCACCAGGGAAGTTCAACACAGTTATTCTTTACTACCTGAATAATGTTTATCCTGCTTGGTGTAAACACCTTTTTTCCAGGGGTGTCATGTGTGCCCTTTAGAATTTCATCTCTGGATGGAATGCTTCAGGTCAGCTTACTGGCCAGAACTGGTCTGTACCTGAGTTGATAGGTCAGGCCAGGTAAAAAGCTTAATACAGAAACGTAAGGAGAAAGTCACCTAGCTTTCGAGATAGGTCTTTATAGTTAATGGGCTTTGTTTTAACTGGCTAAATCCTGGACTCCGAAGGGCATAACTGAGGTTACTACTGCATGGTGGTCTCACCTTGGTACATGAGATTCTATTGATAATAATCTTACAGCAAAGATACATTGGCCAAAGGACAAAGGGGTGGAGGGTGCAGAAGAATCAACATAGCAGACTTGAGGCTATTATCATGAAAAGGACCAACATTGGTCCTTGCTGTTATCTGGGAACTTGGCACTTAAACCACTCCCTAGCTGACAGGATCAGGAGTAGCTCAATGGACCTAGATTTTTGTACAAACAATGTGGTTTATGCTAATAAATGTTTTACTTCAATTCTGAAATTTTGGTACATGTTAGGGAAAGGCACCTACATGACCAGTACGATAAAAACCTTGGGTACTGAATCTCTAATGAGTTTTCCTGGGAAGAAACATTGCACACATCTTATTTTTCCTCTGCTGGAGAAAAGGTGCACTTAACATATTCCATCACGGAAAGGAGACAAAATCAGAGCCCTGTTCATAGATTTCTACAGATTCCACCTGTGTCTCTTCCCTTCATTGATCTATTGTGTTTCCTCACTCATGTAATAAATCTTAGCCATGAGCACAGCTACAGGAGGAGTCCTGTGGGTCCTTGTAGAAAATCACTGAATGAGTCGGTAATCTCTAGAACCCCATAATGAAAAGCATATGCATATATGCGTGTGCATGCATATTCAAAACTGAATTAAACAATGTATATAAAATCACATAATCATATAATCATTTACATGTATACGTATCCACGTAAGCTTTGGCTATATATACTTGGTCACTTTGTCAGAGCCATTCAGACACTAATATTCCCTGATGGATTAGATCACTGAATGGCTTCTATGACTATTAGACAAGTTCAATTTTTCAATGAGTTTTATTTTTGGTGAGATAAATAATTTGAAAAAATTATTTAAATGATTTGGTAAATATATTTTGGGCATCTACCAGGTGCCATGCCTTATGCTACATAGTCTGGGAAGATGAAAAACTTCCTGTAAACTACAACAAATAATTGAATTGATAGGATAAAGGTACACATGTCCACATGTATAAATATGGGTGGATTTGCATGATATTGTTAGTTAAATTTTACGTAACAATCAGAGAGAGAGAGACAGAGTTTTTTAATAGGGAAATTCACACATCTTTGTATCCAATATTCAATTCCTAACATTTAGCTCAGCATATAAGAGAGATGAAGACATTAATCTGCTCTTCCTAAACTGTCCTCTGTACCTGTGGGCCTTTAACAGTGTTAGCCTCTCACCCTGCTGAATATCATTTTATGATTTTCACAAAAATCATAGCCCCTAAATATAAGGCAGCTTCCACAGCTGGTACTCAGTCAAAGCAATTTTTCAGGGTTTTTTTTTTTTACCTTTTTTATTATTGTCTCCTTATATGATGATTTTAGAAACTTACTCTCAAGTAAGATGTTTCAGTACTTCTGTTAGCATGTATGTCTCACAAGGCCCCTGAATTCCCAAAACTTCCTCTCTAGTTGCAAGACACCAGCACATAAAACATTTAAATAACAAGAAAAGTGTTAATATGTTCCATAATTGAAAATGTGGTCAGAGTGCCCTATTGAAGTTCAGACAATAGGGAGATTTACTATTGCCTTACTGACCAGCAAACACCATGGTGGAGGAGTCTAACATAAAAGCTTCTGTGCTGTTTTCTCTCTCCTGTGTAATATACAACTTACATGTTAAATGAATTTGTTTTACATTTTAACCTGTACTTTACTTAAAATGTTTGAGAGGCTACCATGTGTCATGTGCTGTACTAGTTTCTCTGTAGATAGAAAATAAACACTATTAGATAATAATGATTATTATATAATGTAATAATTGTATCAACTTAATTATTATTATAAATTATTGAAATTTATATAATATATTGATATATGATAAATGTTTACATAAATATTAAATAATATAAAATTAATAATAATTATATTATTATTATTTTCTATGGTACTTTATTCCCACATTATTTGTGGAGTTGTTAGACTCTGTAAGACTCATCTCTGTTAATTGAGAAGTGAGTTTATGTATAAGTAGAAGGAGAATAACTAGCTGTCTACGTCCTGCTTTATAATTTCTGGAAAGATATTTATAGCCCCAAAGAACTCAGCTACTCCCACATGTGTTATCTCAGTTCATTTTCAAAATCCTCTAACATTAGTGATTTTTCCCTTTAGTGTAAAACTGATCTTTTTACCAATCTGATGCAAATCACCTTGAAGGTAGTATTTGTACCAAAATATGAAGGAGGACTCTGAGTGGTGGTCTTGAAATTGATGATAAAAACAAGAGTTGAAGAGCTATGAGTCCCTGGAGGTAGACATGATCTGGGTTTGCTAAATAAGGAATGGAAAGGAAAGAGCAAATTTGGGGCCTCCAAAAGTTTCTTTTTTCTTGCTTTACATTTACCAAGGGTTTCCTTGCTTAAAAACAAATGCAGTTAGAATTTTCAATGGATGCAACTTAAAAATAAAAACCTGCAAGATAGCCTGAAATAAAATAATAAATGTCATGAAGATGATGGATTCATGAGGAGCCCTTAATCCAAATGATACCAAATTCCATTTATCCGAAATGATTCACAGTCAGGATTACCAGACTGTAACAGGTGGCTACTTTTAAGTACAGATGCTAAATGTCATACCTGCAGATGGTTCATCAGTAGAACATGTGAAAAACATCTTAATTATATATTATGAAGCGTTTTCGTAAAAAATTAAAAGATAGGCATTCATTATGCTCGTTTGAGTTATATCCCTAAGTACAGATGCTGTTATGAGTTACCTGGTGCTTTAATCAAAACAAGCATCAGTAGATCAATTTAATGATATGAAAGTTCTGATTTCAGGTTGGAAAGTTTCTGGCAATGCAAATTTCTTGCAGTTTCCTGATTTATGCATCAAAGCAGAGGACTCTCCTCCACCAAAATCCCACATCTATGCGTGTTGAAGAAAGAGATACTCAGCTGGTCATCCTTAGATAGAAGCATTCCAGATTGGCTTGGAATGCTCCTGGAGGCATATCACACCTGAAGCCTGAAGCTGGAAACATTTCATTCCTCACGTGGACTTTGGAATCACTGTGGCAATTTTATCAAAGAACATTGGTCATTCATGAACACATGCATTTTATAGTCAAATTATTTTTGGTTTTACCATCATTGGCCAATTTATACAATAGACATTGCTGGAATGACTTAGCTTTGGCCAAATAGCAAATCCGTGCTCAAAGATGGAGCTTTAATTCAATGTAGCACATTCAAAACAGTGTCTCAGACTTTGAAAGTCATTCCCCATAGAGACAGCTCTCCAAATGTGAGTCTCAGCAACTCATCGTGGATAATACATGGTCTTTGGTGATACAGTGTTAAATTCTCTAGATCCATTTCCTTATCTGAAAATGAGCCCATAATGAATGGCATGCTATCGTTTAGGGTGTGTGTGTGTGTGTGTGTGTGTGTGTGTGTGTGTGTACCCATGTGCTCTATCCTTGAACATATTTCACGTAACTAAGAGTGCCATATCAATGCAAGTTTCACTATGATTGGTTTTGACATCAAATCACTCCAAGGGAAACTCCTCAGATCTCCGAGCAAGCTGATTTGCAAGCTGGAAGCAACACTGCGAGGCATTCGGTGCAAAAGCCTGGGAATTTCTGCAAGTGAAGTCCTTTTTTTTTTTTTTTTTGTCCTCCTCTTTTTAGTTAAAATAAGGAAGCAAACAAATAAAACCCTGCATTTTTAATTATGATGAAATAAATTATATAATGGCATTAAAAAGTAAAACAGTACAAGAGCTAAAACTGGAAAGTAGAAGTACTTCAACCTCCTCATTCCCACCTCTCAGTAGAACCACTATAAACTGTTTCTTGCATCTACTCCTTATAACTTTCTTTGCAAAAACAAGTGCATATATTTACAGATCCATATACATGTATTTATAAATCTTTCTTTTACACATATCACAGGATGCCTTACCAAAAGAAGTGCATGCCAAAATTTAAATTTATTTGTATTCTTATTTAGCAAGAGACATACATTGGTGTAAACAGATAATTCCCTTATAATCACTAACATTCACTGTGAATGCACAGTGAATCATCTCATTGTCCAAGCAAATATGGTATAGCAAGACTTCTTATGCCCCATCACCTGGGTAGCCATGAAACAAAACTGGTTTTCTAGGTCCATAAGATGGCAAACTCCAAAACCTGTGTCAGCATAGCCTTCTGTGGTTTAGCTTATTTCTGGGGAACTTGTAGTGAATTTAAAAAAGAACTAGACCATAATAACTGCAACTTGGGAAAGTCTAGCTTATCACTGCTGAGTAAAAGGGGTTGGCTTTTGTGAAGACCCCTGGGGCTGCAGCATGTATCCACACAAGTTTGTGTCCATTGTTGCCGTATGTAAGCTTTCTCTGTTGAATCTTGCTTGTCCAGCCTTTCAGTGTGATGATAGAAAAGTAAATGGACTCATGTTTTCACTGTCTAAACCCTTTAGACTAAATTAGTTCAAGTATTCTTAAGACTTCAAGTTGGCGAGGAATAGAGAAGAACAAGGCATTTGAAAGGGAATTCTTGAACTTTATTCTTATAGGATTTGTGGAGAGCTGCACAAGTAACTAATATCAATGAAATGAGATTTCTATTTCATTATTATGTTACGAAGAACTCTACCATGAATATGAGTAACAACAGGGATCTGTGCATTTAGACCTATTATTAATTCTCTTAACAAATTCCATACATGTTAGCTAGCTTAAAATTTTAAAGTTCTATCCATGTTCATATAACAAATTTGGGATATTATATTCAGATCATCACAACATTTTTTTCTCCCTTCAAACATCTCCAGTATCTTTTCCCGTTAGCACATACTGCATAATACTCTCAGTTGCTGCAAAATATTCACATTTTACAAAAGTATCATGAATTACTTTTAAAATTTCTGACTGTCATTTAGATTGTTTTTATTTCTTTACACATACAAAATAATGCAGCAATAGCTGTGCCCATACATGTGTTTATGTTAATGTAATTGACAGATTAAATCCACAGCAGATGAATCCTTGGTCAAGAGATGAGTCATTTTCAATTTGATAGCTATTGCCAAATGGCACTCCAAATGCTACCCATTTATACACCTAGCAATGATGTATGAGAATCAGGATTTCTTTGTAAGGATAATGACCCATTACAGATGTGTCTCAAAGTTCTGGATAATGTTACTTAAGGTCAAGACCACCCATCTTAAAAACGCTCCACTCCCACCCCCACAAAGCACTGACTCAAATCAATTCTTTCTTCATTGTGAAGAAACTAAGTGGGCATTTTCTCCTCAAGTCCCTACCTCTGAGGGACAAATTTAGCTCAGAAGTATATTTTTTCATGTAAAAGCAGTAGCCAATTTTCTTTTGAGCACCTCACACTCACAATTTTGCAGGCACAAATGTCAAGGAGGTATGTGGTACACCTGCTGATTCACACCTCTGTAGGAGAAAAACACTTCAAAGCAGCCGAAGGTGCTGGCCCAGTTTCACTTGCACCCCACCACCTTCTCCTCCACTCCCCCTTAACACCTCCACACGCACATGCTGCTCACAGCTTCTAATTTGTGGCACCTCAATTTAATCCTGCGAATTCATTTACTTATCATACAAGCATGATATACTGACATCACCAAGAAAGAAGTAAGTCTTGCAATGGTAGTGTATTTCAGAGGCTATACAAGCAGAAGTAGAGGACAGTTTCAGAATACTTGCATAGACAAAACTTTGATTCTTTAGATTAAATTTGACCAAAATGACCTCTCTCTTCTTCATATCCATCCAGATTTAGCTGCTTCAGTCGTCATCATTATCCATGTCACATGCTTTCTTTTTCACCTGGAATCTTCCCTGTTCTTGATGATAACCAAAAGAGTAGCTATCATTTGCGTAGGGAGTGTATAAAAGAGATCTGGGGCATCGCTACTGGGCTCACTGTTTAAGAAAGTGAGCCTGGAATGAAGACCATTCCATCTGTCTTTGACTTGAAGTTTTTGACATCAGCACCATTGAACTTCTTACCACACTGCTACGTGAGAATTCTGGAGTCTGACTGGTCGGGTTTGAATTCCTGATAATCCTTACTATATATAGGATGTCAGGGAGTTACTTTATTCTTGGTCAAACAAAACTTTAGGTGTTGGTATTGGAAATTCCCCTGCTCATGTGAAATTTATGCTATGGAAGTCAAGGCATAAAATTAATAAGTAATTAGTACAGTTGCATATAGAGAAAAGAACATTAAGAAAATCAAACAACATAATATGACAGTTTGGTTCAGGCTGTGCAGAGGGAAACATTAGAGTGGTAACAGAAAGCATCTTTAAAAAGATACCATTTGAGCTGACTCCAAAGTATGAGGTGTATGAAGAACATGGGAAAAAGAATACCACGCAGATAAAACACCTCTAAGTGGGGAATGAGCTTGGTATACTAAACACATGTACTGTAAAATGGCCATTTCAACTGCAATATGATGAGCAAGGGTTAAAGGGAGATGGCATGATATCATGTCAGAGGGACCACTGAGCAAGGTCATATGGGACCATGGTGAGGAGGATGGGCCTTAGCTGTTAGGAATACAGACTCATGATATTTTTAGCTCCAACAGGAACAATTTGGTGAAACCTGCATTTTCTCTTGCCTTAGAGCATTTTTAGTCCAGATTTTCCATGATTAATATGGAAGCGTTCTTCCTTTGGACATTTATCTTGCCTATTTATTCCAGACTTGGGGTCTAATCCAAGTGAAGTTTACTACCAACATGATGGTAGAAATTTAGTCTCTCTGGAAATTTTTCATCTTCATTAGCTGATACCATAAAGTACAATATGCCAGGAATCAACAAAAAGTTTAAAAAAATTGCTGATACTTCTGAAAATGTGTTTGCCAAAGAAAAACACATATCCAAAGCTAAGTTCAAGTTGTGGAGAAATAAATTCCACAACTTAATTAAGGGAACTACACAATCACATTGCAGGAAGACATGCATCACAGAGGAGATAAATTTGTGGCCATTTTTTGTCATCTGCCATAATTTTAGAGCAATAATGTCTAGTAGCAAAAATGATAGCAAACAGCATCTTCCATTTATAATTTTAACACTAATTCTTTTAATTGTGACTATAGAGTATGATATTGGCTACAGGATAAAATACTCACTTTTAAAATGTTTTCTCACTGGTTTTTTTTTTTTTTTTTTCCTTTTTGGTTTTTGCTTTTATGTTTCTAAATTTGACTCTTTTCTTCTACTTCACTAAATACGGATCTCTACTGGGTTCTTTTCTTGGCCTTTTCCCTACATACCTTTTTGAAGATGTCTCATACACCTCAGGGCTTTAAATATCTTATCTGTGAAATAGTTTCTAAATAGTCACCTCCTTTCCAGATATACTCTAATGTCCAATTTTCTAAATTACTTGATAGACATTTCCACTTGTGTAGTGTTGTATTAACTAAAACTGAACAAGTCTAGGGCTTCCTAGGTGGCACAGTGGTTAAGAATCCGCCTGCCAATGCAGATGACATGGGTTCAATCCCTGCTCCAGGAAGATCCCACATGCCACAGAGCCACTAAGCCCATGTGCCACAACTATTGAGCCTGTGCTTTAGAGCCCATGAGCCACAACTATTGAGCCCATGTGCTGCAACTACTGAAGCCCACATGCCTAAAGCCCATGCTCTGCAAAAAGAGAAGAGACAGCAATGAGGAGCCCGCACACCACAAAGAAGAGTAGACCCCACTCACGACAATTAAAGAAAGCCTGCACACAGCAAAAAAGACACAACATAGCCAATAAAATACTTAAATAAATAAATTTATAAAACTGAACAAGTCTAAAAATATATATTCATTTGCCTTACTTTATTCTGGGTCCTTACTGCCAGATGCTGAAATTTAAACTTACTCATATTATTTTTTCTTCCACAGTAGAAGCTATTTTTTCTGTCCTTCTTTTATATACGAATTCACCTACTAAGAAGTGATCAGAGAGAAAAAAGGTGGCGGTGAAGTAGAAGGACGTGAAGGGCATCTCTCTCCACAGATGCATCAGGAATACATTAAAAGATGCAATAATTCCCACAGAAAACTGACTGAACACTAGCAGAAGACCTTGGACACCAGAAAGGACTGCAAAGATCCCAACGTAACTGGGTAGGACAGAGGGGGAAAGAAAAGAAGGAAAAAGAGGAAGAGAAAGGAAATGGATGGGTCCTATACCCTGGCGTGGGGGAGCTGAAACAAAGGAGAGATTGCCAAATTTGGGGAAACCCCCCTATCTGATGGGGAAACCCCCTCTTCAACAGGGAATTTGATTGGGTCAGAAGGGAGGCATTTGGGACTGTCCAAAGAGGGTGAAGCAGCCAATCTGTAGCAGATGGGAAAGAGTGAGAAACACACAGAGGGTCCGTACCATGGCTCTGTGTGTCCAGACTGAGACATGAGTTCACAGCTGTACAGGAGGTCTGGGAGATGGAACATGGGAACTGGAGACCTGGTTCAGGGTGAGAAATATTGTTGACTGTGGGGAGATGGACTGAGGGGACAGGAGGGAAGAAATCCATAGTCGAGAATGCCTATGGCAGAAAGATGGGGGGCCATGGTGGCAGCTCACTGCTGCTGACTCACAAGCAGGGGAAGGAGCCACTGTTGTAGCCCCTCTCTCTCTCCTCTCTCTCTCTGTGCCTATGATGAGCAAAGGGAGGCCCCCTCTGGGTCTGGCTGTGGAAGTCGCAGTTGACAAAGGATAGAAAAAGCCCTCTGGGAGGTCTGGCCTGGTATGCCTGCTGCTGAGAGCCAGAGGAAGGCTGCAGAGAAGGACAATCCTGGAGACATTCCTATTACACCCTAGCCCATCAGCTTCCCTCTGCAATTGGCACTGCTGCCACTGCCAGGGCTCCCATGACCCAGGCAGGGCACTAATGCTGGCTTACACACAAGGGAAGAAGCCACTACTGTATCCTCTCTCCCCCCACACACTAGTGCCTACAGATGAAATATAAAAGAAGCTCTGCTGGTTGCAGAGTAATACAAAAAGCCCCCACGGGCCGCCTATCATTTGCTTTGTGCCAGGCACCAGGGAAGAACCACACTAAGGGCAGATTTCCTATACCTGTGGCTGCTGGCATCCCTGCACATTTGGCATCACCCCCGGGGCTCCCACGATCCAAGCAGGGCACTACTGTTGAGTCACATGCAGGGAGAAGAGCCACTATCAAAGCCTCTATCTTCCCCCACACACCTGTGTCTGCAGATGAACAATAAAGGAAACCCTCATTGAGGCAGACCCAAAGAGCTCCAAGGCAACCTCAGGATCAGACTCTGGTGGTTAGATCACATGTAGAAGCAAGGACAAAACCAAAGCTGAACACCAGGGACAGGGGGACTAAGGATGAGGTTCTAAAATCTTTCCATCAGGTATACATGCTGCAGCCTAAGTCCCTGTGATCAGCTAGGTAGACCCTATGTCTATGGAATATCAGAGTAGACAATGAATGTTCCCACAAATGACAAAGGTCTAGCTCTGGCAGCTATGGACTGAAGGAGCAAGCACATATAGGAATTGGGCCAGATCAGAGCCTATGTGGACCCCATATGACCCACAGCAGGTCCAGAGTCCAACCCAGAGGCAGAAGAGGGCCTTTTGGGGAGGTGAAGGTGGCCTGAGGCTCAAGGCATGTACAAGGACACTTACAGCTGAGATCCCAAGGAATAACAGAATTATTATTAATTCTATTCATCTGATGCATTCTGTGATCAGTTCTAGCTTTTTTTTTTTTTTTTTTTTTTTTACCATCTTAGTCCTAAGGGATCTTCATGTTTTATGACATATTATGTATTTCATTTTTGACTTTTATTTTTATTTTTAGCCTTTTTATATCTTTCATTTTCTAGTTAGCTTCTTTGTAGTGCTGAGTTTATCTCCCCTATCTTCTTTTCTTCTTTATCTTGAATACATTTCTATTTCATTTTATTTTTTTCTTTTTCTTTTTATATTTCCAGTTATACTACACTCTTCTGTTGCTCTGTGTTCTATCCCTTTTTATTTTATTTTATCTTGTTATACCTTTAATCAATATTATTTCTCTGCTCTGTTTCCTTGCTTTACTCTTCAAATGACACACTGCTTTGGTTTTTGTTATTAGGTTTTGTCTTTAGCTTAGTTCTAATTATAATTGGTTGATTACATTTTGGGGATCTTCAGTCTATCTGATTGTTTTCTTGCTCTTTGTTATATTTGCTCCCTGTTTCTATTTGGCCCCTGTTATATTTGGTCCTCATTTTCAAAATTTCCCTGGTTTTTTGTTTGTTTGTTTTTGTTTTGAATTTTTGTTGTTTTTCTCTTTAATTGTCTGAATGCATTCTGGGGTTCTTTTGTCAGTTTGTTCTAGTGTTTTATGTCCTATTGGGTTCAGTGTTTGTGTTTCTTGAGCATGTACATGTTTCTTTCTTTCAGTATTTGTTTGTTTGACTTAACCTTTTACCATTAGTCCCATTAGTCTGGGTTGTGGAGAGTTTTTTTTTTTTAATCCACTTTATTGCCAGGATGAGTGACCTCTGGAGTTTGGATTCCTCAACCAGAAGTCAAGTCAGAGGCTCTGGGGAGGGAACACTGAGTCCAGGACTCCAGACCACTAGAGAGTCCTCAGTCACAGGGAAGATTAACTGCAGAGAATTCTCATGGAGGCCTCTATTATAGTCTAAGACCTGGCTTCACCCGACTGCCTGCAAATGCCAGTGCTACATACCTCACAACAAACTACAAACAAGACAGGAACACAAACCCACCCATCAGCAGACAGACTACCTAAAGCTATATTAACCTCACAGATGCCCTAAAACACATCACCTGACATGTCCCTGCTCATCAGAGGGAAAAGACTCAGATCCACACACCAGAAAGCAGGCACCAGAACCTCCCACCAGGAAGCCTACTCAAGACACTGAAACAACCCCACCACAGGGGGCAGAGAAAAGAAACAGTAGGGATTACTACTGGGAAAGGAGACAGCAAACACTACAAATTAGACAAAATGAGAAAACAAAGAAACACCTTGCAGGCAAAGGAGCCAGATAAAACCCCACAAAACCAAACAAATGGAGAAGAAATAGGGAAGTTGCCTGAAAAATAATTCAGAGTAATGATAGTAAAGATGAACCAAAATCTCAAAAAAAAAAAGAAGAAATACAAGAAGCATTTAATAAGGACTTAGAAGAACTGCAGAGCAAACAAACAGTAATGTAGAATACAATAACTGAAATTAAAAATACTCTAGATGGTACAAAGAGCAGAATAACTGAGGCATAAGAACAAGTAAGTGGGCTGGAAGATAGAATGGTGGAAATAACTGCCACAGAGCAGGAAAAAGAAAAAAGAAAAAAAAAAAGAATGGAAGACAGTCTCAGAGACCTTGGTGACAACATTAAGTGCACCAACATTTGAATCATAGGCATCCCAGAAGAAGAAGCAAAAAAGAAAGGGTCTGAGAAAATATTTGAAGAGGTAATAGTGGAAAACTTCCCCAACATGGGAAAGAAAATAGTTAATCAAGTCCAAGAAGTGCAGAGGGTCTCATACAGAATAAACCTAGGAGAAACACACTAAGGTACATATTAATCAAATTAACAAAAATTAAACACAAAGAAAAAATATTAAGAGCAGCAAGAAAAAAGCAACAAATAACATATAAGGGAAAATCCATCAGGATAACAGCTGATCTTTCTGCAGAAACTCTACAAGCCAGAAGGGAGTGGCAGGATATACTTACAGTTTTGAAAGAAAAACCTACAGCTAAGAATACTCTACCCATCAAAAATCTCATTCAAATTATGGAGAAATCAAAAGCTTTACAGACAGACAAAAGTTAAGAGAATTCAGTACCACCAAACCAGACTTACAACAATTGCTAAAGGAACCTCTCTAGGCAGGAAACACAAGGGAAGGAAAAGACCTACAGAAGGAATCTCAAACCAATTAAGAAAATGGTAATAGGAACATACATGTCAATAATTACCTTAAATCTAAATGGATTAAATGCTCCAACCAAAAGACATAGACTGGCTGAATGCATACAAAAACAGGACCCTTATATATGCTGCCTACAAGAATCTCACTTCAGACCTAGGGACACATACACACTGAAGGTAAGGGGATGAATAAAGACATTCCATGCAAATGGAAGTGAAAATAAAGCTGGAGTAGCAATACTCATATCAGACAAATTAGATTTTAAAGTAAAGACTATTACAAGAGACAAGGAAGGACAATACATAATGATCAAGGGATCAGTCAAAGAAGAAGATATAACAATTGTAAATATCTAAGCACCCAATATAGGAGCACCTCAATACATAAAGCAAATGCTAACAACCACAAAAGGGGAAATCGATAGTAACAAAATAATAGTAGTAGACTTTAACACCCCACTTACACCAATGGACAGATCATACAAATGGAAAATCAATAAGGGAACACAAGCTTTAAATGACACATTAGACCATCTTGACTTAATTCATAGTTATATGACATTCCATCCAAAAACTACAGAATGCTCTTTCTTCTCAAGTGCACACAGAACATTCTCCAGGATAGATCACATCTTGGGTTATAAACCAAGCCTTGGTAAATTCAAGAAAATTGAAATCATATCAAGCATCTTCTCCAACCACAATGCCTTGAGACTAGATATCAATTACAGGGAGAAAAAAAAAAGCTGTAAAAAGTACAAACACAGGGAGGCTAAACAATGTTAATAAACAAGCAAGAAATCACTGAAGAAATCAAAAAATATCTAGAAACAAATGACAATGAAAACACAATAACCCAAAACCTATGGGATGTAGCAAAAGCAGTTCTAAGAGGGAAGTTTATAGCATTACAGTCCTATCAAAAGAAACAAGAAACATCTCAGATAAACAACCTAACCTTACACTGAAAAGAATTAGAGAAACAAGAACAAAAAAACCCCAAAGTGAGCAGAAGGAAAGGAAACATAAAGATCAGATCAGAAATAAATGAAAAAGAAATAAAGGAAATAATAGCAAAGATAAACAAAACTAAAAGCTGATTCTTGGAGAAGATAAACAAAATTCATAAACCATTAGCCAGACATCAGGAAAAAAAGGGAAAAGACACAAATCAAAACAATTAGAAATGAAAAACAAGAAGTAACAACCAACACTGCAGAAATACAAAAGGTCATGAGAGACTACTAAAAGCAACTATATGATAATAAATTGGATAACATGGAAGAAGTGTGTAAATTCTTAGAAAAGTACAATCTTCCAAGGCTGAATCAGGAAGAAATAGAAAATATGAACAGACCAATCACAAGTATGGAAATTGAGACTGTGATTAAAAATTTCCCAACAAACAAAAGCCCAGGGCTAGATGAATTCACAGGCAAATTCTATCAAATATTTAGAGAAGAGCTAGCACTTATCCTTCTCAAATGCTTCCAGAATACAACAGAAGGAGGAACACTCCCAAACACATTCTATGAGGCCACCATCACCCTGATACCAAAACCAGGCAAAGATGTCATGAAAACAGAAAATCACAGGCCAATGTCACTGATGAATATAGATGCAAAAATCTGCAACAAAATACTAGCTAACAGAATCCAACAGCACATTAAAAAGGTCATACACCATGATCAAGTGTGGTGTATCCCTGGAATGCAAACATTCTTCAATATATGCAAATCAATCAATGTGATACATCATATTAACAAATTGGAGGATAAAAACCATATGATAATCTCAATAGATGCAGAAAAAGCTATTGACAAAATTCAACATCCATTTATAATAAAAACTCTCCAGAAAATGGGCATAGAAGGAAATTACCTCAACATAATAAAAACCATACATGACAAACCAACAGCCAATATCATTCTCAATGGTGAAACACTGAAAGCATTCCCTCTAAGAACAGGAACGGGACAAGGGTATAACTCTCACCACTATTATTCAACATAGTTTTGGAAGTGTTAGCCACAGCAATCAGAGATGAAAATGAATTAAAAGGAATCCAAATTGGAAAAGAAGAAGTAAAATTGTCACTCTTTGCAGATGACATGATATTACACATAGAAAACCCTAAAGATTCTACCAGAAAACTGCTAGCAATAATCCATGAATTTAGTAAAGTAGCAGGATATGAAATTAATGCACAGAAATCTCTTGCATTCCTATACACTAGCAATGAAAGAGCAGAAAGAGAAATTAAGGAAACTCTCCCATTTACCATTGCAACAAAAAGAATAAAATACCTAGGAATAAACCTGCCTAAAGAGACAAAAGACCTGTATGCAGGAAACTATAAGACACTGATGAAAGATATCAAAGATGATACAAAGAGATGGCGAGACATACCATGTTCTTGGATTGGAAGAATCAACATAGTGAAAATGACTGTACTATCCAAAGCAATTTACAGATTCAACACAATCCCTATCTAATTACCAATGGCATTTTTCACAGAAGTAGAGCAAGAAATTTTACTATTTGTATGGAAATACAAATGGCCGCAAATAGCCAAAGCAATCTGAGAAGGAAAGAGAGTGTTGGTGGAATCAGGCTCCTTGACTTCAAACTATACTACAAGCCTACAGTGATCAAGACAGTATGGTACTGACACAAAAATAGAAATATAGATCAATGGAACAGAATAGAGATCCCAGAGATAAACCCATGCACATATGGGCACCTTATCTTTGACAAAGAAGGTAAGAATATACCATGGAGAAAAGACAACCTCTTCAATAAGTTGTGCTGCGAAAATTGAACTGCAACATGTAAAAGAATGAAATTAGAACACTCCCTAACACCATACACAAAGATAAACTCAAAATGGATTAATAAAGACCCAAATGTAAGGCCAGGCACTATAAAACTCTTAGAGGAAAACATAGGCAGAACACTCTATGACATACATCAAAGCAATATCCTTTTTGACCCACCTCCTAGAATACTGGGAATAAAATCAAGAATAAACAAATAGGATCTAATGAAAAGTAAAAGTTTTGCACATTAAAAGAAACCATAAACAAGACAAGAATGGGAGAAACTCTCAGAATGGGAGAAAATACTTGGCAATGAAGCAATGGACAAAGGATTAATCTCCAAAATATACAAGCAGCTTATGCAGCTTAATACCAAAAAAAGCAAATAACCCAATCCAAAAATGAACAGAAGATCTAAATAGACATTTCTCCAAAGAAGACATGCAGATGGCTAACAAACACATGTAAAGATGTTCAACATCACTAATCATTAGAGAAATGCAAGTCAAAGCCACAACGAGGTATCACCTCACACAGGTCAGAATGGCCATCATCAAAAAATTTAGAATAAACGCTGGAGATGGTGAGGAGAAAAGGGAACTCTGCTGTGCTGTTGGTGGGAATGTAAATTGGTATAGCCACTATGTAAAACAGTATGGAGGTTCTTTAAAAACCTAAAAATAGAACCAACATATGACCCAGCAATCCCACTACTGGGCATAAACCCAGAGAAAATCATAATCCAAAAAGAAACATGTACCACAATGTTCATTGCAATACTATTTACAATAGCCAGGACATGGAAGCAAACAAAATGCCCAACAACAGATGAATGGATAAATAAGATCTGGCACATATATACAATGGAATATTACTCAGCCATTAAATGGAACAAAATTCAGTTATTTGTAGTAACCCTAGAGATTGTCATACAGAGTGAAGTAAGCCAGAAAGAGAAAAACAAATACCATATGCTAACTTAGGTATATGGAATCTAAAAAGATGGTACTGATGAACCCAGTGACAAGGCAAGAATAAAGATGCAGATGTAGAGATCAGACTTGAGGACAGAGGTATGTGTATGGTGGTGGGGAGAATAGGAATCCAGGATGAAGTGAGAGAGTAGCATTGACATATATCCACTACCAAATGTAAAATAGAGAGCTAGTGGGAAGCTGCTGCATAACCCAGGGAGATGAACTCGAAGATGGGTAATGACTTAGAGGGCTGCAATAGGGAAGGAGTCATGGGAGGAGGAGATATGGAGATATATGTGTAAATACAGCTGATTCACTTCGTTGTATAGCAAAAACTGGCAGTAGAATGTAAAGCAATTATATTCCAATAAACAGCTTTAAAAAAAAAAGGGTTGCATTCTATCCCTGGTTCCCTGATGTAATATGTAAATCTCGTCAATCTTATAAATATGATTTTTCAAGAGCAAAAAAAAAAGTGATCAAAAGAACTACTTTCTTTGTGTCTTTATTGGTATAGACAGCCAATGGAGCTGAACTACATTAGAATGATAATATATGAGCTCCTGAATTTGATATCCTCAGAAATTTCCAGGCCTGAATTCAAGCCAGTCTTCTCATATTTAATCTTCCTTTCATTTATTGGAACTATCATAATATCTTTTGAATAATATCTATTCCCACTTTTTACTTTAACCTGATACGAGCTTGTTTCTATTGCTTTTAACCTGAAAATTCTAGGTGACAATGATTATTACTAAACAAATGGTACAGTCAATAGATACTCAAAGGCAACGTATTCTCCTTAGGTTGGAATTTAAAAATAGGTGAAATGCAATAGGAGCCTTATTTATATAGCATGGATAGGAAAGTGGTAGTCCACGATCAATGACTCTTACTTGTGTGAACCTAAGATAAGGTCATTACCGGATGTTAAGACTGAGGAGATAAAGCGGGTACTCCCATTCCACCAGTGTAAGGAAAATGAGGACTAAAAGAAAAAAGCAAAAATTCAAGATAGAATGGTTGATTCTAAATGGCATTGGACAACTGGGCAAGAGACATCTAAGTTTAACATAAAATCCTTGCCTCAAGTCAGGAACTGAAACTGAAATAATTTCTTATTTCTTAAACTGCAAAGCTGAAATTCCTGAAAACCAAGGTCACAGAGTCATTCTATAGGTTAATTAATGAATTACAACTCCAGTTGAATGTATAACATTGTTAGATCTCTTATATTAAAGTCAAGATCCTGTTATTTTTTTAAAGTTATAACCTAATAATTGTAATCAGAATTCCTTGGAGGACCCAGAGGACTTGGAAAATGCTTTCCAAAAGAACTGCCCTGCTTAAGGAAGTCATGACCCTCTTTTCATTACTGTTCACTTGGAAACAAAAATTTGCATTCAAAATTATCTAGAGTGAAAAGCAGAATCAAAGTTCCATCCAGAAAAAGATAAAGTAATTCATTAATTTGAATTATTAAAAAATAGTGGAGAATTGATTTAGTGGATGCTTAATCAAGGAAGAAGGCATAATTTTTAATCAGGCTCAATTTACTGATATATCTGCACTTATAGGAGATTCTGCATTACATAAGGTGTTGAGGCATTTGCTTGTTTTTTTAACAGTTTGCTAGATCTTAATTAACTGTTAGCCAACATAAGCGACTTATAAGGCCAGAGAAAAATTGGCATAATATAGGCAAAGATACTTAAATGCTTGCAAAGACAGGAATAGTGTACTTCCTACCTTCTTTCACTTTTCTTCACTATGTTATCTGACAGTTTCAGAATACTTCTATTTTGCTTATCATCAGGAATAAATTGATGTGGAAAACACCAAAATGTGTAGAAAACAATTTATAGCTGTTTTCTGTTGGCCAGAAATGTTGGTAGGAAGGTTTGCAGTTAAAACTGGATGCCTCTTCTCAGTAGAACTGAGAAAAGTTTAAGATTGTGAAATGGAGGTGGAAGCAATTAACCTCCGGAAAGTAAGTGGATCTTTTCAGCATTAAAGGCATAGCTGATAATGGGATTTAGCTGTGGTCTTTAAGCACAGACATGATCACATAAATATATTTTCGGAACTAGTTTGATCCATGGAAATCTCTAGCTGTGGTTAACATAATCATAGATAACTGAGGAAGGCTACCAATAGACAGCCCTTAAAGGTTTTACTTAATTTATTCATCTAAAACTACTTGGATTACAATACTCACCTAATTCCAAGACTTGAGTAAATTCAAAGGCACTGAGCCTTGAATGAAGTTAGTGTTTGTCACTTACAATCAAAGACCCTCATTTGACATAATCACCTGATGCACCATTTTTGACTGAAAATATATTTTCTCAGTCTCATCTGGTGATTCCCAGTTGGTCATTTGATGAATTAGTCATCCACAGAGTCTTCTTCTGAAGGTTCTGAATAGGAAGAGAGGCACTGTCTATTTCACTACAGAATTATCATGTAAGAAGTACATCGGTAGCCTAAGAAGCCATAGAATCCTAGGATTTAAAGAAAAAAAAATAGATCTTAAATTCCAGTAAAAATTGGTGTACTTGTGTGCAAGAGATGAAAATTAAACTGTACATGCTATCAGGGAAAATTGCCAACATTTATTGCTGCTTCTAGATACTGGAGAATGAACAAAGAAATACAGTAATACTTGGTTTCACTATAAGGAAGTAATATTGCTGACAGTTATTTGTGAGAACAATTTACTATTAGTAGCATATTACCATATGCACAATAACTGTTATGTGTAATGTGAGTATGTGCCAGATTAATTTTGAAAATTTTTATTTGATTATAATTCTAAACTCTGCTCCTTGTGTTCAGTTTTCTGTTGCTAGGCTTTTCACCTGATCACAGTGTAAAAAAATAAAAGAACATTGAATGTAGCATTTTATAAATGTTTGCTAAAATAAATATGCCATTTTTCCCCCTTAGCATAGACTTCAGAGGCAGTTTTCATTTTTTATATCCTATATAGAGTTCTAAGCTGAAAGCTCTGGAGGAAACAGAACAGGAAACACAGAAGGGAGGTTTTATATCTCACCTATCTCGTGCAGGCTAGGTGCAGATATATTTGAGATTGGGCCCTGAAGGCCATGATTGATTGGGGGGAGTTAGCTGAGGCCAGGAAAGATTAAGGATAAACTCATATCAAAAAAAAAAAAAAAAGGCAAACCTATTGTCAAATCCAAAGGGAAAACATAACTGAGATTAGACAAGCAGGGCAGAAGTTTAAGCAAAAGTGAGATTGGCTTATCAAACATTTTGAATGTCTGCAGTGTTCTTTTTGTCTTGGGATATCTACCCTGAAGCGTTTACAGCCTAGTGAGCAAGACATATACATAAATAGGTCATTATAACACAACAAAGGAAATTTCATCTTAGAAAATGGCAGATAATATTATAGATCCAAAAGAGAGGGCCATTTAAGGCAGGCAGAATGGAGAAGACAAAATGCTTTCAGAAAGAAAAGGCACAAATGGAGATTTAAAGAATATGCTTAGGAGTTAGATATGTAACTGACATCTGTGGGATAATTTAGGGACACTTCAGGAAGGAGAGTTAAGATAGCCAGAAGAATAAAGTCAAGACTCAGAACAAAGAATGCTGAAAATTATGGACAGGTAAGTGCTGCTAGACTGAAGTGCAAGGAAGACTATAGCAAGAGTTGATGGTGGAGATGGTGGAGGCCAAAAGATGTTGGCAGAAGAAGGTGATATCTGATGTGCCATGATGAGGAACTCAGGTAATAGCCTGTAGGTAAGGGATCGCCGTTGAATTTGAGGGATTTTGTTAGAGGGAAAGTAATCTTCTTTAAACTAGGACTTCCATTAAATAAGCATCATTTGCCTCTTTCCTTATCCCTTACTCACTACTTTCCACTGAGTATGAATGGAGTTATCTAACAGATGAGCCTAAGGGAAACGGATCTGCCTCTTCTAGGTTATCTCTTAGGTTTGCCTGCCTACAAAGAGGGTGCTTTCTAGTCTGCTCCTCTGTTGGGAGGTTAGCTTTCGAGGGACAAAATTTGACACTATGGAGGAGACATATTTACCCCACTGTGTCTCTGACTTGGAGGAGTCCTGTGCCTGATTTAGAGGAGAGTGTTAACCTGACATTTTACTATGGATATGAAGCCACATTCTATAGTCAGCTTTTCTATAATAAAACTAACATTTTTATCACTAATTGGTGCTAACATAGATAGGAAAAAAATAGTTTAGAGATTTAATAAAACATCAATTTTTTTTTCTTTTAGGAGGATCATTGATAGCTTTGTAGAAGACAAGTTTTAGAAGTACTAAGTCTGTCAAGAAAAATTAATAACTTCTTTTAGAGATCCAAGGGAGACATGAGATTTGGTCACATGCATAACAAGGAAGAGGTAGAGTTGAGAAATATTTGGAAAGGAAAATAAGGCTCAGTGAATAATATGTGACAGTGTAGGAAAGGACATATGGCACCTGAATCTTTAGTCCAGGTGACCATGTGAATAGTAGGACCACCAACTCAAAGAGTGACCCCAGGAGATCTAATTTAAGAAAGAATTTATGTTTGGATTTGCATTTGCCTTGTGGTATCCAAATGGAAATGTGTGATTGAAATTGGGTATATTAGCCCCAGAGACCAAAGGAGATGACTTGGTTGGGAGGTGATAAATGAGATAATGGAAGTTAGTGAGGTTACTCAGAAATACTCTAGAGAGTGAGAAGAACAATGGAATGAGGACAGATTATGGACAAAAACAACATTCAGATGACGTGTAAAACATGAAATAAACATCTACAAAAGGAGGAAAACCAAGATATTATCACTTAAGCAAAGGGAGTAACATTTTTAAGAAAAAAAGGATAACCAAAACTATCAAAGTTACAAACAGGTTTATTGACAGAAGTATTGAAAAACTGTATTGAATGTAATACTTAGTACCACCAGCGATATTACAGAGTAGTGTTAATCTATTGTTAAAGATGAAATGACCAGATTCCAAAAGAATGCAGACTATAATGGAAAATAAATTCACTTATATTAAAATTAAGAACTTCTGTTCATTAAAAGATACCATAGTGAAAGTGAAAAGGCAGTCCACCCTCTGGGAAAAAGATATTTGCAGCACCTATGGCTAATAAGTACCTAGTATGTATAGAAGTTCTCTCATCATCATCAACGAGACATGTGATGATTCAAGGAAGAAAAATGGGGGGAAAATGTGAGCATTCAATTATAGGATAGAAAGCATGAACAGTGGATAAACAAGTGAAAGGATGTTCAGCCTCACTAGTAACTGGGAAATGCAAATTAAACTCAAAATAATATACTCTTTTATACTTAACAGATTGACAAAAAATTAAATGCCTGATAAAATTAAGTATCGACTGTGATACTTAGCAAATTAGGGACTCTCATTCACTGCTGACTGGTATAAATTGGTAAAATGCTTTTGGAAATATTTTGGGCTTTCTAGCAAAGCTGAGCATGTACAAGCCCTAAGATCTAGCAACTCTATTCAAAGGTTATCTCAGTATCTAGAACAAATCTTATACGAGAAGATATGTTTAGAAGATATGTTTATATCATCATTTTTTTATAATTGAAAAAATATACAATCATAATTTCCTTTAATAAAAACTGATAAAAATGATATATGGTACCACAGCTATAAATCACAGCTGTGCATATCAACATGACATTAAACATCTTGATAATGTTTTAAAAAAATCAAGAACAAACACAGTCAGATAACACATTAGCAAAACTAAACAATACATTATTTTGAGATATATACTACACAAGTAGTAAAACTATAAAGGAAAGGCAGGGAATTATTAATTTAAGAGTTGGAAGAGCAGGCACCTGATAGAGGGAAGGGTTTGGAAAAGGCTATGATGACTGAGAAGCGGGAGGGACTTCTGGGGTACAGGTTATGTATGTTTATTGATCCAGGTACAAGGGTACACAGGTGTTCACTTTTCTTTAAAATGTACTGCTACACTTCATATACATACTCTTATAATGTATTTCATAATTTAAAGAAAAAATTTAAATAAAAATAAATAGGATCTTAGAAACAGCTCATTGCTTTATAACAACTTGAAATTATTAAAAGAACTATTTTTAGAAAAGTCATAGTAAATGCAGCTTCTACATTTTGCAATTTGACAGATGAGATATTTTGGAAAGAAATAGCTTCTGCTATAAAACAGAAATGCAAATGCAACATTATTTTACATGTGTAGCTGAGCTTGCAAAAGAAGTCAAGAAGAATACATGGAGGCCTAAAACAAAACTGGAACTGAAATCTAGAGTGGTAAGCAGAGCTTAAGCCAGAACTACAGTGTTACTCACAGCAGTATAGACTTAGAATAGTTGCCACAGGGAACAGGAGACAAGTCCTAGAGCCAATACAATAAGGGCGGTGGAATTAAGAACCCTCCATCAAGTTGGAACTCTCAAAAAGCTACAGCCTTTTGGGAATTCCCTGGTGGTCCAGTGGTTAGGACTCTGCACTTTAGGTATGGGTTCCTGGTTGGGGAACTAAGATTCCACAGGCAGCATGGCCTGGCCAAAAAAAAAAAAAAAGGCTACAATCTCAACGAAAACCCAAAGGAAGGGAACAAAAACAAAACGACAAAAATACAGTGATAGATGTAAGGTCTTTGTCTCTGCCTTGGGTCAGGGTGGGACAATTATATCAAGAAATGTTGCTGTAAAGAGAACAGAAATTAGGCTCAAGAAAAAAGCAATAAACAGTAAAGAAAATAATATTGTAATACATTATTTACCCTTCCCTTGGCCCAGGCGATTTTATGAGTAGATTCTAGCAAAAGCTCAAGCAATACATATAATCTCCATTTATATAAGTTGTTTCAGGGGGAAAAGAAAAAAAAAAAATACGGTAGTCTTAACCAATGCAGAAAATGTATTATCCGAAGTTCAGCATTGCTTTTTGGTTTCAAACTCTCAAAACCATAAATAAAATAAAAGTCCCTTAACTAGATAAATGCCACATAACAAACACCAAAACCTATTCAATGAAGAATGGGACATTTGCTGTAGATTAGAAATAAAGCTTGGGATGCTTTGTTATCATCATAGGGTTCATGTTTCCTTTATATTATGATAATTCAAGAGAAAATATTATGAGGGATGAGGTTTAGGAAACAACATAAAATTGTCAGTATTTTCAGACAATGCAATCATCTCCATAGAAAATGTAGCAGAATCTACATCAAATCAGGAATTTTCAGTGTTCTGAAATCCAAACTAGTGTTTCAGAAAGAGAATGACCAAGAGAGTCTAATGCTGGGAGACCAAGTTTATTGTTTATAAAGCATAAATGATAAATGTTTGACTTGGCATTGTGCAAATGATTGGGGTCTTAGACAGGATTAATTTCTGTGGAGTGGTAGGAATAAATAGATCAAGAAAGGCAAGAGAAGAAGTGCATAGAGTGAGTTTTCTCAATTCTTTCAAGGTGTATTGTTGTACAGAGGAGGAGAGAATTGTGGAGGCAGCTGCAGAGAATATGAATTTGCATTTTTTAAAGACAGGAGTTATATGCTATAGATCAAAGTTCAAGTAAAATGAATTTGTAGTGACATAGATCTGCTTGGTTGGATGCTTTGCCACAACAGGTATTCAGAATGAAAGAAGGTACAGGATGGGTGGGAGGTTAGAATGTACATTAAGCAAGGCCTTTCTCCATGCTGAGCAATAGAGCAAGGCTCATTAGTTTACCATGTGTGAGAATATTAATTTGTGACATTATGTCAAGGGCACAAGAGTGCAAAATTATAGAAAATTTTAAGTACTATTGTACACTTATATTTATAATGTAGTTTTTAAATCTCCTTATTTTTAATTATTAAGGTAATATATGCTCAGGATAGTATGCATGTAAGTATTCCCCCTGATATGTATGAAAATTATAAAGTCTTTACATTTCTTCTAGTTATCTTTTGTTCCAGTTTCCTTCTTCCAATGAATTTTCAATGTTAGAATTGTAGTTATATGTTCTGCATATGGCAGGTTATAAATAAATTGCACCCTTTGGAATTATATACCATAGCACCCTTACTTGTTACTGTTCTTTTTCTGGGTTTGTCCATTATAGACCCTATTTTGACTTCTTTATCTAGGTTCTACTGACAGGAGCCAATTGTAGAAATAAGAATTTCAATGAAGTTTAGCTTCACTAAGGAGGACTGTATTGGGAGCACCCTCTTAAAATTGGTTAATAAATATATTTATTCCAAAATTTCACCAGACATTTCCTCCAGTGGCAAATGATAATTGACTCTGCCCAGAGCTGCTTTTGTACATGGTAGGAGAATAAAAAAATGTCATTAACCAAGTGTTTTACCAAACAGAGGACCACCCAAATAAGACCTCCTCCTAAGGAACTGTAATCACTCTTATTTAACATGAAATATTTTATAAGACATAGTCAGATCTTATGCATGGATCCCTCTTTCTACTTTCCTCTGAAAGAAGAATGGGCAATATTAAAATTTATTATTCTAATGTCCAGAACAATCCACATAGATTATGATTTTTATTTCTCTTTCTTTGAATCTTATATATGTGCATGTGTATAAACAATTTTAATGTGATTGGCATATTCATACCATTTGTCAAAGTCTGGGACATAATTTGGTTGTTGTGGTTTAATGATATATTATGAATATCTTTCCATGTCAGATTTATATCACCATGTTATGATGACTACAATACATTCAATAATGTGATATATAACAAATTTTAAAATAATATAGTATATTATTTCCTCTAAAGGTATATTTAGAGGTATATTTACTCTAAAATTTCACTAAATGTAAGCACGGCTGCAAATGAACTCCTTGAAAATATATTTGTGAAGGCTTATGCAACACTATCATGAATCTATAAAACACCAAGTGGGTGGGGCTTGGTCTTTGCCTGCCCCTAGTTTTAATCAAAGGAGCTTTAATCACAGGAGCTCTACTTTTGTCTGTCACATTCAACTTCCATCAAAGCCAGTTGATAAAAAGTTTCTGCAGGTTGAAAAGTAGATAAACAATAATAAAAGTTAAAATAACTTTATTATAATACCCCATCTTTCATCTTCATGTTGAAGGGTAAGGACAGGAATGTACCAAAGAGATTCCAATGCTTTCCTGAGAGATGTCCCATAGACTTAGAGAGATTTAGTACCTCTATTATCCCACAGTTGGCTGCTTTTTTGGTAACATTTTGTATAAAGCCCCCATTTATCATTCTTCCCAAATTGGATGAAGACTTTCCAATCTCAAGTAACACACATTCTGTTGTTAGATGTAATCAGAACTTGGAAGCATCAAAATGATCTAACTGTAGAACATCTAGAATGAGCAAGGTCAATGTAATTTGAGAGGGAATCCACTCTTGGAAGTCCACGTAAAAGCATTTTGACACAGTTGGATACCACATGTGTGATCTTGCCTCTCAGGGCTGTTTTCCACCTATATGTGTGTGTGATAGTTAAATATGCACAAAAGGCCTCTCGGTCAACTATACTAAGTGATTTATACATAAAGCTATTCTATTTTAGCCCTAGCATCTCACATTTTGAGCCTGTGGATTTGGCTTTTAATGGTCTTCCCAATCACTTTCAGTCGTTATCTGGCAATGATATTTGAAAAAACACAGGCAGAACAGGGCTCCAAGCATATCTCCTGTAGAAGAAAATAAGCAAACTGTTGAAGTTTCCTGAGCTAACTCTAGCTTGACTTTCTCAAACTCATTCTACCTTCAGTTGTTTTAAAATATAGCCTTGGCAATCAACTATGATCTTGGTAGTATTTTAGTATATGAGAAATTGCTAAGAACCACAGAATAACTTGAATTGTCCTGGCCAGAATCTTTTCCTGGATCTCAGGACATGTTTTATCTGCTCAGTATTTTGACTGTTCTTAAATCAAAACTCTCTTTCTAGATAACAAGGAGGCTGCATAAGTCAGAACACAGTTCTCTCTCTCTGTTTTTCCCAACGTGCAGAACTCACACTTAATGAGCAAATTCTCTTGAAGGAGGGAATAGTTTGATGTAATTGACACCAACACTAGAACAAAGTTGTATCCTAGAAGCTGCCATGGAATTCAAATGAGGAGACCTGTTTTCTAGCCAAGAGTTTTGAAACTTTGAGTTTTTCTTCTCTGGAATAGAAATGTTCTCATCCACCTGCCTCAAAGAACTATATAACATGAGGTTCAACAAATGTTTTGTAAATATGGGAGTGTTCTATAAATGTGAGAGGTGGATTTGTTCTTCTTTTCCCTTTTATTTTTAGTTTCCCCAATCACGTTCTCTAGAATAGTGGTTTGCAAGGTTTCAGTCAGTGGAGATTTATAGTCTTCATTCTTTGAAATGGTCATCTTGATTGAGTCTTGAATAATCTTATTTAAGCAGAGGAAGGCTTTTATTCCTCCCAGCAATTGTTTTCCCTTAATGTTGGTCTGGGAAGGGCTGACATCAAGAAAGGTCCTAATCAGATGAGGCAGTGAGAGCCATCTATAAGAGGAAGGGATTCATGATTTAAAAAAAAAAAAAAAAAAAGACATAAGAAATGGCCACTTGGCTACATCAAAGTCAAGTCTACAAGCTTTATCTACAAAAATTTAGCTCAATGGCAGACATAAAATAGGCATTTGAAGGGTAGTAAGCAGTAAGCAAAATAAACAGATGATCATATTTGAACTCTGTCATTGGGAAGCTCTGAAAGCAGCCAGGATGGTGAACACATGAAAATATAAGATATACAATGGCTATAATATTATGTATAAGGATTTATATGATGTAATATAAGAGAAATGGGACAAATATTATGAGAGCAGAAAAGAATAACTGGCCCTGTCCACAGAAACTAGATACACATTCACCGTGTCAGTCATTCCTTGTGAGAAATAAAATATTGCCTGCCATATCAGTAAACAAAGGATGTCACAGTCATCAGCAACTGCAGCCACCTCCTAGGGTGAGCTGGGGAGCCCTGAGGAAACTCAGGATGTGAAAACACAGGATACTGGCCCCAGACAGCTGAGGTGCATATCAAAGGAATAATTTCAGTGAGCCCAGACTCTTGCATCCTCCCATACATAGAAAAGCACTAAATTCCTTAACTTGAGATTTCTAGTTTTCTTTAATTAACAGCAACTTTTCATTCCTAACATTGCCCTTTGTCCCAAAACCCTATATATCCTAGCTCCTTATCGTGCCTTCTTGGAGAAGTTTTCTCAGGGTTACTTGAGATGTTGCCTCCCGGCCTTTGAAGTCATCAGTAAGTCCATCAAATAAAATGTAACCATCAACTTTTAGGTAGTGAATATTTTTTTAGTTGACACTTGGACCAGCTGTGGGTCACCTCATGGTGACCTCAAAAGGCTGACTGCAGCTTCTCATATACCCTCATACCGTTCAGTTCTCTTTCTCTCTAGATAGGAAAAGGAAAGGAGCTGAGAGTTTACAAGGAAAGTCTCTTCTTATATGTTGGAAAAAATGTCAGTCCCAGATTCAGCTAACCTACTGCGTCCTTGAGGATGTACATGTCCTCAGAAAGTTATTCCTGTTACTTACAAGAAATCCCACAGGGACAGCTGCATTCCTTCCAGTTATCACTTCTGATCAGAGTGCCTAACTGTCCGTTGATTTGCTGACAGCTTGTAATAAAAATTTAAAAATCTACTACATGGCTTGAAAGCGAAAAATATCTACATTATATCTTTTTCAGTCTTGAAGTGGGTACATTTAAAAAATATAAATTTTAGACACCAATGAGCACTACAAGGTCATAGTTTGCTCATGCAATGTGTTGTGAGATTAATAAGGAGAATCCTTCCACAAAAATCTCTATGGCCAAAAGAAAATCAAAAATAATTGACAATGACAAGGCATTGTAGTTCAGTTCTTTAAGTTAAATGTTGCCACTCTCAACTTTTTTTTTTTTTTTGAGTGCAAGATGCAAAGAAAGAATGTTTTGATTACATTTTCTTAAGGGAATAAACTTATTTGCTCACCTAACATCTACAATCAGGGAGAACCCTCTCTGTATTATATGTTCTATGACAGTCCAGAAACTTATTTTTTTACTCCTCTCTGTTTATTTTCACAAGAATTTTGTATGGAGTCTGAATTTTAATAGACACCTAAAATATGCATAGGGTCAATAAATAAATGCAGGTATTATAGGTGACATGTACAAGAATATTCATAATAGCAAACTTTTTTTAAAAAGAGAGAAGCATTCAAAATACCTATCAACAGAAGAATAGATAAATGAACTGTATTATATCCACACAGTGGAATATTTTATGATATTCACAACAAATTGTAGATGCACATGACAATATAGATAAATCTTAACAATGTGATACAAAAAGGAAAGTCTCAAAAGATTACATATAGCCTACTATCCTCTTGGTAAGATTAAAAGAACTGAAGTAAAAAATACATAATTTTAGGGACACTTGTGTACACAATTAGAAATTATGTACATAAAAAATGAGATATGTACAAAGAAATATAAGGGAAAGATGAATATAGGTTTTGGAGCAATTGTACTCTCAGATGAGGAGGCGCATGGGAGACAATTTGCTAAAAGAGTGTTACATGGTTAGATAAATATAGATTTTTGTAAAGTTATAAGCTTTTGTTTTGAGTGGTGAGTTATAACAGCCAACTAAATAAAAACATAAATAAATGTGCACAAGTGAGAGTGTCATGAACACTAAATAATTGATTTAATTATGTGACCTGAGGTAAGGTAACCTCACACATACACACACACACACACACACACACACACACACACACACATACACTAACTGTTGACTTGAAAAATACTCACTACCTAAAAGTTGAGAGTTATGTTTTATTTGGTGGGAATTTTTAGGGCTTCAAGCCTGGAGGCAGCATCTCAAGTAACCCTGAGAAAACTGCTGCAAGGAGGCAATGGGGGAGCTAGGATATATAGAAGTTTTGCAACAAAGGGTAAGTAGTCAGGAGCATCAAAAGATTACTGTTAAAGAAATTAAAGAAAATCAAATAACCCAAGTGAAGAAATTTATTGCTTTTCTATGTGTGGGTAGATTCAAGAGTCTGGGCTCACCTAAATCATCCCTTTGATTTGAACCTGAGCTATCTGGGGACAGCATCTTGTGTTTTCCTATCCTACTTACTCAGGGCTCACCCTAGGGAGTGGCTGCAATCTGATGGCTGTTAGATGGCAGGTATTCTCTGTTTCCTTCCTGAGTTCCCTCAGGGCTTGCCAGCTCCCCTTAGGAGGTGGCTGAAATAGCTGATGACTGGACATCCTTTGTTTGCTGATATGGCAGGAAATATTCCATTTCTCAACACACACACACAAAGAATGGTGATTGGATGATGGACAGACAGCATGGATGCATGAATAGTGATTACAATATGAGGGGAAAAGGGATGTCACCAAAATTGGGCAGTGGGGTGAGGAGAGATAGTAAAAAGTGGAGGGGGAGAGAATCATGTTCCATGGAGCTGCTGATTCCTTCAGAAACTTGATTGCAGTAAACCAGAGCTGTGGTCCGAGACTCTGGCCTTGAAGAGAAGTTATATTGTTAAGTGTATTCAATTTCTATTATATTAATCTTCATATATTATGCTTCCTAAATCCTCCAAGATCATATAACTTTACATATTCAACAACAAAAAAAGAGGTTATCTAGTGGGGTACACAGGGAACAAATAAAAAAATATATCTTTAAGAAAAATTTAAGCCAGTACTAGACAGAAATCAAAGCAGAGTAATATAATAGGAAATGACCAGAGCATGACATCTTTATATGTATAAATTTGTTTTTCTCAATCATATTTTTCCAAGCATTTCTTTTTTTATTTTCTGACTATTCTCTTATAGTCTAGTTCTATAATAATCATAAGAACATGCAAATATTGGTTTTTCCAGGTTCCAATATCCGGGCAGACAAGAAATTAATTCATGTTTCAATATGTTCCCACTAAAACTAAGTTCAGAATGCTACTGCAGTATATTTTAACTAGACCCTCCTTAGCCAATCTGAACCCAGAGTGATTATCTTCTTGTGTAAATGTGAGATTTGGAGTAGTATTTTGGGGTAGGGAACACTGTAGTCACCCATCGTTCAAAGAATATTTTATATCTATTCCTTACCTGCAAGACAAACATTCCCAGGAAGTATTTTACATAGAGTATTAAAAAAGAAAGTGCAAAAATTCCACACTTGAGTTTATCTTTATTTTTCCTACTCAGTCTCAATTTTCCTGATGTAGCATTGAACTTTTTTTAAAAAGTCAGATATTCATAGGCATTTAGGATTAATACAATAAAAATAATTAATATGTGTACCTTGTCTAAACAGAGTCCATCCTTTAATTTCCAGACACAATCAAGTAGAAGTGACCATCACATCCAATCCAACACTCTCTTTGAACAGAATTTAAGCTAGACCCCGGCACCACATATTCTCTAGCTGACTCTAAAAGTCTGCAAAAAATGCACCTCAAATACCTGCCTAATCAGGCTGTTTTTCAATATAACTGGTGTTATCTTTTTCTGATCTTATTTCTGTATTTCTTCTTTAAGCCACATTTCCTTTCATTATCATAAAGTGACTACACTGATGGTACCAGGCTTTCATGGTGGTAAATAGGGTATCATTTCAGGTTATACTCACTTGCCTATTTACTGTTCAGTGCCCGGTTTTCTCCAGCCTGACCTTTCCTAGTTTACCATAGCTCAGTTCTCAGATGCAACTCCTCATCTGCTTCCCATAATCTGTGAACTCAAGAGTGTCATTGGTCCAGTTAAAATTGTGCCTGAAACGATCTATCATCAGTCTCAGACTTTCTTCTGACCAGCCATCTAGGGTCCCACCCATAGTAACTGCAATCTTCATTGCTGACCAGTCCTGTGTATCCTGGTGCTAAACTTTGATGATAAACATAGGTTTCTGTGGAATCCTAGCCCTTAATATTCCTAACCATGTTATTCAGTCAGTTTTCTCCCTACTCCCTCATGCTAACACGATACAATGCATTTCTGAGTCTGGCATTAAACATTTTACAATTTGGTAAATTGTGACAAATTGAAGTCTCATTTCACAAGATGTACCAAAATGAAAGTTTCTCTCTAGCCAGATTGGACTCAACAGCTCCAAAACCATATTATAATCTCCTTTCTTTGTTTAGACCCTTCCTTTTTCTGGAACCCTTTTGACTGTGGGTAGCTGAGTGTCTGGATCATGACAATTACTCAAGAAACACTTGTTGCTTTACTCCTGTGTTCAGTGAATTCATTGGTTCAATAAGATATATATATATCTTAATCATATATGTATCTGAAGCACTTTGCTCTACGGTAGAAACAAACACAACACTGTAAATCAACTATACTTCAATAAAATAGTTTTTTTAAAAAACATGTATATTTAACATATGTCTTAGGCACAAGAATACAACAGTGAACCAAACAAAGTCCCTCTTCTTGAGGAATCCAGGGGGGAGAGACAATTAAAAACAAGTTTACAGTGTGTCAGATGGTAATAAGTGCTATAAATGAAATGGATCAGGTGAGAGGCAGGAGAAAGAAGAAGAGAGTGTTATTTTAGATTGTAAGGCCAAAGTTCTATGATGAGGGGAAACAAGCAAAGACATGAATGAAACAAAGTAATAAGCACATAAAAATACAAGGGGAGAGCTTTCCAGACAAGAGAAAACAGTGGAAAGGCCCTGAGATAAGTGGCCTTTGTACTTGATGAACAGGAAGGAGGGGAATGAGGAGTGAGAAGGAGGGTTGTTATTTGGGGAACAAGCTATTGTAGTACAAAGAGTCTTGTAGTAAAAAGGATGCTCCCCCCTGCACATTATCTCCTAGGAAGGACAGGTGGATATTTGCTGAGAAAAAAAGAAAGAGAGAGAGAGAGAGGAAAGAAGGAAGGAAGGAAAGAAGGAAGGAAGGAAGGAAGGAAGGAAGGAAGGAAGGAAGGAAGGAAGGAAGGAAGGAAGGAGGGAGGGAGGGAGGGAGGGAGGGAAGGAAGAAAGGAAGGAAAAGAAAAAAGGGAAGAAGGAAGGATGGGGGAGGAAAGGAAAGAGAGGAAAGAAGAAAAGGAAGGAAGCAAGCAAGAAGAAAGAAAGAAAAAATTAGTTTGCCCTCACGTGTAAATGATTACTTAAATGAACCTGAAATTTTTGAGTCACAATCTTTACCTGCCAACTCTTTTAAAAACTCTTCTAAAAACTCTTCACACGGCTTCCTGGCTTCAGACATTTAGTGCTTATATGATTTAACCTTTATTCTTTGTATTCCAGAAGTTAACAAAGTTAATATTGGCTAGAATGCAATGAATCTTTTAACTTATATTATTAACTTGATAACAGTATTTTCTTTTCACTTTTCTTCCCTTTTGAGATGTTTATTATATAGATATATGTTAGTTCCACTAGACTTCTCTAACACAACACTTTTTAACTTTTTTCTTGAGGTGAAATACCTATAAAATAAAATTAATCATTTTAAAGTGAACAATTCAATGCCATTTAGGTATATCACAGTATTATGAAGCCACCACCTATAGTTCCAAAATATTTTCATAACCCAGAAAGAAAACCTCATACCATAAAGTAGCTATTCCCCATCCCCCCATTCCCACAGTCCCACAGATGCTAGCAAGTACCAATCTATTTTCTGCCTCTCTGGATTTAGTTATTCTGACTATTTCATATAAATAGAAGAACCATACAATACATGATATTTTGTGTCTGATTTCTTTCACTTAGCATAATATTCTTAAAGTTTATGCACAATATAGCATGTACCAGTATATCATTCCTTTTTTAATGACTAAATAATATTGAATTGTGTGTATATAACATAATTTCTTCATCCATTCTTCCTTTGCTGAACATTTGATTTGTTTTAATCTTTTGATCATTGTGAAGAGTACTGTTTTGAACAATCAGGTACAAGCATTTGAGTACCTGATTTTATTTTTGGGGGTATATACCTAGGAGTAGAATGATTGCATTTCATGATAATTCTATATTTAACTTTTTGAAGAGCTGCTAAAACATGTCCACAGTGGCTATATCATTTTACATTTCTGCCAGCAATGTAATAGCAGTGTTCCAGTTTTGCAACATCTTCACCAATACTTATTATTTTCCATCTTTTAAAAATCATGATTATTATAGGAACCCTAGTGTGTGTGAAGTGGTATCTCATCATAGTTTTGATTTGCTTTTCCCTGGTGACTAATGATGTTGAGCATATTTTCATGCACTTATTGGCCATTTGTACATCTTTTTTTAGAGAAATGTCTATTCAATTCCTTTGCCCATTTTTAAATGGGGCTGCTTGTCTTTTTGTTGCTGAACTGTAAGTGTTCTTTAAATATGCTCTGTGGTACAGCATTATCAGATACATAGTTTGCAAATATTTTCTCCCATTCTGTACATACTCTTTTTATTTTCTTGCTGATGCCCCTGATGCAAAACAGTCAAAAATAAAAGTTTTAATTCTGATAAGGTCTAATTTACCTATTTTTTATTTTTTTACTAGTATTTTTGATATTTTATCTAAAATTCCATTGTTAAATCCAAAGTCATGAAGATTTACTCCTATATTTTCTTTTAGGTAATGTGGTTTTAGCCCTTAAATTTATGACCATGATCCATTTTGATTCTATACTTGTATGTGTTGTGATAGAGGTAAAACTTTATTATTTTGCAGATAGGCATGTAATTGTTCTGGCATGATTTGTTAAGGAGACTTTTCTCTCCCTAGTAATTGGTCTTGGCACCCTTGTTCAACATCAGTTAAACATAGATGCATGGTTTATTTATGGACTCTCATTTTCATTCCATTAGTCTGTATGTCTACCTTATACCAGTACCACTCTATTGCTTACACCAGCTTATTAGTAAGTTTCAAAATAAGAGAGTGTAAGTTCATTATTATTTTTCAATATAGTTTTGGCTATTCAAGGTCCCTTACAATGCCATAAGATTTGAAAGATTGCTTTTCAATTTCTGCAAAAAGAGCCTTTGGCATTTTGATAGTGGTTACATTAAGTCTGTAGGTCACTTTGGGTAGTACTGGCAAATAACAATATTAAGTCTTCCAGTCCATGAGCACAGGCTACCTTTCCATTTATTTATGTTTTCTTTCAGTAATATTTTATAGTTTTCAGTATACATGCCTGTTATCTTCATGGTTAAACTTACTCCTAAGTATTTTTTTCTTTCAATGCTATTTTAAATAAAATTACTTTTTAGTTTCTTCTTAGGATTTTCCTTGTTGGTGTATAGAAACATGACTAATTTTTGTGTGTTGGTCTTATACACTGTAACTTTGCTGAATTTGTTCAATAGCTCTAGTAGCTTTCTTTTGGATTCTTATGGATTTGTATACATAGAATCATGTTATCTTCAAATAAATTTTTCCTTCTTCCTTTCCAACTTGGTTGTGTTTTATTTATTTTTCTTACCTAATTGTTCTAGCTACTATTTCTGATACAACATTGAAAAGCAGTGGTGAAAATGTGCATCCCTGCCACGTTCCTGACCTTAGAAAATTTTAGACTTTCTCTGTTGACTGTAATGTTGGCTGTAGGTTTTTCATCAAAGTCCTTTGTAATGAGAGTTTTAACTATGAAAGGATGTTGGATTTTGTCATATGCTTTTTCTGAGCCAATAGAGATGATTATGTGTGTTTTTCTTTCATTCTAAAATGGAGGCATGATATTACACTGATTGATGGGCTTATGTTGAACCACTCTTGCATTCCTAAGATAAAACTATGTTTATAAAGGGTATTGGCCTTTAGATTTCTTCTCTTGTGGAGGAGTCTTTATTTGGCTTTGGTATTAAGGTGATTCTGGCCTCATAGAATGAGTTATAAAGTGTTCCCTCTTCTCTGAGTTTTTGGAAGGGCTTTAGACAGATTGATGATAGAATTTGCCACTGAATCCATCTGGTCCTGGATTTTCCTCTGTTGGGAGATTTTGATTACTAATTTAATCTCTTTACTTGAAATAGGTCTGGTGAGGTTTTCTGATTTTACTGAGATTTTACTGATTTCTTCTTGACCTATTTTAGGTAATTTGTGCTCCCAGGAATTTGTTCATTTCATCTAGATTATCTGATTTGCTGGTAAGCAATCATCCGTAGCATTTTCTTATAATCATTTTTATTTCCAATAGTAACCTCCCCACTTTTGTTTCTGATTTTCTTATTTGTGTCTTCTCTCATTCTTAGTCATTATAGCTAAAGATTTTAAAATGTTGTTGATATTAAAAAACAATTTTTGATTTCATTAAATCTCTCTTTTGTTTTTCTATTTCATTAATTCCTGATCTAATTTTTATCTCTTACCAGCTTTGGGTTTAGTTTACTATACTATTTTTTTCACTAGTTTCTTAAGTATAAAGTGAGGCTATTAATTTGAGAACTATCTTATTGTTCGATGTGGGCATTTAAGCTATAAAATTCTCTTCAAGTACTGCCTTCACTGTACTTCATAGTTTTAGTATGCTGTGTTTTCATTTTCATTTGTCCCAAAGTTAAATTTCAAATTTCACTGTGATTTCCTCTTTTGCCTGTTGGTTGTTTAAGAATGTATTGTTTAATTTCTATATATTAGTGAATTTTATGGTTTTATTTCTGCTACTGATTTTTAGTTTCATTCCATCATGGTCAGAAAAGATACTTTGCATAATTTCAATCTTTTTAAACATACTGAGGCTTTTTGTTGTGTAATGTATGGTTTATCCTGGAAAATATTCCATGTGTACTTGAGAACAACGTGTATTCTGTGCTTTTGACTCAAGTATTCTATACGTCTGTTAGATCTTGTCAGTTTATAGTGCTGCTCAAGATCTATATTTCCTTACTGGTCTGTAAGGATTTTCTATCCATTACTGAAAGTGGGGTCTTGAAGTCTTCAGCTATTAATTTAGAGTTGTCTTTTCCTCCCTTTAATGTTGTCAATGTTTGCTTCATATATTTGGGGGCTTTTGTTTGCTTCTCACATGTTTAAAATTGTTATATATTCTTGATGAACTGACCCTTTCATCAATATATAGTACCCTCCTTTGTCTCCCTTATCCTTTATTAGAGCCCTTAGCATATTAATGATAATTGTTTTAAATTTCCAGTCTGATAGCTCCAACATCCCTATAATATTTGCATCTTTGTCTCTTCAAACTATGTTTTTTACCTTTTAATATGCTTTGCAATTTTTTTTTTGATACACAGATATAATCTACTGGCTGAAATTAACTGTAGGAAATAGGCATTTAGTAATGTTATGTGATGGTAAGATGTGGGGGAGGGGAAATATTCTATTGTCCTATGATTCGGTCTCAGTCTTTTACAGAGCTTATACCACTGTACTGTGACCTTCTCAAGCACTTCTTAGTTTGTAACCCCTGTAGGTGGGGTAGAATGGCTAGAATGGGCTGGAGTTTGATATTTCCCTTCCCCCACATGGAAGGCTAGAGTGAGCTGGAGTTGGGTATTTCACTTCCTGCAGTCAGTTAGGCTTGAAGAAATTCCAACTAACATAGCTTCTGATAAAAGTTTCTCTTAAGGGTGGTCCTGGTTAACAATAGAATATTCTGCACATTTCATAATGGCTCTTTTCCCCTTGTCCTGCTGGAAGCACCAGGAGATTTTTTATAATATTTTTTTTGTATGTGAGAGCCTGGTTGAGCTTCTGGAGGTAAAACTCACAGAAGTGTAAGAGTCCTCCTATAACTGGGTTACCTTGGAATTTTTAACTCTCAGACTTGTCCACTCTGTGCCTCTTACAATTCAGCAATTATAGTTCAGGTTTTTATACCCATGTGTTCATTCTTGGAGTGGTTTCTGCTCAGGGGTTTCTGCTCCAGTAAGTTGTGAAAATCTGTGTTCACTTGTCTGTCCCTCCAAATTTGGAGGCAATGGTTTGCCCTGTGAACTGACTTCTTTGATGGATCTTACAAGGATTGCTGATTTTTCAATTTATTCAGCTTTTTACTTTTTATTGAGATAGAGTGACAAGTTCTAAACCCCTTACATGCTGGACCAGAAACCAAAAGTCCTTTTTTGTTTCTAGTATCAGTTTTTGACTTAAAGTCTATTTTGACTGACATAAATATAACCACCCCAGCTCTCTTTTGGTTACTATTTGCATGGAATATAATATCCCATCACTTTGAAATGGATAGATGTGGTTTCAGGGGCTTTGAGGAGCCTGGTCCTTTATGTCTCAGCACAAAAAGAATTCAGTGAGAGACAAAGTGATAGATAAGAAGTGATTTATTAGGATAGGACACTTGTGAGGCTTACAAGCAGGCTGGCAAGAGGGTGCCATGTCAAGAACTTAGTGGGCTACAGTTTTATACTCAAAGGAAAAGTGGGAAGGGGGAAAGGATCTTCTTTGTCTTTGTTGAGTTGACATCATGCTTCCATCATCAGCTCCTCCTCCAGGTTGGGCAGGGGAGTTTCTTGTCCCTACATGGTCAAGCCAGGACTGTAAAACTTGTTTCAGGTCTCTATACAGTGAGCACCTTTCCACAAATTATTGTTGTTTTATGTGTGCAGAGAGCACATCATAGGGATCATTAACTTACTGAGCTCACTGGGCAGAATGTGGGTCTCATGCCACCATTGTTTTACTGTTTGGGGGCATGTCTGGTGTTTGTGTCATATGGTTTTGTTGCTAAGCAAGCCTGCTTGGTTTTGTGGTTAAGCAGACCTGCTTTCTTGAATAATCATTAGCTTACAGGGATTTACAATCCCCTAGTGGGATTAACTATTTACTCACCTACTTTGTCCCTTTATTCTGTTACTAACAATTTCACTTTCAATCTATTTCTGTCCTTAGATCCAAAGTGAGTCTCTACAAAGACAACATAGAGTTGGATCATGTTTTTAAATTCATTCTGCCAAACTTTGCCTTTTGTTTGAAGAGTTTAATTTATTTACTTTTAAATAATTTTTCTATAAGGAAGGATTTACTTCTGCCTTTTTTCTGTTATACCTTTTTATTCCTTATTTCTTTTTCTTTACTGTATTCTTTTGTGTTTAATTCTTTTAGTGTTCCATTTTGACTCTCTTCTCATTTCCTTAATGCGTATTTATAGATGTGTTCTTAGTCATGATCATAAGGATCACAATTAAGATTTTAAATTATAACAACCTAGTTTGAATTCGTATCACCTAAGCTTCCGTAGCATGCAAAATTCTGCTCTTACACAGCACAATCACCCCTCCCTTTATGTTGCTTATTTTCACAAATCATATCTTTATACATTGTATGTTAATTAAAATAGATATATAATTATCATTTTATGTACTTGTCTTTTATCAGATAGGAAAGAAAAGAGAAGTTA